>NC_045426.1:812500-1412500 GCF_902635505.1 Sarcophilus harrisii | reverse complement strand
TTTTCTCTCCCCATTACATCATCCCCTTATGAGCATCTCAGTCGTTCTGTTGTTGCTCCCCAATTTCATCCACTCCTCAGGGGAGATACTTCGATCAGGATTGAGTGCCTTCCATGGAGCTCAAGGAGGTGATCCTGCTGTCCCTTCCCCTCCATTTCCCTGGTAAGGGCCAGCTCCCTCCCTGCCTTGCCCCATGTGAGGTGCAGAAGAATTGGGAATGGTGACAGGATCCAGGAGGAGGTCATCAGATCATCCCTGGCAGATTGCTTTTCCTTCTCCTTCATTCCAGGTTGCTCCCACAATGGTGTGAGCGTGGCAGAGAGGAAGTGTCACAGCGTGTCAGCTCAGATCCTGCTACTCTGTCAAATGGGATAGGAAGCTTTTTTTATTAAAAATTATTATCATCATTATGTTTCATAGGCTGCTGTATACCGTCAATTCATGTGTCAGACACACTCTGTCAGTGGGGTGAATTTTAAAAAATAATTATCTATTCTCTTTTTATACAGTCATAAAAATAACCGAGACAATTAAGTCGACTTTAACTAGTAGGGAAAGTATGGAATGATTTTTTAAAATTGCAGTTGAAACAGCATTCAAGAGAAAGTGTTAGCTTCGAACTTGTGCAGAAATGTATTTCACTCTCTGTGGGTATGAAGGTGGTCCTTCTAACAGGATAACTGGGATGGGGTTGCCTCTGGACAAAGAGACCAGTCACCCCCCCCAAAGACTAGTGCTTTTTCCCTCTCCAAATCAAGAACTCTTTGGTGGGAAAGGACTGAGTTCCAGGGTACCTGGAAAAAGAAACCTGAAATTATGCAGAGGTTTGGGGGGAGGGAGGGTAAGCTGGTCTGTCTTCTTTATTCAGCCTCTGGAAATATTAGAGCAGCCTTGACCTTGAAACTCAGGCCAAAGGTCCAAATACCCTTTATTTCTTTATGCATTTCCAGGAATCCCCCATATCTCTGAGATGCTCAGGGTTAAGCTCCCTCTTAGTCATGTCCAGCCTGGCTGTAAGGATGATGCTCTTCCTCTCTTGGCCTGTTCTTTCATGCTAGGGATTTCTCGTGCTCCTGAGCTGGATCCAGGAGCGCCCACACTGAGTAAGGACCGACATTTTACTCCCAAAGATGGCTGAGGTTTGGTTTGAGGGCCAGTGTGTCACTACTAATTATGCAGCCACAGTTCAGCTCTGGAGATCCTGGAGCCTCTCTTCTCTGTGTCTGGGACCCCTTGGGGGGGAGGCTACTTTAAGATGAGCTTTATGAACTGGGACATTGATGCATTGTTGGTGGAGTTGTGAACGAATCCAACCATTTTGGAGAGTAGTTTGGAACTATGCTCAAAAAGTTATCAAACTGTGCCTACCCTTTGATCCAGCAGTGTTACTACTGGGCTTATATCCCAAAGAGATTATAAAGAAGGGAAAGGGGCCTGTATGTGCACGAATGTTTGTGGCAGCCCTTTTTGTAGTGGCTAAAAACTGGAAACTGAATGGATGTCCATCAGTTGGAGACTGGCTGAATAAATTGTGGTATATGAATATTATGGAATATTACTGTTCTGTAAGAAATGACCAACAGGATGATTTCAGAAAGGCCTGGAGAGACTTACACAAACTGATGCTGAGTGAAATGAGCAGGACCAGGAGATCATTATATACTTCAACAACAATACTATATGATGACCAGTTCTGATGGACCAGGCCATCCTCAGCAACGAGATCAACCAAATCATTTCTAATGGAGCAGTAATGAACTGAACCAGCTACGCCCAGAGAAAGAACTCTGGGAGATGACTAAAAACCATTACATAGAATTCCCAATCCCTATATTTATGCCCACCTGCATTTTTGATTTCCTTCACAAGCTAATTGTACAATATTTCAGAGTCTGATTCTTTTTATACAGCAAAATAATATTTTGGTCATGTATACTTATTGTGTATCTAATTTATATTTTAATGTATTTAACATCTACTGGTCATCCTGTCATCTGGGGGAGGGGGTGGCGGGGTAAGAGGTGAAAATTTGGAACAAGAGGTTTGGCAATTGTTAATGCTGTAAAGTTACCCATGCATATAACCTGTAAATAAAAGGCTATTAAATAAAAAAATTAAAAAAAAAAAGAAAGTGGTGGAAAAATGTTAATAATGCAGATAAAAAAAAAAAAGATGAGCTTTATGGGTGGCTTCCTTCATCTCTCCCCAGACAGGATCTCAAACCTCCCTCCTTCTGCTCTAACCTAATGCAAGAAATATTGGTGCAGCACCGACCATGTGCCAAGTACTGAGCGCCCAACCCAGAACCAGCAGCTGATTCTGTCCACGAGGGAGGGAGCCTGGAGGGATGGGGGCACAGCACATGTGCAGAGAAATATAATCATGATCCTCTGAGGAAGCAAAGTGCCCGAGACTGATGGGGGCCAACAGTGTTCACGTTGGGTTTTTCACTTTCTGTCACTTGGAGTCGAGCCCAAAGCGGTACCTTCTGAATCCCCTCATTCTCCCCAGAGGGATGGCAGTTTGCCTGGTGAGAAATCAGGTCAAAGAGAAGGCAAACAGCTGACTGACTGACATGCTGAACTTGCCAGAGAGAGGAGAGGCAGATGCCACAACCTCCTAACGGTTACCCGAGGACAAAGACAGTCCTCTCTGGAGAGGGTGTACAGGAGCCTGAGCTCCCAGGTCATACCCGTCCTTGCCCAGGAAGGTGGACAGGGCCAGCTGGAGGTGATGAGCGAGTCCCGGCTTGTGCAGTCCAAGGTCCTCACAGTGGGCGCTGGCCAAGCAAGGAAATGAGGAGTCTACATCTCCACTCTCAATGTCTGATCTGCTCTGTGGGTGTGGGGAGAAGCCTGGTCTCTACAGCAGAGCCTTGTGCCCTGGTGGACAGGAGCTGATTTACATTAAATTGTCTAAAAACAGCCTTTCCCTATCCTCAGTTTCCGCCATGAACCTTATGTTTAATTTTATGCATTTAAAAGCATGATTCTAAGAAGAGAAGGTGCTATAAGCAGAACCAAACTGCTACCGTCACATGCACAAACACACATACAAAATCATACATGTGCACACACACACACACACACACACACACACACACACACATTGAGACCGTAACCCCACTCTTCAGAGAGAGAGGGGACGTGTGCATGGGGAGCATAAGGAGAATCTTTGATATCGTAAGACTATGGGACTGAATCAATTTAACCCAAAAGACATTTATGAAGTGTCTTAGCACAAAGGCAAGGATCAGATCACCTCCCCTCATGGAGTTTCCATTTTACTGCCAAGATTCAGTAGTCGCCCAAATATCATGCCCAAAGTCCAAAGCACAAAGTCCCACGAGTGAGAGAAGACTGGCTACCAGAAGAAACAACTTCATGTGGGAGGTGGTCAGAGGTCTACTTTAAAGGAATCTGGGGATTCTAAGAGAAGAATATAAAGGACCATTTGGGCAGAAGCATGGAGGTGGGAGATGGATTGTTAAGTGAACAGAGTACTTTTCAAGCTCGTTTCCTTGGGATGGAGAGCACCCAAAGGGATGTTTAAGAAATAAAGTCGGTGCTATCTGTGGGAGGTAGATTGTTGAGGATTTTAAACGTCAAACTGTATTTTACACTGAAGACAATTGGAACCACTGATTATTTTCTTACAGGTACTACATGGTCAGATTCTCTATTCAACTCTTATCACAGTGGCCTCTGTGTGGAAGATGGATTCGAATCATAAAAGACTGGAAAATGAGTGAGATATTAGGAAGCTTTTGCCTTGGTTTCAGGGACCAGGGACATAGGATGGAACTAGACTATGAAAGAGCAGATCAGGGGAATGGGTAAGAAATAGAACCCGTCAAATATAATAGGTCACTGATTGTGAAGAATGATGAGCAAGGAAGAGAATGACTGAGCCAGTGAGGTGGAGTTTTGGGAATAATGGTGGTGCCTTCGATAGAAAGAGGGAAAGCCAAAGGATATGAGGGAAATGCAGCCATTGAGCTGTGAGAGGACTCTCCCAGGACCTAAGAGCAGCAATTAGGTACTTGAAGGACTGTTGTGTAGAAGAAGGGCTTGCTTTGTCTCAAAGAGCAGAACCAGGAGCAATGATGTAGAAAGGGGGGAGCAATCCAAAGGGAGGTCTAGCTTGGCTATCAGGAAAACTTCCTTACAATGACAGTAGCAGCCAACAGAAAAGCTTTTAGATAAGGTGGCAGATTAACTTTTGTATGAGGTCCTCGAGCAAATTCTTGATGACAATTTGGGGGGCCATGAGGTCACGCCTCTAAAGTCCCTTCAAGCTCTAACTGTGGTGATTCTGTAGCTGCTCTGGATCTAGTCATACTCGTCTTTGTAACCATGGGGGCAATTTCACCCATCTTTTACATCTCATTGATTCACTCCTGGGTTCTGACCCCTTGGTTCTTCATCAGAAGATCCCGTAAGAAGATCCTTCTCCAACATAAAATAAAGCTGATCTAGATGAAGTCTCTGATTTTCTGCATGAAGAAAGTCCTGAAAGAGGCTTGTACCATAACACAGTGGAAGTCCTTTCTCTAGATTGAAAGTAACTCAAACAAATTCTGGCTCTGTCCTTGGAAGGATGGTGGACTGGCCCTGGATCTTATTGGTCAGAATACATAGGATTCCGAGGAATTACTCCATTGTGATGAAAGTTTAAAGAAAAGTAAAATTTCAAACATCTCTCAAATCTAAAAATAAATATTTCCCTTTCACAATGTTTAACAAAAAAAGAGGAAGAGATGGCTCAGGAAAGCATTTTATTTCCTGTATAGCACAATCATGCCAAAAGTATTTCTTTTTTCTAGAGAAAATAACAAGCAAATGCCTCGACATTGTTCAAAGCTTTTAATGAATTCTAAAGTCTTGGTGAGAGCACTTTAGTAAAAAGCACTTACTCTCACATCTATTTAGATTAGACTTTCATTTCCTTGTCATTTCTTTGCCACCCCTTGGGTCCCTTCAGAGCCCCAGGATTGTCAGGTGTGTGATCTCCAAGAAAAGCCACATTAAGTAGAAATCATAAAAGCACATGTATCTCAAAGCAGGACCTCCAATCCTTCCCAGCCCCACCTTCTAAAAACATTCCCTGCCCTCACCTCAGGTTGTAGCCTGGCTCTAGCCTCTTCTTCCAGGGAAGGGGGCTTTGTCAGTGCAGAAGTCAGGGTCCTACAGCGGACCTACCAGTTCCACAAGCAGTAGCAACAAGATGAAGGCAGACATCTTTCAGAAGGCATTAGGATGCTCCTCCCCCATTAGACACAAACAAAATGGAGACTAGGAGTCACTGTCATGATGGCTTAGCCCCAGATAAATAAGATATCAGCAGCAGCACCCTGGACCTTTGGATCCAAGAGCTGGAAATCTGGGCATTCGGTCAGTGCTTGCCATCTGCCATTGAGGGGAAAGGGCCTCTGCTTCAAGGTATCTGAGACACAATAGAAGAGGGGCCATGGTGTACTTCACCCCACTCATTGTATCTTAGTCTTTATTTTCTTCACCGAAAACCTCAGGCTCCGCCCCAGCTGCCTACCATCCACATCAGGCCAGAACGCCCAAAGGATGCTTGAATGGGAGAACCCTGACACAAGAACGAAATTCCCCCTTACATTTCTAATCACGTTATTCTCTTTTTTTTTTTTTTTTTTTTTTTTTTTTTTTTTTTTAGGATTAGGGTTAGGGTTAGGGTTAGAGTTATTCTCTAGAGACGTCTCTCCAGCTTTTCCGTAGAAAAACCATGAAAAACTCCTGGGTTTCTACTGTAATGTAGATGAGCCTCTGTGCCAGATGTTTCACAAAGGTTTGAGAAGGCATTAGCCCTCCAGAAGGGAAGCCCACCAATGAATGGTGAAGGCTACACTGACCACAGCCTGTTCCCACTGAAGATCAGCCAGCTTTTTATGACCTGCTTTTCTAGAAGTCGGTAACCATCCCTTTGATGGTCCCAAATTTTGTCAGGAATTCACAAGCTCACTAGTTAATCATGGGTGGAGCTGGTCCTCTTTCCATTTCTGAAAACTGAGACAACATCCCTTTTGCATCTTGGGAGATTCTTCCATTCTTCATTTCCTCTCAAAGATCACCAAGTGTAGCTCCACTGTCAAATTTGCCAAAACTTTTAGTTCCCTAGGTAGCTTGTCTGGGTCTGGAGACTCAAGCTTGTCAAGGAGATTTGAATGTTTTCTTATCTCTTTATTTACCTTGGATTTCAAGCCACTATTAGAGGTGTTGTTCTGTTTATTTTGCTTTTTGTAATTATTGGTTGAAGAGATGAACAATAGAAAATTGAACTTGCCTGTTTTCGCTCATCTTTCCACTCCTAATAGTTATCTTATTCCTGATTCCACCCTGATTTTTTTTCTGATTTACCCAAAGATATTCTTTGTGTTGTTCTTAGATTTCTTTTTATTTGTTTCTGCTACTCTTGAGCTGTTTATTTTCCTTTTTTTATTGTAGTAGGCTTATTTATTTTTAATACACATTGCTTTATGAATCATGTTGGGAGAGAAAAAACAAAGCAAAAGAGAAAAACCATAGGAGAGATTAAGAAAAAAATAGAAAAAAGGAGTACACATGGCATGTGTTGATTTTCCTTCAGGCTCCTTAGCTCTTTTTCTGGAGGCAGATGGCATTTTCTATCCAAAGCCTATTGGGATTGCTTTTGTATGATTGAACCCCTGAGAAGAACCAAGTCTTTCACAGTTGATCACCGTTCTTGCTGTTATTGTTTACACTGTATTCCTAGTTCTGTATCAGTTCGTGTAAATCTTTGCAGGCCTTTCTATAATCAGCTTATCATTTTTTATAGAATAATAATATTCCATCACCTTCATGTACCACAACTTGTTCAGCCATTCCCCAACTGATGGGCATCCACTCCTTTTCCAATTCTTTGCTACTACAAAAAGTTGTTACATTTTTGCACGTGTGGGTCCTTTTCCCTTTTATATGATTTCCTTGGGAACAGGCCCAGTAATAGCACTCCGGGGCCAAAGGATATACAGTTTTATAGTCCTTTGGGCATAGTTCCAGGTTACTCCCCAGAATGATTGGTGTCCTTAGATTTCTTCACCAACCTCTGCTCATTCTATGCTTTCGGCTCTTAGAGACCTACTTCTTCTTGTATTCATTCTTCAATAATTAGCCTTGCTTCTATGTTCTGTGGCTCTTTTTTGTTTTTCATCACTATTGCTTAAAGTATGTCCTTGTAAACCCACATTGCTTTTATTATGCAATTTCTTCTTCCTTTTTCTAAAACAATATTTTATTAGAAAAAAGGAGTAAGAAAAACTGAAAAAGAATACAAAAAAAAAAAAAGAAAAGAAAAGAAAAAGAAACATTGTCCAACAGTGTCCAACAGAACATCAGGGAGGACTCAAAATATATAACAACAAATTATCAGTAGATAAATTATATTCATGAATGCCCATATTTTCTTTACTTCCTTATAAATTATTCTTTGGTTCTCTTCTGTGCATCTTATTTACTGTATTCTTTTTTGCCCCCTTTTTCCTCATCAATACCTCTAAGCATGCTACAGTTAAGAAAATGTTTATTTATGTATACTATATAGATATACACATACACACACATACACCCCACATATACACATGTCTTTCTTATCCTTGCTGAGTCTTGAATTAAACTCTGTATCATAACATACCTATTACTTAACCTCCCTTGTCTTCTTTCCTCATCCTTTGCTCCCCCATCCCCCCACCCCATCCTCCTTATTTCTTTATAGATTTTGAAAGGCTCTATACCCTTCATTAATATATATATGTAGAGTTGCCCATTGAGCCCACTCCCAAAGAACTACAAGCCCTCCTCTCCCCTCTAATGCCTCTGTGTCTATTCTTCCTTTGCACCATGATTACTATTTTTACCTTAACTGTACCAATCTTTCTTTTGAGCTACCCTATTATTGATGTGAATTTTAAACATGTGGTATTCATTTCTCATTTAAAGTAACATAAAACAATTTGTACATGTAAAAACAGTTTGTCCATGTTGAGTTCCTTGAAATTGATCTTTGATATTGGCTCTAAATTTTCTATTAAGTTTGAGTTTGGTCTATAGAAAATTCTGATAATCTGCAAGTTCATTGAAGGCCAATTTTTCTCATTCAAAATTATAAATGATTTTGCTGAATATGGCATTTTTGGCCATATGCGTAGTTCTTTTGATTGTCAGTAGATATGACTCCAGGACCTGTGGTCTTTTATTGTAGCTGCTGAGTCTTGTACAATTCTAATTGTAGCTCCAGCATACTTGGATTATTTTTTTCTTGTTTCTTGCAAAATTTTCTCTTTGATCTGGGCATTTTGAAATTTGACAATAATATTCCTGTGTATTTTCTACAAAAGATCTCTCTGAAGTGGTGATCACTGGATTTTTTCTATTTCTACTTCCCCCTCAATCTTCTATCACTACAGGAAAATTGGTTTTTTGGATTACTTCTTGCATTATTGTGTCAAGATTCTTTTCTTAGTCACAACTTTCAGGCAGTGCAAGTATTCTTATATTTTCTCTTCTTGATTTGTTCTCCAGATCTGTCATTTTTCTTATAAGATGTTTCACAATCTGTTCTATTTTCTTTACAATCTGTTTTATTATTTCTTGCTCTTTCATATCTTCCCCTTGCCTGATTCTAATTTTCAAAGAATTATTTTCAGCTTTGATACTCTGTACCTCCTTTTTTAATTAACTTTTTTTCATAATCTTTTTATTTTTCTTGGATTTTTTTTAGTTTTTCCTCAATGTCTCTCATTTGATTTTTAAATTCTTTTTTGAGTTCTATAAATTGTCTCTGGGTGGGGAGCCATTTCATGTTACTCTTTGGAGTAAAAGCTTTTTTTATTTCAATGTCCTCCTCTGAAAATGACCCCCATCTTCCATGTTCCCCTAATGTTTCAATGGTGAGTTTCTTTCTTCTTTGTCAGTTCTTTTTTTAAAAAAATAAGAGGTATTAGTGTAAAACCTCTAATAGTGGGGTGGGAGAAATGGTACCTTAAGCTTCCCTTCCTCTCTCCACTCTGACCAGGAATCCCAAACCAAGAGCTTCACCCTCCTGCAAGTTCCTGAAACCAGCAAGGCCCCACTGCCTCTGCCTTGTCCTGGTGGTGGCTCCTGCTTGCCCAGGATCATGTCTCGGCAACACAGCTGGGCCTGCCATTCCTAATCAGCTGAGGTTCACTCAGTTCTCCTAGACTCAGACCCTCAACTCCTTATGTGGTCCAGAAGGTGAAAATATCTTGTGTTTTCTGCTGAGGTTCCAATCAAATACAGCTTGTCCCAGGGCTCTGTTTCTACAGAGCTAGCACAGAAGTGATAGCACATCAGACAAATTAATCTCCAGCCCAGGGTCTTTCTTCAGGTCCATATCAGGAGGTCCCCAGTTCTGCCCCAAGTCTTCTTGATTTTTCACCACTCTGTGTTTGTCCTGAGGTAAATATTTGATCTATTTGTGGGGGAAATCTGGAGAGCTTGAAATTTACCAACCTACTTCACAATCCTCCCTCTTTTTCCTTAAAAAATAATTTCCTCATCAAAACCATTTCTCTTTGTATGAGCTTCCCATTCTTCCAGAGTTGATTTCCTTTGTAGATTGTTAAATGGCCTGATATCCTCCCTAAATCCCATGTGAAATATCTTCTTCCCAGTGTAGTAGAAACAAGTATATTCCATAGTAGCTCAGGAGCATGGCTATTTCTTCCCCTTTCCTTGTTCCAACACTTTCTCAATGTAGGTCCATAGCATTTTTATGGTATAGGCCAGATGCTCCTGAACAAGATGGAAATGAAAAGATAAATGGTAAAGGAGATGAAATGTCACTTTGAGTCACTCATTGTCAGAAGAAGGTGTGAAGAGCAAGTTTGGGGCAATGGGAGGAGAGAAGAGATAAATAAGATCAATTCATGCTACTGAGCCAGAAGTTGGAAATAGAGACTCAAAAAACCAGGATAGTAAGAGGCAGTTCCCACAGAACCTGGGATGTCTTCTTCTGGAGACTAGAATCTATTTCTGGGAAGAAGACTGAGCATCAAGAATTATTAGCACAAAATTGAACACAGGAACTGAGCTGAAAATGGAAACCAAGAAAGAAGGGAATGACATGGGCAATTCATGAGAGGGTGTTTTTTCAGCCATGAATAATGGTGATATCAATATAATGAGAAACCTCATGTTGTGATGCATCTCACTAAATGTCACAACTCTTCACCCCCATTCCAAGAGTGATTAGGATTCCCTGGGAATCCAGAGAATAGTAAAAGTCAAAATTTCACTGGGGAGAATGGAATCCTATCAAAATGTATTTTAAATCATCTCTTGACTCTATGAGCTCCAATTCAAGTTACCTTGTGGTATGACTCTTGTAACTAATAACCGTTCCATAGTTGATAATTTGTGAGGATGGGAGTTTGTGAAAGGAGTTGGTGAAAAGGCATTTTCAGATAAATAGAAGGAGAACCGGGAGAGTGTGCTGCTCAAAATACTTGAAGAGAAGACATTGTCAAGGAGAAGCGCACAATCAATAGTAAAAGAGGCTGTAGAGAAGCTGAGGGAAATCAGGATTAAGAAAGGAACGTTTCATTGGCAATTCAAAAAGCATTGGTAACTGGAGACTGCAGTATAAGTGGGATGGGGAGTTCAGCAATTGGAGGGTAAAGATTAAGAAGAGAGTGGAAATTGTTAATGAAGACAGACTTTTCAAAGAGTTTAGCAACAAAGGGCAGAAGAGGTATGGAAGGATGTTTGTTTTGCTGAGGCAATTGGGGTTGAGTGACTTTCCCAGGGTCACACAGCTAGGAAGTGTCTGAGACAGATTTGAATTCAGATCCTCCTGACTTCATCTTTCCACTGCACCACCTAGTTGCCCCAGGAAGGATGTTCTTTGATGAGCATGGAGTAAATATAGCCATGTTTGTAGAGACTAGGGAAAGAACCAGAGGGAGAGATTGGAAATAAGTGTTTGAGGAGGGATGAGAAAGGGGCGAATTCGACGGAGGAGTTAAGATGAAAAGGGATGCCTTGTAAATGCAGAAGGGTCAGTCTTTGTCAAGAATATTGCCGCTTAATCATGGCAGACAAGAGTGAAGGAGGAGAGGGGCAGAAGGCCAGAAGGCACATGGGTGATATTGAGATAAGAAGGAGAGGGAAAGAAGGAGCTCATGACAACAGCTTCCATCTGTTTGCTGTTGGAGTTTCTTTTTTGGAAAATTGAGGGAAGGTTCTCAGACATGAGAGTAGGAAGAGGGGGAATCGAGGGACATTTGAGGAAAGATGAAGATATCCACAGTAGTTGTGGATAGTAGGAAACTTGAAGCTATAGCAGCAATGAAGAAGCTATAGCAGCAATGAAGGCCCAGATGAGAGAGTAAAACCTAAATTTATGGACTCAGAATGATTCTATAATTTTCTCCACCTTCACTCAGCAGCATATGCATAGGAGTGAAGGCAGTATGCAGATGGGGAGAGTGACCATGTGTCAGCCATGATAAGGAAGCTACAAACTCAAGGGAACTCTTCTTACCAGTTCAGTTCCCCACAAGATCGGGAAAAGAGAAGGGTGGCTGGTGTTGGGGTGATGACATGGGAGAGAACTGAGGGGTCAGGGTAGATGAAGATTAGAGTAAGGATAGAAAATTACATTTCAAACACAAAAGTTACAAGCTCTTAGCCCATCATGGGTGAGGATAAGGGATGGTTAAGATTTATATTTGCATGGAATTGTGTGACTCTGTGTAAGATGGTAAGAAAGGCCACAAATATCCAACAAATCTGATGCTATAAAGTGTATAATACAGGAAGAAAAGCAGACGAGAGACCCCATGATTTGTGAAAAACGGATAGGGGAGAAGAGAACAGCAATACAATCCTTGGCTTCAGACATATAAAAGTTCATACATAAAATGAATATAATAAACCCCAGGGATTTAATTATCCTCTCTACCAGATGAGTCTCAGGTCTCCTTTTCCCATCCTAAGGTCTCTTATGACCTGGTAGATCTGATAGTTATTGCAGATTATCAACATATCTAAAACAAAACACATTATTTTCTTCCTTAGACTCCCCATCACCTACCTAAGCTCTTACTATAGAGGGCAACACCGTCTGCTGGGTTCCTCAGGCTTGCCATGGGGGTGTTATCTTGCTCTCCTTGTAAGTCTCACCCCCCCCCATCCAATCTGTCACCAAGGATTCATCTTTGCAGCATCTTCCCTTTCTATTTTCCGGCATGGCCACCCATCTTGCGCCCTCATCACCTCATACCTGGATGGCGGCAGTAGCTGCTGTGGGGAGCTTCCTGCCTTCATTCCTCCCAACTTCATTCCGTCCTCCATCCAGCCACCAAAATGATCTTCCCAAAGTCTATGTCTGACCCTGTCATCCCCCTACTCAACAAACTCTGTCAGCTCCAGGATCAAGGACAAATCTCTGCCTGGCATTCAAGCACCTTCCCCCCTTCTATTTCTCCTTTCTTTACTCTCCAGCACCTAAGTCCTCCTCATCCAGTGACACTGGGCTCGCAGCTGAACAAGACACAGCATCTCTTCTGTCTGGTATTTTCTCTGGCTGTCCTCCATGCTCTCCCTTCCCATCTCTGCTTACAGCCCTCCCTGGCTGCCTTTTAAGTCCCAACTGCAATCCTGCATTTTTACTGGAAGTTTTCCTCAATCCTTCTTAATTCTGGTGCCTTCTTTCTTCTGTCATTTCCTGTTTATCCATTCAGAGCTTGATCGCCCAATTTCTTTGCTTGCTGTCTCCCCCATTAAACGGGAAGTGCCTTGAGGTAGCGGGGGATGTCTCTGTGTATCCTCAACACTTAGCCTGACACAGAGTCTGCAATTAATGAAACGAAATGAGTGGCTGACTGACCAATCTAGAAATCCCATTCTTGGTCTCAGGATCAGCTGCTTAGCCATGTTTTTGCTTCTCAAATCCACTTTTTCCCAGCTCCAAGGGGTAGTAAATATTCCCGGTGACTCTGGTTGCCTCAAATGCTTGGGTTTATTTATTATTTGGGTCTATGTTATATGTGTCTGTGTGTATCTATGTCTATTTTGCCTAGAACCTTATAAACTACAGCCAGGACTTTCTCGGGTATTTCTGGCCAAGCTATTTGCTGCCATGATTCAGCAGGATAAGGCAGTGATTCTCAAGTTTAACCATTTGGGCCAAGAAGTCAGCAGAGCTCTGGGGTTTACATCAGGTGACCAAAGGATGTTCCTGTAAATAATCCCAGGCTTCCCTGTCTCACTGCTTACCTCGATCACCGCCCCGATACATTCTTAGCTCATCAAATCAAAGACTCACAGACTTAGAGCCCGAATGGCCCCTGAACAGCAGCCTCATTTGAAGGAGGACGTGAGAGGCTGGCCCAAGGATGCTCAAGCAAAAAGCAAGGCTTGAATTCAAGCCCAGGTGCCTGGAGTCAGTGTGTGGCTCTCTTTCTACCATGTCACTCTGCCTCCTGTCACCATCCCTTCGAGAACAAACACGTTCTTCCTCTTGGGTTTGTCTGTCCTTATTTCTCTAATGATCTCTGGAGGCCTTCCTTCTTCCTAGACCCATCCCCCCCCCACTCCTGAATAAAGTGGAGATTCTCTCTTGCCTCCACAATCTCTTTTCACTGAAGGAGTACTCCAGTTTCCCTGAAATAAAATCAGGAATCACTCCTTCTGTCAGCTCCCTATTTTTTTAAGCCAAAGACCAACTTTTCCTTTGCTCATGCTGCTCGGTATCAGTAAAACTGCTAACACAGACCACTTGAGGCAGATCACTAGCACAATTTTTAAATGAGCCCTTTGACTCCAATCTGGGATTGTTTTGTAAAACTCTCCCTTGGGCCCAACTGCTCTGTCAAGCTGAACTCCAGTGACACAACTGATCCAATTGCTCACCTTGGGTTTTTTCTCCTTACCATAAAGCCACAGGTATGTTCCGACTATTTCCCTGCCTACCTGGCTTTTACCTAGTTCAAGTTTGGCTATATTACTAGACTGAAATGGGGTCACAAGCCCCTTGATCTTAGGGAGAAGGAAGAGAAATTGAAGGCTTTCTGTCCAGTTGCCAAGCACTACAGAAGTTCAAGTTCAAGAGGGACCCTGCCAGGTGACTGACTGGCTGCCGCCTTCTAAAGATGCTTTCTAAACCATGGAGGATACAGGGAGAGGGCTTTTCTTTCTGCCTTTAGATCCCTGTTTAATGGCATCTCTCTAGTTTCCAGAATTTGAATACCAGTGAAAGTCCTGAGAGGAATTCCTCCAAATGGCATTCTGGTAATCCAACCCAATTACCACTTACACAAGGAAATTTTTCTCCAGGGATGTTCTGTCTTTACATCTGCTCATTGTGCCTAAATCCTAGCCAGTACCAGCTCCATTCTGGCATGGGGAATGGAGAAGGATTTGTGATTCTATACAAGGGAAGTGGCAATCTCAGTGTCATCTGGGAAAGGCCAACCATTCTTGGGACTTTGTTTTAGGTGAGAAATGGACAATCTGAAGCATCCAGATTGTGAAAGCTGGAGCCATGTTTTCCAAACAAGTATCAGATAATCCACTTGTTTCTGGGACCATACTCAAAACCCCTCTATCAGGCGGGAGTACCAGAGTTTGGAACCCCCAGGATAGTTTTTGGAATTCAAGGTCATCTACACACATGGTCTAACTAGGACTCAGGAAAGGGATGGATCTGAAGTTCATTCTTTGGAAAAGCAAATAACGGAGTTGCTTTTTAAAAATGCACCAATAGAAAGAAGAAGAAGAAGAAGAAGAAGAAGAAGAAGAAGAAGAAGAAGAAGAAGAAGAAGAAGAAGAAGAAGAAGAAAAATATCATTTAGTAGAAACTTTGACCATCTCATATCTAAAGGACTCACGAGAAATATTTACAAAAATATCAGCATGAAAATAACTACAGCTTATGTAGCAATGTCTGCCACAGAGGGTAAGGAGATGGAAAAATCCTCAAAGAACTCAACAAGAACCTGCCCAGATTGACTGGAAGTTCTTTCAGTGGTTCCCATGATATCTTGTCTGCTAACCCACCATGACTACTATTTTTTAAAGTGTTGTTGCTATTTTTAAAAAGTACAATGATCTTTGTGAGCAGCATCCATTATATAGTCCATGATTATGTACTATACTTTTTGAAATATTTTTACTAAATATAGACTATTTTTACAAACAGTAAAAAGAAAATAGAGGTCCATTTTTGCTATTTCTAAAATGAGTTTCAAGAGTGTCGATGAAACAACATTCCCCATTAGTTTTTTCTCATTCTCAATTGTCAAACTCCTAAAGGAAAGTCTGAGCATAGTGAGGAAAACTCTGTAAAAACAATTTTAAAGCTCACTTATGAGCTGTCAGTCTCACTCACAAACCTGGAATTTTGGGAAATTGAAGTTTCCCTTGCCTCCAGAAATGCAGCCACCTGAGCCAGGTGGCTTCTGGGGCATGCTTAGTTTTATTTGTTCATTTATTCAAGTCCCCTGGCATTCTTTAGAAAAGAAATAGAATGACTTTCAAACATGCCATCATCACCTTCCCTTTGGTAAGAAAAACATCTATTTTAATTAAGCCTCCATTAAAAACTATCAAGAACATTGGAAGAGTTTCAAAAATAGGAGCTCACTCCAACGGGATCTGATGGATCAGGAGCAGAAAGTCCCCCAGGCTTGGATAAAACAGTAACAAATGTGTCCTGTTGAAATGCCCTGTGTCTGTAGACAGCAGGACTATCAAAGCATGAAGCAGGGGAATGTACAGTGATTTTGGTATCAAAGACTCTGGGTTCAAATCCATCACTGCCTCTTAGGAAGAAACTGATTCTCAGATTTGGACAACAGCCAGATTACACAGATAATAAATCTGAGATTTCACAGTGGTTCTCCAGATCTAGCTTACTTCCCGTTAGAGATTCCCTTTAGCAGCCTAAGCAAGATTAGGTCACTGGATCAATAGATCATTTAGCCCACCTGCTTTGACATTTGCAAAAAAACCTTCCCACAAAAGAGACAGAAGTAGTGACACTTCCCTTGATAAGACCTCAGTGGAGAAGCAGTCAGCTTTTCCTAAACACTTCAGTGAATTCAAAATGCAGACCAAGAACAAAAGTACAGACATTGTTATTACATGAAGGCATCCAAGAGACCGTCCTGTGTATTTCCAGGGATTTAAATGGAAAAGATCTCGGGAAGCTTCAGGTCAGACTTTGAAAACTTCTCTTCTAAGAAAAACTCACTTTTTTATCAGCTGAAATCATCTCTTTCTTTCTTCAAAACAAACAAACAAAAAAAGGAAGCCCTAATTGGGGAAGATTTCATGCCTGGTATGTAGGGACCATTGCCTACCAGGGATTGCCATTTGCCTTTCTTTGTATCCCCACTGCTTGCCACAGTACCTGGTCCCTAATACACACTCCGTCAATGGTTATTGACCCCAAGAGGAAGAGCTGGGATTGGACCTGTCCGCCCTGCCTCCCATCTAACATTCTTTGTGATACCGAATTTCCCCTTTCTGCCGGTGTCACAATACATCCTTAGAAGCTATTTCCACAATGTGTGGGTCATCACAGAGGTGTCACTTGGCAGACGTGTGTCATGAGGACGGTACAATTCTCAGTTCAGCGCTTCAAGTAACCTTAAAGAAAAGTCTTCACTACTTATCTGAGAGAGACAGTCACTACCTCCAATATGCTTATATTGCAATGAAACAACCCACGAAGGGGAGCTGAAATGGAGAGAGGCGAGGAACCAACTCCGAGGAACAGTGATGAAGGGAGTCAGGAGAGCAGAAGCAGATCCCGGAGAAGAATCTCTCCAAGACAAAGGGCTCAGAAGGAACTCACAGGAGGACAAAGGTCCCGGGACAGTAGAAAGATGAACAGAGTTTCAAATTCCTTTCTAGAATGCTACCCATGGTACAATAGTCTTTTCCTACATCTTTCGAACTCCTCCCATTTGTTATTTTCCATTATTGTCAGATTTGGCCACCTTATGAGTATGAGATAAAATCCTCTAGTTGTTTAATTTCATGTTTCTCTAATTTTTAGTCATTTGCAACATTGTGTTCATATGGCCACAGACAGCATGGAATCTTCCTTTGAAATTCATATTTTTTGACCATTTGCCAATTGTTTTCCTTAACTTTTTTTCCTTTGACTTCAGGAAAAGCATGGCAGAGTAAATATGGCAGATAGAAACATTCAGAAATGATTCTGATATTCTTTGAAGAAAAGAATAAGAAAAGGTTTTTTTTTAATTTTGTAGAGAATGCTTATGTTCTATCCAATGACTTTCTCTTCCCCATAATCACATGTTAAGTTGGAGTTAATAGAATTATTTCTTTTAAACATTTTGATGTATATTGTCTCAACATGAAACAGAAAAAGGAGAAATAGAAAACATATGACTGTGAATATGGTTGGATAAATTCATTCTCTATTCAATAAATATTTATTAAGCACTAACTTCATGCCAGGTTTTGGGGGGAGGGGACTTTGCTTGACTCAAAACTTTCATTCTTAACCTAATTCCAAATCTGATCATCCCAGAGTGTTATTCCAGCTATGCAGTAATCAAAAATAACACAAGAAGAGAAGATCGAGAATAGTTTAACCAATGCAAATAGTTCTGAAATAATAGACTCAATAAAGAACTTATTCTCCTGCCTCTGCTCTACCCCATCCCACATCCTGCTCAACCAACAGCATAAGTCTATTTTGAGTTCTGGCTGTGGTGGTGTCTATTAATTTCCCCTTTACATCAACCTAGTATGACATTCCATGAACACCCCCTTGAAGAGGTGGGGGAGACTGTTACCTACTAAGCAGCTCCTCTCACCAGGCAGAGGGCACAACTCTAGGAAAAGTATGTCAGGGGGAGGAGAACATTATTTCAGATCTATCCCTCAAAAGCACTGCCATGCATGAGGTTCAGGGAGGGGGTTAAAAATCATGTAGCCTATGAATGTCAGAGCAGGTTTCAGAACCGACTAGAAGTTAAAGAAAATAAGATTAGAGAAATAAGTTATCATTTCTTAGAAAACAAGGTCATGAATGAATGTTACTTCAGTTAAGAATATGGGTAGGCAGGAAAAATTCCAAATTATATTTGAAGCTGAGAGAGGTATGAGTAAAAGGAGGCAAAAATAAAAGGAAGATAGAGAATAAAACTTAAACCTTTTTTTTAAGCTTAGGGTAGGGCCGAGAAATGATGTCACAGAACCAAGCATTTCAGAGTTAAAAAGGACAACAGACACCTGATATTCAATCTAAATATGAAAAAGAATCCAGGGCCAGCTATTTTTTCTTAAAGACTTCCAAACAAAGAGGAGGAAGGCATGAGATTGATTGTTTTTTTGGAAGGGGCAAGGAGCAGAGGAGAATTTGGGTTTTTGTTTGTTTGTTTATTTTACAAATATATAATGCAATTCTTTGAAAAATGTTTGTTAATATTCCCTTTCAGAAAATACCACATGGATCTCATACAAATGAAAAAAATTTTATTAAACCCGCCAGGCACTTTGCTAAGTGTTGAGTATACAAAGAAAAGTACAAGCCCCTACCTCCAAGGAACTCATAGTCTAATGGGACAGACAATATGGAAACAACAATGTACAAATAAGACACACATATGTACACATATACATGCTTATAACATAAATATATATATAATAAATTGAAAAAATCAATAGAGGAAAATTTCTAAGATAAAGAAGACCTAAAAGTGTCTATAGAAAGTGACATTTTAGCTGGAATTGGAAGAAAATCAGGAAAGCTAAAAGGTAGAAGTGAGGAGGAAAAGCATTTCAGGCTTGGGGGACAGAAAGCATGAGAAAATGTACAATCAGGAACAGCAAGGACATCAGTGTCATAATATCACAAAATATGTGGAGGAAAATAAGATATAAATAGATTAGAAAGGAGCTAAAGAGCTAAGTGGGGCAGCAGATAAGGAACCAGTCCTAGAGTAGGAGGACTTGACTTCAAATTTGACCTCAGATTCTTCCTAACTGTGTGATCCTGGTTGAGCAACTTAGCCCAATTTGCTCCTGTTTTCTTATTTGTAAAATAATTTCGAGAGACAAAGGCAAACCACTCCAGTATCTTTGCCAATAAATTCTAAATGATATCATGAAAAGTTGGACATGATTAAAAAATGACTGAACAACAGAAGCCAGGAGGAAACCAGCTTGTGAATGGTGTTTGACTAGCTAACAGAATATCAGATTTGACCCTGAGAAGTATAGGAAACTACTTCAGTTTAATGAATATGGAAATGACATGATCATACTTTGCCAGCTGATTGGAGGGTGGAATGGAGTGTGGGAAAACAGGCAGAACCACCGGCAGCTATTGTAGATGATCCATATGTGAAATGATAAGGGCCTGCATCAAGGTTGAGGCAGTGTTGGAGAAGAAAAGGAGGAGAGGACAAGGACTGCTAGGAAAACTGGAAAACAATATAGCAGAAACGAGACATAAACCACTATCTCACACCAAATGCCAAGAAAAGGTCAAAATGGGGGTGTGGTTTAAACATAAAGGGTAAAATCATAAGCAAAGTAGGAGACCAAGAAATAGTTTATCTGTCAGATGTATGGAAAAGGGAAGAATTTATGACCAAACAGAAAATAATGAACATTATAAAATGTAAAATAGATAATTTTGATTATATTAAATTAAAAAGATTTTACCAAAAAAAAAGCAATGCAATTAAGATTAGAAGGAAAGCAGAAAGCTGGGAAACAATTTTTGCAGCCAGATTTTTTAATAAAGGTCTCATTTCTCACATATATAAAAAATTGAGTCAAACTTAAAAGAATACAAGACACTTCCTGTCCAGACTTGCTCACTAGAGGATTTTGGTACCAGTCCAAATCTTGATCATGGGTGATGAGTGAAGGGGAGGAACTCATAAAGATGATCAAATAGAAGTCCATTTATTCAAAAATTTCTCAGCCTTATATACCCTAATACACTTACATAACTGTAGCTCATTGAGCACGCACTAACTATGGGATAATGCACACGCAGTACTACTTATACTACTTGCTATTGTGTGCAGATGCTTCCTTGCCACTTTAGTATAACTGCTTTAATAATGACACAGGTTGTCACACCCCCTGACTTCTCAGGAAGGCTGAGACACCCTTAGGTGGGGAAGGGAAGCAAACCAGACATGTCAGCAGGGTTCCTTTTACTGGACTAAAGGAACTTATACCTCACCTAGGGTTCTCCACTATCAGTGGCTCTCCTCAACTTTCCAACTGATAAATGGTCAAAGGATGCAAACAGGCAGTTTTCAGATGAAGAAATTAAAGCCATCTATAGGCATATGAAAAAAAAACCACTCTAAATAACTATTGATAGGAGAAATTGCAATTTAAAACAACTTTGAAGTACCATCTCACATGTATCATATTGGCTAATATGACAGAAAAGGGAAATGGTGAATGTTGAACAGGATGTGGGAAAATTGGAACAGTAAGGCATTACTGGTGGAGTTGAAAAATGATCCACTCATTCTGGAGAGCAACTGGGGGAAAAGAGAAAACAAGAAAATCAAATTTTTAGAAGAGTAAATGTTGAATACTATATTTGCGTGTAATTGGAAAAAATGGTGAGTGTAGAAGAAGTAAGGTGGGATATTGATGGATGTGAATCCTTACAGGACAGCCGAGTTCTTGTTTTCAGTTCCAGGCCAGAAGGGAGAACTTATGTTTATAGTCACTGAACAGACAAGCGGCTGGATATAAGGAGCTGTGGCTTGGACAGGGAAAAAAGTGCAATAGTTGGGCCTAGGACAAAGCTCAAAAAATAACAGTGAAAAGGACTTGAGGCAAGAGACACCATTCCCTCACTCCAAAACTAGAAGTGATTATAACAACAAGTTGCTAAAAATAAAACAAAAATGAAGAAGCAAAGGAGAAAGAACCCAAGAAATAAATAGCTACTATGGGAATAGAAAAGACCAGGGTTACAGAAGCAACACAAAAAAGCCTCTCTTTCCCCAGAGTAACAACAAATGGTTACTTGCCTATAAAGAATTCTTACAACAACCCAAAAAACACTTTGAAAACCAAAAAAGATAGACTGAAGGAAAATATTTGAAAAATAAAAACAATCCAAGAAAACCAAGAAGATTATGAAAAGAAAGTCAACCAAATGGAAAAGAATAAATAGAATCTTAAGAAAATAGCTCCTTGAAAAATAGAATTAAGCAAGGGGAATCCAATGACATTCTAAGAGACCAAGAAATAATAGAAACAAAATAAAAGAAATGGAAGTGGATATGAAACATCTTATAAGAAAAGTAATAGATCTAGAGAACAGATAAAAAAGAAAAAACATAAGAATAACTCAGATACCTGAAAGCTACAATCAAAAAAAAATCTTGATACAATAATATAAGAAACAATTAAAGAAAATTGCCCTGAAATTTTAGAACAAGAGAGGGAAGTAGAAATAGAAAAAAAATCACTGATCATCACCTGAAAAAAATTCTAGGATGAAAACCTCCAGAAATATCATAATCAAATTCTGAAACCCTCAGGTTAAGGAGAAAATATTACAAGCAACAAGGTAAAAATCAAACACACAGAGTCACAATTTGAATTACACAATATCTAGCATTGGCCCCATTAAAAGACTACAGATCTTGGAATACTATATATCAAAGAGCAAAAGAACTGGGGTTGCAGTCAAAAATATCATACCTAGAAAAATTAAGTATGACCCTGAATGGAAAAATGGCCATTCAATGAACTGACAGGTTCTCAAGATTTTGTCACAAAAAGACCAAAACTTAATGGAAAACTTGACATACAAGGACCAGGAGAAAAATAAGATAAACATCAAAGACCAATTACAAGGGACTCAGTAAAACACATTGTATGTTTTTTACATGAAAATGTAAACAGTATGGCTAAGATTCTCTAATTGGAGAATTCAAAAGAAAGCTTGGGCTAGAGCTGATATGATTTGACCATAAAAAGCAAAATGGTGTAGGAAAAGTGAAAAGAATAATTATTTCATACAAATGAGGTGGAAGAGGAAGAACTGATCAAGAAGAATCAGATGGGGATGGTGGTTCAGGAACTCTTCACATCACCTATGAGTTAAAAAAGAGAACAACATATACATTTAGAAGGGTATAAAAGTTTACATTTGCAAAGGTGAGGAAACAAGGTAGGGGAGCATAGGAAGATGTGCAAATTGTTAGGAAAGGGTTAATGAAGGAACAACACACACATACATATATGTATGTATTATATATGTATAAAAACCCTCCTAAATTTAGAGAGAAATAAGAGGACAAAAAGATAAGGTTGGGGAAAAGGATTAGAAAGGGATTCTTGGAAGGATGAAGGTTAAGCAATGTTAGACAAATTAGGAAGAAGTAAAGCAGAGGAATAAAGAAGGATCAGAACAGGGTGAGAAGAAGATTGATTACCTGGTAGAATGTGTGTCCTCAAGGGCAGAGGCTGCCTTTTTTTTTTTTTTATTTGTGTCCACCTTACTTGACACAGTTTTTGGCACATAGGAAATTCCTTTTAAAATATTGTTATTCATTCATTCATTCTTACTAAGGGTGACAATCTGAGCAACAGAAGAAGCACCCAGTGCTTCCAGTGGTGACCCAGTGTCACCAGAGGAGTGACAGCACAGTGCAGATCACAAGGTCATCAAAGTAAGAAGGTCAAAGAACATGTGGATCCAGAGAAGGAAAATACACATCAAAGAAACACAGAAGCCTGAATTGTGCATGTGTGTGCACATGTGTTCTCATCATTCACGTGTGTACATCCATGTGTGGTGCCCATCTTAAGCATCTTTTCTTGCTGTTTTTCCATTTCTTCTCTAGTACTTGCACACATTTTCTTCAAGATCACCATCTCTCTCTCTCTCTGTGTCTCTGTCTCTTTCTGTCTCCGTCTCCATCTCTCTCTCTCTCTCTCTCTCTCACACACACACACACACACACACACACACACACACACACCATTTTGAACATTACTCTGGGCTGGGTCCCCATCAGATTTTCCATGTACTAACCAGTAGCCAAAATGATGTCTCTGAGTGATACTGTTTCTCTCCCCTCCCCCACAGAGAATGGTTGATGAGAGCGTTGGGTCCCCAGGGTGAGCGGCTGGAGGAAGAAGCACAAGATTCAGGGGTAACATGTACCCCAGCTTATTGACTCCTCGAGGAGCTAAGTGCAGGTCTCAGAGTTTGTTGTCCTTCAACCCTCATCTACAGTGGCCTAGAAAACAAAGAGCTCAACAGGGCTGGGGCGATTGGGGGTTTTGCAGTAAGAGACAGGAGCAAGAAAAGAGACCAGAGAACAGGTGAAGGCACCAAGTGCTGTCTCAGGTTATAAATTATCTCCCAAGGAAAGGAAATGCCCAAAGGTGGGTGCCGGCGCTCCATTCTGTCAGCAAGTTCCTCTGGGCCAATGTAACATGGAACGTTGTCAAATGAACTACAACACAAGGAGGGGGAGGAAATCACACAACACACACCTGCATGCATACACCTGCATGCACACACAGGATGCATATACCTGTATGCACACACAGGATGCATACACCTGCATGCACACACAGGATGCACACACAGGATGCGCACACCTCCATGCATACACCTGCATGCACACATAGGATGCATACACCTGTATGCACACACAGGATGCACACATCTGCATGCATACACCTGCATGCACACACAGGGTGCACACACTCCTGCACTTGGGCACTTGCACACACACGTGTGCATGATTACATGTATGCATTCCCATGCACACGTACAGACACCTTGTCAATCCTGAGAACCCAGACCAGGCCCCAGACCCTGGCAGCATCCCCTGCCCAAGGAGTCACCACCTGCCAGGAGCACCATCCTGCCCCGACCCCAGACGGAATACAGAACGGCTTTGTGCCGCCTCCATGCCAGCCGATTCCCACAGATTTGCTCTCCCACGGATGCTGCTTCAGGCCCCAAACCTCTCTCAGGTACCAGCTGACCCAAGGCCTGGAGGAGCCTTGAAGGCAGCTGGGGGGCCCAGGCTCACTGTCACCATAAGCATGACAAGAGTCCTAGTTTACCCTGAGTGACAGCAGCAGAAGCAGCCAGAGAGCAAAGTCCCCAGAGAAATCTGGTATCTGACGCCCAGAATCCTCAGCACTCTCAGCCGAGCCATTTCCTTTCTCTGCCCTCATTCCCCCAGTAATTCCAAACCCAGGGCATGGAGCCACGTTAACGGCTTTACAGGAAGACTAAAGTATACGGACACCCCCAGAGAGGGCCTGGGGGGCCAAACTCTTCAAGCCTGACAGGTGGAGGGGGCATCCTGTGAGGTGAGAGGAAGAGCTCCCCAAAGGCTGGCAAAGCTGTCCCGGGTACAAGGACCCACTTGCTTGGCAGCAGTTTAAGGAAAAAAGGGAGGGCAATTGCCTAACTGGAAACTAGGAAGGAGGCAGCCAAAGCTACTTCTCCTTTTCTCATCCTAAAACCCTAAAACCCTAAGAAAGCTGTGAAACCTTCCAGTCATATCTCCTGGATGGCACCACAGAACCTCAGGAGGAGCCTTCATAGCCGTCAGGTCCATTCTCTGGTGAGAACTCCCCTCCAAATACCCAACGAGCATTCCAAGTAGCCATTGCTCAATGACGGGCCCCATCTGCCCCTGAGAGCGGCCCTCCCCACCCTCTAGAAATGGGGCTCTTCCTCTTGGGGGTGTCTCCCCTTGCCTGGAAGTCTCCTCCTCACCCACCATCACACGTGGAGCCTCTGAGGCCTCTTTGCCATTTACCCAGTTGCTTCTAACTCAGGGGCAAGTAGAACAGGCAGAGTCTCTTCCCCTGGCTCAGCTCTCAGCTGCCATCTCCTGACTTCTTCTCCTGACTAAATATCTTCTCCAGCCAGTCTTCACGGGGCTTGATGTCCTCCAGCATCCCACCGGCCCTCCTCTGACCACTGTACATTGTCTCTAAGCAGGCTGCGTCTTCTGGCTTGGATTTGAAGCCAGCATCACAGACACTTTCCCAGAGAAATGATAATTCAGTGAAAAAGGAGAATGAGAATGGGAAACAACAGAAGACAGGGTGTCACTTAGCTTCTTCCTGGCCCCATCTAAGGCAAGACAAACCAGAATCTGTAGGGAGCTCTGGTTCAGGCCACATAAAGTTTGAAGGATGGACAAAATCACAGCTTGGTCTTGGATTTGGATACAGTGACAACAGAAGAGAGGGACAAGACAAAACTGAGGACAACTCTCAAATGGCTTCCTTTTCTCTGACAAAGAAAAACTGGCTGGAGAAAGACAGAAGGGAAACAATTATTAGGAGGTAAAATTCCAAGGAAGATGAGATGGGGAGAAAAAGGTGTCCTGGCTGAGTTCAGGTCATCAGATGTGGAAGGAAATCCCAATAGACTAGAGGAGGGAAATCACATGATTGCTGCTATTGTTGTTCAGTTATTCAGCCATGTCCACACTCATGACCCCCTTGGGTGTTTTCTTGGCAGAAATACTGGAGTGGTTGGCCATTTTACAGATAAGGAAACTGAGCAAGCAGGGTCAAATGGCTTGCCCAGACTCACAGGAAGTGTCTGAATTGAGATGTGAACTCAGGGAAATGAGTTTTCCTGAATCCAGACCCAGCACTTTATCCACTGCAGCAACTAGCTTCTCATGATAATATGACCACAAAGCTGCAAAATTTGAAAAGCCCTGAAAAATTCAACATTGTGCTAACCATACTAATTATGGCAATGAGGGTGAAAAAAGAAATAGAAGGAATTAGAATAGGCAGTGAAGAAACAAAAAAAGATATGATGGTATGCTTAGAGAATCCTAGAAAATCAACTGAAAAATTAGTTGCAATAATGAACAATTTTAGCATATCGTTATGCTACACCCACATATATCAACAGTTCTGCCTTTTACCAATAAAGTCCAGTAGCAAGAAATAGAAAAAGAAATGCCACTTAAAATAACTGTAGGCAATATAAAATACTTGAGAGTCTATCACAAAGACAAATCCAGGAACTACATAAACATAATTAGAAAACTTTTTGCATTAACAAAGTTAGATCTAAAGAACTGGAAAACTATGAAATGCTCATGAGCAAACCAAGTCAACACAATAAAATGACAATTCTACCTACATTAATCTACTTATTAGTGCCATATCAAACTACTAAAAATACTTTATAAAGCTTGAAAAAATAATAACAAAACTCATCTAGAAGGATAAAAGGTCATCAATATCAAGAGAATTAATAAAAAAAGTTTTTTTTGAAGGAAAGTAGTAGCCATACCAGATGTCACACTATGTTAACATAATTGTAGTTTTCAAGACAATCTGTTACTGATTAAAAATAAAATGGTGAATAAGTGGAATAGGCTAGGTACTTAATACATTGTATTAGATGAAGATAATTATCTGGTGTTTGATAAACCCAAAGATCCAAGCTTGTGAGACAAAACTTGTTATTTCACAAAAATTGTTGGAAAAACTGGAAAACAGCATGACAGAAAGTAGGCATAAACCAACATCTCACATTGTATACTAAAATAAGTTCAAAATGCGTACCTGATTTGCAAATAAAGGGTGATACCATGAACAAATTAGGAGAGGATGGAATAGTTTAGCTTTAAGATGTAGAAAGGAAGAATTTAGGACCAAACAAGATATAGAGAGCATTAAAAATGTTAAATGGATAATTTATTTGTTTTTGCACAAATAAAACCAATGCTACTAGAGAAAAATTATAGCAAGTATTTCTAATAAAAGCCTCATTTCTCAAATATATAGAAAAGTGAGCCAAATTTCTTAGATTATAAGTCATTCCCCAATTGATAAATAGTCAAAGGATCTAAACAGGCAATTTTCAGACAAATAAATTGATGCTAGTTATAATCATATTAAAAATGCTCTAAGTTGCTTTTGGTTAGAGAAATTTAAATTAGAACAACTCTGAGGAACCCCATACCTATCAGACTGGCTAATATGGCAAAAAAAAAAGTGGGGGAAATGATGAATGTTTTGAGGGATGTGGAAAAACTGAGACACTAATGCATTGCTGATAGAGTTGTGAAACAACCCAACCATTCTGGAAAACAATTTGGAATTATATCCAAAAAGCAATAAAATTGGTCATACCCTTTGACTCAGAAATACCTTTGATGCACTGCTAAATCTATATCCGTAAGAATTTAAATAGGGAAGAGGGGCAAATCTATTTGTACAAAAGTCTTTTTCAGGTGACTAAGAATTGGAAATCACAGGGATGCCCATCAACTAGGGAATAGCTGAACAAGCAGTAATATATTATTGTGATGGAATATTATTGTGCTATAAGAAATGACAAGCAAGATGATTTCAGAAAAACCTAGAAAATTTTTATGAACTGATACAAGGTGAAATGAGCTGAACTAGAAGAATATCATATACAATAATAGTAATATTATATCAATGATCAGCTATGAAAAATCATTTCTCCTGTGAGCAAAATAAAGATCCAAAACAATTCCAAGGACCAATGAAGAAAAATGTCATCTACCTCCAGAATGCTTCTGGGCTCTTATTGTTCCTGTTATTCAGACATCACTGTGAGTCTCTGTTTGTCCTCTACTTGATTTCTGGTTTTGTGACCTTTTGGTTCTTTAATGAATTACAGATGCTAAGTGAATTTTTCCCCATTGTGGAGGTGATGGAATTTCAGCTCTTTTAGTTCATAGCCCTAGGGACTAGCTCCAGTTTTTGTCATTCAAATTCACAGGCAGGCAAGAAAACTGGGAGTCCAGCTGCCAGGCTGGCTATTAGAGAATCCCTTAGGCATCATCTGTCTTTTTGACTCCTTTGTTTCTGCCTCAGCTACTACTCTCTTGACTCAAGCATTATTTTACATGGGGTAAGAAAGTCCCTTTAAACTCTTTTCAACTCCTTCTATGTCTCTTATGCATGAAAATCCTATTGTAGTCACTTAGAAAGCAAAGCAATCCCAGCATGCCTTAATTAAGAACAGGATATGCCTGACTACTCTTCTTTCCATTTTTTTTCTTTTTTTGATGAGATTGCCAAATGGGTAGATTACCAAAATGCTGTAATTATAGCTCACTCAGATTTCTGCTTCTAATTTGACAAAGTCAGTCATACCACTATATCATGGAAGATGGTGAGATGAGGTCTGTATGAGACCTCGTGTAGGTCTGAATGGACTGATTCATCATTTCAAAGGGCACTTACTTGTGAATGGCTTCATGTAGACTTGAGGGAGATGACATGTTCATCAAATTTCTAGGTACCATAGAATATGGATGACTCACTGACACACCCAAAGTCTGAATTAAGATCCACAAAGATCTCGACAGGCTACAATGCTGTACCATTCTAATGAACGACAATGTAATAATCATAAATAGAAAATCCTGCACTTTGGCTCAAAAACTGTTCAAATATCTAATAAAGAGGATGACTAAGCAATGATTCCAGAGATAAAGATGTCCAGGGAATTTAGTGAACTCAACATGAGGTATAGTGTGACATGGCATGCTAAAAAGCTAATGTTATACTAAGCTTCATGCAGAGAGTTCAGTTGTTCCTAAAGGAAGAGCTTGTCCCCATGGCTTCTGTCCTGAGACATGTCTGGAGAATTGAGAAAGCCATCTTATCATTTTTTACTTGTATTCTATCATGCTTTCTGTAATCTCAGTTCAAAGCAATCACTTCAACTCAGAAACTCACCTTCTCACTTATGACTACTTGAGGCAGGTTGTGGTCCCTTTAAGATTCCTTTATTTCTGATTCCCAACCCCTTCTAGTTAATGTAATTACCTTTTGATTCACAAATCCTGGTCTCTTTGAATTCCAATAGAAGATCCCCACCTGTCCCACCCCCACCCTGATCTGAACCCTAACCCTAAATTCGTGCCACAGGCCCCTGGAGCTAAATCTCCCATTATAAAAAGAAGATGCTGGGAGCCCCTCTTGGCAGACTTCCCAAACATGGCAGTCTTATACCTGGCATGTCAGGACTTTCTATCCATTGGACCCTCTGTCTAGTGCCCTTCTTATCTCTCCCTTCCCCTATTTCCTTAACTATACTTTAACCTTGCTTCCAAACCCTGTAATAAACCTCTTTTATCAATCTAGCTTTTTGGGCCGATAAATGCTTTTACTGGGCACTCACACTGCCACTAGACCTCATTTACCGCCGTATCCTCTCACCCAATCCAATGGGGTTGCAGGGGAGCTCTATTTGACTCCCTATACCCCGAACCTGCCACTAGACCTCAACTAAACCCTAATTTTTCATTTAGGTACTCCAGATCTATCCCTCATCATACTCCCTTTCTTATTTCCATCCCTACCCTTCCCTTTTCAGTATTTGATTATATGCTTAGATATCCCATTAGACTCTTTGCCTTTCTTCATATTCCCATCACTTAGCACTGGGTCTGGCACTTAGTAGACACTTAATAAACTTTTATAGATTGACTTTTGACTTATTCTCTCTCTCTCTCTCTCTCTCTCTCTCTCTCTCTCTCTCTCTATATATATATATATATATATATATATATACACACACACACACACGTGTGTATGTGTGTGTAAATGTATTTCAGAACAACTAGTTTCCCTTATAATTCAAGTGTTCTATTGTGTACATTAAAAATATGATTCTGAGGATTCCACAGGCTTCACGAGACCACCAGAGAAGTCTATAAAATAGGAAATTAGGCAGTCCTACTGAAAAGGACATCCCCAGGTAACACTATAATGCAGATCAGTCACAAAGTATAGGGGGAGTGCAGTGTTATTACTAAATATTATACATAGAGAGCTGAAAGGAAACTTTGAGGCCATTGAGTTCATCCCCTCATTTCACAGATGAGGAAATCAAGTTCTGAAGAGACTAATGTGTCCAAACTCACATGATAAATGTCTGGGGATAGATTTGAACTTGAATCTTCCCAATTCCATGTCCAGCACTGCACTATACCATGTTGTTACCAATGGAAAAACCACTGGACTTGGAGATAAGAAAGATGTATTCTAGACCTAGCCCTGTCAATAATAAATCGTGTGTGGAAATCATAGCACCTACCTGAGCCTCAGTTTCCCCATTTCACATACTAGAGGTGGGATAACATGCTTTCTAAGGTCCTTTTCATCTTGAATTTCCCATGGCCAACAAATCCCTGAACCTTGTTCCTAATCACAATCTAGGTGCATCTCGAAAAGACCAGTAGCTAAAAGATTTTTCCTTACATTTGGATTTTCCATTTTCTAGAATTCTTTAGGAAGTCCTAAGTAAGTGAGTCTCTTTCCTGCCCCTCCTAGATCTCTTTTCCTCCTGGAAGTGAAAGGAAGGGGGGAGGAGGAAGGAAGCTTCCCTACTCTGGGAACTCAACTTATCCCTGTAACGATGTATTCTGGCACTTGGAGTGTTCCTGAAAGTGGCACCATGAGCTAAGAGTGGCGTGATTGCTAACACGAGAACACTACTACCAGTGTTGTGAGTGTGCATTTATTTGTGCAACACTTGGAGGTTTGGGGCACTTTGAAGATGCTCTTTCCTTCCATCTGTGCGATCGGTGGCAAAGATGCTCCATTTTAAAGATGAGGATGCTGAAGCTGAGCTGGGGCTAAAAAGTCAGACAATGCCGTCAGATGGTCCAGGCACAGAGGCCAGGAGGGCTGCCTTTGTCTGCCTTCGTCCGGCCTTAGACACTCACAGCTGTGGACGGTTGCTGTCCGTGGTTCTCAGAGAGGACCGCCATGATACCTCTGGCCCTGTGACCCCGGACAAGTCTCTCCACCATTGTAACAGCGCCTTGCTTCTCAGACAAGGCGGATTCAGCAGGGAAAGTGTTCAGGGGGCTGGTGCTAACCCCCGCCCTAGCATGTGCTCTAAGTGTGGGAGGCAGAAGCCCCGCCCAGTTCTAGGCTTCCAGTCCAGTCTCCTACCCACTGGGCCGCCCTACTTCCCTGGGGACGGAGGCCCTGTCTGAACGTCCAAACGAAGCAGTCTGAAGGGGCTCCCCAGAGTACCTGGGGATGGCCCCAGGAATGGACAGAACAGGCCACCCCCCCCACCCCGGGCCGTTCTTTGGGCCTCCCTTTCCTGCACAGAGTTAGATGAGATGACGCAAGGAGAGGAAATCCCTGGAGAATGAGGACCCCAGCTGGAGAAGGGGCTGCCCGTCCACACTCTGCTTGTGAGGCCTCCTGAGGCTTTTCCCTTGCTAACTTGTGCAGCCTCGTTGCTGTTGTTGTGCTCGACCTTCCTTCTCCAAAAGAACCATGGAGGTGGAGCCACAATGTGCGAGTCAATTGAGTTGAAGTGAGGGAGGGAGAAGGGTACAAAGTGACCAGCCTTGCTTTCCTGCCAGCGCCATCTGCGTCCGCGGCCAGCCAAAGCTCCAGGTGAGGGCAGCTGGCCTGGGCGCAGTGGGAGGCCCTGGCCTTTGTGAGCTAAGGTCCTTGGGAGGTGTCACTCTGACCCAATCAGCCACCCATGTGGTGGTTCTGACCAGGTAAGACCCAAAGGAGGCAAAGAATGGCTTTTCTTAGAAACCAAGCCTGACCAGCTATTCCCTAGAACTCTGGGAGGGCCCCCTCCTGATACTGGAGAGGACAGTCCCAGAACCAAGCCCAGCCAGGCCATTGTCTCTTCGTGCTTAGAGAGGGGTATGGGGGTCTGCTCTCCTTCCCCAGGAGTTCAAGCCCCCCCTTTATTCTCCATTGTTAGGCACCAATAACTAGTTCCTCAATTCCATTTAACCACTTAACGTCAATGGCTTTTACAATGGAATATTTATTTTATATGGTTATATCTATATATCTGGAACAACCCCCCCCCCAAAAAAAATGCTTGAGGGGGGGTTGAGCTTTCTGCTCTGAGCCCCTGGAGAAAGTGGGCTCATAGCCTGACTCGATTGCTAAAGAATGAATAGCATCAAGTTCATGTCCAAATGTGGCAAATGTGGTAATCCTGCTCATACACACACACTCAGAGAGACAAAGACAGAGAGAGTGAGAGAGACAGAGAGAGACAGAGAGAAACAAAGAGACAGAGAAAGAGACAGAAAGAGACAGAGAGAGAGACACACAGAGGGAGAGAGAAGAGAAGAGAAGAGAAGAGAAGAGAAGAGAAGAGAAGAGAAGAGAAGAGAAGAGAAGAGAAGAGAAGAGAAGAGAAGAGAAGAGAAGAGAGATCCAGATGCAGGTTACTCCTTGTCCCTTGAGACATGCAATTCTTCATGGGCATGATTGTTCAAAGACCAGCCTTTGTCTCTCCCATTTTCCTTAGAATCCATCCTGGCCTTACACCCGGCAAAAGAGATCCTAAAAACGGGAGCTGGCCTTTGATCAGAGGGAAAGAGAAAGAAAATGTATCTCCATGGAAACATGAGGGACCAGTGTTTTGCATGGGGTGGAGGGCGGAAGCCGGATGTGAGCACCAGGATGTGTGGGGATGAGGAGGGTGCAGGTGTGTGTGTGGAAGAGGGAAGGGGGAGGTGTGGGGGTGGCTGCCTTGGCTTTCCCTTTACTCTCATTTGCAGGTGATGCTTTTCACTCTAGCAGAGATATGGGCAAGACAGCTGTGGGCCCTTGGCCAGTCAGCACCCCCAACGTCCCGGCCCGAGTGCGGTTCCATCCTGCGGCCTTGGCCACTCAGAAGCGAGGTAATGCGAGGGTTAATTGGAGAGCCAGGTAATAAAGACTAATGAAATCTCAGCCACTTAAGATCTTCCCACCACCTGGCAGTTCTTCTCTAATGGGTAGAGAGAAATGAGAGCAAAGTCGGGCCAATGACTCTTCAGATCCAGCTCTGTGGGAGAATTAGATTTAAGGAGAAAAGAAGGTTTCCTAGGAAACTCCACGATTTGCTGGTAGAACATCAAACAAGAGCAATTTGCCTATCAACAGCCAGGACCAAATGGACCTACTGCAGTGGCTGGTTTTATCCAAGGAGAGAGATTAGAGGCCTTCTGGATCTTCCTAGTTACTGACCTCCCAGTGTCCACTGAGAGTCTGCTACAGGGGTCATCCCTCAACCTTCTTACAGTCCAAAATGATATTACTTAACTGGAAATATTTTGTATTACTTAACTGGAAATTTGCCTCTGCTGCCCACTCAGATGCCCCGTGTCCATGGAAATCTCCTCTTCTTCCTCCTCAGAAGCCCCCAGCCCATCTCCAGATTTATGCCTCTCTGGAATCTCATCCCCTTCCCCTTCTGTCCTCGCTTCTGGGACCTAAGAGAACCTTTTCCAGCTTCGGTCCATTTTCCTTGCTCTCCTTTAGACTAGGCAACAAGGTTCCTCCAGTTTGGACTAATCGGGGCCGAAGGGTTCATTGGGCTTGGTGAAAAGCTCAAATGGGAGAGTGATTTTAATACAATCTTATTGCTGGGTCCCAAGCTCAGAGTTTGTCCCATTGAGCACTGTCCCATTGGGGTCATAAGGGACCTGCTTGACTTAAAGGAGTCCAGAATTTGAGAACCACGAGGGAGCTTCAATCCGGTCTCATTCGTCTCCCTCATTTCACAACAAAAGAAAGGAACATTCACGGGACTGAGAACCAAGTTCAGGCAAAGCCCCATAGAATACAAGCTCAGCCTCGGCAGCTTCAAGAGGCTCTTGCCCCAAGTCCCTGGGGACTTTGTCTCGAGGTGGGGATCAGAATCCCAGCCTCAGTTTTCCCAGGCTCAGTTCTTGGCTGCATAATTAGTGAAATTTATGACAGCATGTTTCTGAAGGCCTTGTGGACCCTTCAGAAACCACTTGCCCCCCTAAGTTTCGGTGTTCTCTTAAAGTCATATTTCAAGCTTAATTGGCTAAACTATCTCCTCGCCCTGGAAGAAGGCAGAGGACAACTCCACATCCAGCAGGCTCAGCACGGGAGGCTTGCACAGATGTGGTTTGACTGAAGCTGCCCCCATCCCCAAGTCCTGCCATATATCAGCCCTAGACGCAGCCTGGGCTTCTCTTCCTTGGGCGGATGCTGGGAGTAAATGCTGAGCTGAGTAAATTGGGAACTGAAGAGGAAGAGGAAGGGGGCGGGAAGAGGGAGAATAAGAGAAAGGAGCAAGGAGGAGGAGGAGGGAGAGAATGATTAGATGGAGATGGAGGCGGGGGTGACCGGAATGAGGAGGATGCAGATGGGCAGAAGGAAGGAGAGTTATTGTGAGGAAGAACACTGGCATTGGAGGAGGGAGAGGAAGCTGGAGGTGTGAGAGCTCAAATGTGGCCTTGGGCACAGGAGACGGAGCAGACAGTCACAATACCTCGAATCTAGAGCAGGCTTCACAGATTGCAAATTTTTTGCATTTAAAAAACCTTTTAGTTTTATTAAACTCAATTCAAATAATCAAATATTAGTTAAGCAACTCATGAACAACTTAATTATCAGAGGCATTAAAACCGCCAACAATTTTTAGATGAAATCTATGAAACTTTAAAATACAAAGAAGGGGGGAATAAAACTAAGGTGCAATGAGGACAGCCTCCAGTTTGGGGGCAAGTTGTGAAGGCTCAAAAAGGAGCCCTTATGTTGTTTTAAAGATAACAGGAGAGTGAAATGAATGAGGATGACTTGTTTATACTTATGCTTCAGGAAAATCAGCAGTGGGGAGAGGGAAGGGGGTGCTAGGTGGTGCAATGGATAGAGCACCAGCCCTGAAGGACCTGAGTTCAAATCTGGTCTCAGACACTTAACACTTCCTAGCTGTGTGGCCCTGAGCAAGTTACTTAACCCCAATTCCCTCAGCAAAAAAAAAAAGAAAAGAAAATCAGCAGTGGAGTAGAGGGTGAACTATGGAGAGACACTCGAAGCAGGAAAAGCAAGAGGAAGCTGTTGTGATTATCTAAGAGAGAGATGGGGAGGGCCTGAAATAGTGGCTGCTGAATCAGAGACAAGAAGTACAAATATGTGGAAAATGTAAAATTTGGGATATCTCTTGTCTCAATGGGGATCAAAATTATAGCTCAAGGAAGAGCTTCAGACTGGACTTATAGACCTGGGATTCACTGGCATTGACCATCATTGAACTCTAGAGAAAGAAGGAAAACAGAAGCACAGTTTGGGGCACACCTGCGGCTACAGGGTGAGACCCAGATGATGAGCCAACGAAGGAAGCCAAGAAGTGGCCATAGTGGTGGGAAGGAGTCCAAAGGAGTCCAGAATGGGAGCCCAGTATGAGAACCCAGAAAGGAGAAAGGCTAATGGTGGACCAACTGAGGTAGGGAAGTCAGTGAGGATAAAGAAAGAGAAGAGGTTCATCAAGAGAAAGGGGGTAGCTTTGGCAGGAACTGTCCCAATTAAATGATAAAGAAGCCCCATCCCACAGTGCTCAGGAATGAGGGAGATGAATTCAAGTGAAGGCAGCAGCTGCCAACAGAACTTTTCCAGTAGTTTGGCTAAGAAGGGGAGAAGAGATGGTGCCGTAAAAGAGTTCTGGTCTAGTGAAGAGTTCCTTTTTTAAGCAGGGGAGAGAACTGAGTATCATAGAAGATAGCCAGAAGGGAGCCAGCAAACAGGGAGAGATTGAAGATTGAGGGGTGGGGGAATCCACTATTTGGGAGACCCAGGGGATAGGACTGAGTATACATATGAAGAGTCAACCTTGTTGAGTAGAAGGGCCTTTGTATTAAAGACTGGGGAAAAGGAGGAAAGACCAACTCCAGCTGCCTTTCATCCAAACTGGATGTCCTGTAGAAATCTCAAGTTAACATGTCCAAAAATGGAACTCCCTATCTTTCCTCCTAAACCCTCTCTGAGCCTTTCTTTCTTCTCTGTTACTATAAAGACTCCCAGTCTCTCAGGCTCACAACCTCTCTCACCCCCAAGATGCTCTCTGCTGCCAACATCTATCCATTTTAATTTGGTAACATCTCTTGATTATGCTCCCTTCTTTCTTCTGACCCTGCCCTCACCCTGGTGAAGTCCCTTATCATCTTACTCCTGAATTATTGCAATGGCTAATGAAGAAGAGGGGAGGCGTGGGGTGTATCTTCCTGCCCTCCTCTCTCCTCATTTCAATCAATTCTCCATTCAAGCACTAAGAGATTTTACTAAATCTCAAGTCTGAACAAGTCATCCCCCTACTCAATAAACTCAACTACTTCCCTATCACCTCCATGATTGAATACAAATGCTCTGTTTGGTATTCAGGATCCTTTACAACTTGGCCTCCTCTTACCTTTCCATCTTTGTACACCTCACTCCACAACAGATACTCTTTGATCCAGTGACTTGCCATGAATAAAACCCTCCATCTTTCTGCTCTGGGGGTTTTCTCCGGCTTTCCCCCATGCTTGGAATGCTTTCTATAATTATCTCCACCTACTGCTTTGACTGGCTTCCTTCAAGTCCCATCTAAAATCCCACCTTTAACAGGAAGCCTTCCTCAATTCTTCTTCATGTTAGTGCCTTTCCCATTTTAATTATTTCCTATCATCTGTATAGAGCTTATGCTGCATGTTTTTAATTAAATTGTGCCTTCCTTGAGGGCAGAGACCTTCTTTTGTCTCCTTTTGCATACTCAACATTTAGCACAGTGCCCAGTACATAGTAGGGGTTTAATAAATTGATTGATTTGTTGAGAGCAATAGTGATGTGTTTTGTGAAGGGAGGGTGATTCCAATGGACTTTGAGATAAAAAGAATGGAAGAAGAGGGAGTTATAATAAAAAGTCCTCAGTTTTCTCAGTAAATTAATAACTGAGTAGTGTGGAGGAAAATGATATAGGATGTCTAAAAGTAGAAGAGAAAGTATGGAATAATTTCTGTGGGTAAATAAGGACAAATAAAGGGATTGCCTTAGTGCAATGTGAGCTCAGTTAAAGTAAAACAATACCAATTTAGATTATAGCCAGGCAGCAGGGATGTATGATTTTATCTTCCTGTTGCAGTCAAACTCCAAGAAAAGTCTGTCCATATTGACTGTCTCCATTTTGTCACATCCCATACACAGCTCAGATCCTGGAAATCTAGTTTTCAGTTTTACCTCTGTGCTGTCAATCCATTCCTCCATGACCACACTGATCATCCCTGAAAAGTACCAACTCATGGGCCATCATCGTACCACTGTGTTGTCTCCCTCTTAGAATGTAAGCTCCTTGTGGGTAGGGATTATCTATGCTTTTGTATGTGTTTCCCCACTACAACTTACATAAGACTTATATTGTAAAAGTGCTTAATAAATACTCCTTCCTTCATTCACTAATTCATTCAGTCAATCTCCAAAGTTACCAGCCATCTCTTAATTGCCAAATCTGAGAGCTTTTGCTCAAGTTTTTGTCCTCCCTGATCTCCCACTGCACATGGAATTTCCAGACTTCCACCTGTACCTAAATATCATGTCCTTCTTTAGGTTTGGGGCACTATTCTCTCTTAGGTCTCTGTTGGGGCTCAGGGGAAGAGCACTATGACATTTATAGTCTTCATGAACTAAGTTTAAAGTTTCTTCATATGCAAAATTAGTCAAATGAGACTAATTCTGATCCTTCTCTATATCTGAACACTGATTTTCTGCCTTCTTTGATGGTTCATTATTTCTGGATTCAATTATTATCTGGATGAAAATTATATTCCAGGAATGACTGGTGGATCTCTTAAAGAAGAGTGGTAATTCCACGTGTCTTCATCAAGAAGAGACAATGGCAGACAAGAATAATTGCCTTTTGGAAAAACCCACTGACTTACTAGATAAGAAAAAATGCTGTAGGAAAAGTTTGCCTAAATTTTCCATGAACAAGCATTTATTACAAGCATTACGAGGTCCTTCTATGCCAGGCACCTTGCTTAGCACTTGGAATACAAATAGTGACATAAATCCTGCCCTTGAAATGCTTACATGTTTTTGAATGGATCAGAAGCAAGCAGTTAGATAAGTCGATGAAAAATATATAGTAGATGGTTGGAGGAAAGATATAAGTAACTGAGGAGATCAAGAAAGGTTTCATGTATGAACTCCTTGTCCCAAAGCCCATTTGTATGGAACTTGGTGGGAAAGGATCAAGTCTTGGATATAGAACTTGAGGTCTCCCTTCCCCCTAATAACCAGCTCCATAATGAACATATTAATCAAAGAGATACGTTTATCCAACTCAGAACAAAACAGAAATCAGAGAAAATCTACATGGGAGAATATGTATCAGAAGTATAGAAAGTGGAGGAGCTCTTCTATTGGGAGCAAGTCAACAGCTCAACCAAGGGAGAAGGGCCTGGGTCTCCCTCTTTGGGAGAGAATGGAAACTCTCCTAGGTCTCTAGAGTGGCAAGCTGGGAAAAAGAACATGATGGAGATTGCCAGCCCTGCTCATTCTTACCAGAGTCTTTTCCTTCAGCAACTGGAACTGGGATTGACCTCTTCCACTTTCTTTCTCAAAGCTAGAAGGCAGAAAGTCTCAAAGCAATTTGCCACTCCAAGAAGACTTGAAGCCAGAAGAGTCACTAGGGGATTAGTGAACTCTCTCTCATTAATTCTGCCCCATCCCTCAGAGAGGGCATTCTCTTTCATTTCCCTTTTGGGACTCATCAAACTTAGAGGTGAGCCTTCAAGTAATTCTGACTTCCATGTTCCTATTCCCAACTTTTAACACAAGAGACCAGGAAGAATTTCCTCTTGAATGAGATCTGGGAGTGAGGGAAAAGAGAAATGGGGGGAAAACATGAGTATGGACAATTTTATTTGGTTTTGGTTTTCACTAGGTGTTTGGCTAAAAAAGGGAAGGAAGATATAGGATGGTAGGTAAAGAAAAAGGTGGAGTCTAGTGATGGAACTACAAGATTCCTAATATTTCAATCCAAGAAATAAAATCTTCCCAACTAGTGAAAATAAGATCCAGAACAGCATTGTCCTTTGTTGATTCCTTCATTTGTGAAGTGTAATGGGCTGAGGTTTGAGCTGATGCACTGAGGTCCCAAGTACATGAGGCTAGATAGTAATTGGGCTATACTCTATTAATATACATGATTGGATTAAGAATGGTCCCTGCCCACTCTCCTTGCAAGTCCTGATGTGTTATATAGGAAATGACGATTTTGGTGGGTGGAGGCAGAGAGGGAAGAAGACAAGCTGGAAGAGATTGGGCTGAGTTCGAGACTCCGAGCTGCTGGTTGTGTGGCTGCTGGTCGAGCTAGCTTCTTGACTCAGCTGCACACATTGCTATCGCCGATTCTCTTCCACCTCCGATCCTTCTTCACTGAGAATAAAGACTGACGATTTTCCCCTAACCTGAATTCCTGTCTCGTGCTGATCTTAAAATACACGATCTTAACAGTGAAGGATAAAATTATGAGTAAAGGAAGTCAGGCCATTCTACGCTTCTCTGCTTTAGGAGGAAAATTTTTCTGATCTTAGTTTTATTCTGGTTTTCTATAAGACCATTGGTTCTCCAATGATATTGTCTAGGTTTATTCAAAATCAGTTACTTTGGTTTGTCTCACCTGTTCAGATTTTGCTATCTTTGGGTTTTATTCTTACAGAAAAGCTTGTTTTTTGCCCCTTGTTACTACCCTTTTCAGATATTCATAACTTCACTGGACTTTCCAATGTCTTCCTAAACAATAATTTCTTTTATTTGCCTTTTGATCAAATTTTTGTGTTACTTTCTATACTTCTATCTTCTTTTGATTATGATTTTCTTGATCTTCTAAGTCAGCCTGGAAGTCATTGTGATTGCTCCTTTTTTATTTCTTGATGCTTCATTATTACTGTTGCAGAAACTAGCCCTTCTTCCTTGCTATTTCTTCTTCCTTTTCTCTACCCCTAGAATACTTATTCATGGGACTATGGATTTTCTCAGGTTTTCTGGTTTTTTTCCTATTTTACCTGGGAGGAAAAAAAATGGGATGTTTTCTTTCCAAATTTGTCTTTTTTCCTTTCCCTCTCATTCTTATTGTTTTTAACTTTGTTCTTTTTCTCCTTGATTTGAGATTATCAAGTAAGGCTGGACATGAACACTCCCTTAGCTATCAGGTTGAAAATCCAAATGTTCCTTCTATGAAATCCACTGGCCATGAGACTTCTAACACTGTTTTTCCTCCAGCACAAATTTATTTTGAGTATGTATGATTGAAGGTCTGGCTGTTTCAGACAAGAGTCAGGAACCAGAATTGAATACACAATGGAACTCGAGCTGAATTCCACTTGGATACCTGAACAATGCCTTCAAGGATCCCAAGGCTTCCAGAAAGGGCCATTCATTCAGCACCATCATTCTCTTGATTATTGAAACTCCCAGCAGTAAATCAGAGGAAACCACAGTCCCAGAAAGGTCCCAATTGTCACTAATCCAAAGACCATTAGAAAGTTCTGTGTGATGGCTCCTCTGTGCTAACTTTATTATCTTGCCAATGATGAGCTGTGCAAAAAGGAGCACAGCCGACTTTACTGAGGACTTGTCAGTGAAGGAGGATAAAGTACTACTTCTCTCTTGGAACTGTGCTCCTGGAAGAAATATTGACATGGAGCCTCAGAGAAAAAGAGCACTCGGCAGCCCTCATGGAGGAATGAGGAGCCCAGAGCAAATTTCAGAACCCAGCCTTTGAGGTCTGATTCCCAAGTTCCAATATGAAGAAAAGGAGATACTGGGAATTAACATGTCTGCAAGAGTGTGTGCTTTTTGGTTCTGTGAATGACTTTCTTTCCAAGAAGTTCTCCTTAATCTGGCTCTGAAGAAAATAACTCTTTAATATATTCTCAAGTGTGGTGATAAATGAGCAGAAAGAAAGCTGCCTGGAGAGTCAAAACAACACGAGGATGACGTCATGATGTGTGGCCATATTTAAGGAACATATGGCCACACCTTAGACACTGATGTCAGCCATGGTGGGAGAAAAGGGGACCCTACCACATGGGAAGAGATTTGGCACATGGGCAGAGTATGTTTGTGAGAAGCCGGAGGGAAATGTGAAAGCTGAGAACCTCAGGGAAATTCTCATGGTGGGAGGTTGGAATGCAGGGTCCCATAGGGGCACCAGACTTGGTACAATTGCGTGAATATGGTAGAAGACTGGATTGAGCTCTGGTCTTACACACACACACACACACACACACACACACACACAAAATCAGCAAAGTCAGTATTGAGGACTTGTGAAGAGGGTCCAGTCAAAGTCTATCTACACAACACACCTCTGAGCTCCCTGTAGTCTCTGCTGCAGAGGAGCAAATGTCAGAAGATAGATCTTGGCAATGAAGACTGTGCTGGCCCTGATGGGGAGGGCAGCAAGGCTGGGAGGGACAGCTGGTCACTCTGTCATTTGAGTTTGCCAGATCACATCACCAAAATGGTAAGAAGAATCCCCAAATTTGAGGAAATAAATGTTCTCTATTTTGGGGCAGAAATACTCAATATCTTTCTTTTTGTAATTGATATGATAATGCTATAGATGTATTTCTCTCCCTGTTTTCCAATATTTTCTTTCTCTAATGCCTGGGAGTTGTTTCTTCAAGGTTACTCATTTTAAATATCTCAATAAATTTAATTACTTTTCAGTTAGAATACACAGTTGAATTTGTGAGAGTCAAAATAGCCTCTTTCAAAACATGTCCCATCCTGGTCAATCAGAATTCTGAAATTTGCTGTAGCTAAGGTAGTTCTGGCAGCTGGTATGGAAAACGCAATTTAGCTCTGGCCCCAGTCATGACCCAGAAAATGCCCGCGCTGCCCAGTCAGACTCAGGAGTGAGGGGAGGGCTGAAGCAAGAGCCATGACAATGAGGAATCAGTCAACTTCTCTGATCCTGTTGTAATATTGTTAGGAAAGAAGAGAAGAAGGAAAGAAGGAAGGAAGGGAGGAAGGAAAGAAGGAAGGAAGGAAGGAAAGAAGAAAGGAAGGAAGGAAGGAAGGAAGGAAGGAAGGAAGAAAGGAAGGAAGGAAGGAAGGAAAGAAAGAGAGAAACAACTATTTTTAAGTGTCTACTATATGCCAGGCACTCTGCTAAACACCTTACCAACAAGATCTCATTTTACCCTCAAAATAAACCCATGATATAAGTAGTGTTATTGTCCCCATTTCGCAGATAAATAAACTGAGACAAACAAGTTGAAATGACTTTCCCAAACTCATAGCCAGTAAGTGTCTGAGGCTGGAGCACTCCAGAGCCCTATCCACTGTAATGTCTCATAAAGCCAGAAATGAGAGATTTCATAATCTCCAGATATACTCTTGTTCTCATCACTCAGTCCATGCACATTCATGGCATCAATTATCCAAAAAGTTATTGTTTCCAATGTGCCAGATGGACAAAGACAGAAGTAAATCCGTCCCTGCCCTCAAGAACCTTTCACTACACAAAGAAGGGGAGGGAGATCTCATGAATGTATGTCACACGCCCCCCCACACACACGTAGACACACATACACATAAGTCAGGGAGATAAGCTGGACTGAGGAGCAATATTAGTGGGCAAACCCTAGGAAAAGCCTCCTGCAGGAAGAGGATGGAGAGATGCTGAAGAGAGCTGAGGGCTCTCCAGAGCCAATGAATGGAATGGGCGATAGAGCAGCAAGACTACTCTGCCTAGTCCCATAGAGATCACAGAGCAGAGTAATACATAATAAAGCTGGAACAACAGGGTGGTGCTAGATGTAAAACCTCCTTCTTCCTCCCCCCAAAAAAGAAGCACTTATAGCTGGTCAGAGGAGAGCCTCTGCCCAAACCCAGGACTTGTGCCTCTACCAGAGAGTCCCTCACTGATTTCCCCAGGACCGACCCTTGTTGAGACAAAGCAGCTATAACAAGAAGGGCAAAAAATGGCCTGGAATGTTTGTCTCCAGACACTTCTTCTGGCCTGAGCCTCCCATTGGCCCACATTAACCAGCTCACTCTTGAGGTCCCCAAATGTTGCTTTACTCAGACACAGCTAAAGCTGGCAAAAAGCCTTGACTCTGATGTCTGATCCTTTCAAAAATGTTTAGTGCATTTTCAAAACAGGTCGGAAAGGTCCAAATTCATTTTAAAGTCAACCGGCCAAAGGTTTCTTGAGCAGGGCTTGCCCTGCTGTGATAACTAGGATTTGATGACGTGATAAAAATGGAACAAACCAGAAGTGAATTCAGTCAAATAGTCCCACAGCCTAGGAGTGAGTTGAAGATTTTTCCCAGGCTCACATCCTCATCCCTTGGTGGAATCTTTGGGTGTTCTTCTCCAAACTGTGCTGATTTCACCCTGCATCAGTTTATCCAAATCATCCCATGTTTCTCTAAACACCATATTCTCATCATTTATTACATTCATTTATCACAATTGTTCATCCACCTCTCAGATAATGGAAACTCTTTGTTGGTCTTTATGGCTTTGCTACCATAAGAAAAAATGCTATTGGATAATTGTATAAATGTGTATGCATATATTGGATTTAACATATATTTCTACCATGTTTAACATATATTAGACTACTTGCCATCTAGGGGAGGAGGTGGGGGAAGGGAGGGAAATTAGAACACAAAGTTTTGCAATGATTAATGTTGAATTAAATGCAATGTTTTGAAAAATAAAAAGCTTAAAAAAAAAGAAAAGAAAAATGCTGTTATGAATGGGTGTAAATGGGAACTTCCTTCTATTTGTATCTTCCCTGGGGTGCGTGCCTAAGAGCTGAGTCACTGGACAGACTGAAGGAACAAGGTTTTTATTAGATAATTCCCTATTGTGTTTGGCTTTACCAATAACTTGTTAGCGTGTCCCTCCAATACCAACTGTTTCTCTCATCCTCACCGTCATAAATCCTTAGGGTGATTTGTATTTATGTTCTTCTTGTGATGCTTGATTTGGGGCAGTTTCTCTCCTGATACTTCATGGTTTGCCATCTTTTTTGTAAGCCATGCTTCTTCATACTTTGGGGAAAGACATTCACTCTCTTTTTAATAAAAGAGAAAGTAGAATTACCCTATGGGAGCCTTGTCAACAATTGTTGTGACCTTACCAGTAGAAATTGCTGCAGATATAGGTTGCTGCAATTCAGGGGACAAAGGAAGGTTCCCTGACTTTGCCTATGTTTGCAAAGGAGCAAGAGACAAGTCTTTCCTCCAGGCTCCCAGTGTCCAGCCTGAAAGGGGAATATTTGCTTCTGCCACCCTTGCACCATATTGAATTATGAGAAGTTTGGAGGGAGCTTCCTTTGTGTTCTTGTTCATACAAAGGGCTTTGTCTGATAATCCCCTTGCTCTTCCAGAAGTTTAGATTTTCTTTAGGTAGAATGCTCCCAAATGCAAGAGAGTTCCCCTCATTGGCTCTCTCCAATCTTTGACCAAATCACTGGCCAAGGACCCTTTGCCCTAGGTTTTTAAGCATTGGTAAGGTAAACAAGAAAAGGAAAAATCTGGATTGCAAATATTGTGACCTTCAAAAAATGAACTTCTAGAAAGCTTAGACATCTAATGCCAGTGAAAACTTTATAAATTTGTACTCCTTAAGAAAAGTGGTCTACATGCATCTGGATCTTTTCATGGTCTTTTCTAAAAAGGTTTAATCAATTTTTTTAAATGCCTGCTATTAATTCAAATGAGAATTCAAATTCTCTTATTAAGATACAAAGAATAGGTATGGTCTAATGCTCAATAAAGTTCCTTTATAGCTTCCCTTATGAAGCTGTGCCTGTCTTCCCACCCCCATCTACATCCCCTGACCTTCTGACCCTTCCTTTTGTGTCTCTTCTCCATCTTCTTCCTAGATTATCTTCTCTCCTGGCTTTCTCACTTGCCCCAAGAGAAAATAATAGAAAGGCAAATCTTTTTTTCAAAATGAGTACAATATGCATAAAATATTTCACTCAATTTACCCAAACATACAACTATTTAAGTAAATAAAACTACAAAGTGATTATTTACAAACATAAAGAACATCTTAAGTAATTAAAGAGTTATTCATTGTTCATGGAGAGACTGTGTCAATATATTATACATTATCTACTTAAATTAGCTTACAGTTTCAATGTTCTATCAAAACTATCAAGGGCATCCCTTAGAAAGATATTCAAAATTACAAAAAACTATTTGGAAGAACAAAAGGTCCAGAATGTCAAGGGAAGTCATGGAAAAAAATGTAGGAAAGAAGAGAAAATAATTCCCATTCCAGAATTCCAATTCTATTACAAAGCATTTGTCCACATTGTTTTGCAGTTATGAAAATAAAATCCAACAGTCATCATCAGATCTTTGGGACAGAGCAAATATGGCAGACTTAGAAACACCTAAACTCAATATTCCAGTATTTGATCAACTTGGTATTATGAATTTCTTGGGGAAAGAGATCCCTATTTGATAATAACTCTAAGAAAATAAGACTTAGGGAATAAATATCTGATTGTTGTGATGAGTCTCTAACCCTTATTCCCAGAATTTCTTCTCCCCAAAAGACAGAAAGAGGGGAAATGATGGCTCAGATTTGAGGTCTACCCAAAACTGCATACCTACCTAAGGAATATGAAGCAATAAGATCTCTTATCTGGTGTTCTTTATTTGTCCTCTTCAAAAACTCCATCCTGTCTGATTTACCTTCCTAAAAGACATCCTGTCTCCTTACCTGGATCAAACTCCTGACTCCTGACTACTTCTTTATCTCTCTTTTATACTTTACAACCTAGTGAGCTGTTAATCTGCTAGCTCGGCTCCAAATTTTCAATATATATGGCTCTCCCCAAATTATTTCTAATTATTAGATTTCCTTTAGAGATTAGCCTGTCAGCAATACTGTAAATAAACTCTTTTGTGACTATAAGACAATTTCTTTGAATTCTTTCAAACTACAAACCATGACTCTCACACTTCAAATGTATAAGTAAATAAATGAATAAATAAATAAATGGAAACATAGACAGGTAGATAGAGAGATAAACAAAGTATTTTGAGGCCAGCTTTTTATATCTAGAGAAGAAAAATAATTTATTTCTGCAATTTAGTTAGATCTGTCAGAGACATATTTTATGAAGAGAAACTTGTGACTATCAGAATTACTCCTGATAAAGAAAATCTTTTTTTTCCCTCAAGAAGTTTTCCACTTCTATTTTAAGACGATCTTCTGGCATAAGGGAGTTCCTCCTGGAAGGACATAAAATTCTCCTATTGACCCTTGCTTTCTACAATTAAGTTCACAATTTTATACTCTTTCAATGCAGTTGTGACTGTCAATAGATTAAGTCCCCTCTAGTGTCCAATTTGTGTCTAAGGAAAGGCCTGTTAACCAATCAGATACATTAAGGAAAATAATCCCTTAATATCTCAGATATTGAGAATAACATGTAAAGTAAGAGGAGTCAGTTCACTGAAAAGCTTTATTGCAAGCAAAGTAAAGGAGGAAAGAGGAAAGGGGTGTCCAATATAAAACACAGCTATAAATACTAAGATAGAATATAACTCACATAAAAGCAGTGCTACATTGGGAAGCAGAAAATTGGGACTTCTCATGGAGGGGAAAGAGTGGTCCTGATGGAGGTGAGGATGTGCTCTAGCAGGGAGGAGTGCTCATGATGGAGTGCCATTCTGAAAATGGGATTCTTGTACTGTGATTTTGGATATAACTCAAATTTTAAAAGCATATAAGATAGATAGACGTATACATATACATATATGAATGTTATATATGAGGAATTGAAAGAAACATGGATATACTTGTGTGAACTGATATAGAGACACAGTACTACACACAAACTGTAAAGTCATTGCAATAATGTACTGAAACACAGCATAAAATAAAAAGAATGCTACATAATTTTAATGTCCAAGGTTGACTGTAGGAAAGAATTTTGAAAATGTACTCCATCCCCTGCTTCCTTTATTTAAGAGGTGATATGTTAGGAAATATTGCATGCCCTATTAGATGCTGTTGACTCATGGAACTTTTTTTTTTTTTACTTCACTGCTATAAGAAAAATGGTCTCCTTTATTTCTCTTGCCTGAGAATATGGGGGAAGGATAGAGGGAGGGATATATTCAAAAACAAATGTAATGTCAAAAAAGGTATCCAAAATGGAATGAAAATAAAAGTAGGAGAAATAATCTCAAAATATCATAAGAGAAACAATGAGGGTCTTGCCCATTTACTGTACATGATGCCTTTATCAGAAAGTTCAGCAGTGGGAACCAGTTGTGCTACTTAAAACTGTCTGGAGAAGAGTAATGTGGGGACTCAATGAACCTTCTTTTTCAAGGTGTTTCTGAGGCTTTGTTTCTTCTGTTGAGGTGGTTGTTGTTTTTTCCCTAATATTCATCCCCATTACCTATCTCTTCCCCACAGGGCAGTGCTGCCGATCCCAATAGAAGTGAGAGCATAGCCCTCCAGTGTTCTAAATAGCACTGAGCAGTCAATGAGCATGGGCAGCTCTCCAAGAAAGACCAGACAAAGCCATTATTGACTTTTGGTTTTGAAAACTTTTTTGCCTCCAGGAACAATTTGTGGTAGAAGAGAATGACAGCTTCTGACACATTTTCATCAGCACTCTGTGCTCTAAAACAGCTGAGGTGGCTCAATAATCTTCCTTCCCTGCCACAGGATTGTGGAATCTGCCTACTGGCTTCCAAATGGGCTCCAGTCCAGTTTCATCCTCAAGGGAAGGGCCCTGATTTGGAGCCCTGGCTGGCATCAGAAAAGGTGATGCTGGCTTAAAGAAGAGACGTTCATCGCAGGAGCTGGTGGGAGGCTTCTATGAAAACTCTGAACCCAGAGTCCTCAAAATGGCATGCACATCTATGGCTCCTTATTGGATTCTTAGTCAAATCCTTGACTAACACAAGAATTATTATTTTGTCAGGATATTGTCCTTCCACAGTTAAATGTCCAGAGCAAAGAACATGGACCGGGTGTTGGTGATGAGGATTCTAATCCAGGGTTATCTTGGCCAAATCACTTTATCTACCTAGACCTCCATTTCTCCTGCAAAGTAGGTGATCCCACAGCATCGTTCTAAATTCTAAATGCTTTGATTCTAAAGAACCAATAAGAAAGCTATTGTATAAGCCTTCAGTGATTCATAAAATTCTGTTGTCTTAACTCTAAGATACCACTACACACCTGTCAGATTGGCTAAGATGACAGGAAAAAATAATGATGATTGTTGGAGGGGATGCGGGAAAACTGGGACATTGATGCATTGTTGGTGGAGTTGTGAACGAATCCAACCATTCTGGAGAGTAGTTTGGAACTATGCTCAAAAAGTTATCAAACTGTGCATACCCTTTGATCCAGCAGTGTTACTACTGGGCTTATATCCCAAAGAGATCATAAAGAAGGGAAAGGGACCTGTATGTGCACAGATGTTTGTGGCAGCCCTATTTGTAGTGGCTAGAAACTGGAAACTGAGTGAATGTCCATCAGTTGGAGAATGGCTGAATAAATTGTGGTATATGAATATTATGGAATATTACTGTTCTGTAAGAAATGACCAACAGGATGATTCCAGAAAGGCCTGGAGAGACTTACACGAACTGATGCTGAGTGAAACGAGCAGGACCAGGAGATCATTACATACTTCAACAACAATACTATATGATGACCAGTTCTGATGGACCTGGCCATCCTCAGCAACGAGATCAACCAAATCATTTCCAATGGAGCAGTAATGAACTGAACCAGCTACGCCCAGAGAAAGAACTCTGGGAGATGACTAAAAACCATTACATTGAATTCCCAATCCCTATATTTATGCCCACCTGCATTTTTTATTTCCTTCACAAGCTAATTGTACAATATTTCAGAGTCCGATTCTTTTTGTACAGCAAAATAACGTTTTGGTCATCTATACTTATTGTGCATCTAATTTATATTTTAATATATTTAACATCTACCGTTCATCCTGCCATCTGGGGGAGGGGGTGGAGGGTAAGAGGTGAAAAATTGTAACAAGAGGTTTGGCAGTTGTTAATGCTGTAAAGTTACCCATACATATAACCTGTAAATAAAAGGCTATTAAATAAAAAATAAAAAATAAATTCTGTTGTCTTAAGCTGCACACTGGGTTAACTTTGTTTTAGACTGTCAGCTGCTTCTGGACAAATAGAGACACCATCTCATTGAGATGTTAAAGGGTTGGCAGAAATTCCTGGTTTCCGAAATACTTCAGGCCATTTCTAGGGTACTGAGTCATTTTTGAGGGCCACTTTGTAGGAAGAACATTGGTTAAAGTTGGAGAGGATTTAAGGAGGGCAGTCAGGGTCAGGGAAGAACTTGGGACTCTGCCATGAGATGATCAGCTAAAGAACTGAAAAGTTTAGCCTAGAGAAGAGAACACATAGGACATGGCAGATCTTTTCACTATTTGCTAAAATAGCAACAAAGAAACCTTAGCTATGTATCAATGGAAGAAATAAACTTATGCATAAAAATATACATAGACATATATACAGACACATATGTACATTATAATAAGCAAGGTAGCTTTAAAGCAAGCATGTCATGCAAGAATGCTTCAATAGTAATAAAAATTTAGGAAAATCAATAAGACAAAGAACAAAAACATTAAATGATAATCTTAGGCTCTGAATAAAGCCCTCAAGAAAACCCAACAAATATTTATGCTCAAATCCTAAGAAACATGGGCATGAAAGAACCTTTGTAGGGTTAAGAAAGAGGAAAATACTAAGAGAAAGACAAAAGGAAAGAAAGAATGGGAAAATTTTCTCACATAAGAAGGCACACACGGTTCAAAATGGGAAGAAGAGAGAGAGAGAGAGACAGAGAGAGAGACAGAGAGAGAGAGAGAGAAAGAGAGAGAGACAGACAGACAGACAGACAGACACCTATCTAATCCAATAGGAAAATAAAAAAGGAAGGAAATAAGATCTATGGGAGACAAGGATGAAAAGGGAGATGGTGCAGTAAGAAATGCAGTGGTCAGAAGTAAAACAGACTTTAGAAAATAAACAAAAAAAAAAGAGAAAAAGAGGATAAACCAAAGACAGTAGGATGGAGGGAAATACAGTTACTAATTATAACTATGAATGTAAATGGGATAAGCTCACCCACAAAATGGAAGCAGATTGGATTGGAAACCAGAATTCAATAATATGTTGTTTAAAAGGGACAAATTTGAAACAAAAAATAAGAGCTGGAGCAGAATATATTATGCTTCATAATATATTATGAAGTAAAAAAGATAGGGGTAGCAATCATGATCTCAGACAAAGCAAAAACAAAAATAGAACTACTTAAAAGAAATAATGAAGGAAAGTACATTTTACTAAAATTGCTACCATGGACAATAAAGAAATATTTTTAAAATTTTACAGCAAGTTTTTCTAATAAAGGCCTCTTCTCAAATGTTATGAAACTAAGTCAAATTTATAAAGATATGAGTCATTCCCCAATTGTTAATGGCCAAAGGAAACAAGCAGCTTTAGGAAGAAATCAAAGCTATATACAGTCATAGGAAAAAAGACTCGAATTCATTATTATAGGTAGGCAAAATAAAACAACTCTGAGGTACTACCTCACACTCATCAGAAATAACAAATGCCGAAGGAAACCGGGTATATTTATAAATTCTTGGTGGAATATTGAACTAGTTTGAATTTTCTGGAGAACAATCTGGAACTAAGCCCAAAAAGCTATAAAAACTGCATAATCTTTGATCCAGCAATAACAGTACTAATTCTAGTTCTCAAAGAGATCAAAGAAAAAGGAAAAAAATCTTACATGTACAAAAATTTTTATAACAGTTCTTTTTTGTGATAGCAAAGAATTTAAAATTGAGGGATGGCTAAACAAGCTGTGATATCTGATACTATTGTGCTATAAGAAATGATAAGGTGAGTGGTTTCAGAAAAAGCATGGCAAGAGCTACATAAGTTGATGCAAAGTGAAGTGAGAAGAATGAAGGAATCACTGTGCACAGTAATAGCAATGTAGTGATGATGATCAGCTGTGAAAGAACTGGCTACTCTGATCAATACATTGACCAAGGAAATTCCACAAAAATCATGATGAAAAAATGCCATCTACCTCCAGAGAGAAAAACTGATGAAGGCTTTATTACTTCAGGGGAGGAGTGACAGCATAATATGGAAATGTATCGGGGATGATTTCACATGTGTAATTGACCATTCAGGGAGGACTAGTACTGTTGTGTGAGGGCTTGCCAATCCAGCTTCCCATTTACTTTTGGGGACCACATTTCACCCAACTCTCACCTGTGTCTTCAAGAAACTGCAAGGCATGCAGAAGCTACACCCTGGTTAAAAAAAAATGCATCAAGGCATATGGGCAAGACTAAGTTGAGGTTCAAACTTATCAGTGAGTTTGGGGGATGTCTACCCCAAGCAGGTGAATACTTCAAGCCAAATGAGTGGAAGAAAAAAATGAAGGTAGCTGAAGTAGATGCTGCAGAGGGCTTAGATCTTATTCAGACATGGAAGATGTCAAAATCATCCACTGGGCATTCTGGGCCATCAGCAATCACCTTGACTTTTGTCTTGTCATTGGACTTCAATGACACTGAATAAAGTGAGACTGAGTGACAATTTTGTGCTACTCTGTCTCACTTAAATCCAATTCTTGAGCAAATTAGGATGTCACACCATCATGTCATTTGTCTGCTTCCCCCAAAAAAGGGTAAACAGCAATAACTGATATTGTATCATTTGCCTTCTCAATGGGTAGGACAGGCAATGGCAGGGTGGTAGAAAATCTGAAACTCAAAATTAAAAAAAAAAAGAATGTTAAAACAAACATATAATTATATGTGTGTGTCTGTGTTTTAATTATCAAAAACCCAGGTCTCAAACTCAGTTGGGTTTTTGTCCTGGAGAAACCCTCTAAGTACAAATCTAAAATAGCAATATCCCTGTATTTGATAGAATCATTTTAAATTAAGAAAGGGAGGACAGATAAGAAAAAAGTACTCATTTAAAACTTATTAGAACTATTATATAAGTTTTAAGGTTTACAAATCCTTTAATGTGTGTTATTTAATTAGATTTTCATGAAAATCCCATTATTATTCCCATTTTTCAGCTAGGGAAATAGGGGTTGAGAGAAGATAAATAACTTGCCCAGATATGCATAGCTTAAGTATCTGAAGAAGGTCATCCTAACTCCAAGTACACAACTTCACCTAAAAAAAAGTCATCTAGCTCAAAACATTGTGATGAATGCTATGGATCTGAATGGAAAAGTTCTCCCTACTAATCCCTTATCTTTTTCCAGAAATCAAATCCCCAGTCCATGGTGACAATGATGGTGATGGTGCTGATGGTAGTGATAGTAGTAGTGAGAATAATGCTAGTTAGCCTGAATGTAGACACTTAAAGTTCACAACGTGCTCTACATGTTATTTCATAGGCCTTGAGAGCAGCACCGTGTTATTATTTTTTCCCCAAATGAGGACATTGAGGCAGAGAGGACTATAAGTACTTTTCCCAGGGTCACACAGCAAAGAAGTATCTGAGGCAGGATTGAGATTTGAGTCTTCCAGAGTAGTTGCAGCACTCTGCCTCACTGCATAATAAGATTGGTCACTAGTAAGAGAGGAAAAAGAATAAAAAATATAAATATGGACAAAAAAGAGACAACTTTACCCTATTTAGAGATGATAAGATGACTTACTTATAAGTTCTCTGAAAAGAACCTATTTAAGATGATTAATTACTTCAGTAAAGAAGCAAGATACAAAATAAATTCACAAAAATCATGAGATTTTCAATGTAGTACTAATAAAAAACAGGAGAAAATGATTGAAAGAAAAATTCTATTTACAATAATTACCAAATGCATCAATATATAAAATTTAACCTATCAAGTATAGTTGAGATTTATGGAAATATAAGACTCTCTTTACAGAAAAAAAAAAAAAGATAAAGATCTGGAGAGTCCCCTATCCCTTCATATTTATTTCATGTAAATATAAGAGACATGAAGAGAATATCTATATTAAACAACAAGCTTCATTCTACATTAATCAACCACCTAGTAGATATGTTATGGAAGTAGACAAGACAATAGCAAAACTCATTTTGAGAATCACAAAGTCAAGAATCTCAAGAGAAACAGGGAGTGGAAAGAATAAGAATAAGAAGGTCTTGCAATAGCAGGTCTCAAGCTATCACATGAAGTAGGAACCATGTAGACTGACATTCTTCTCTAACATGGAGGGAAAACTGACCAGAAGAAAAGACAAGATAAGTAGCTCTGGAGATATAAGGTAATACTAATTACACACAATTGAACTGAGTCCTCATCCAGTCAACAAATATTAATTAAGCACCTACTTCATACCAGACACAGTATCAGGCTCTCTTGACTGAAATAAACTTATATTCCTGAGGTGGGATTGGGAAAAGATGTAATCCATCTTAACCTATCAGTATCACAGTATCCCTCATCACTGTGAGATTGACAGAATGCACCTCACCCCACTCTACCCCTTCCTCTTTTTTTTCAAGCAGGACACAAGAAAAGAGATTGGCTTACTGGACAGCTTTGCTAACAGGGTCCTCAGGACTCATTTTGTTATGTCTTTTGTTGTTAAACTTGTAAACCCTGATTTTATTTTCCAGCTTTCATGGAGACAAATTTAAAACTTGTTTTTTATGTTAAAATGTGTGTGAGAGAGAGAGAAAAGAGAGAGAAGGGGGAAGGAGAGAGGGAGGGAGAGGGAGAGAGAGAGAAAGAGCAGGGAGAGGGGTGGAGATATGGAGAGAGGGGGAGACAGAAAGCACGTGAGAGGGAGTCACTATTTTTAGCCTGCATTGGGAATGTGATGATAGATGCTACTGTTGTCAACTCTCTTTTCAAATGGATGGAGCAGAGCACTGGAACTCATAAATATTTAAGAGGGCTAAATAATTATCCTGAGCTTCTTTCGACTGTTTTTTTTTCCCAAACTTGTTTTTAGTATGAGGAGCCAGGAAGCATTTGCTTTTTGTTGACTGCCCAGACAGAATTATTGTACTTGACGATTTCTTGCTCCCTGATTTGCGTTATTGCTACAGCATCTATCTCCCATTCACCCCCTACTCCTCTCCCTGCTTCCCTTCTTTCATTGTGAAATCTATGCTGCTGACATGGAAAGCTTGCCACAATAGCTCGGTCAGAGTTTTCTCTAGATCTGGCATCTAATGACCTCCAAAAGTTATCAACCATCAAGGCTGCAATCATCACAGTCATAAAAAGTAAACTTCCAAGAACATGCAGACTCTCAATAAGGAACATCTGACCACGTTAGAATAATAAAACCTCAGCTATCCAGGCCAAGCAGAACGTGGACCCTTCTGTATAATCAAATGTTCTATTAATTTCCCTATTCTAATTCTGCTGTGGGTTCATTAGAATTGTATATAAAATAAGAGTGCTGGGCTTTAATGCTCTCTCATAAATCAAGGACTCTGTACCTTTTACTCTGGCTGCTCAGAGACCTTGGAAGCTTTTTTCATGGTTCTCAGCTATGCTCCATATAAATTAGGTTGCCAGGTAATAGAGGTCAGGGAAAAAAAAAGTGCTAGTCCCAGAACTTTGCTTTCTTATACAATAGATGGCACATGGAATAAGTCAGCCAATGTATAGAGATGAACCTCCGGCTAAGTGTCCCAAGGGGCACCAGGCATGATAAGCTTGGGATGGATGACTGATCAAATTCTGATCTGAAAGTCCCCAGCAAGAAGCTGAATATTAACAGCAGCTAAAGGTGGTAAGGAAGAGACCCCAGAGTTTTGGACAAATGGCCCAAGTTGTCACAATGGCTTTAGGATGTGTTACCCTCTTGACAGCTCCCCTTCAGTTTGTATCAGCTCCTTTGCATGTCTTTTTGAGAAGCATTTAAGTATCACTTACTATTTTCTGAGAGTTATACTGAGCAACAAAAAAGCAAAAAAGAAACTCCCTGTCCTCCAGGGGTTTATAATCTAAAATGTTGCCTGGTCAAGGATTAGATAAGAATTAGCAAAACAAGCATAGACTTCATAGCTTAACTAATTAATTGTCAATTAATATTAAAAAAATATTCTCTAAGAGACACTGTGTCAAGCTTCAAAAATACAAATCCAGAAGAAATGAGACAGCTCCTGCCTTGAAGGAGTTGATACTCTACATATAGGAAATATACTACATATAGGAAACTGGTTTCTAGGGAAGTGACTCTTGTCTGGGGAGGCACAGGAATGGTACCTAGAGTAATATGATGTACAGGAGACAACCGACTGGCACACAGAAGCAGGGTGGATGGCATGATGGCACCTGAAGCTTCCAGCTGCCCCACAGCTCTGCTCACAGTAAGGAGGTCAAGGCAATCTTGCTGACATGTCAGTGGACTGCCCTGTTGCCCTCTAGGTCACCCCTGGCCATTTTATCTCTCCTGTGCACAAGGCTGCAGATCAGAAGTCAGATTGGGGGAAAACTGGGGGAGGGGGCTTTTCAGGGTTTTTCTCATCATCTCACATACTACCTGCCTGCTCCTCCATTTAGGCCTGCCCAGTGCCAGTCCTGAGGCAGGATTTTCACAGTGTTGAAAATCAATAATCCCCCTCTGCCTATGTCAGTGGCCGGTCCATGAGCATGAACTTTGAAAGTTTGAAAGGAGGATGTTTTGTCCCTACTGTATTCAGAGAGCTTTTAGTCTTTGCATCTACTTCAGAAAGAGACTCTAAGGAAGAGCTGCCCCAGATGGCTGGAAGGTAATGTAGGAAGGCTCCAATCAGGGCCATGCTCAGAGGGATGCAAAGGGAACAGAAGTGAACTGGATACAAAAGCAAAAGCATTCTATGTGGGAAGTTGGGCTCTAAAACCTAAAGTCTCCATTCCCCAAACCCATCCACATCATCAGCTCCAGAAGATCAAAAACGTTGGTATCTGGATTCAGTAGATAGGAAAAGCTTATGGAGGTAGCAGTGAAACACCTCAAAGGTGTTCAGTAAATCCCAAGCCCTCCTGTACCTCCAAGGAGTCTCTCAATCGAACTTGGGAAAGCAAATCTTCCCAAGGCTTGGAATGAGTCTGGACAAGAGAGCTACCGTCCGGGACTAAAAATGGAGACTTGGGTAATTCTGAATGACTTCCCTTTCCTTGTCAAATCCTCTCACTCTGCCCCTAATAAGAAGTCTCCCCTTTTCTCCTGACTGCTGGCCCCCATCTGCCTGCTGTTCATAATTCAGCTCCAGACAGAACTCTTTCTTTTCACCTCCTCTACTCCCTGCTGACCCTATTGGTGCTATTCCTTGGATACCTCACTGGCTCTGGTCCTAGGTTGCTTGGGTGGTTATGGGGGACCGTAGTCTGGACTTAGGAGCTGAGAAGACTTTTGTTCAAAGCTCACTTCTGACATTTATTCATCATTTGACCTCGAGTTTCTCTCCCTTTTCCAGTGGGGACCATCCCTCTCACACTGGACTGGGAATAACTCTGGAAAAACTCCCACTCAGAGGTGCCCAGTGTAGGCTGAGTTTCCTCCAGGTTCAGAAAGGATCCCTTTGTACCTTCAGGCCACTGAGTTGGAGATGTTGGGCTTCCCACCCACTTCTGTTTCCGGAGTCCCCTCATTGTGTTTTGGAAAGGCACCGAGGAGCCGTTGAGTTTGCTGTGGAACAAGGATACACACTGGCCGGGTGCCTCACATGTGTGAATTGGGCCTGATGGATGTGGACTGCGACCTAGATGGAGCCCGGGTGCACTGAGAAGTTCGTGTTACAGAAGCAGCAAACCTTTCCATCGTTGTGAGGAAACCGAGTCCAGAGATAGGAGGTGACTTCCCCAACATCCCAGCTGGGAAGTGCCCCAGGAGATACCAGAACCAAGTCCCCCAGTGCTTCTTCTATGTCTCCCAATGAGGGAAGAGACTCCTAGGAAAGCCAGTGAGTGGAAAGAGCCAGAAGCAAGTTCTGGACAAGGGGATGTGCCTCAGAGAAAGGGGCAGAGACCATTTGTAGAGGATTAAATGCCTTCTGAGTTGAGTGAAAGGTCCTTGGGAGAATCAGGAAGTAGGCTTAACCCTCGAGCCCCAGGAGACAAGATGGGGGAGACCCACAGCATATCAACCCTTTTTTGCCCACTCGCTCTGCCCTTTTTTCCATTCTAAAGGCAGGTGGCTCCTCACAGGATCTCGGCATAGAAGATGGGCTTGTCTCTCTTTAAAGATACCTGTTTTGTGTGACAACATGGAAGGGAGAGCTGGCAAAGAGCCAGGTGGGAAGCTGAAGGGCAGGAGATGGGTGATGAGTACAGAAGGATACAGTATTTCATTTTCCCCCTTCTCAACCACCAAAGCCCTGTCTAAAATAAGATTTCAAAAATAGAACTTAGAATGAGAGTGATTTGGTGGCTGCCAAGGAACAGACTAGGGAATTTCTTCTTTCCTTGCTTCAATTTTCCCTTTATTATTGGCATCCATCATCATTAGCCAGGGTCATTTGTGCCATTGTTTCTCAGCGTCCCGGGGAGCAGCACAGACTGTCCTGATAGGAGGGACTTTCACCAGAGCCCCGCAGCCTGCCCTGATTGCCGTAGGTGCCGCCTTAGCTGTTGTGCTGCACTAATCATGGCTCTGGAGTTTCCAAAGGGGCTTGGGTGGACTTTGCTGCTCTGTCCCAGTCTGCCTAGAGATAGGGAAGGATTTGCTGCCTCTGAATGGGGCCACGGCTCCCTAAAGGATAAGTCAACTTGCCAGCCAGGAAGCCAGGGCATAATGCAGCACTGCTTACCAGCTACAAGGATCCTAGGAAAGTCAAGCTCCATCGCCCCAGTGAGTGGCTCACCGAAAGAGCCTCCCTTCTAGCCGGAGGAAGGTCCCCCAGTCCCTTCACCTCTCTAGCCCAAGCAGAGAAGTCTCCCGGGTGCTCCTATGGTTCCCTTGGCTCTGGCTTTTTCCCAGCTGACTCATCTTCCAACCTACAAGACTCCATGCCTTAACTCAGGGGTGGGAAAGAAAGAATGAAGGTACAGAGATGGCCAGAATGAGGAGGGCCACTTCACACAATGCAAAAAACTCTAAATCCTTCCTGACATTTTGCCCAAAAAGCTGACGCAGACCCCCTTGGTAGCTTACACGAGCCAAAGCACAGGGTCCACATGGAACAGCCTCCTCCCCAGGGACCTGTTTTCTGTGTCTTCCCCGGCTTGGTAAGAACTTCCAGGATGCCATTTGGTTAGTCTGGTCTGGTCTGGGACAAAGCCCAAAGGTGAGAAGATGCTGCCCTAACCAGGGTTTCCCTGTCACAGCCCTTCTTCCTTGTGGGCTCAGGGGCACTTGCGTACTGCCCACCTGCTCGATGTGCAGCCCTACTTTCTGCCACTCCCAGAGAAGCCTCTGACTCCCCATCAGCACCCCCCCCACACACTCTCTTTCTCAACAACAAGAAACATCAATTTCTCCAGGATATGTGAAAAATAGACTTCCCTCTGACGACTAAAAAAAGTGTCAGCCTGAGGAAAGAGAAAACCTGCTCCATATAGTCACCTCAACAAAACAAAGCCAACCCAAGCCAGCCCAAATCGGACACTGGACAGAAAGGAAAGAAAGAAGAATTAACGGTGAAATAAGAATCCCACCATGTCTTGATAATGAACTTGATAATGAACTGTCAGGAAGACAATTTTGTTGATATTAAACACTGGACAGGAAGGAAAGAGAGAAGAATTAGTGGTGAAATAAAAATCCCACCATGTCTTGATAATGAACTATCAGGAAGACAATTTTGTTGATATGTTTCGATATAAAGCAGAGCTATACACCTTATTAGCATAGTGGGTGTGAAATTCCCTCCCATTCTCATCACAGTCTAGAAATAGGTTTTTACTTCCAAAATAAGGACCTTTCCTGAGTACTTTGCTCTCTGAGGGTCCCAGGGCAGAAACCTCTGAGGGCAGGGTTCCCTTGTCTGAATGGAAAGCCTTTTCCTCCTGTGAAAACCACCATAGCTCCAGAAAGGACATTAATGAAAAAAAGATGAGTGGTGGGTATTTAGAAAGGGAAGCAGTGATGCCAAAGAGCCAATATGGCATCAGCCAGGCCAGAGGATGCTGAGTATTGTTCCCTGGCAGTCTCTCATCTGCCCGGAGTCTTGGGCTCTCCGAGTCACTTCTCTGTAGAATTGGGCTCATGGAGTCACTCCTGATCCACCTCTCTCATCTCAGAAAGGTTGACATGCTAGGGTGGCTCAACTTGAACTGGTTCCACAAATGCCCGTGAAGTGAGGTTTCTAAAACATGAGGGACTGAGGAAGGAAACAGGAGATGTGGATCTGAGTCCTACCCCCTTTTCATTTATGTCTGTGTGAAGCTGAATAATTGCCTCACCCTCTCTGAGCCTCTTATTATGATGTTAAAATAAGATCAACTTTACCCCCTTTCAGGGAAGAGGTATTGTGAGGAAAACAACATGTTGCCTAAAGATGCCATCTGGGTGAAATTTATCATCATTTTGGGGCAAGTTTTTCATTTTATTTTCATTCTAAATTTAACAAACACCAAATAAAATATACATTGTCCTATATATTGTTGAATAAAAGGGGAAGATTGTACATGAAAGTTCAAGTTTCTATTATGCCAGGATGGCTTTTCATTTTAAGTATATAGTAAATTCAATATGTCATCATCAAAGCTGCCCAGTTTATTTGTGCTTCCTTGATATATTTTCAATTAGGAGGGGGAAGCCACATTTCAAGTCCCAATCTCCTTTCCCCACATTAAAATAAAAGAAGAATGAAGTAAATCATTGCAGCACATATGTACAGTCAAGCAAAATAAATTCCTGTGTTGGCCATGTACAAACATGGATGTCTCATTCTTCACAGTCACTCTATCATCCACTGTCAGACGGTGAAGAACAGGATTTATTATTGGTGCCCTCTAATCAGATTGGTCATTACATTGATCAGAGTCCTTAAGTCTTTCTGAGCTGTTTTTCTTTTTTCTTTTTTAAATATGTCATTTCCCTCAAATGCAACTGAAAACAAATTGTAATAGTCATTGAGGGTTTTTTTAAGTTTTGCGTTTCAAATTCTATTTCTTTCTCCCACCTCTCCCCTCTCTCTGAAATATAGGCTATGCATGTGCAATCACACAAAACATTTCCAAATTAGTCATTTTGTAGAAGAAAACTCAATATATGAAAGTGACAGAAGGAAGGAAGGAAGGAAGGAAGGAAGGAAGGAAGGAAGGAAGGAAGGAAGGAAGGAAGGAAGGAAGGAAGGAAGGAAGGAAGGAAGAGAAGGAAGGAGGGAGGGAGGGAGGGAGGGAAAGGAAAGGAAAAACAGACTGCTTCAATTTGTATTCAGAAACCATCAGTTCTTCTTATAGAGGCAGATAAGCATTTTTCATCATGAGTCATTTGGAGTTGTCTTGAATCAAAAGAGAACTAAGATTCACAATTGTTCACTGTATAATGCTGCTATTACTGTTTTATTACATTCTCCTGGTTCTGTTCACTTCATTATGCATCAGTTCATGTAAGTCTTCCCAAGTTTTTTTAATCATTCTGCTCATCATTTCTTATATTACAATAATATTCCATCATAAACATATATCACAATTTGTTCAACCATTCCCCAGTTGATGGACATCTCAGTTGTTTTTCTTTACAGATTTGTTTATTAACATTTAAATGGTTCTCCATTTTATGCTCACCTCATTCTGCATCAGTTCAGACAAGTCTTCCCAAGGCTCACTGAAGCTGTCCCTTTTGTCATTTCTTATGATAACACGTTATAATACAAATGTGCCACAACTTGCTCAGTCATTCCCCAATTGATGGACACGTCCTCAGTTTCTAATCCTTTGCCACCACAAAAAAAGAACTGCTATGAATGAGTACCTATGAGTCTTTTTCTTTTTTCTCTGATCTCTTTGATGTACAGAACTAGTGGTGGCTCAGCGGGTCTATCCAGATTTGTAACTTTGAGGCTCCTCACCCCCCATCTGTAAACAGTATCAGGTAGCATCCAGATCCCTGAGAAGATCAATGATGTCCCTCTGAGAGGATTACTCTGGTCCTGGGGGATTTAGTTCCCTCATTGATAAAATGAGCGCGTTGATAGCACTTACTTTACAAGGTTATTGTGAGATGGGATAACATTTATAAGGTTCTCTGAAAACCTCAAAATGTTGTCTAAACATAAGTTATTATTATTGGGGACTGTTGAAGATTAGGAGTAAATTTGCTTCAATGTAGAGGTCTGAGTTTATAAGAGACTGGATGAGACCATGAACAAAATGCTGGATCTAGAATCTAGAAGACCAGGGTTCAAATCTAGCCTTTGACACTGGATAACCTTGTAAGTATGTCTTTTTTTTTTTTTAAGTTAAAAGTGGTTCAGTGATAAGACTGCTGGACTTAGAATTAGGAAAGCCTGTATTTAAATACCGACTTGGAGATTTATTAACTATGCACCCTGGGCAAGTCCCCTCACCTCAGGCTCCAGTTCTTATATAAAATGGGCATAATGAAAGTACCTGCCTCCAAGGTTGTTGGGAGCACATATGTGATGTGTTATGCAAACAATAAGAAATCATCCTGACTACCTTGGAGGATCAGGGAATAATTAAACTTCCAGGGTTTATGAGCCTCTTTCTCCTTCCCCCTAAGTCAAGTCCAAGGCTTAAAATAGAGGAGCAAACACAGTTCAAGCCAATCCAAGTCATGTCTGCCATAGCCCGCCCTGTGCACTACCCTGGGACTACCTTGTAGTCCCTCTTTATACTGAAAGAGTGTGGCTGCTGGTAAAGCCCTTCTTGGGGTCGAGAAGTCAGGACCCCGAGGGCTGCCGGGTAAGAGGGAAGAGGGCAAGGAAAGGGATACTAGTTGGTTCCACTTTGCAGTCTGGCCTAAGGCTGCCCGGCTCCCCGGGATAGAATTTGACACTTTCCATTTTAATTATAGGAAAAGTGTGACTGGGCAGAGAGCAGTGACATCAAAGCCTTTGTTTTTCTTGCAGTTTCTGAATCACAAAATGCCAAGTTTCTTTTCTGGAAGCTGAGCTTAGCAAGTGAAAACCAAAGTGTAATATCATCCCCCCTCACATGCATCTACATCCCCTCACACACAGTCACACTCCCCCACTCCCCCCCACACACATCCCTTCTCACTCCCTCCCATCCTCGATGATCATCTGGTCCTTCTGGAGACTCTGCTCCAGTCTGGCCCCGTAGATTCCCGGGCCAGGCTGTTGCCATGGTGAACAGCTCAGGCAGCAGCAACAACACCGGCTCCCCAGCTGTTTCCAAAGAAACTCATCACGCAGGTCAAGCTGGCTCCACACAGCCAGGCACCAGGCACACGCACATGCCCACACACTGGCTCAATGCGGCAAGGGGGACACGGCTCCGGCTCATTCGGCACTGGGACCAGAGCCTGAATCTCCAGCCCCCCCCCCCCGGCCCCCTGCTGGACCGCACAGATTTCTCCTCATGGCCCCCAGACGTGGCTGTTACCTGGTCCTCCCTTCCTCCCCCGGCTCCCTGTCCTGAGACTCTTCCCCCCACCTCCATTCCATACTTTTCATATTCACTCTGTGAAGGAAGGAGGGAAAGAAAGAGGGAAGGGGGGAGGAAGGAAGGAAGATAAGAAGGGAAGGAAGGATGGGGGGGCAAGGAAAGGAGAGAGGAAGGGAGGAAGAAAAGGAAGGAATTAGGGAGAGAGGGAGGGAAGGAGAAAAGGAAGAAATGAAGGGAAAGAAAGGAGGGGAGGGAAGAAAGGAAGAAGGGAGAGAAGGAAGGAGGTAAGAAAGATAAAGAAACAAAGGAAGGAAGGAAGAAAAAAGAAAGAAAGAGAAAAAAGAAAGAAAGAAAGATAATTTAATGTCAACTAGCATCAGTCCCTGCATTGTCTAACTTGCTTCATTTTGTCACATGCCTATGTGACAAAAATCATGTGGCTCCAGGTGCTGCCTGAGAGGCTCGCGTTCCCCAGGGCAGTCCCCAAAACAGACGCCCACATGAGGGGGCACAGAGAGGAATAAAACCTTGCATGGCAATGGAGGAGAAGCAGGAGGCTGCCGCATTAGCTCACTCCTAGACTTCCGGGCCAGGCTTACCAACCATGCTGAACAGCAGGGACAATAGCTGGGAAGCAGAGGTAGGATCACCTCACAGATATGGCCTTCTTGACTACATACAAATTCTCTTACTTCTTTGGGGATCTCTGGGGAAAGCTGAATTTCCAAAGATATTCAGGGTCCCTGAGAGGGGCTTTGGCAATTTGATGCAGGTACAACAAGACTCCTCCTCCACTCTCCCCATCATTGTTAACAGTGGCTGGGCAGGTCCCAAGAGGGAGAAACTTCTCCCTTCAGAGGTCCAGAGAAACCCTAAGAAGTTATATCTTATAATACCATCACTCCCGAATCCCCAATCAATCTGCTCTCTGATATCAATCAATCTTCAGATTTTTATTGACTTTTATAAAAAATCTAAGTACTGAAGGTATGGCGAGTAGTTTTACAGCTTTTAAAGCCAGTGTGCATTCTTCCTACTTAACCTTTTCAGTCCCTGAAAATAAAGAGCCCAAATTTCAATCTCAAAGGCAATGAGACACAAAGAAAGGCAACACGGGGAGCCGGGGGATGCCTCATCAATCCCGCTTGGAGATCCTTTTGTCCCCTTTGCAGGATCCCCATCAAATTCACAAAGAAGAATGGCTTTGGTAATGGGTGAATCACTCCCTTACTCAGTGGAACTGGCTCCTCCTCACACTCAGCTGTCACAGCTCCAGGTGGCCACGAGCCCTCTTCAAGGACTCTGATGGGTTTCTTGGTCTCACTGGTCCCTTGACCGCTACCCTCACTTACTTACGATCAGGAAAAGGAAATGCAAAAGTAACTGAGAACCCCAGTCTGGGACACAGTATGGGGCAGGAAATGGGGCAGTGGATTCCACTGGTGGTTAGCAGCAATTCTTTCTCTACTCTCTGTCAGGAAAGGGAAGTGCAAAAGAACTTAGGGAGGTGTCTATTGATCCTTTTATAGGAGAACTCAGTCGTGGCTCCATTCCTGCTGACTCGTGAATCCCTCCAGCTCCAAAGCCAGTTATTAGGCTCTTCATTACAACACAATATAAGCCTGTGAATCATTATGGACAAAACCAGTTCCAAAGTTTCACTTTTTGGATTGGGAGCAAGCAGAGAATGTCTGTGTGTGTTCGACAGTCAGCACCCCTGTCGGTCAGTCTCCCCCCATCATACATGAATAGAGCTAAATTGGCTCGGGTTCCATCCCTCTGTTGCTTACTAACAGATCAGAGCAGAGATCTGGCTTTAGGACCCACATCACTGAATCTCACAGTGTGGCTTCCCACTAAGTACAGGTGCATTTGCAGGAGCTGTGCTGGTTTCCCTATGATTTCTCCTCTTTCCCACTCCCCTCTGCCGCCTTCTAAATTTATCTGAGATCATTCTGGCTTCCATGACATTCCTCTGCCAGTGTTTTTGCAGCTCTGGAAAGGTGGAGTCACTTCTGTTACTTTTCCATTTTCTTAATCCTGGGAGTCTTTTTCAGATCTTTTTCAGAATCTATGTGGAAGATTTGCGTTTTATTCTAATGTTTACATGTTTTCCCCTCCATTACACTGTGAGATCCTTGAGAGTAGGGAGTATTTTTTGCCTTTCTTTGTTTCTACAGCGCTTTCCAGAGTGCCTGGCACACAGTAGGCACTTAACAGATTTTAGCTGATCAATTGAGATAATGTTAGTAAACTTTAACACGGTGCTAAATGATACATAGAGACATGCAATAATAGAGTAGGTGCTAAATAACTGTTTGTTCCATTCCCCAGCTGGCTGGCTGACTGATTGACCATCTCAAGCAGACATCTTCCAGGAAAGAAACAGAAAAATTAGGAAGAGCAGTGGACAAATATAAGTTAGCTCACTTTTGGCTAGGCTGAGTTTGATCTGCTTATTGGGTATCAAGGCAAAATTGTTCATTAGGCAGTTGGTAATGTGGAACTTGAGGGAATAGTTGAGCCCACAGGCACTAATGAGACTACCAAGAGAGAAAGAGTGAGGAGAAATGATGAATCCATGACAGAGCCTTGTAACTAGAGAAATAAAAACACATTCATTTATGGGGGAGGGAAGGACACAAGGATTATGAACTAGCAAAGGATTAAATAAAGTGGCCACCTAGGTAAGGAGAGAACCAGAGAAGAATAACATCCTGTGAGATAGAATGTCTGGAAGGGGGAATAATGAGCAACAGTATTAATTCTGTAAAGAGGTCAAAAAGGACAAAGATGAAGAGGGCCACTGGTTATGGAGATTAAAAGAATACTGGCAAATGTGGGAAGAATTAGATGGCAGCAGTCAGATTTCAGTGAGTCAAGAAATGAGCTGGAGAGGGAAATTAGAAATCAGAACCCATTGCTCCTCACTATGCACATATACCCCACAGGAGATTTGCTGTGAAAGGAGAGAAAAATGATAGAGGATGATAATTTACATGTATAGTAAGATTAAGTAAAGCTTTGTCCTTCCTTTGTATAAGGATGGGAAACCGAAATTTGTTGGTAGTCAACAAGGAAAAAGCCAGAGGGCATGGAGGGAGAGAAAATTAAAAAGAAAGGAATTATGATTGAGCCAATATATGTGATACTGGATGGAATAAAGAATATGGAAGGGAGGCTATAAGTAGAGTGTTCCTATTTAAATAGAAAGAGGCAGCTGGGGGCTTGGTGGATAGAATGCTGGCTCTGGAATCAAGAAGACCTGATTTCAAATCCAACTTTGGATGTTTCCTAGCTGTGTGTTCCTGAGCAAGTCATTTAACCTGATTGCCTTAATCTACTCGAGAAGGAAATGACAATTCACTCTATTGGCTTTGCCAGGAAAACCCCATGGACAGCTACAATCCATGGTGTCATGAAGAGTCTTACATGACTGAATTATTGAATAATAACATCAAAAAATTTAAATAGAAAAGGGTTAATCTAACTTCTGGTGCAAAGATGGTGGAATAAGGAAAGTACCCTCCCAAATTCTCCTCCAAAATACTAGAAAACTTCACACAATTGATTTAGCAACAAGGAAATAGCTCACTGAGGTGGGAAGGGACCAGGCTCCAAGGAAAGCAGCAGAAGCCAGCCTCAAAGCAGGGGGCCTACAACGGGGCCCCAAGCCTGGAACAACCTACCAATAATTCCCACTTTCCCGAAAGCTAACAGCCTGGGATGGGTGAGTAGTCTGTGCCTTGAAGCAAAGCCCCACCCAAGTGACCCATCCCCAGCATAAGCCACTAGTAAGGGCTTGATCTCTTTACTGACCATAGCAAAGCCCCACCCAATGATCTGGTCAACACTGAGACCTCAACCCTGAGGGCTACCAACAGAGAGACCCTGTTACAACAGGAACCTAGCAGCAAGGTCCCAATCCTGAGGTAGACGAGCAGCTAAACCCCACACCCAGGAAAGATCAACAAGGAGAACCCACATCCAGGTACAAGCCAACAGGGACTTGTGCTATCTAGAGAAAGCAAGCACTTGCCTCCTGGAACCAACCCAGAGAAAACCAGCAGTAAGACCCCAAACTCCAGCACAAAAAGCTTGGGACAGTGCAGGACCCGGGTCCAGCTTACCTTAAAACAATAAGTAATATTGATCTAAAACCACCAACAAACATTATCTGTAGTAGAGATAACACTAGAAGTCTCCTCAATACAATCAGGGGTGAAGCAAGGATGCCCATTATCACCTCTATTATTTAATGTTGTATTAGAAATGTTAGCTATATCAATAAAGGAAGAAAAAGAAAGGAATCAAAATAGGCAAGGAGGTTACAAAACCATCATTCTTTGAAGATATTATGTTACATTTAGAAAATCCTAGAGTATCAAAAAAAAACTACTTGAAATTATTAACAACTTTAGGAAACTTGCAGGCTATAAAATAAACGTACATAGATCAACAGTATTTCTACATTACCGACAGTCAAACAACAAGAAATAGAAAATCTATTTAAAATAGCTATGGACAAAACAAACCTAGGAACCATATGAACAGAACTATAAAAAACTTTTCCCACAAATAAAAGTCAGAACTAAACAAATGGAAAAATATTAATTGCTCATGAGTAGGCTGAGCCAAACAATAAATATCAAAATTCCACCTAAATTAATCAATTATTCAGTACCATGCCAATCAAATTATCAAAAAAAAAAATTACAGAGCTAGAAAAAATAACAACAAAATTCATCTGGAAGAACAAAAACTCAAGAATATCAGAGGAATCAAAAGTGTAGGGGGAAATATGAAAGAAGTTGGTCTGGCTGTACCAGATCTTAAAGTGTATCATAAAGTGTTAATTTTCAGAAAAATCTAGTACTGGCTATGAAATAGAATGGCAAATTAGTGGAATAGAGTAGGTACAAATTATAGTAAATGACTATGTTAATCAGTATATAATAAACCCAAAGATCTAAGTTTTTGTAACAAAAACTCATTTAACAAAAACTGCTGGGGAAAAATGGAAAAGAGTATGGATAAAACTAGGTATACACCATCTCATACTACATACCAACATTAGGTCAAAATGGGTGATGATTTACACATAAAAGGTGATGCCATAAGCAAATTAAGAGAATATAGAATAGTTTATCTGTCAGATTTATGGATAAGGAAATAATTTAGGAGCAAAGAAGATATAGAAAGAATTATAAAATGGAAAACAGTTAATTTAAAAGATTTAAATTTAAAAGATTGTTCATAAACAAAACCAATATAACCAAAATTGGAAAGAAAGAGAAAAACTGGGGGAAATGTTTCTGCAATAAGCATCTCTGATAAAGACTTCATTTCACAAATATATAATATTTATTATATACACAAATATATGTCAAATGTATATTTTTTAAAAGTCATTCCCTAATTATTAAGTGGTTAAAGGATATGAACAGAGTTTTCAGACAAAGAAATCAAAGCTATCTATACTCATATGAAAAAATGCTCTAGATCACTATTGATCAGAGAAATACATATTAAAACAACTCCAAGGTACCATCTCACAGCCATTATTATGACTACAGTACAAAAAAGGAAAATATTGAATGTTGGAGGGTATGTGGGAAAGCTGGGATAATAATGCACTGTTGGTGGAATTGTGTACTGATCCAACCACTCTGGAGAGCTATCTGGAACTGTGCCCAAAAGGTTATAAAACTCTGCACATCCTTTAATCCAGAAATACAACTGCTAGGCCTCTATCCTAAACACATCCAAAAAAGGGGGAAAAACCCTGTTTGTACAAAAATATTTACAGTGGCTCTTTTTGTGGTAGCTAATAATTGGAAATCAACAGGATGCCCGCCAATGGGAAATGTTTACCATTGTTTAAAATGGTTGATTGTAATGGAGTATTATTGTGCTATAAGAAACGACAAGCAGGATGATTTCAGAAAATCCCGGAAAGATTTACATGAACTTATACATAGTGAAGTGAACAGAACTAGGAAAACCTTCTACCCAGTAATAGCAGTATTAGTTGATGAAGAACTGTGAATGAGGTAACTATTCTCAATAACACAATGATCCAAGATAATCCCATAGGACTAATAATGAAACGTGTTATCTGCCTCCAGAGAAAGAACTGATATGACTGAAATGCAAACTGAAGACTGATATAGGCTTTTTTTCACATCTTCTTGTACAAAATGTTTAATATAGAAATATTTTATATAATTGCACATGTATGACCTATATCTGAGTGCTTACCATCTCGGAGAGGGGGGAGAAGAAGAAAAGAAGGGATAGAATTTTGAACTCAAAACTTTAAATAAAAAAAATTTAATGAAGAAAAGGAAAAAGAAAATGATTATTTCTTCCTTTGAGACAAGAACAAAGGAGAAGAGTTCATATGCATGAAATTCTGGGAATGCTATTCTCATAGGGTCACAGACAAAGGGTGATTCAACTGGATCATGAAGTTTTCCATCTATATGGGAAAGCTTCCCACTATAGTATATAAAGAAGGCATGAAGGATGTAAGGAAGGAGAGGATGGATGGAAGGAAGATCATTTCCTCAATGTTATGCACCTGGTTTGGAGTACAATTCAATCTTCTTTTTGTTTCAGAGGAGTTTGACAAGTGGGATAATAGTAGCTCCCCAAGACAGATGTTTTTTAGCAAGAGAATATCCTATTGCTGAATTTTCCTTAAATTTATTTTTGGCACACAGTATGAAGGGGACTTGTAATTGCATTAACTGAAGCAGTCTCAAATCTTATTTGTTTAGCTTAACGGTGGCTAATTATGGCACCTCAAGAGGAAGCAATGCCTTCTTTCTACTGATAGGGAATCAAGAATGAAGGAACAGACCTGCAGTTGGCAAAGCTTCTTCCCAGACAGGAGCACGCAGCTGTGAGGGCTGCAGCTTCTGCAAGATATCACAATATAAGCTCCAACATGAAGTTCTTCTGGAGGCAGTTTGCACTGAATCTGCAAGAGGTTATATCAACACATTTGCTGGGATAAACAAGTTTCTAAAGTTAGACATCCAGCAATCATTTCTGCTGCTGTCCAGTCTCTCCAGCACAGCACTGATGTGTCTTTGGTGAAAAATGCTCTGTGTGTACCATCCCTGAGCTTGGCAGGTGCACCTCCCTGCCCAAGAGGACTGACTCCAGGGGTGAGCCTTGGATTCCATCTAAAAATAGCTGCTTAGGGTCTTTGAATCACTGAGCAAAGGGATAGAAGGAGCAGGACCGGTAGGTGGGGTTTCTCTCCTGCAAGGACAAGGACTCCAGACACCTCTAAACAGTTCCTGTAGAGATAATCCCAGGCACTGCATACCGCAGACCACGGGGGCCACACTAGCACTAAAGAGAGCTGCTGCCAAAGTCGCCTGATGCTTCCAGAAATAGAATTTCTATAGCTTAAGAAGACCACAGGGCCAGAGCCTGGAATAAAAATTTGGTTTTGCTCACTATCTCACATCCTCTTCTCTGTCCTCATCTCACCCTTCCCTTCCCTGTGCCTCCTTCCTGTTGGTTTACAGCCCTCACAGACTCAGAGAGGGACCTCCAAAGGCATCTCGTCAATGCCCAACAGTTGATATCCATCCTCTTCATGGAGCCCTCCAAGAAGGAAAAAAACATTCTATTGTGAAACAGCTCTACTATGTATTGTATAAGCAGGTTTATTTGATTCCTGACATTGAAGCAATACTTATTTCTTATTAATTTCTCCCATTGCTCTTGGCTCTGCATTTTAGAGCCAAACAAAACCAAAACATTCTTCTTTCACAAATCAATCCTTCAAATACTTAAAAACAACGACCATGTTCCCTCCAAATCTTCTCTCTAAATTTTTAACATTTATATGACATTAATTCTAAGCACTTCAGCATGATTGCTCTCCTCTCCACATTTTCTAGCTTATTTATTTCATAAAATTATCTGCTTTCATTTCTTCCTTCTTCCCTCCCTTGCTCCCCATTCTCTCTCCCTTCTTTTTTCCTTTCCTCCTTTTAACTTCCTCTTCTCCCTTTTCCCTCCCTTTCCTTCCCCATCTTTCCTTTCTCTCTTTCCTATCTTTTTTCTTCTTTCTTTCATTCCCATTTCACTATCCTTTCCTTCTCTCTTCCTTCTTCACTCTGTCCACTCTGTCCACCTCTATTCACTTTCCTAGTCTAGTCTACATCTTCTTCTTTCTCACCTGTCGTATTCTTCTCCATAATGGTTTAGTCATTTCTCTTTATCTTCATAGTCCTGCTTTTACTTTCCTCTTCCTTCTCCACCTCTCCTTTCTCAGCCTATTTTCCTTCTGGTCAGGACTGAGAAGCCTTAGAGGAAAACAAATATTTCCAGGAAATTTTCAATAGGAAATACATTCTCGCTAGTGGTGTTAAAGGACATAATCCTAGTCTTAACCAACACAAAGCATGAGGCTCAAGGAAAGTCCTAGCTCCCCCTAGTGCTTAGGTACCCTGCTTTAATAATAGGGACTGGGGGAAAGACTTTGCTTTGAAAGTGCTAGGATACTTCAGAGTCTCAGAGAATGGAAAGTCTTCTGCCCTCACCTCTACCCCTTTCTGCACAAGAGGTGGGAAAAACAAGATATGTTCTCATAACAAAGGATGAATATCAGTGCAGATGAGGAGTCCGGTGAAAAAGAGGAAGCGAGAAAAGAGAGAGGGAATAAATCAACATTTGATAGAGGACCTACTGGGTGCTGGGCATTGGTGGGAAGCACATGATCATTTGATCCTCCCCACAACCCTACAAGGTAGATGTTGCCATTGTCCTCACTTTACACATGAAGAAACCTAGGCAAATAAAAGGGAAGTGACTGTCCAAGGTCATAGAGCTTGTAAGTATCTGAGGACAGATTTGAATTCAGATCTTCCTGAGTCCAGGCCACTCTACTACCTGATTGCCTCTGAAAACGGTATTCTTGATTTTAGTAATAAAAGGGGAAAGGAGACAAAAGAGGGCAGAAGAAAATATGGAATAATGCTGCTGTGGCATCTCTCTGGCTAATTCACCCGTTTCTTTGTCTGTCCATCTGTCTCTCTGGCCATTTGTCCATAGTCCAAATGTTCAGCAGTTCATGTGCCTTAGTGAGGACCCACACAAGGGCCTGCAGTCTGTTGATGTTTAAGGTAAGCACTTAGTGGGGTTCTCACCCAGAAACACAAAGGAAAGGACAGATTTTTAGGGAAAGGGGCCAGAGGACTTCAGGCTTTTAGGAAAGAATCATCATGTTAACAATGACCTTGCACACGACCTGAAGCCAGAGTTCCTAACAACCTTGCACTTGGCCTTGACCTGAGGAAAACCAGGAATGAGGTTTAAACAGATGCATTTTAAGGCCTTGGTGAAAGCTGTGTCACAAGGCCAGAGACTTCACCAAAAGGGAGTGACGCCTCTGAATTAAGTCCTTGTGTCTCTCTGTTTATACATAAACATATTTGGATGGTCATAAGTGGGCGGCTATTAGTACCCTGGCATGAGATAATTAGGAGTCAGTTGATCTACTTAGAGGGCCCTGTGAGAAGGAAGGCAAGCAGGAGACCATAGGAGGGTCCCAGACATTGCAGTCAAAGGAAAATGATCTGTTGGCTAGAGGAGCAGGGAAAGCAGAAGCAAGTGCCGAAAGGGAATTTCACTGAATTTATCCCTCTCGCCACACTGGCTCCACATGAAGCACCAACATGGACAGACAGAAATCTAGGGCTAATGGGGTCCTGGACTCTTTTTTTGCTCCTGTACCCCTTACCTGCCTGGGGAAGGGGAGGAATCCCAGCCCTTCTCTCTATAGAACCTGGCAGGCAGCTGAGCAAGGCAGTTTGCAGGCATGTATGTGTTACTCTTCCTATTGTGTGTGACCGTTTTGGTTGCTGAAAGGGACAGGTATTTAAAGAATTGGTAAAATAACGTAGAGAGAACTGTTTTATTTAAAAGATTGAGAGAAACACAGATTGTTCTGGGAACATGAAAGAGAACTGACCCTCCCCAAAGATGAATGAGCTGAGGGTTCCTGTTTGAAGGCAGAGCTTAGGCGGAAGCAAAAGGTGGGTGCCATGCATTGGGATCCATCAGCTCATTTGCACATGATGATTTTAAAAGTTTTGAAGGTTATAACTGAGAAATTATAAAGCAAGAATAGAGTGCTGAGGGAATATGGAATAAGGGGTGTTAGGGTCATATCAGAAATAAAGACAAAATTTTTGACACAAAGTCACAAAGTAGAGATGTTTATTAGCAGGCCTTGATTTGAGGTATTTGAAGGTATAGGAGAGGCAGGCTAGGAGACGGTCAAATAAAAAGGAAAGCCGGAAAGGAACAGTCAGTACAGAAAGCAGAAAAGTAGATGGTAGATGAAGCTGACAGGGACTGACCAAAGGTGACAGGTAGGACGTGCAGCTCAGTTCCTGGGAACTGTGCTGATGCGAAGAGAGACACTGCTTTGCTGAGAGCTGATTAGAGAAAGTCAAGAACTCCTTTCGGTTCTATATAAAGACAGAGAGGGAACATTTCTCCGGTGGTTAACTGGGTTGCCATTAATTGCTGCCTGTGGTTTGAAAGGGGGAAATAGAATTTTGTGTTTGTGAGAAGAGGGATGGCTTTGCTGAGAGCTGATTGGATAAAGCAGAATCTCTTCCTCTTCCAAGAGCTGGCTACATGGTTCCACCACCGACTACACCTTGAGAGTGAGAAAGTCCATAGATCCTCAGCAGACCTGAGGAGCTTGGCAGTTCTCTGACTTAAAGAAATTGGCTGTCACTGAAGGAGTGTAACATTTTCTCAGTACCCAGCCAAGTATAAGTATTTGATAAAAGTGGTTTTGTTTGTTTTTGGTTTTGCTAGTTAACCAATCCGTGTGTAACAAGCAAGTGGCTTTCAAACAGGAGAACCATGAAAAGCAGAAGAGTTACCTCCCACACTGCATGGTAAAAAAATAGGATGTAGGTTTATGGACTATTCTATTTTTAATTAGTCTTTATCTTGCTATCTTTTGATCAAATGTTATGATCATTTTGGATCTGACTTTCTAGTTATTAAATGCAATTATCCTTCCTGATTTTGCATTCTATTGAATAAATGTTATGATTATCCATGCTTTTTTATCTTATCCTTTAACAAAAATTTTATATTAAAGTATTAATTGGCTCATATCATGTTACTAATCAGGAATTATGCACCAGCTATCTCCATATTTTATGACCCCAAGAATCCAAATGAGGTAACAATTCAATGAGTTAATGTCAATGAAGACTAATGACTATCCTCTCACTCACCACTCTTTGGCAGCAAGGTTGAAACAAGCCAATCTATAGTGTTGCAACAGAGCTCAATTCTACACCATTGCTTCTATAATCCTTCTCAGTGCCATGAAAAACCAAAAGACAGAAGTTTATTGTTCTCCATAGCAGTCTATCCCACAACAAAACCCACTAGAGAACTGAGGAACAGAAGGAAATAGGGCAGGACATGTGTTTGATTAGATAGCACTTCATGAATCCTAAAGGAAAGAACTCAATATCTATTTGGAGACACTTCTGACCAAGCAGAAATCATTTGGGACAGATACTAAAGCTGTTGGACCATAACTGTATGGCTTGAAGAGGTAAATATGACTTTGAGACCTAGCCCCCTGAGAAATCATAATTGAAGGGGAAAATTATCCAAAAGTGATGAGCAATAAAAACTATAAAAAAATTCTGGCATTATCAAAGATCTTAGGTACTCGAAGGCCTTAAGTATAATCAAATAAAACAAAAGAGAAGATATTAATAAAAGAAATAAATGTTTCCTTTAAATCAGATAAAATAATGCAGACATTTATAAATAAAAATTATAGGTCAAAGGAAAATGATATGTATAGATAAAAGACCCTGTGGATTCCCTCAATAGCACAAAACCACCATATGATATTTCTGAATGGTTTTTAATAGAAATAAGAATAATAAAAGCAGAATTCATGCACAACAGAAATAATTGGACACATATAAAAGCTGAAATCCAATTTTGGCAAGTCTTACCAGAGAAACAAAAGAAAGTATAAATGAATGGGAATGCAAACACTCAGACATGAAAGTAAATCTGAAGAAGAGAAGCAAAAATCTCCATGCAGACAAAACATTGATGTCCAAAATAGGATAGAGACAATTTCGTAGGTATCTCCCTAAAAAGATACATCAAAAAACACTGGATAACATAACGCAGGAAAAGCTGATATCTTCTGAAAACAAAACACAAAGTAACACTCACCTCCAGAAAAAAAAAAAAAAAAGTTCTATGCTAAAAATTCTAAGACACGTGATGGTAAAATGTAACAACTTCACTGACAATCAAGGCCTGCAAGCATCTAGGACAGCAAACATAAAAAGGAAAGTTAAATAACATAACCATTTCTGCACCCACCAGGAATCAAAGATAATGGAGTAATGTGTTTGGAAGAGCAAAGGAAGTCAAGGTGTGACCCAATGTAACCTACTATGAAAACCAAAGCCATCAGTTTAAAAAACTGGACATTCAGTAAAAAGAGACATTCAAAACACTCTCAGGAAGAAAAGAGGACATAAAGAAATTATTTGCTTTTCAAACACCCCAAATAACTGGTATACGGTAAAGGTAAATCTAGCAGCTAAGGACAAAAACAAAATCATAACAAAAAGATACTAAGAGATTTCTTTCTAAAAGCATGTAAGGAGACAATAGAGAAAGCAGAAGTCAAATGGAAGTGATGACAGAAACAGACCTGAAACATCACAAAATCTCACAACATTCTACCTGAAGGTAAATTATTTTTTTGGCAGACAAAATTACAAAAACGGGAGGGCACACAAGAGTGGAGGTGGAAATAAAAAGATAGAAGGGAATATGTAATGTACACTTATCAAAATCAAAGACCTGGAAATAAAAGGAGAATCACTCCAGAAGTGTCTAAAGAAGAGAACCTACAGAATAGTGGTGGAGGAAGCAAAGGAGGTGATTTTAAAAGAGGAGGAAAGAAATGGAAATTGAGGTTCAGTTGCAAAATCAGATACCACTAATCAATAATCTCATGGGAGAAGGAAGAGTTTCTATAAATACAGTTGATATGATCTTCTGGCATCCAATGCTTGAAGATATCACTCATGTGGTCTCAAAAGAGGGGGAATCAGCATTTTGGGGGAACCCCCAGGAAAGTTAGGAGGCCCTAAACCTAGAAAGGGTACATCAAGGCAACAGGGGTAAAATGACAATGAGGAGGGTAAAAGTTAATGATCTACCAAATAATCAGGGCCAAAGAAAGATTCCTGATATGGGGCACTATCCTTTCTATCATTTGCATGAATTTGTATTTCTAAGAATGAGATACAACAAAAAAGTGAGGTAATATCTGCGAGGTAATAATATAGGAAAGGTTTGGAAGGAATCCAAAATAGTTTAGAAGCTTTAATTCCATAAGAAATAGGGAAGCTAATGAAGGACTAAATAAGTAGAAAGACCATAACTCAAATGATGAGTGTAGGGCATATTAAAAGGCAAGATAAATAATGAAGAGAATAAAATTCTTTTATAGAAAAAGGCACAGAAAATGAAATTGAAAACTAGCAAACAAGGTGAAAGAGAGTACTTGACTACTTAAATGAAAGAAGAGAATTAAATAATTAGATAAAATGAAGAACAGGGGAATTAATACATTTAGCAAAACTAAGGAAATGGGTAACAAATGAAAGGGAATGAGCTTAAGGGAAAATAGAAGAGAGCTAGTAAAAATAGGTTTCCCTTAAAAGATATTAAGTTAAATTAACTGAAGGGGCATACTACTTTGCTTAAAAAGAAAACTGTGAGAAAATGCTTATTTGAACAAAAACCTAATATTAGAGACAAATAGATGAAAATATAAATCTAAGCTTCATGACTTTAAATGTGAATGGATTAGACAATTCAATAAAATGAACAAATGACAGGACAGATCACGTTAGAAAAACCCCACATTGCAGTCAAATTAAAAAAATGTATTTGTATCAGATTTCTATAATAAAGACTCAGCATCCAAATATGTTTGCAATTAACAAGTATGTATTTTTGCATGTGTACATATATGTGTGGTAGATGTATGTATATATGGGGCATGTACTGTGGCCACATCCCAGTAAAACCATCATGGCAGACAGGCTAAATCAACAGACCTCAAACCCACTGATGAATCAGGGAAATGTCTACCTCAAGCACATGAAGACTTTCTCAGCCAAATGGGTGAGGGAGAACAATTTGTTCCAACAATAATGAAGGTGGAATGCTGGTCAGACATAGAAGATGCCTTTGGCATCCACTCTGTCCCGGGCCATTGCCGGCCACCTGGACTTTGCTCTTGCCACTGGACTTCAATAAACTGGAAGAGAAAGTGAAACTGGAGACTTTGTGCAATTCTGCCTCACTTCAATTCACAAACAAGTCGAGACGTGACCTTTGATGTCAATCATCCTCTTCGGAATTAAAGTATGAACAACATCGACATATATGGGTGTGGGTAAAGTCATTCCCCAATATATGAGGGGTTAAAGGGAGGACAAACAGTTCTCAAAAGAATAATTGCAAAGTATTGACAAACATTTTTAAATGCTCCAAATCACTAATAATAAACGAAATGAAAATCAAAACAAGCCTGAGGCTTTGTCTCACACTCTGTATATAGTCAATAACAAAACATTGAAATAGCTAATGCTGGAGGGTTGTGGTAAGATATTTTTTGGTAGAACTGTGGATTGATAGATACAATGGCTTTAGAAAGCAATTTGGTATCATGTGAATAAAGGGATCAAAATGTTTATATCTTTTGACTCAGTGATTCCTTTGCTACGGCTATACCCCAAAGAGGCCATTAAGGAAAAGAAAGTACCCATGTATACCAAAATATTTAAAACCGTTCTTTTATGATAGCAAGGAATTGGGGAAAATACATGTTCACTAATTGGAAAATGGCTAAACAACTTGTTTTGTGTGAATGTTATTGTACATTAAAAATGGAAATATGTGATAAACTAATAAAAAAATGAAAGGAATTACATGAATTGATACAGAACCTAGAAAGTAAAATATACAGTGATTATAACAATGGAAATGGAAATAACCACACACAGAGAAATCAAAAATGAATGCTATTATAAAGAACAAGCAGGGCTTGAAAGAAGCTATGTGAGAATAAGTGCCCCCCCACTCCTTTGCAAAGGTAAGAGACCTTCAAGTCTTACACATTGTACGTAGTTTGACTTTTTCAATGTATCAATCAATTAGTTATACTGATTTTCCCCCTTTTTTTCTATGTCATTAAGAATATCTGTAATATTTTATGGCTTTCTTGAAAGGGGAAGAGAAGGGGAAAATACTGGGGAAATGTGATATTTTTATAAAATGAAAGACATCAAAAAACTTTTATTTTTTAGAGTAAATAGTGTCATTGTAATTAATTTTATGTAAGTGATAAGCCCAATGGTGGGAGTAGTTCAGAAACTACATGGAACAATATGAGGATATTTACCCTCCTTGACAACAATGTTCCTTAGGTCCCTGACAATGTGAATAGGAGCAGTGCGATTATGTCCATCTGGAGAGAAATACCCATCTGTACATACACACACACACATTTGCCAATGAGGGCAGTTAAGGGTGAGTGAGTGAGAAAAGGGAGCTGAGAATACCATGGAAACCACTATGTTCATGAACTGTAATGATATGATATTAATATTCTGCTTGCCCTGCCTAAATTGCACATGGACATTTTTAGATGTTCTCTCTTGCTCCTAAAATAAGGTGTGTGTGTGTGTGTGTCTTTCTGGGTAAAATCGTGTTTGTGTGTGTGTATATATGTGCATGTATGTGCATGTGTGTCTGTGTGTGTATTGTGTGTATTGGGAGAGGGAGGAATCTTAAGACCACATGTCTCTGACTCTCTGATAATCATTCTAGATCCTGATGGTGTCACCAATTATTAAAATAAATCATATTTTTATCACCTTTTATTGCCTCAAACTCTGAATTGTCAATGACAAAACATTGAAATAGCTAATGCTGGAGGGTTAGTGTTAAGAAGCTTTTATACTATTCTGTTTGCTTACATCTTTAGTAATAGAAAAATTGAGAACTAACACCCTGTTACTTTTTAAATGTTTGGGATTGGTGTTAAGGGGAAAGTGGGTAGAATACCTCAATTCTCCTTCACTTGATTTCATCTGTCAAAATAGGTCCAAAGGAAAAAAAGGGTCCTGAATGCATCCCAGATTAAAGGGAGACTGCCTTTCTGTTGAATAGGTCAGAGACCCCTTGAATCACAACTGAGGGATCTCACTTGTCATATAAAATGAAAGGAAGAAAAAATTTTCTATTTTTAATGGGGCAGGACTCCTCTTTTCTTTTTATATATTTATATATTTTATTTTTCCCCAGTTAGTTACATGTTAAAAACAATATTTAACTTTTGGATTTTTTTTAAGTTTTGAGTTGTCAATTCTATTCCTCCCTAGTTTCCTTCCCTCCCCCTTACCTGAGATAGTAAACAGTGATATATAGTTATACATGTACAGTCGTGCAAAACATTTCCATATTAGTCATTTTGTATAAGAAGACTCAAGTGAAAAAAAAGAAAGGAAGGAAGGAAGGAAGGGAGGGAGGGAGGGAGGGAGGAAAGAAAGAAAGAAAGAAAGAAAGAAAGAAAGAAAGAAAGAAAGAAAGAAAGAAAGAAAGAAAGAAAGAAAGAAAGAAAGAAAGAAAGAAAGAAAGAAAGAAAAAAAGAAAGAAAGAAAGAAAGAAAGAAAGAAAGAAAGAAAAATAGCATACTTCAATCTGTATTCCAACAGTATTAGGTTTTTTTCAGGAGATAGATATTATGTTTCATCCTTTGGGAGTGTCTTGGATCATCGTATTGCTGAGAATAGCTAAGCCATTCACAATTCTTCATGAAACAATGTTGCTGTTACTGTGTACAATATTCTCCTGGTTCTGCTCACTTCTCTATGCATCAGTTCATGTAAGTCTTTTCAGGTTTTTCCAAAATCAGTCTGTTTATCATTTTTATAGTACAATAATATTCCATCACAATCATAGACCCCAGCTTGCTTAGACTTTCCCTAACCGATGGGCAGACCTTTGGTTTCTAATTCTTACCACCACAAAAAGCTGCTATAAATATTTTTATACAATAGGTCCTTCCCCCTTTTTTAGATGTCTTTGGGATACAGACCCAGTAGTGGTATTACTGGATTGAAAGGTCTGCACAGTTTTATAGCCCTTTGGCCAGAGTTCCAAATTGTTCAGTGTGGAGTGGCTGGAACAGCTCCCAGCTTCATCATTAGTAAGTGTCCTCTTTTCAATACTCTTTTCCTTCCCTGGGAAAAAGAATGATACCCATGAGAATCGTAAGGATAGAAAAGCTGGAGTTAAAACAATGTTTCACACTCAAAGACAAAGTGACCAAAGAACCAAATCAGAAGAAAAAAAAACAGCTTCCTAGAAGTGCCCTTGTTTGACCAGCAGCAGGGCTGGGGGTCCCAGATATGCATCTTTTGAAGTCTTGCTCATGAAGTTGTCTTTTTTCTCTCTGCCAAGAACAAGAAGAGCAGATTTTTGGTTTCCCTCCCTTCCCTTTTTTCCCCCTTTTTGGCCAGACAAGAGATACTATTTGGTTGTGTTTCTTCAGGCTTCTTTATCCATTCCAATAGTAATGGTGGGGCAGAGCTCTATTGAGTTTCCTGTCCTATTTTTGTCCTCTATCCTCTTTTCCTGTTGTGCCCAAGAGCCTTTCCGAATTTTGCATCCATTCTCAGCTCCTCTGGGTTTAATTGATGGATCTAGTAGTGATCCATTGCTAATCTCTTTACACGAATAATTATGTTTTCATATTAACATTAAAAATTTGATTTTCATGGTCAAAGAATACAGACCATTTTCAGATGACAAAATTAAAACCATCTATAGCAGTGTCACTGCTGGGTCTGTATCCCAAGGAAATAGTAAAGGAGGGGGAAAGCCCCACGTGTGCAAAAATGTTTGTGGCAGCTCTTTTTGTGGTAGCAAAGAATTGGAAAATGAGTTAGATGCCCATCAATTGGGTAATGGCTGAATAGACTGTGGTATATGAAGGTAATAGAATATTATTGTTCTATAAAAAATGATAAACAAGCTGATTTTGAAATGCCTGGAAAGATTTACATGAACTGATGCTGAGTGAAACAAGCAGAATCAGGAATACAGTGTACACAATAACAGCAAGAATGATGATCAATTGTGAAAGACTTGGTTCTTCTCAGTGACTCAGTGATCCAAAGCAATCCCAATAGACTTTGGACAGAAAACTCCATCTGCATCTAGAAAAAGAACTAAGGATGTAATGTAAATCAACACATGCTATGTGCACTTCTTTTTTCTGTTTTTTTTTCTCTCTCCCATAGTTTTCCCCTCTTGTTCTGATTTTTCTCTCCCAACATGATTCATAAAGCAATGTTTATTAAAAATTAATTAATTAATTAAAAAAGAATTCTTTTTTCAGAACAAGTTCTTAAAAACAGAATTGGCAAAATGGGAGGAAAATTCACTGAACAGAACTGCTTTAATAGTACACTGATCAGATACAAAAAGAGGTTTAAAAAAAAGCTAAATGAAAAACAATTGAACAAAAATTAAAATTGAACAAATGAAAGTGAATGACTCAACGAGATAATAAGAATCAATCAAACAAAATTTTAAAAATAAAAAAATAGAAGAAAATGTAAAATATCTCATTGGAAAAACAACTGACTTGGAAAATAGATCCAAGAGGCAATCTAACAATTATTGGACTACCTGAAAGTCATGATGAAGAATTCTCTTTTTATGAGATGGAAGCACTTTTGAAAGATTTGGATATTTTTCTCTCTGGGAATAGCCCAGACATTGGATTGTTCTCAATTTATACTGGACTCAGCATTTGCTATCAAGCTAGGAATTTTCCTGTGGTACAAGGGTATGATAATTGTCAAGAGATACTTCACCTTCAACCAAAAACATGTCTTTAGTTACTGAGGTTTCATTTTTAGTCTCTATATTGGACAACCCCAGCACTTACTCCCTCATTCACCAGTTGCTTTTCTCAACTTCCCCTGGAAGGTCATGGGCACAAGGTGATAGCCACCCTCTTCCAGAAAATGCCAGGGGTACTTACTAACCATGAGTGATATGAAGTTAGGACCAAGAGGACAAAAGCAGACAGGTTTATGGGAGCTGAAGATGGTTTCTTCTTCAGATATCCCCTGATTGACAGCTGGACTGAGTGGACAGTATTTTATAAATCCAGTCATCAACTCACGATTAGCCAATGGGATGAAAGTATCCAGACTAGACCCTGTAATAGGTGTGAAGCCTACCCGAGACAGTCTGTCCTTCCTGTGCAGTGGGGTAGACAGATTGGTACCCACATCTCTTTGGGAGAGGAAGCACTGCCAGCAGCATCCAGATCATCTGACAAAATAGTTTCTGGATCCCGATTCCCTTGCAGTGATGGCCAGCCGGGCCAGTGCCCGAGGCTTTTCTCCAGCAACAGCAGCATCCCACCTCCTTCTCCATCTTTCCCTCCTGCTTCCTCTTTCCTCCTTTTGTTTCTTCTCCTCCTGCTCTTTCCTACCCTTTTTCCCTTCAGCTTCTCTCTTTTTCATTTGTGGGGATTATTTTTCATGTTTGATCTCGGCCTGTGATATCAATGGTACAGCCCACTCCTGATACAGAGCAGTGCAGAGCTGTCACGGCATTATCACTTAGATTATAGAGTGGCGTAGAACAATGAAGCTAATGATTTACCCAGAAGTCCCCAAAAGTATGGATCAGAGTCAGGATAAGAATCCAAGCCTTATTAATTCCAGTTCTCAGCCAAGCTAGTCATTATACCAAACTCCTCCCATCATCATCATCATCCTATTTGACATTATTGTTATTACTAGTTATTTCTCTCTTTCCAGGTCTTTGCTCTATAGTACCAGAGAAAGACGGGTACCTAGAGAGAAAGAAAGAGACAGAGACAGAGAGGGAGAAAAGGAGGTAGAGAGAAAGAGATAAATATGTATAAATACATATGCATATATGTCTGTGTATACATAGGTATATAGAATTCTATAGACACCAAAGAAAAAGAACAGTTAGCTATGCAATGTTAATCTCTCAGACAATAAGAGCAACTCACTTCTGTGCTCTCTGCTCTCCTCCAGTCATACTTTTGTGTAGAGGAAGGGTCTGTACCTGAATTGGGAACTGGCCTTGGAGTCATGGCCTTAAATAAATCCCTATGCTCTCTGGACCTCAGCTTCTTCACCAGGAAACAGGTGAATGATGCTCTCCCTCACAAGAGATTTGACTGAGAAAAGAGCCCACTCCTTGTTGCCATGAGTTTCCAAGGTGAAAGAGTCCTTCCCATTTCCCCCAGCACTTACTCCCTCATTCACCAGTTGCTTTTCTCAACTTCCCCTGGAAGGTCATGGGCACAAGGTGATAGCCACCCTCTTCCAGAAGATACTAAGCTTAAGGTGCCATGGTATTGGTGAAGCGACCCTTCCCAAGGCCAGTCGCCAAAGTCTGGTCCCCCACCTTCAATCCAATGGGCCTCCCTTCTCCTCTGTATCAGGGAGGTTCAGTCTGACTTCACAAGCTAGTGAGCTTTGTGACCTTCAGCTGGCTCTTGCCCTTCTGGGCTCACCTGTGGAACAAAGGACTTGTCTAGTCTCTCTGAGGTCTCTGCCCCTTTAGGATTCCAAGGAAAATCTCTCCCCCATCCCCTTCTCCAATAAACTGAGGGCTGGCTCGCCTCTGGGGACTTTGCTTGCTTCTTAATGATGGGGTGAGACCTTCCTTTCCCGGTTCATCTGCACAGTCCCAACCTCCTCCTGGGTTGTCATAGAAGTTAATAAGGGGGTTTGTGAGCCCGTTTGTGCCGGAGGCAGTGCCGGGGGGTGTGAGCTGCCAGGGCAGCCTCTAATAACCCTCCTTCACTTAGTTTGGGAGAGAGCTCAGACTTGTCAGCTATTTTTAGCTGGCCTGCTCCCATCCTCTAAAGCCTTTTAATCAGGACATACCTCCCCCTCTGCCAGCCTGGCACTTTCACAGGCTGGCTAAGTAGGAGACCCTCGCTTGCAGGGAGAGGACTCAGACCCAGGGTCCTTATCCCCGGCCAGTTTCAGAGGAGCCAGATCACTCCCTATTCAAGGGCAAGGCCAGTGGGCCCCATTCCCAGGACCCTTGAAAGTCTGGGAGGCCCCCCAGCTCAGGAAGGCAGGCAGGGCCAATCTCCCACCATACACTTCTCACCGGAGCAGACCGAGGCTCTGAGAGGCCAGACATCCCTCCTGTGGCCCCACAGAGAGCCAAGAAGCCTCGGATCTGGTAGGAAACGAATGGCTGAGACCAGACAGACTCCCTCCCCATGACTGCATTGGTCATAGTGCAGGTCCCAGAAAGAGCTCTCCATTTGAAGCCGACTTCTTTGCTCTCCATCCCCAAACTTCCACTTACCATCCATAGAACTCTGAGTCCCACAGACACCCCCCTCAGCTTACTTATCTGTGACCTGCGTGGGCTGGGGGGAAGACTTTTCTGAGGGGTTTTTTGAGCTCTGTACCCAAGATCCTCATGAAAAATGAAAATGAAAATTGCCCTTTGTTCTGTAGAACAAAGGAGCTGTCCATTCTCCCCGAGATCTCTGCCTCTTTAGGGTTCCAAGGAAACTCCCCCATTCCCTTCCCCCATAAAGTGAAGGGTATTGAAATGCAATTGTGGGTCCTTCCCCCTTCCTCCTTCAGTCTTTGCCAACGGCATGAAGCAAGGTCTCCCTTCAATAGTCTTTGGAACCTGAGCAGGTGTTGTACTTGTATTTGCAAATTCTTAGAGTTAGTAATGATTGAGCGTCTCCAGCATCCAGTCTGTAATTGCAGGTGAAGGACTCATCTTCCTTCCCCTGGTTTCCCAGGATATCTGGCATTGTCCTAAGAGCTTAGAAGGCCTTACAGGCACCATAGAGTCCATTCAGTCCCATTTTATATGAGGAAACTGAGCCCGAGGAGTGACAATGCTTAGTCAACATCACCGGGTCGTGAATAACAGACTTTTAATCCTATTACCAGGAGAACGAAGGGCCCCATCCGAGAGACAGTCAGAGCTAGAGGTGTCCCCCAGATTCAGAGTCATTTCACCCTGTATTTAGCTGAGGTGGATATTCCTAATAACCAATTACTGTGTCTCCAATCTCAGAGCCCTCTCTAGCCTGACCTGGTATCTAGATCCCAATCTGGGAAGCCAGATAATATCAGGGGAGGTTGCACCAGGGTTGGGATTGGGAAGACGGAGCCCATCAGGACCACACAAGCCATCTCCTCCAGGAAGCCTTCTGGAATGACTTGCTACCAAGCTTTCCCATGCGAGCTGTTCTCCGGCTTTTCTGTGATTTCCTTATCTCCCTCGCTAAGCTCTGAGCTTCCTAGGGACAGTGAGCACATCTTTACATTCATCAGTCTCTGACAGCCCAACCCAGAGCCTTTCACAGGGAACTGTAAAAAGCCTTGCAAAAGGAGGTGCAAGAAGCAGGTGAAATCTCCCATCCCCACGGCTGCAAATCCTCCAAATGACACTTCCCAGGTCCCCAGACACTCAGTCTCGGCTTCCTTAGTCACTTAAGCTGATGGTTCTAGATCAAAACTGTCCAACAATATAGACTCTAATGTCTCTCCTCATCAGTCCCAGGCCTCCTGGGATAGTGAGGGGCTCGGCCAGGGAGAGATCCACAATGGGTGCTGCACTAATGAACAAATGTGAGCTAGAAACAACAGTTAGCCAAACAGTGACCTCATCAAACATGGACAGATGAACTTTCTAAGCCCCAGGAAAACCTGGGAGGATCCTTTAAACAGATGAGCCCCCTCCCCTCCCATTTCCAGCTCTCTCCGTCCTCCTGAGGCTTGGGAAGCCTGGGCTTCCGAGAGAAAGTTAACTTTTTTCCCCCTTTTTTCACCCTGGTCTAAGCCCTTCCAAGGGCAGCATGAGGAGAAGCAGACCCAGAGTATGATGGGGCTTATCCACCAGCCACCTTTAAAACGGTCCACCTGTCAATCAAGTAAGGCTTCTAAGGCACCGGGCATCTGAGCAGGAAAATAATTTTCAAGGGCAAAAGGTGAGTAATAAGGTACAATTACTGAAAATCTCCAGCTGTGCTTGGGAGGTACCAGAAGCAGGACAGCTAAGCAGCTCCAGTTCTGGGGCCTGATGGAGGCCAGGGCTGCCCTTCGGCCTCGGTACTCAGCCCAGCACTTAACAGATGCTTGCTGACTGACCAACAGTAGCAGAAATACAAAAACAAAACGATCCAGATTCTGATTCCCCTGGTGGCCTGGAACTCACTCCCAGGAATAGGACAGAGATGTCTGGGGGTAAGGGGAGGGTCAGGAGCGGCTTCCACGGGCCACGTGCAGACCAGGGGGCTTCTTCATCTCTACCCTTTTCCTTCCATCCTCCATGTAAACATGAGTCCCCCATGACATCTCCACCTCCATCCATTTGTAGGAAGATTTTGAGGGGAGATAAACACAACCAACATCCACTCAGCATCTCCTGACCTTTCCTTTCCTGTGACAGTTTTATCAGTCATCTGAGCTATAATATGATGGCGATAAAAAGTACATATTTTCTCATCCCAGAAAAGAATCGATGAAGCTTCCTTGACAAGCTTTATTGGAAAATCGCTGCTAATGGCTTAAACCCACCTACAAGAATGAGCTGCTAGGAGGGACATTTAGCTAAGTACGGAGGGGATAAAATGTGACCTGAATTGCAGGGAGGCAGGCGTGGGGAAGAAGGTTCAGGAATGATTCTTAAAACGAGTGTGGTGGAAAATGCTTTACACAGAACTTGGTGCAGCGACAGCGTGCTATTTATAGAAAAGGAAGGATGCATGCTGCAAAGCGTGGCACAGACTCAGGAAGCCCAGCCTGGAATGGACCTTCGGAACACCTGGCCCAGCTCACACCTGAGCCGAAGAACCCCAGTCAGCCCCTCTGGGGCCCACCGACTGAGGAATGCTAAACTATCTGTTTGCAACATAACTCACTCCAAATCAAAGAGATTAATAGCAATTAATAGCAATTAAACTTGAATCTATTAGAGGACAGGAGAGAATCTTACAAAGACTCAAGGGAGAGCCTTTGGAAATAGAAGCAGAAAGAGTATCTGAACCATCTGCCATTCACCCTCACCGGGTATGCCCCTGCTTTCCTGGCTGATTCCTGGTCCCTCACAGCAGGGTTTCAGTCAGCGTTGTCCCTACCCCATGCAAGGTCCATCTACATTTAGAGGAGGCATTGAGGGGTAAGAGAAAGGGGCTGCAATCTTTGCTTTCATTGATCATCTTAGGAAGGAAAATCCTCTGAGAATGGTAATATGGTATGACAAACAGTAATATGATATTATGATAATATGATATAAATTCCCAGGTGAGCTCACATTCAAGAAGACTGAGATTGCCCAGACTCAAAAATCAATTAAAAAGCAAAGCCTGAAATAAATGAAAGTAAATGGAAGTAGGAAGAGGAAATGTTGAACCCCCAAAAGACCAAGAAAAAAAGGTGAGCATGAGCTCAGATCCCAGTTAGATAAACCGATAGGAAAATAAACAAGAACTCCAAAAACATGTTCACATGATAACTCAGCATTATATCCTAAAAGGAAGTGAGTTCTAAGTCCCCGGCAAAAACAACAATAAATTAATCAAAGGTTCTGAATATTATATGTAAAGATGGCGATGAATCCCAGAATGGCTTTTAAAAAAAAAAAAAAGAAAGAAAGAAAAGATTCAAAATAAGACATGAAGATGAGGGAAAAGTCCCAAAGAAGAATTATATAAGACAAACAACAGAGAATGCATAAGAACATATAATAGGTTCTTTCCAAATAAAAGAATCCCTAAAAAAGAAAATTACAGATCTGGAACTTAAAAACACAGACAAAAAAGAAAATGTGGCTGAAAAACAGCAAAAGAAGAAACATAGAATTTTGCATAAGGCAAATCTACTGATGCATACACAGACAGAAAAATAATGATGCTAGGTCTTCCAGCCTAATAATAATAATGATGATGATGATGATAGAAGTAAATACCCTAATCCAGAAAGTAATATAAAACTATGTATGTTTTTAAAACAGGCAACAAAATATTAAGAGAATCAACAGATCACTAACAGAGGAGAAATAACATTCTTGAAATTCTAACACACTTAAGAGTTTAAATTTCAGAATTTTATAACAAACTACACATCTAGCAAGCATTCAAGAGAAGAACCTTAAGTTATGAAAAAGAGTCAATTTTAATGAACTCCTGAATCATTGTATTTTCACTAGCTGACCCCCAGGTCTACAATTCTCTTCCTTCCCAGCTGGGTTCCAGCTTCCCTGACTTTCTTCAGGTCTTCCTAAAATCTCATCTTCCTCAAGAAGCCTTTCCTAATCCTCCTTTATGTTCATGCTGTTCCTCTATATATGATTTGCGTTCAAGTGTTTGGATGTTGTATTCTCATTGACTATGAGCTCTTTGAGATCAGGAACTGTTTTTTTCCCTTTCTTTTAATTCCTAAAATTTAATACATTTCTTGGTATATATGAAGTGCTTAAATAATGTTTATTGAGTTACCTTAACTACAGTTATTCAAGAAAATAGAAAGGAGATTGAAATATTTTAGTGTAATAAATGCAGTTTTCCATTCAATATTATGGTTAGTTCTGCCAGGTATGATATTTTTGGTCACAGGCCTAGTTCATTTTATTATTGAGATATATTATTCCAGAAACTGCAGTGTTCTATGATAGTTGCTGATAAATCCTGTACAATTCTAATTGTAGCTTCAATATATTTGAATTTTGTTTGCTTGTTTGTTTCTTGTAGAACTTTCTCTTTGATCCAAAGGTTTTGAAATTAAGCAACAATATTCCTAGATGTTTTCCTTGTATGTGTTTTCTTTGAGGTGGTAATTGGTGGATTTTTTTCTATTTCTACTTTCCCATGTCCTATTGCCCCAGGGCAATTTCCTTTGATTATTTCTTGTATTATTGCATCAAGATTCTTTTTCTGGTCACAGTTTTCAGATAGTCCAATTATTATTTTGTTTTCTCTTCTCATACTATTCTCTAGATTTATTATTTTTCTTGTAAGATGGTTCACATTCTCTTCTATTTTTTTTCATTCTTTATATTTTGTTTTGTTATTTCTTGAACTCTTAGAGCTTCTCTGGCTTCCCCTTGCCCAATTCTAATTTTCAAGAAATTATTTTCTTCTTTAATACTGTGGATCTTCTTTTCTAGTTGGTTAACTTTTTAAATAATGTTTTATTGTTTTTCTTGAATGATTCTTTTTTTCTTTTGGTTTTTCCTCAATCTCTCTCATTTGATTTTTAAAGTCTTTTTTTCCGAGTTCTTCTATAAATTCTTTCTGAGCAGGGAGACATTAAATATTACCCTTTAAGACAAAAGAAGCTTTTTTTTACTTCACTCTCCTTCTCTGAAGATAAACCCCAATCTTTCCTATTTCCAAAATAAATTTCTATAGTGGGATTTTTTCTTTTTTGCCAGTTCATTTGTTAAATGATGGCTATTCATGTAAATACTTTTAATCCTGAGGTGGAGAGAATGGTGCCTCTGACTTCACTTCAGTTGGCATCTCTAACCTGGGGTTCCAGGAGTTCCCCCTTCTGTAAGTGCTCGCAGCCAGCAGCATCCCTGCCCACTCTTTCTGCATTTCTGGGTATGCTGGTTCTTTCTCACCCAGGGCTATGTCTTAGCAGCACAACTAAGGTAGGTGTTCCTTATTAATAGAGGTTCCCTCAGTCTTTCTAGCCTCAGATTCCTCTCGCTTTGGGGGAGGTAAAAGTTTCTGTGGCTTGGTCTGAGGCTACCTCTGAACCCACTAGTTCTAGATCTCTCCGCTTGCTATTTTGAAGAGCTAGCCTGGAAGTATTTATATTTCACATTGGTTAAAGCCCAATCTAAGGCTTTCTTTGGGTCTTCTCAGGGTTGTCCCAGGAGGACCCCTGTTCTGCCCCAACTGGTCTCTATCCACCCTAAGATTCAAGTTTATTTTGTTTGTGAGGAAAATCTGGAGAGTTTGGAATTTTCTAAGCTACTCTTCCATTTTCCCAGACTCCTCCCAATAAATGTGTGAAGTTTTTGCAAAATTGAACTTAATAAACAATAAAATCATAAACAGAAAAATGTTGAAAATTTTTTCTGTAAAATAAACTACACATGAGTACAACATTCAATATATAAACACTCAAAGCAAGAGAAACAAAACCTAAAAATACCAAATATATATAGTGTCAAGAAAATAAAAAGCAATTAAATTAATACCTTATATTTCTAAGAGGGAATAAAGATATTATTTTTAAAAATATGATTGAAGGTTAAAAGGAAGATCAAAGAGAGACCTTCAAGAAAGTAAAGAATTTAGGGTACTGAAGATTTAGCTTTAAGAGTCATAACAAAGGAAAAAGGAGCAATTAAATTATTATATTGTTAAGAAAAAATATATATTCCCTTATAAGTTAATCATTGAAGGAAGTCTTATTAGCAAAATGGTAAAGTGGGGGGAAAGTAGGCAAAATGAAAAAAGGGCAAGTAAAGTTATTTTCCCACCTGACTCAGATGTGAACAGAAATTTACAATAATTTCTTTAGTTTATCAGTCACCATGGGAAGGTATGGTAAAATAGAGTAAAAACAGGGAGAGTTGAAGTAGAGTTAGAAATGTAAGTGTGGTCCCTTTAAGGAAGAGAAATTTCACAACTAGGGCTCCAGAAAGTACTGTTAACTAAATAAATTATGAGGAGATCCCAGAAAATCTTGAAAAGCTCAGCTACACAAAATGAAAAAGTTAAAATAGACATAGTCACTTAGGAAAAATTATTGTTTCAAATACCTCTAGTGAAGGTCTGTTATCCAACCTATAAAAAGAACTGGTACCATTATGTAATATTGAGCCAATCCCCAGTCAAATAATATGGAAAAAAGTTCTCAAAAGTATTGAAAACTCTCAGCAATCCTAAGCAAAATTAATCCAAATAACTAATAATAAAAATGAAAATGAAAACATTTCTGATGCTGTACCTTACATCCAGCAAATTGTTGAAGATGACCCCCAAAATGGGGAAAAACCAATCAAATTCAATTAATGTTGAAATAGAAAGTAAACCTTTGGAGGATACAATTTTCAGTTTTGCCTCACATCCTCAAGGACAAACAGTGGCAGGCACGTAATACGTGCTTTAAATTTGTTTTAAGTTTAGTTGAATTTAATAGTGTAAGCATTTTGGAAAGGCAAGGAGACTAAAACTCTATTTGTATTTGTTGATACATACAATGATGTTAGTATTAAATTTTCATCATTTTCCACCTGACACAATGTTCTCCCCTGGTGGAACTGAATCCCAACTTCTCAGCCAACAACTTAACTCTTCCTTCCAGATTCAGGCCATTTCCAAGTTGGATAAGCATATTATGTGGACTTTCACATAAATCCATCAAAAAATACAAGCAACATAGAATTATCAAAAACACATCCCACAGACGTTCTATTAAACATTTTTAACACTAGAACAGATCTATTATTGACAGTCTATTCTTTGGATACAAAAATCAAAGTAATTTTCAATCCAACTAATTTTTCTGATATCCTTATTCTTATCCTCTGTCTTTTGTACACAAACAATCTAATTGATTCTATCAAATGCTTCACTGAAATTTTGGCAAAAAAATCCTATAGCATTCTAATTTCAGTTTGTTTAAAAAATATGCCCAGAGAGACAGAGACAGAAACAATAGGGTTTGTCTAGCTTGGTCTGCTCCTTTATTTGTTGGATAAAGTTTTTTTTTTTTTGTACTTGCTCCTTACTTGACTGAATGTTCCCAAATCATCACTTCAACCTGTCTTCTCAATAGCGTAGCACCCTCTCTCAACTACTTGCCATGTTGCCCAGCCCAGGTTGGGTAAGCGGCAAAGCATACGAGGACGGATCTCTAAGGCATGACCCTCAACCTCCCTTTGCAAGCTGAAAGAGCCCTATTACTGTCTGTTCTGTGGATCCACTCAGGAAATCTAACTCCTTGTACTGTTGTCGACTTGAACTTGCCAATATATAACTAGGCTTTTACTCATATTCAATGTCATCAACTTGATAATGAGCCCTGTGGTTTTAGGGGTGTGCCCATCATCCAACAGGTTACTATTCCTTCTGGAGGAGACTGACACACCTTGTGAACCAACCCGTGTTTGGGGTCTCGAGTTATTGTCCAGAGGTGCTCCCCAGTCCCAGATTTTGCTCACGGCAGATGCTCAGTTCCAACACATTCATGTGTCCCTACAGGTATGCTTCCTCTTAAAAACCAGCCACCAGACACAATTAGGTCAAACCAAAGGCATTTACAAAGATGGCCTAGTAAACAAAGTAGCTGTAGATATTCTCCCCCGAGCCTGCAACAGCCATTCTGCAGGTGTAGGAAGCGTCTCTATGGAGAATGGACACCCCCTTAATGCTCAAAGGGAGTGAGCCACGTGTGTGATGAATCTGTGGCCGGGGGAACAGGGGCCACTTCAGGGCTCCAACGTGCGGTCCCTGCCTGTAACATCCTCACAAAGTCACCGATTCCTTCATCTTAGTCTGATTCAAGTTTATTTCCTTTAATTATTATTTCCTCTTCCTGTTGAAAATTGACATGATAGTCCAGGCAAATTTTACTTTTGGCAAAGAGCCAAGGGAACTTGTTCCCAAGGATACAAGTACCTCCATCACTCCTCTGTTGCCCCTGGACCAGACTTGTGAGCTGTGAACTTTCCCAGGTCCCTTTAATCCAGTTTATTGTCTTTATTATTGATTTTCAGCAAAGAGTTCACTCTCCTGGTATTTCAAGCCTCCGCCCAAAGCTCCAAATCCTGCTTCCAGACACCATCCTCTTAACCAGCTGTTCGGTGCCCAGATCTGCCTCTCCCTCCTGAAGTTCCTGCTTTCAATCAACAGCAGTGACAAAAACACCATCTGCTCCCGGAGGCCTTCGCTTTGTTCCTGGGAGTTCACAATCCTCAGCAAGGCTTTCTAGGTTCTCCCTTGCAGGGCCATTTATCCGAGATGAATCGCTAAATGAGGGGAGTAGCCCTTGACAAGTTCTGGCTTGTGCACCCAGAAAGACAACAGACCCTGGCCACTGTGAGTGTTGGTGACCCAGACCTGCAGCCGGCCCAGCACTAGGTCCACCGCCGTTCCTAGCCCTTCTCTGCTCTGTCCCCTACTGGCGACGTGGCTCCTGATGTTCATCCCTCTGGGATGAAGTCCTCCTCCCCCCATCCCACAGAAGCACTCTCTCAGAGGATCACCGCACCTCAGATTTTGAGACCCTCATTTACTGATGAGGAAACTGAGGCAGACAGAGGCGAAGCCCCTCATCTGCAGAGGCACCCAGCATGTATGTGGCTGAGAGAGGATGGAAGCTGGGTCTTCTCCCAAGTCTAGCATCCAGTCTAGGAAGCCTCCAATCGGGAGGATCCTGGGATCTTTCTGCTTCATTCCCCTCTGGGTCACCACCTCCTGGCCCACAGGAACCTTTCCATCTGCCCCCAGGTCCCTCTCCTTGCCTGCAGGGAGCTTCACCCATCCCTCCAGGGGATGCTTTTCCCTAACACCTTCCACAGAAGAAAGGCTTTCCTCAGGCCCTTACGCTTCTCTTCTTTGGAGAGGTTTTCCCACCGCTTGTGATGAGTTTGGTGCAGGAAGAACCAGGGACAGCGACTCCTTCTGGGCAGGGGCTCCCAGCCCCACAGCTGACGGGGACCACAGAGGCCTCCAGTGCAAAACCCCCATTGCCCAAACAAGGAAAGGGGGTTCAGGGAGAACCCAGGACTTGCCCAAGATCTCATGTCTTCATCGAAGGCAGGACTTGAACCCAGGGCCACTTAGTCCAGTCAGTGCCCCTTGCATTACATTGCATTATGCATTAGATTAGTAGGTGCTTAATAAATGTTTGAGGAATAGCGTCCAATAGCTAAATGTGAGTTTCTCTGGAAGCAGTAAACACCATCTGCATGATGGAGCTTCTGGGACGGGCAGCCGTGGCCGAGGCTTTCTGTATCCCTTCTGGTGAGATCGCCCATCCCCAGATGCCCATCAGAAAGGGGCAGCCGCCAGTCGCCACACTGGCTGGTCCCGGTCTCCCCATCCTGGGCTCCAGCCGGAGCCACGGCACCTCCTCGGGACCGGCCCTCCTCTTCCTGCCAAGGTCACAATGTCAGCCATCCCCAAAGCCCCGTATTCAATGGGTTTACAAGCCTCCTTGGTTCGACCTCCAAACTCTGGGTCGTCCCCAATCAACAGCTGCACTTGTGTCCTCCTCAACGCCGTCCCCAGGATGTCTGATGTGTTGCCCTTTCCAGCTCCACCGTCCTCTGAGTGCTGACCCAACGATCCTAGAGCACTGGCCTCCATGTCGCTCCCGTGGCTCCCAACAGACACCAAGGATGAGCATCTCCATCCGGCATGTGGACCCCTTCTGGGACCTCTGGCAGCTGTGTGTGGGGCACACGGTCCTGCATGATCCTCATCTGTTCTCCTGCTCTCCCAGCCAGAAGAACAGAGCAGGAAATGAGAAGGATGCTTCCTCCTCACTGAGCAGACAGGCGCCTGCTGGGACCATCAGCTCTCTCTGTCTCTCTTTTCCTTCTGTCTATGTCTCCTTTTCTGCCTGTCTCTATCCGTCTCTGTCTCCGTTTCTATCTCTGTTTCTCTCTCTCTACCCCAACCCTGCATATTCCCAAAGGTCCTAGGGCCCTCTGTCAAAAATCCCTTCCTCTCTTCAGAAATAATGTTGGGACTTCTGAGTCACATGGAGAAAAAAGGACTTCATATTTACAGAACACCTACTATGTGCCAAGCACGTGCTAAGCAGTTTACAAGTATTGCCTCATTTGAGTGTCATAAACAAGCCCGGCTGGAGGCTCTATTCCTATGCCCATTTTTAGTTGTGAAGTGGATGAAGGTTGAGGGACCCGCTCCCAGTCCCAGGCAGCAAGTACCTGAGGCTACATTTACACTCAGGTCTTCTTGACTCTACCCACTGCACCGCCTGACTGCCCAGGTGACCCACAGGACTGAGAACTGGACATCTTCTCTGATCTGCATGACCAGGGTGGAGACACCCTGTCTGATGGGAAGTATGTGTGAGAGAAAGCTATTTTAGCTACAACTTCACTCTAAGAAACAAGCTCGTTAATGAGTTAAAAAATGACAAAACAACAGAAACAGCTAATCCCAATCCACCACCCCCCCCGCCACACACACACACACACACACACACACACACACACACACTCCTGTCACTGACCACCACGCTCTGGAAGGGCTGCACAAAATTGCAAAAAACTACCCTTTCCCTCCCGCACCCCATCCCTCCTCATGCGATATGGAAGCCCCCTCTACCTGGGACTGCAATATAGCAGCACTCTGAGCTAGGGCAGCTCTCACCTAGAGGCTCAAGAATGGGAAAATGGGGCCATTTGCCAGGGAGGGTAATGTGCACAGTGTCCCATTAAGCCATTAAGAAAGGAATACTATAATTCACCTGGGTCCAATTTTATCCAGCAGAAATCACCTTGGAAACAGAAGGAGAAAAGAGGAGAGGAGAAAAAAGGAAGGGAGAGAAGGAAAAAGGAGAGGAAGGAAGGGAAAAGGAGGAAAGAGAAAAGCTTGAAGGGAGGGGAGAGGAAATCACCTCATGCTGACCATCCAATAATCCAAAAAGAGAAGCAGGGAGAGTCCTGAGGGATCATCTGGTATCGGGGAACGCAGCTTGTTGGCCTGGGGGTGCTTTTGAAAGTAATGAGCCGTCTTTCTGTGTGAGATCACTAGGAGTCCCCCACTTATGAATGAACAGCTAGGCAAGATTCCTGCCTAAGCCACAAGTGGCTACAGAAGGATTATCCAGCTTAGCTGGAGTGGTGCTCTTTATAAGTCATTTTCCCTCTTCTCTGCCTGAGATTGCCTTCTTCAGCCCACCCTTTCTCAGTCCCCACCCCAGCTGAGCCCCTCTCTGCCTGGATCCCAAAACCTCAGAGTGTGGACTCTCTGCTGGCCTTTCACTCCTTCCCCAGGCAGGATCAGCACTTCCGTTGCCAGGTCTCTCTTATCCATCTCCCAGCATGGTCACACCCTCCTTCAGGTCCCCACCACTTTCTAGTCTGATCCCGATGGTTTTCTTCATCCCGTCCTGGACTTGGTCTCATAAAAAATCCCTTTCCCATCGACTTTCCATTCTGGGTGGGGGAGAGGGAGAAGCATGAAATTAAAGCCAGTGTTTCACCTTGTCCCTGACCGTCCTACCCCACCTGTCCACCCTATTGATTGGGTGGGTGAGACACTCTCCAGGGCAGAGCCTTTCCCTTCCAGGAAGGCCGGCCCTCCACAAGCACATGGTTGGTCCCTTTCCTAGGAGCAGGGGATAATGGGTAGGCAATCTTATCGCTACCCTTGGGGGAACTTCTTTAACTGAAGATGGATTGGGCATTTTTGGCTTGCAGCAGGGAGAGACTTGTGAGATCCTCAACTCCACCCAGCCCCGGTCTCACCTCATCAGTGAGATCATCAGCTACTGAGAGTGAGATTCTGATAAATGGCTCGTCCAGAGTCATTCCCAACTACGGTTCCTGTGGCAGGCCAGGAGCTCGGGATTTCCTGACCCGAATCCACCAGCCCAAAGCAGAAGGTTGTCAGGAGCCCAGGCTCTAGCAGGTAAGGCCGCGTCTCCCCTTTTATTTTCCTTTGCCTGGAGGAGTGAGGGTAGAGAGGGGAGCAATCCCTTCTCCCCGTTGCTGGGTGCCCCAAGGAGAGAGGAGCTGCTTGTCCTCGGTGGCTCTAATAGCACCCTGAGTGTGGGGGGTCCCCTCTGGGGCCAGTTCTCTGTAAGTTTAGTCCCTAAGATGACACCCAGCTAGGAGCTGCTGCATCCCCTCAATGAGTCCTGTGTCCTCCAGCAAAGGGGCTCGAGGAAGGAAAGCAGAGGCAAGCATAGCTCCAGGGAGGGGGGCCAGCCAGGACACCGAGGGCCGGCCAAGGTTCCCGGGCCACTCCCTGCATTCTGTGCCGTCTGCGTGGCCAAGGGCTGGCTGACCTTCTGGGAGCCCTGCTGATGTCCGTATGTGGCACCTGGGAGGGACAGGCTCTCCCAGTCGCCTCCTCTGTCCCTCCCCTCCCTCATGTCCCCCTCTTGGCGGGGCCGTCACAGTGATTTGGAGGTTCACTGTCACTCTTACAGCTCCTGCACCTCCTTGGCAATGTAGCTTCCTGGTCCTGAGGAGCATCTGTGGTTATCTCGTGGACACTTGTCATGGGCAGGGATAGAGCCGAGGCTCCTATCAGAAGACTTCAAATCCTCCGGGATTTCCTAACTGTGTCACTCTGGCTTCTGTCTGCCTCAGTTTCCTCAATTGTAAAATGTACTTACCTCCCAGGGTGATTGTGACAATCAAAAAAAGCCTACTAGCATGTAGTAGGCACTGTACAAATATTAGCTATTATCACCCTCATTGTCACTATTATTACGAGTCCTATAACGTGAAATGGCCAAGAATTTCCATGGCTCAGTCCCTCCAAGAATATGGACAAGGATATTGCATTTAAAATAGAAAATAAAACAAATTAATGTTGATAGACCCTAAAGCCCTCTGTTCCCTCCCTACTCCCCACTCTATCTCTGTCCCCAGAGAATCCATGCAGGACCTGAAGACCACTTTCCGTTTTCATTTGTTGCCACCATGTCCTATATAAGCTCTGTCATCCCTTAGGTCACGACCAAATAATTCTCCCAATTGCCACCAATTCCCGGGGCCGAGCTCGAATCGATTTGTTGGAGTTGTTTGTGGCCGTATCTCGCCCCCAGCCTCCAGCTCTGGGAGGGTGAAGGAAGCTCCTCACTCAAGTTTCACGCCTTGCACAATAATAGGCACTGAATGAATGAATGAATGAATGAATGCATAGTCCCTGGGGATATCCCCTATTTTCTGTCCAGGGTCAGTTCCCACCAAGTAGAGGCTCCAGGTGCAATGGAGGGCATGAGGAGGGCACCGCTCTCCGGTGCTCCACATCTTAAAGCCCGTCCCCATGGGCCCAGTGTCGAGATCCTGGGGAGAGAAGCCCCCTGTCTGAAGAAAGGTCTCCCTGCCCATTGCCTGCAGAAGTAGATGGGGTGCGCCTCTCTGCCGCTGCCCTCCTTGGAACGGGCGGCCAGATTCCCAAGGCCGCTCTGAGCGGGATGGAGGAGGATCATTTACGCTCCAAAGTTGGAACCTTGGGAAAATGGCCATTACAAATGACATTCCTCTAAAAACTGGCTTCTCTCCAGTGGAAGCTTAACTCTGTCGGAGCGGCCCCGAGCTCAGCCCCCTCTTGTAATGAGGCCGTTCTTGCCAGCTCTCCCCTAACTCTCCTGGCTCCCCATCAGTCATGAGTCGTGGCTGAGCCTCCTGCCTCTCCCAGCTGCTGTCACCTAGGCAAGCACACTCACTCGCTCATGCCTAAAAATATGATTTGGTTTGGAGCAATGTGTTGAATTGGTTTTTGTTTTGTTTGGGGGGTTTTTTGGCCTGTAATGGATGGATTTCTTTTATTAAAAAAAACACAAAGGCTTTTGTTGCAATGATGTTCCCTGGGAAACAGGAAAGCCAATATTAGAGATGCATAATTCAAAGATATTGCGATTCCCTTTGCCAGGTTCCCGTGGAGCAGGTACGGAGGAAGGCTGCTGACCCGGCTTTGGCCCCTTGGGCCTTGCCTGCCTCCCTGCAGACTGAGACGAGAGAAAGCAGCCATACCCAGGACATGTGGATGAAGGTACCAGGGTCCACAGCCCCTGCCCAGGCTCTCATGCCCAGGCTCGAGCCCCAACCAGAGGACCAGCCCAGAGGGAAGCGTGGTGGCGAAAGTCTCCAACCCTCATGAGCAGCCAGTGAGACTTCCTCTGAAGGGGCTTCTGAGCCTCCAGGGATCAACCAGTAGCTGAGGAGGGGGCACTGGCACAAATGCTGAGTTATTTTACCCTGAACGTTCTGAAGGTTCCCGAGGCAACGCTCCCCACCGTAAGGATGCCCCAGCATCCAGGTTGGGAACTGGTGCGCCACAAGCTTCTCAGCAGAGGCTGTGGATCCTGCTCCCCTTCCCCTGATCTTATGATCTCTCTGCCTTCTCCGTCTTACCTGCCTGTATTTCCTGTGACTCTAATTTCTTTATCTGTCCTTGACACAGGAATATCAAGATTCTCCCCATCTCCCTCCTGGGGGAACAGCTGGTTTTGTCATATCTTTGTGTAGTAACATGTGGAGTAACATGAGTCCGGGCTCAGTTTACCCTATTCCATGAGTCACTAGGGCCCAGAGATGCACGCTGGGAAACTAGAACCTCCCTGAGCTCCTCGGTACGTTGAGTCTTTGGTGTGGGACTTAACTTGTCAGCATCTATCAAAAACAAGCCTAGGAACATGAAAAACAGGGATTAGGATAAGCTGATTGAAAAGGATAACTCCAAAACCCTGTCATCTATGATCTTCAGAAGGAATCTGTCTCTTTAGCCCCTACTCTGAGGAGCATCTGGGAAATCAGGACAGAAAGTGGTGAGCCTGAGCAAGAGGGAAACCTATTGTCTAATGCACAGCTCTTACTGACCTCTTCTCATCCCTGGGGACAAACAGGGCTAAACAAGGTCTGCACTCTATGTACTTAATACATGCAAAATGAACAAACAGTACATTTAAATTAGGGTTAGTTTATGCCTTTGACCTCCACAGAGAAGAATGATACTATAAGCCCTCTTTGGAAAATTATCTTTTTAATTATGCATCACCAAGAATCAAAAGCACTTCCATACACAAAGAGTATTAAATTCGGCCTGGGAGAGACAACTCTGCCCTGTGTCCTTTTCTGAAATTCTTTGTGCTTCCATCTTTTTTCCATCTTTACCCCCACTCATTCATCCCTACCCACCCCCAGCAAACATGCTCTCCTTTATAACAAATAATAGTCAGACAAAACCAACAAATGCCCTGGACGTGCCTAAAACACGGCTCATTCTGCCTCTCAGCCACCTCTTGACTCCACAAAGTCGTATCTCCTGCAGGTGAAGGTCCCTCTCGCTGCCTTCGCAGACCTTCAACTGAAGAATTCCAGAACAAAAGACAGTATGAGGACTTTAGGACCAACAGGCAAGAGGTGCCCTAGGAATAAGGACATGCAAGCAGAGAGGGAGTGGGAGAAAAGATGGAGGCAGGAGATAGGGGATAGCCTGAAGTGACCCCTGAGCCCCACTAATCAAGCATCAGGCCTCACTGCTCCCTCCTCTCCCTAACTTCCTGTCACTCAATGACCTCTACCAGCAAGACTCGATGAGCTACCCCACACACCTCCCAGTCGGGCATTGGACCTAAGCTAACTTTCAAAGACCCTTCCCCACCCTGGCTGGGAGAGTCAGACTCACTGTAGGGGAACCCTGGGAAGTGTATTCACTGCAAAGACATTGTTACCAGCGGCTTTTCCTGAGCCCATCACAGAGCCCCAGAGGACTGACCACTTGTGCTGAAAGGCCAGTCGTGGGCCACGCTGGTGCCTCGATTTGCTGGCTACATTTAAGCCTGTGATCCAACCGTTCTTCGCTCCACTTTCTGAGCATCTCCTCAGAAGGGTAAAGTTTCGTTCCATCTCGACCTCTGATTTGCACCCAGGATGAGACTTTGACTCTTGTCATTGCTTTAGATGATGAAGCTTGGGCTCAGGTAGAGTCTGTTGTGTGGGGGAAGGATGCAAGAGACCCTGGGCAGAATTGACAAAAGCTGGCAAAACATTGGCTATAAGGGTTGAGGAGGACTCCAAAATTGTGAACCTTGGAACCCCAGACAACTGGAAGGCAATTGGAAGGGTAGACAAATAGCTGACTTTTTTCTAAGAAAAATGGAACAATTGGAAGGAGCCAGGGTTTGATGCAAAATATAATGAGTTCTTTCTTGGATATATCAAGTTTGAAGTGCTTAAAGCTCATAGTGGTAGAGGAACCCAAGAAACAGTTATATTAAAGTTGAAGAAAAGAGTAAGGCTACATATGGATTGGGGAGCTAAAGAGATGGACGGACAGCAGATAGGTAGGCAGACATAGATAATAGATACAAGGAAAATTGCAAATGCAAATTTTGGCTACAGAAGTGAACATATACGGAGAGAATCCAGAGAAAGAACAGGATAAGAGAGGGATCAGGGCAGAGCCTTGGGCAGTGATCACACTTAGTGGGCAGGAGTAAAAGCCAGAAAATAACATACAAGAGTCAGACAAGCAGGAGGACCCCCCAGGTAGGAGAGTGCCCATTGTGTGGCATGGTAGCAGTAGTCTCTTTGTCCCTGGCCCTGATCTAATCCCACTGGAGGCTTGTGTTCCATCCAGATCACTAGAGTTTAGGAAAGCCTTTAACGTGGAGAAGATCCTGGGGGAGAGAACAGGAAGGGAAGGAACTGGAAGCCAGACAACACCCAAGCTGCCTGACAGCCCCAGTAAAGTCTAGTCTCCTGAGAGGCTGAAAAAATGCAATCCCCAGTTTCAGTTGCTTCAAGGGCCAGCATGTGGGTATGGTGCGGAGGATGTATGTTCTGCTTGGTCCAAGAAAATAGAACTACCAAGGAGGATGAAAAGCTCCTGGGAGGCAAAGTCCAGTGTTTAGTGGGGAGAAAGAACTTCCTAAAGGCCCGTGGGCTGCCCGGGAAGGAAGGGAGCTCTCCACCCAGAGGCCTTTCAGCAAAGGCGAAACCTTGTGCAGGAAGCAGTCCTGGTCAGTCATTGGGTGGACCCTGGACATCCTTCCAGCAGTGGATTCTGCAAACCTAAGAGAGACTAATTAAACTTCTCAGTTTCAAGCCTCCTGGTAAACCTCGGTTAAATAGCTGGCGTTTCTAGGGGACTTTCAGGTTTTCAAAGCTCTTTCGAAAATTATCTCCTTTGATCCTCACAACAAGCCTGGAAGGGAGGAACTATTATAATCCACACATTTCAGAGGATGAAACTGAAGCAGGCAGGGGTTAAGCAATTCTTCTAGGATCAAACAATTAATGAGTGTCCTAGACTTGAATTCATTTCCTCCTGATGTCTAGCGCTCTCCCCACTAGGTCCCCTTGGTGCCCAGGTTCTAGCCCGCCCCTGTTTTTCTGCAGCCCAGTTTTCTCGAGTGGAAATTTTGCAAAGGAAAATGAGTGGGACCAAAGCTAGCTGAATGTTTCCCAAACCTGATTATGAACCACCCTGAGGATGCCGGAGGCCACCAGAGACGGGTCTGAAAGGAAGCTGGCTGCAGATGCTACAGTCAAGAAAGGAAGTCAACTTAAGGAGTCCTAGTGAGCCGGAGAGCTCAAAAGCAATGAGCAGGGTGAGATGAATGATTGTAAAGGTCGTGGAGAGTACTGAATATCCTCCTCTTCCAGCTCACCTTCCCTCGGGTTTCCTGCTGTGAGTAAAGAGAATGGAGTGGTCACAGAAGCCAACAGTGGAGCTTATCTTGACCTCAGTCCTTTATCTGCAATATATCAATATTCAAGGCCTTTGACTACCTGGGCTTTCTAGTATCCAATAAACATCGATTAAGCACCCAGAGTAGAGGCATAGGCTCCCTAGTGATTGCTGACAATATAATGAGAAAAAGGAAAAATAAGAAACACCAGAGGAGGGAGACCAGGAAGAGTAGAATGCCTGTGCTCAGGGAGCTCTCACCCTACTGCCAATCCCATCCCCACTCAGGAAAACAGGGTTTCTTCTTCACAGCATGAACTCTCTACTGGACGATGTCCTTCTCATGATAAAGGATCAGAACTTTAGATCATTAAAATAAATTTAGTATCATGCTGTTCACATTCAAGGGGCGTCCCCAAATTAGCCTCAGAAGTCAAATCCATCCCTGTTTAGGATCCCCTGGATACCTTGACTCAATTTGATGATTTTTAGGTTCTTTGTGGTTCATGGCGACCATTAGCATTACTCTTAGTGCTTTGTACTTTGTCTCACCAGCAATCTTGAAATCCACTGGCTCCTATCTTCCCTCTACTTCCCAGATGTCTCTTCTTAAAATGTTGCAACGTTTGCTCAACAAGTCACTAATATTTGACTCCAGCCCTGGGCACTACATGGTATTCACTGCCAACTTAAATACCATATTCCCATATTTTCCCATCTATTCCCATATTTGTGCATATTCACCCCCAGAAGGCTATTCGTGTGGCTTTTAAAAAGCCAAACTACCTCTCTGAGCTTCAGTTTGATATTATAAATCTGCCACCCAGACAAGAAGGTAAGATCTTTTTGGGCTTGACACTAGTGAGAAGAACAAAAAGTAATCAGTGGAAATTAGAGTCACAATTCAGCTCCATGGACAGGAGGGAAAAAGAGAAAGGGAAAACAAAACTCCCTCATAATTGCTGCTGATCAAAAGTGGAAGGTGTTAATCAGTTACTCAGATCAGATCTGGTGATACTAAGGTCGGAACTAAATACTGACCTCTAAAGAATATGACAAATGATGCCCTGTGTGCTGACAGATATGAGGTCCTAGCTAGTGGGTCCCAGAGGGCCCAGTCAAAGAGAAGATCTGGATGACTCCACAGTGATAGGGAGTGGGATGGTTCCTTGTTGGAAAATAGCATTTTTAGTAGAATTCACTTCTTAGGTGGGATTTAACTGAGCCACACCTACATTTTAATGGTTAATTAAAATATGCTGGCTTCTTTTGCTTTGATCAGTAATTCGGAATTCCCCCCTTCACCTGAGCATATTGTGAAGTGGGTCTTGGTGAAGAAATCCAAGATTGGTTCTGTGCACATGTAGGTTTTAATCTTATAGTACTTTCTTTCCAGGGTGGCCGGGCAGAGGCAGGGAACAAGCAGCTTGTCTCTGTTCTTTAAGAAAGTTTATGTGCAGATTTCAATGTGTGCTCCCCATATTCTACATTCCAGGATGCTGGATCCTTTGCATGGCCAAGGTCCAGGTATCCCTCACATCCTTTTATTGTGTCATTTCCCAGGATGAGAGGCCCCTAGCTTGGACCCGCAGAGGATGGCACAGGTAACCCCAGCCCACTTGGAGTTCTTGGCTTTCCTGTAATCATGTAGATAAACTCTGTGTGGGAGCAAAAACTGGGACAGGTTTCAGCTCCATGGAGTCAGCACCATGACAGCTGCAGTGTGTTCCGAACAGCCTCTCCACCAAGCTGAGCTTTGTGGATCCCAGAGTTCCAATGCTCCTGGAATTCATGGCTATATTTGGGGCTTTGAGAGCAAGGGGGAAAAACAGAGGCTGCCAAATTCCCTCCCCACCTCCCATCCAAGGACATGCCCAGAACAACAAATGATTGCCCAGTAAAGCCTGAGCCTTCCCTCCCATCACCAGCCTATCCAACTTTACCTCCCCGAAGTTGGCTCATTAAAGTCCAAGGGATGATCTAAAAAGGGATTTCGCAAGGTCCTTCCAAAATGAAAGAATTGCAAATTACATGGAGAGCTTTAGGGCCTGTTATTTCAGCTCATCCTCCTGACTTTGAATCTCTGAGGCACACTCATAGAATACTGGTCTAGAGTCAGGAAGATTGGCTTTCCTATCCTGCACTTCCCAGCTGGTGATCCTGGCCAAGTCACTTCACCTCTATTTGCCTCAATTGTAAAATAGAGATAATAATTGGACCTACTTCTCAGGGAAATTGTGAGAATCAAATGAGATAATTTTGTAAAGTGCTTAAGACAGTGCCTCTCCCGTAGCAGATGTTTTATAAATTCTTATTCAATTTCCTTAATCCTGTGCTTAAAGGATACCCAACATTCTCCCTCCTCTCCTAGTAACCTTTTAGTCCCATGAATGGGAAAGGATGCTACTCATCGTTGTACCGGCTCAGCGCTCCCAGCACTACTATAACCCTGCCAGCTCTTCCCCAAACCCCTTATCTCTGAACCCATTTTCCAGTCAAGTCTAGTCAATTTTCTGCCCAAAGGAAGGCGTTGTTCTAGTTGGATGGATGAACAGGTAGATTAATGAATGGAAAAATGGATGGATAGATGGGTCAGATGGATGCATGGATGCTCCCATAGATTTACGGGAGAAATGTTGCAGGGGAAGCATGACCATCGATGGGATGCTGCAACTTGGCATCAAGAAGACTTTACTTTGGATCTCTAGCACTTACTATGTGACTGTGGGCAAGTCTCTGAACCTTTCTAAAACTCAGCTTTGTCATATATAAATGGATATGTCGACCCTACAAATCAGTTATACGGTTCAAATGGGATAAGATATGTAAAGCATTTGCAGATGGTTATATGCTGTTTGAATGAATATTATTATTTTGAAAGGCTTGGCAATTGACTGGATATGAGATCTCAGAGGAAGGGAAGAGGCAAAGATGACTCCAGCTTAGATAGCTGGGAAGAAGCTGTGGCCTCCCCTCTTCACAAATGGGGAAGTTTGGAGCAAGAGCAGGTTTTTAAAAATATTGTTCTGGTTGTACACATACATTAATTTTTAATTCACATTTCTTTATGAATCATGTTGAGAGAGAAAAATCAGAACAAAAGGGAAAACCACAAGAGAAAAAACAAAGAAAAAGAAAAAAGCAAACATAGTATATGTTGATTTACATTAGCCTCCATAATTCTCTCTCTGGATGCAAATGATGTTTTCTATCTAAAGTATATCAGGGTTGCTTTGGATCGCTGAGAAGAACCAAGTCATTCATAATTGATCATCGCATAATCTTGCTGTTACTATGTGCAATATATTCCTGATCTTCCTTGTTTTGCTCAGCATCAGTCCATGTAAATCTTTTTTATAGAAAAATTATATTCCATTACTTTCAGCCAATCCTCAATTGACAGGCATCTACTCGTTTTCCAATTCTTTGCTACCATAAAAAGAGCTGTTATAAACATTTTTGCACATGTGGGTATTTTTTCCTTCATTATGATTTCCTTGGGATACAGGCCGAGTAGTGATACTGCTGAATCAAAAGGGTAGGTACAGTTTTATAGCCCTTTGGGTATAGTTCCAAATTGCGTGCCAGAATGGTTGAATTATATCACAACTCTACCAATAATGTCTTAGTGTCCCAGTTTTCCCACATCCCCTCCAACATTTATCATTATCTTTTCCCTTAATTTTAACCAATTTCAGAGGTGTGAAGTCGCACCTCAGAGTTGTTTTAATTTGCATTTCTCTAATCAATGGTGATTTAAAGCATTTTTATATGACTATAGATGGCTTTAATTTCATCATCTGAAAATTGTCTATTCAAATCCTTTGACCATTTATCAACTGGGGAATCAAGAGCAGCTTTAGACAGATCTGTTTTGCACATTTGAGAGGACTGGGAGATGGTCAGTTGGAGAGGTCCTGCAATTAGTTAATGATGCAAGAGTGTGGTCCAAGGAAGATATTAGGACTGAAGATGGAGATTCAGAAGTTTTTTGCATAAAGGTACTAAAAGAACCCATGAAAATGGAAAAGATCGCCAAGAGACACAGAATACAGAAAGAAGACAAGGGGATGTAGGGAAGAACTTCAGAAGCCTTTGATTGTTCAATGATGATTGGATTCAACAAGAGAGAAAAGAAAATTGGTGATGGAGCCAGGGTTGGAAAAAGGAAGTCAACAATGTCAACCTGCTGAGAAAATCCCAGGAACTAAGAAAAGATCTTCAAAATTAGCAGCTAGGAGATCACCAAAAGAATAATATTTAAGTAGAGTGGTAAGGCAGAAAGCCAGCAAGAGGTTGAGAATTGAGGGGGTAGTAAGGATTGGAAGACAATTAGTTTAGCTAATTCTCTCTAGGAATTTGGCAGTGAATGGGAAGAGAGATCTAGGACAGCAGCTAGAAGAGAACTATAAGAACAGAGATCTGGGCTTATTTCTTTTTTCAAAAAATTAGGAAAAATTAAAGCAGTAAATAGGAGGAAAATCGAAATTAGAAAAGTAGGATGGGGGTGATGGTACAATGAGACAAACTCCTGAAAAAGATAGAAAGTGAGATCAAGGAGAACACTTATATTGAAAAGAAAAAGGTTCTTCCTCCTCAGAAACTGGAGTAGGAAATTTATAGGAGGGTACGATCTAGAGTGTCTTGGGTTGAGGAGAAAGGAGATGAAGGACACACAATGGAGTGCCATGATGTCTTCAGTCAAGTGAATGACAAGCTTACTGTCATGAGAGAGTGACGTGAGAACATGGCCACAGAGGAGAAGCTTTGAACCAGTCTCTACCAAGCCCACTGAGGAAATGGTCAAAGCTTTCCACTCAACACAGAGGCTCTGGTGGCAGTTAGATAGTCAATTGTCATAGCCCCAGGATTTTATTTAGCAGCATTTTTTTTTTCCTTTCCTCGAAATCAGAGAATGTTAGACTTGGAAAAGCTCTCAGTCGACATGTTGATAAACTCCCACAAAATAATTTCTAGTGGGTGTGTAATAAAAGTTTGTTGAACATAGGAATAAATAAATGAGTGAATGAAGAAATGAATGAATGAATATGAGAATCTATATGTTGCCTCCTGCCTCAGCAATGGTCTCACTTCAGCCGATACCCTTAAATACTCTCTTCTTGCTGCCTGTTCCTGTTCTATTGGTCTCTGTGGGGAAGGGGCAGAACCTAAATCATCAGAGGTTCTGATATTTCTGGGAGCCATGTCCTGGGAAAGCGACAGGCCTCTCCATTGCAGTGACCCATGATAAAAGGCTGCCCATGAGCAAAGAGGCACTGCCCAGTCACCACAGATCAGTCTTGGGGCTTCCCTATAGAATTCCTTGAAAAGAAATGAAAGCCCGCTGTTGAGCTCCATAGACATGGAATTTATTTTTCCTTCCGCTCCCAAATTCAAATCCAGCCTCAACTACTCACTAGCTATGTGATCCTGGGTGGGACCCTGGGCGACCCTTTCCCTTAGCTTCCTATAAAATGGGGTTACTAACAGACCAACCTTCCAGGGCTGTTGTGAGGGACAAATGAATTAATATTTGAAAATTCTTAATAGAGCTTCTGGCACATAGTAGGTGCTCCACAAAGCTTAGCCATCATACACTGTACGTAGTCCCCAACACATTTCCTTGTGATGAGCTTTCAGGTGAGCCACACCTGGTGCTGTTTTCATCCTCCCAGATGGCCCAAACAAGCCCAAATGGGATTCTCCATGCCTTTGGACAGGTCCAGAGGAAACTGGGAACTGGATGCTCCCCAAGCTGAGTTCTTCCTCCCCCTCCCCTGATGACCAGCTTCTGTTTGGTGATAATCACACACTCACCAGCAAAGGGGAAAGCATCTGGTCTGTTTCTGACTCCTAAGTGGAGGAGTTTGAAATAGAAGTGGAAGCATAATTAAATTCAGGGACAGCCTTTTAAGGTCAAAGTGTAGACACGGCTGTCACCCTCCAAGCACAGTCCTTTCAGTTTTTCTCCTCTGCTCATTTGGAAGAATATCTCATTTGTATTTCATGACTCACCCAGTGCCATTTTCTCCAACCTGTCCAAGGAGCCATTTGAGTCTCTTCTTTGACCTTTTCAGAGCTTTTGCCATCAAAGTAGAAAATTGCATTCATTATTGAATATGGCTGGGAAAGGAGGGCTGTGAACATTTGGAGCCCAACTCTGGAAACTCAGAATCCATATTGGATCCTATCTGGACTAGGGCTTCCTGGAAGTTTCTCTGACCACCAGAAACATGACAGGAACAAGGTGGTTTGGAAATCTTGAAAGTCAGACTCTGCTTCTTCTCCTCACCAGGGGAAGGACCCCCTATGGCACATGGTGTCAGGGGCATGTGAGATAGAAGAAAGAAAGCCGGAAGTAGCTTTCACAGACTGCAGATCTTTAAGAGAAGATAATGCTAAAAGCAGACTCTTTTCACGTCCATATGATGCTTCTGCTGCTCCTTTTGTCTGATATTTACCATGTACACAGTGAGCCTCTGGCAGAGGAAATTCGCTTTCCTTCCAGATAAGAAAATCAAGAAGTGTGGTTGGGGTGGAGGTAGGTAGGTTTGTATCAGTCCCAGAGAAGTGATATTTACAGCAAATAATGCTAATGTCCCATTACTCTATATCAGAGGAACATGGGACTTTGAATGATGGGGTATTGTTCCAGAGGCTGTTCTTTGTTATAAGGTCAGGGGCTAATTAAATTATACACCTCTCTTATTTAAGAACAAAATGTTAAATACATTAAAATATAAATTAGATACACAATAAGTTGGGAGGCTTATATATATATAATATATATATATACTTATTGTGTATCTAATTTATATTTTAATGTATTTAACATCTACTGGTCATCCTGTCATCTGGGGGAGGGGGTGGGGAGGTAAGAGGTAAAAAATTGGAACAAGAGGTTTGGCAATTGTTAATGCTGTAAAGTTACCCATGCATATATCCTGTAAATAAAAGGATATTAAATAAAAAAAAAAAAAAGAACAAATGAAGACCCTGGAAATACAACACAGGTTTGGAACCTAATATATCTAGGTTTTTATTGATGTGGCCTTATCAGCACAAACAGTGAATAAAACACAAATAATAGAAGTGGGTGGATCCCAATGCAAGAAGAAAAACTGCTTCAGGAATCTCTTTCAGAAAAGGGTGGAAAGTGATCTTAAGGGCAGGCAGGAGTCTATGGCAAGAGAAGGATCAACCTTATTCCAATGGAATCCCTAGAGTATTATATAACAAGGCAATGTGCTTCTGCGAGGGCATGACATATTCTCTCTCTCTCTCTCTCTCTCTCTCTCTCTCTCTCTCTCTCTCTCTCCCCTCTCTCTCTCCCTCTTTCTCCTTCTCTCTCTCTCCCTCTCTCTCTGTGTCTCTCGTTTTTTCCTCTCTCTTTTTTTCTCATTCTGTCTTCTCTCTCTTTTCTCTCTCTCCTTTCTCTTTCTCTCTCTTTCTTTGTTTCTCTCCCTCTTCTTTGGATTTAGATTTAATGCAATTAGATTTTTTTGAAAAAAAATTCATGTAGTAAATCAAATGTAGAAAATGTGCATGAAATCAAGAGAAAAATTATTCTGTCTAAACAAGGTAAGGCACCTCAATACCTAGAGTGGACTGAGGCTTGAAACAATTCTAAGGAAAACCAAAATTACCTTTGTGGCCATGTTAGCAACAAGAAATATGTTGCAAACACAACAGCTCACCCTCAGGATGTCCCAGATGAGCAAAGGGGAGTAAAGAAAACTGCTCACTCACTTCCCAATTTACTTCTATTTCCTCACACAGCCTGATAGATGAACATAAACTCTTTGAGGAGACAGACTTTAATTACTTTCTTTGTATGTGAAGAGAGCTGAGAGAACTAATTGAGCTATTTTTTTTTCACTTCCAGCAATTGTTTAAAAATGGAGAGGAGAAATGACACATGAGAAAGTGAGAAGGAGGAACTACTGAGGCTGAAATGTTGCTGACCTTCAATTGGCTACAAGGACTAACTATCATCCAGAGATAAGAGCAGGAATTATGCCATCCTTGGTTCAGTGCAAAAATGGGGAATTATGGGAGCAGAATGATGTCTGTCTATCAAATACAGTCATTTTATTAGTTAGGCTATGCTCAAAAGTTTATTTTTCACTGGGGAAGAATAAATGAAAGAGAGTGTTGGAAAATAATTCTGACTTAATAAGATAAAATTCATTACAAATTTGAAAAATAAAATTCATCATTGGGAAAGAAATCAAAAGCCTGCATCTCGAGTTAGAAGACGTGATGTGTATTATCTCTGTATTTCTGAATGTCTCAGTGTCATCATCTTCTAAACCAGGAACTTAGAATGATTTCTAATGTCCTCCATAATAATAATATTCTGTGTTTTGATTTGTAGTCAGTTCATAGAGGGTATGGTGCCCCCCCAAAAAAAAAGGAATTTAGACTATGGCAAATAGGGATGCTGCCAGGAAGTGATCCTCTGAGCAGAGTAATAATTAATATGAAATAGATGAAAGAAAATAAATGCCATCTGTGAAAATCTTCCTAGGAAATAACTCATTCTGAGAGATGATTTGCACATATTTGCTAATGAGACTGGGTTATATCCCAAAACTAATCAGAAAGACGTTGATCTTAAACACAACTAATGCAATCAAAGCTACAATCCAATTACTTGTATCATATCATGAAGTAATGTCTTAATGAAATAAGCCTTTGGTGATTGATAAGAAATATTGACAAAGCCGAGGCAGGCACAAAAGAATTTGTAATGTGTTCCCAGAAGTATTGTGAGAAAAGAGTATACTGACCAGCCAAAATTCCTGCTTAGAAAGCCCTTCAGAACGGGGAGGGGAGGGTGAACCAAGCAATTACAATATGATAGCATGGTGACATTGCTCCTTAGGAGCACAATACTAGAAAATAAAGCCAATGTAACAGAGTAAAGTGAGCATTTCTTCTGACCTCTCTCTCACCATTCCCCTCTAAAAAATTGTGAAAAGTGTAAATGAAATCACCAATAAAAGGTCATGATGAGTCATTTTTCCAATCCAGGACAGCTTAGGAAGACAAAAGGAAAAGTCTCTGAACACAGAAGGCAGGGCCAATTGTGGACCTTGGGTACTGGAATTGATCAGCATCTAGGGACAGTAAAGGGATTGAATACCAGATCAGAAAGATAACAGGGAAACCCTATGCTAGGACGGAGCACCATTTGGTGATTCCATTATCTACTACCTGGTCCCAGGTCACAATTCTAAGGCAGAGAAGAACACTTGCAGTTGCAAGATAGCAGAGGTCACACTTCCAGGTAAGAAAAGAGTTGTGGTCAGGAAGGTTACCTGGCTAAGGACCAGAGTGCAAACCAGAATGGCTTTGACCAACCATCTTTCCAGATCATACTGTTTTTGAAGCCCAGAAAATTTATAAGTCTCCATATCTAGCTGTGAAAACAAAAAAGACATAAAAGCCTGAGGCTCAGATTAGACAGACACACATACCACCACAGATGAATAGAACCCAACTTTGACAAAAATTCAAAATCAGTACATAGGAAGCTTTGAAAAGGAAGAATAAGAAAAAGAAAAACAAGAACAAGGGGACCTACCCATAAAAAGTTTCTGTGGTGACAAGGAAACACAAGATACAAACTCAGAAAAAAAGACACTGCCTTGAAAACATCTCCTAGAAAAGTTTCCAAAAAATAAGGTTGGATACAAATTAAGAAGAAGAGCTAAAGAAAGAAATAAAAAAAATTAAATAGGAGCACTTTAAGAAAAATTCAGTAAATAAATGAAAGCTAAATGAAAAAAATTATGAAAATAGAATTGACAATTTATGAAGCTCAAAAATACTGAAGAAAATCAGTTTTTAAAAATCTAGAATCATTAAATGGTAAAAGAGTACAAAATATAACTATGAAAAATAAGTCTTCAAAAAATAGAATTTGGTAAGTGGAAGACACTTTGAGATATGAAAAAGAAAGTCAAAAGAATAGAAAAATATAAGAAAATGTGATATATCACATAGGAAAAACAATTCACTTGGAAAATAGATTGAGGAGAGATAATTTAAGAATTATTGGATTACCTTAAAGCCATGATTTTTAAAAAGACACCTAAACATCAGGTTTCAAGAAAATACAAAAGAATACTGCCCATATAGTTTAAAACCAGATATTGAAATAGAAATTGAAAGAACCCACTGACTAGGAAAACTAGAAAATCAGAATGGCAGAAACTAGGCACAAACCAACATCTCATACCATATAGCAAGATAAGATCCAAAGGGGTACATGATTTAGAGATAAAGAGTAATACTATAAGCAAAATAGGAGATCAAAGAATAGTTTATCAAATCCATGGAGAAGAGAAAAATTTGATCATAGAGATATATTATAAAATGCAAAATTAATTATTTTGATTATATTAAATGTAAAACGTTTCACACAAACAAAACTAATGCAACCAAGATTAAAAGGAAGGCAGAAAGCTAGGAAACATTTTTAGAACCAATGTTTCTGATAAAAAAAAATCTTATTTCTAAATTATATAGAGAACTGAGTCAAATTTATAAGATACAAGTCATCCCCCAATTGATAAATCATCAAAGAATAAAAAGCAGTTTTCAGACAAAGAATTCAAAGCTATCATTAGTTATGTGAAAAAAAAAATGCTCTAAGTCCTGAGAAATACAAATTAAAACAATTCTTACACACCACCTCACAAATATCAGATTACCTAACATGAAATGGAGCAGATGTGGGAAAACTGGGACACTAATGCATTTTTGGTGGAGTTGTGAACTGATCCAACCATTCGGGAGAGCAATCTGGAACTACACCCAAAGGGAAATCAAACTATGTTTGCCCAAACTGTGAAATACCATTATATTGCTGTATCCGACAAAGATCATACAAAGGTAGACTCCTATGTGCGTAACAGCTCTTTTTTATGATGAAAAGAGTTGGAAATTGAGGCTATGCCCATCAAACAAGGAACGGTTAAACAAGTTGTGATATATGAATGTAAGGAATAGTGAGCAGGCTAATGTTAGAAAAACCTGGAAAAACTTACATGAACTGATGCTGATTTAAGTGAGCAGAACCAGGAGAACATTGTTACTCTTGCATAGTAAGAGTAACATTATACAATGATCAACTTTGATAGACTTAGATCTCCTCAGCAATACAGTGATTAAAAAAAAAATCCCAAAGGAAAATTTTCTCCACATCCAATATACTATTTTCACTTTTGCTTTTGTTTTTTCTTTCTTTTGATTTTTCCCTTTGGTTCTGATTCTTTACAACATGGCTAATGTAGAAATATCTTAAATATAATTGCACATTTATAGCCTATATCAGATTGCTTGCTGTCTTGGGGAGGAAAAAAGAAGAGAGGGAAAGGGAAAAATATGGAACTCAAAATCTTATAAAAGTGAATGTTGAAGACTATATGTAATTGGAAAAATACTATTAAAAGTACAAAAGAAGAAAGAATCCATTGATTACCTCCTGAGAATACCAAAATGAAAACTCTCAGAAATAAATTATAGTCAAATTACATGGCTACCCAGTCAAGGAGAAAATAATGAAAGTCACCAGAAAGAAACAATTCAAATACCGTGGAATCACAATCAAGTCATGCAAGATTTAGCAGTTACTACTATGAAGAAGCAGAAGGTTTAGAGTATGATATACTGGAAGTCAAGAAGCTAGGATTTTTTTTTAAGTTACTCAGTAAAACTGAGTAGAATTTATCAGGGGAAAAGGTAGATATTTAATAAAATAGAAAAATCTCAAGACTGTAATGAAAATACCAGAGTTAAACAGAAAATTTTTACATTCAAGCACAAGACTTAAGAGAGGCATAAAAATGCAAACATAAGTGAGAAGTCAGAAGGAACTTCAATTTGTTTCAATTCAATAAACATTTATTAACTACCTATTATGTGCTTATGATTGTCCTAAGTGTTGAAGTTATAAAAAAGGAGGCAAAAGACATGCCTTGTTTTCAGGCAGCTTACAATCTGCTAGAGTCAAGAGTTGGAATATCGTGTCTGTGGAACAGCCAGGTCAAAATCTGCAGACTGAAGAATATATATGTGGGATAATATATAATCAAGGGCTAGGTTAGGAGGACTAGCATTTTGTATTTGATGCTGGAGACAACAGATTTATTGAGCAAGAAGATAACAAATTCCCAAATGGGAAGATGATACATGTAACTACTAAGAATTTTACCATCATCAACTGGGGCACGGTGGAGTTTATTATGTTGGAATAATCTCAAAAGGAAGATGTAATGGTGAAAAGAGGGGCATATTCTGAGAAGGAAGAAGAAAAAGGAAAAATGAAGAAAATTATCTCATAAAAGAAGCAGATAAGAAATTACAATAGAGAGGGAAACAAGTCAGGAGGATGTGCAATGTTTGAACCTCATATTCCTTTGAACTGGATTAAAGAGGGAATACACACACACACACACACACACACACACACACACATGCACACAAGTACAAGGCATGCATGTATTGAGGTATAGAAATCCATTGGCCCAACAGAGAAGTAGCCCCTTCTATATCCTTTTTTTTTTTTAAGGGCATACAAGAAATGACTTTACAAGGCCAAAAAAAAAAAAAAAAAGTAATAACAAAGTTCATCTGGAAGAACAAAAGTTCAAGTATTTCAAGGGAATTAATGGAAAAAATGCAAATAAAAGTGGCTGTACTAGACTAATAAAGCAGCAATCATCAAAACCATTTGGTACTGGCTAAGAAATAGAGTAGTGGATCAGTGGAATAGATTAGGTTCACAAGACACAATAGTCAATGACTATAGTAATCCAGTGTTCCAGCTTCTGGGAAAAGAACTCCAACAAAATTATTAGAAAAATTAGAAAAAAGTATGGCAGAAACTAGGCACTAACCTGCACTTAACACTCTATACCAAGATAAGGTTGAAATGGGTTGATAATTTAGACATAAAGAGTGATCTATAAGTAAATTAGAAGAATAGGATAGGCTACTTCTCAGATCTGTGGAGAAGGAAGGAAGTTACAATTAAAGAAGAATCAGAGAACATTATGAAATGCAAAATGGATTATTTTGATTATATTAAATTTTAAAAGTTTTGTACAAACCAGACAGACAAAATTAGAAGGAAAGTAGAAAACAGAGAAAATTTTACATTCAAGGGTTTTGATAAAGGTCTCATTTTTAAAATATAAAGAGAATTGACTCAAATTTATAAGAATTCAAGCCATTCTTCAATTGATAAATGATCAAAAGATATAAACAATTTTCAGATGAAAAATTAAAACCTTTTCTAGTCATACAAAAAATGCTCTAAAACACTATTGATTAGAAAAAAGCAAATTAAAACAACTCTGAGGTAACACTTCACACCTCTCAGATTGACTAAGATGGCAGGAAAAGGTAATGATAAATGTTGGAGGGGATGTGGGAAAATTGAGACACTAATACAATGTTGGTGGAGTCATGAAATGTCCAGCCATTCTGGAGAGCAATAAGGATATCAAACTGCATATATCCTTTGATCCAGCACTGTCTCTCCTGGACCTGTTTCCCAATCATACAAAAGGGGAAAGTATCCACTTGTACAAAAATGTTTATAGCAGCCCTTTTTGTAGTGGCAAATAACTGAAAACTGAATGGATGTCCATCAGTTAGAGAAAGGCTGAATAAGTTATGGTACATGAATATAATGGAATATTGTTTTTCCATGAGAAACAATCAGCTGGATGATTCCAGAAAGACCTGGAGAGACTTACATGAACTGATGTTGAGGGAAGTAAGCAGAACCAGGAGAACATTGTACACAGCAACAACAAGATTATGCGATGACCAACGTGTCGGGGCTCTTTTCAATAATAAGGTGATTCAGGCTACTTTCAATTGTCTCGTGATCGAGAAAGCCATCTGCACCCAGAGAGAGGCTGTGGGGACTGAAGGTGGATCACAACATAGTATTTTAACTTTTTTGTTGTTGTTTGCTTACTTTTTGTTTTCTTTCTCATTTTTTCTCCTTTTTCATTTAATCTTTCTTGTGCAGTATGATAAATATGGAAATAAGTATAGAACAATTATACATCTTTAACATATATTAGATTACTTTCTGTTTAGGGGAGAGGTGAGGGAAAGGGAAGGAGAAAATTTGGAACATAAGCTTTTTGCAAGGATGTTAAAAAACCATCTTTGTACATATTTTGAAATGAAAAGCTATTATTAAAAAAAGACAAAAGGTATAGTGATAAAGGGGAGTAATTTAAGATAGACAATGGTAAGAAGCAAAACAGTCTTTGAGGGAGGGGAAAGGTAAAAATAATGAAAGATATAAAAAATTAGGATGGAAGGAAATATACAGTTAGTGATTACAACTATGAATGTGAATAAGATAAATTCATCCATAAAAGGAAGATAAGAGAATAGCATCCAACATTACGCTGTTTATAAGAGACCTACCTGAAAAAGAAAGACATACACAGAATTAAAATAAAAGGCTAGAACAGAATGTGTTGTGCTTCAGTGGAAATAAAAAATTGTCAGCAATAACAATGATAATCTGAGGCAAGAAAAAGGCAAAAACAGATTTAATTAAAAGAAATAATCAGGGAAACTACATTTTGCTAATTTTCCAAATTCTTGAATGACAAGTTACATTAATTACAGGAGGAAATAGTGAGCAAAACTGTATTATTAGTGGACTACAATATAGTTTTTTCAGACATACATATATGTAGCCATAAATAAAAAAGAAAGAAATTAAGGAGATGAATAGAATTTTAGAAGAGTTACACATAATAGACTTCTATTGAATATAGAATAAGAATAGAAAGGAGCATACTTTTCTCTCATATGTATATGTCAACTTTAAAAAAATTACCACATATTAGGACCTTAAAAATCTCAAAAACCAATACAGAAAAGTAGAAACATTAAATGTACCCCTTTAGGATACAATGCAATAAAAATTACATTCAATGTATGGCCTTTGAAGCATAGATTAAAAATTAATTGGAAATTAAATAACATAATCCTAAAGAATGAGGATGTCAAATAAATAATTTCATTAAGAAACAAAGATTAAATATAAAAACAACAATGAGACAATATACCAAAATTTAGGGAATGCAGCCTCAGTATTTAGGGGAAATTTTATATCTCTAAATGTTTTATATAAGTAAAAGTGAAAGAGAGAGAGAGAGAGAATGAATCAATAAATTGAGCTTGTCCATCAGTTGGAGAATGGTTGAATAAATTGTGGTATATGAATGTTATGGAATATTATTGTTCTGTAAGAAATGACCAGCAGGATGAATACAGAGAGGCTTGGAAAGACTTACATGAACTGATGCTAAGTGAAATGAGCAGAACCAGGAGATCATTATACACAATAACATCAGTATTATATGACAACCAATTCTGATGAATGTGGCTCTTTCCAACAATGAGGTGATTGAGGACAGTACCAATGATCTTGTGATGAAGAGACCTATCTGCACTCAGAGAGAGGACTATGGGAACTGAATGTGGACCACAACATTGTATTCACTCTTTTTGTTGTTGTTCACTTGAATTTTGTTTTCTTACTCATTTTTTTCTTTTTTTGATCTGATTTCTCTTGTGCAGCAAGAGAATTGTATAAATGTTTATACATATTAGATTTAACACATATTTAACATGTTTAACATCTATTGAAATGCTTGCCATCTAGGGGAGAAGGTGAAGAGGAGGAGAAATTCTGAAACACAAGGCTATGCAAAGGTCAAAGTTGTCAAATTATCCGTGCATATGCTTTGAAAATAAAAAGCTTTAGGAAAAAAATAAAATGAAATAAATTGAGTATGCAACTAAGAAAAAATGAGAACAAGAACAAATTTAACATCTCCAATTAAACAGTCAAATAGTAATCCTGAAAAAATCAGAAGAGTAATAAAATTGAAAGTTAAAAAAAAAACAATAGAACTAATAAATAAAACTAGGAGCTGGTTTTATAAAAAAAAAAACATTAAAACACATAAATAGCAAAATAGGACAATTTGATTTTAAAAAGAAAAAATCAAACCAAATTATCAGGATTAAAAATGAAAAGGGTGAATGCATGACCAGTAAAAATGAAATTAGTGCAATAATTAGTAGCTATTTTGCCCAATCATATGCCAATAAAACTGGTGATCTAAAGTAAATGGATGAACATTTACAAAAACATAAATTGTCCAGCTTAACAGGGAAAGAAATAAAATACTTAAATAATGCTATTTTAGAAAAAGAAAATAAATAAGCCACATATGGACTCCTTATGACAAAAATCTCAAGGACCAGTGAATTCTACAGACATTTAAAAAACAAATAATTCCAATATTGTATAGATTTTTTGGGGGGTGGGAGGGATAGGTAGAGAAAGAGTCCTACCAAATTCCTTCTATGATATAAATATGTCAATTCTATGACATATTTGTTTTTGATATGTAAATCAAGAAGAGTAAACAGAGAGAAAGGGAACTGGAGACCAATTTTCCTAATGAATATTGATACAAAAATTTTAAGTAAAGTCCTAGCAGGATTATAGCAACAAATTATAAGGATCATACACTATGATCAAATAGGATTTATAACAGTAGTACAGGGCTGTTTCAACAGTAGGAAAACTAAATATAATTGAACATATAGATAGTAAAAACAATAAAAATTATATAATTATGTCAATAGATGTAGACAAAGCTTTTGACAAAATACAGCAAATTCCTATTCAAATCACTGGAAACAGGAATAAATGGAGCTTTTTTTTTAAATGATAAGTACTATATATCTAAATCCAAAAGCAAGCATTATCTGTAATGGTAATAAACTAGAAGTCTTTCTAATAAGTTGAAGAGTGAAGCAAAGATATCCATTATTGCTATTATTATTTAACATAGTATTAGAAATTCTAACTATGGAAACTAAGACAAGAAAAAAAATGAAGGAATAAGAATAGTCTATTAGGAAATAAAACTATTGAGTTTTTTTCAGATAATATTGTAGAGAGAGAACTTAGAGAACCCTAGAGAATCAAGTTGCAGAACTAGCTGAAACAATTAACAACTTTAGCAAAAATGCAGAATATAAAATTAACTCATTTCTAAATCAGTATTTCTATATGTTATTAACAAAACCCAGCAAGATGAGATAGAAAGAGAAATTTCATTTTAAAAAATAACTGCAGATATTATAAAATACTTGGGAGCCTACTTGCCCAAACACACAAAGGAATCATATGAACACAATCACAACTGAAGAAATATTGTGAGGAGGCTGAGTCAATATGATAAAAACAACAAATTTACCTGAATTAATTTACTTATTCAATTCTATATATATCAAGCTATCAAAGAATTATTGTATAGAGCTAGAATAAAGCAATAACAAATTTGAAGGAAAAAAGTCCAAGAATGTCAAGGGAATCAATGAAAGAAAAAAAAAATAAAAGGTGGCCTAGCAGTACCAGATTTCAAAATATATTACAAAGCAGTTATCATTAGAACAGCCTGGTGCTGGTTTAAAAATAGAGTTGTAGATTAATGTAATTAATTAGGTACACAGTATATAGAAGTAAATAACCAAAATAATCTAATGTTTGATCAACCCCAAATCCATGCTGTTGGGGTAAGAATTCACTATTTCTCACACACACACACACACACACACACACACACACACACAAATATTGGAAAGCAGTTCGGCTAAAACTAAGCATAGACCAATATGTCACACTGTATACCAAGATTAGCTCAAAATGGCTTAAAGCTTGGAAAATTTCTACCTGTGAAGTCTAGGAATAAGGATAGAGTCTATGACCAAAAAAGAGATTTGGAGATCACTAGAAGTAAGATAGATAATTTTTTTATATGAAATTTTAAAAGGTTTTACACAAGCAAAACCAATGAAGTCAAGATTAAAAGGAAAGCCAGAAAATAGGAAGGGAGAGAAATGACAAGTTTCTCTGATAAGGACCTCATTTCTCAAATATATAAGTAATTGAGTCAAATTTATATAAAAAAGAGAGATTTCCAACTGATAAGTGGTCAAAGGACATAAACAAGAAGGTTTTTAGAAGAAATCAAAACTATCTTATAGGTAATTTATAGATACATTAGAAAAAAATGCTCTAAATGAAGTATTAGAGAAATGAAATGAAAACTAAAACAACTCTGAGGTACCACCTCATTCCTAACTTTGCCTAATATGACAGAAAAGGAAAATTATAAATCCTTTAAGGGATATGGAAAAACAGGAACAGTAATGCATTGTTGGTGGAACTGTGAACTGGTCCAACCATTTTGGAAAACACACACATACATATATTATACATACATACATTATATATTATAAATAATATTATAAGCAATTTGTAGCCCAAAGGGCTATAAAATTCTGCATGTCCTTTTGACTCAGCAATACTACTACTAGCTCTATACCAAAAGAAATTAAAGAAATTAAAAAGACCAAGAGAAATTAAAGAGAAAGGGAAAGAAATGTGTAGAAAAATATTTACAGCAACTCTTCTGGTGATAAAGAATTAAAAACTGAGGGGATAACTATCATTAGGGCATAACTGGTCAGTTGTTCATGCTGAAATAGTATTGTGCTGCAAAAAATGAAGAAGAGGATGGTTTTAGAAAGACCTGAGAAGACTTGTATGTAAAATGAATCTAAAGTGACATGAGTAGAATTAGGAAAACACTGAATACAGTAACAGTGATATTCTTGTAATCATCAATTACGAGAGACTTAGCTACTCTGATCAATGAATTGATCCACAAATAAATCTCCACAGCTCCTAATAAAAATGCCTCCATTTCATAATCAAATCATGTTCAAAATCATATATGAATAGAATCCTGCTATAACTCTGCCTGACCCACTCCACCCCTTGAGATAGAGTAAATCTGAACAAAGGAAAGCCATTTCTTGAACGTGCCCTGTAAGTTTTACTGGGTCTTGGGCAGGGTGATACCATGGTAGCCTGCTCTGTCCTGAGGGCCCCATCCATGACAACTTTGAGACACGGCTCATGCCAAATGGCATTCTGAAGGGAAAATCCAAAGGCGCAGCCTGTGACTGTGGACAGATGGATAAAAGACCAGTGTAGATATCTCACACGGAAAGCAACAACAGAGGCTCTTGGAATTTCCTGAGCAGTTTTGGACATTCTCAAGAAGCCCCCAAAGCCGGGGCAAAGTTGAGGGGATGTGGGGTGAGAATGCGGGAGCTTCCTCAGCTCACTATGACCCCCTTTCCAAGCGGGGAGCTGGAAAAGGGTCCTCAAGTCTTCGGAAAAACCTTGACATGCGTACATGGGTGTGAACATATACAGTATCTCAAAAATCTTAGTGAAATTTCAATCTCTAAGAACTGCTTTTAGAATTTTGAGGGGGAAGGAGGGGAAAAATTGAAACAAAAGGTTTGGCAATTGTCAATGCTGTAAAATTACCCATGCAGAGAACTTGTAAATAAAAAGCTATAAAAAAAAGTTAATTGAGGAGTCCCATAAAAAATGAATTTTGAAACACCCTGTATGTGTACATACGTGTATATATTAGATAAATGTCTATTTCTATTCTATATTAATGGGTACATTTGTTCTATTGGTCAAAACTGAGAGATATTTTTATGCTATTCATCCATTCCCTTGTTCCAGCATCACCCCAAGTCTTTCTAAGGATCCAACATTTCTCACAGTTACAGAATCAACGTAATTTAATTGCACAAGCAGGGAAATAGCAGATCTGCTGGTACATGTGTGCACGTCTAAGCATACGTGGAACCGAATTGTCCTCATGCTGTGATCACAGGCAGCGATGTCCTTGGGAAGCCCCAAGGTGATGCTGGAACATGGATAAGCAACATAAACATGTCTCAGTTGCTAGTTAATAGGAGAAATTAGTTTCATACTTAAGCGCTGACACACGTCAGCCTCCTTGTAGACGACTCCTCACTACAGGACAGTTCCTCCTCTCTCAGAGGAGCAAAGTGTCCCCACTGGGGCCGGACGTTTGGGCGACATTTACAGGGTGAGGGGACAGGCTGTGGGACGGCTCTTTGTCTCGGAGGAGAACCGCCAGTTATTGGTGAGGACATCTGGCCACGAGTCCCTTCAGAGGAGAGGGACCCGGCCAGGCCGGAGACCTGAGATGGCTTAAGGCCCCCGTAAGACACTGGGCTCCTCTTCCACCTCATACAGGACCTCTCAGATCGCATCACCCTTGGTATCGTGCTTATGGTTCTGGAAACATTCGGACCTCCCAGAGTCCTCCTGGCTCGGCTCCCTTGTTCCCACGGACCGAGCCTCGGCTCTAGCAATAGTGAAGGCGGAACATGCGGAAATGAGGCACAGAGAGCCGGGAGCCGAGATCAGGAAGGGTGTGTGCCACCAGCGCCCCTGGAACGCTGGATCCACTAACAGAGATGTCATTCGTCCTCTCCCTAAAACAAAATGCACTTTTTTAAAATCGGGATAAGTAGCGTTTTCCTCACTGAGGATTTGAAAGTAACATTTGCCTTTCATTCCCATGGCTCACACTTGATTGTACTGGCAGGAAGTCAAGACTCACAGAACTGTCTCCTGTCTAATCAAAATTAATATACAGTAATAATTGGCAGGGCCTTGGAAGAAAACACAGGATGGTGCCAGGAAGAAGCAAACACCACACTGAGCTCCATGTGTACACTTGGGCAAGGGCTGGGGGGAGCAGCTTTAATCCCCGAGTCAGAGGAGCCAGCCTCCTTCCCTCCTTGGGCAGGGAGAGGGGCTGGAAAGCCTTCCTCCACGGAAGGACCGGGACTGGGGATCCTCGCCAGGCAGATGCTACCAGGCAGGGCCTCTGGTGGGACCCAGGCAAAGCCAGCAGGATGGAGTGGGGGGCATCTAACCTTGGGAGGAGAGCTCCCTCTGGGAAGGGTCACTTATACAAGTTCTAGGGGAGGGAGAATCAACATTCAGAGGAGGGGCCTGTTGTAAAAGTCCTCCTTCCCAGGATCCCAATTCTCATTTGGGTGAGCAGCAGAGGAGGGGCCTGTAAAAACCCTCCTTCCCAGGATCCCGGGTTCTCGTTTGGGAGAGCCGCACACACCAGCAGAAAGCATGATCTGACCCATGGCCTCCTATTCTAGGCTCCCGCCCTGAGCTCCCCAAAGTGTGCCTCAGGGGACGCAGGTGAAAGGCAGCTTCCATCTGCAGAGGGAGGCCTTTGCCGTCAGACAAAAGGGGAGCCGCCCGGGGACGCTGGCCGCCTGCTCAGCCAGTACGGTGACCCAGACTCCCTAGGCCCATGTTGGCCGCCGGGCCGGGCAGTGCTGCACACGTGGCCACTCCCGCCCATCTGTAGCTGTGTCAGCGTAGATCCAGGGGACAGCAGAGCTCCTGGAGCTGGAGCCAGGATTTCTGGTCTCTGTGGGATGTGGATTTTACCCTGCCTCCCTGAGTGAATATCACTCCCTGATAGAATGGAAAGAACACGGCCCTGGGGAGTCAAGGAGCCAGGATTCGATCTCAACACTTCCCCTATGAGCTCACAGGACCAAGAAACGCCGAATGGTCACCAGTAAAATCATCAAAATAATCGTAACAACAATAATCACCTCCCTTTACTCGCATCCAAGGTCTGTTGTTATTCCTTACAACTTGTCAGTGAAGTAGGGGATGTTATCACAGTTTTATATACGAAGAAACCGAGTCTCAGGGAAGTGAAGGGCGGCCTGAGCTCATGCCCTTGGACAGCGTCCGAGCCCCACCCACAGCGGCGACACTGGGGACCCCACGGCCCGAGGTCTGTGGCGCTGGGATCCAGGGGCCTGGATGTCTTCGGGGGCACTTTCTGTGTTCAGTCCCGACTCAGTGGGGTCACTGCAGTTAAAACTGCCCCCCCAGAATGCTGTGCTCTGCCCTCCCCACCCCTTACCTCACAGACAGGGGACATTGGATGGTTATCGGCGGCCGGCTTGTTTCGGCTGCTCTCCTAAGGGCCCGGCACCGAGCCGGGAGCTCCCTCTCCGATCCAGTCTCCTTAAAGAGCTCGATAAGCAGCTCGCTCTCTGCCTGTCGCCCAGGTGACGAGTCTGTCCCCGGGTGCGCGTCTGGCAGATGGATGGCTTGGCAATCGCGGCCGATGCTGCTCCGGGTCACTGCCCCACCGGCCTCCAGCCCGGCTCGGCCTTTCTCGGCCTCGCTCCTCAGGCTGCGTGTGGCGGAGGGGCTCGCGTTATGACTGATAAGGTTGTAACCGGTGTAAATAATGTCTTGATAAAGCGGGCGCCTGCTTCGACTGCTAATGTGGGAGGGGGAAAGCTGAGGGCTTGAGTGGGCCTGAAAGCAGAGGCCGAGGCTCCGAGCCCCCTGCAAACTGGCCCTTTAAAGGGGGCAAAGTTCTGGGGACTCAGCCAAGGACACAGTGTTGGCCTCCTTGAATCCCAGGGTGACCCCGAGGAGACTAAAGCTGGGTCCTAAAGGAATCCGGGGGCACTTACACCCAGAAAGAAAACTAAGGAGAGAGTCCCAGGTCATGGAGACCTGAGTTCAAATCCCATCTCAGACACTAACCCCCATGATGCCATCCCAGCCACTTAACTCGTCTCCTCAGTTGCCTCCACTGACATTTGAAAAGTGCTGCCTAATGCGCGCTTTAAAATATTCTCTGTTTCAAGAGCTCCCATATTTTTCAAAAATGGATTGACTTTACTATGTGCACGTCTAGTGGAGAATGCGATGAGAGTGATCTCCAGAATCTCCTCCTGCAGCCGATCTCTGCATCCTCTAACTCACAGACTAAGGTAAAGTAGGAAGCTCAACATGAGGAAGGGAACTAATTGCCCTGTAAGGTAGTGAGTGTCTCATCAGTGAAAGTGTTTAAGCAGAAGTGAGGGCTCCTGCATCCCTGGAAGATGACAGTGGATGAAGGTTCTAAGGGACTGTCCAAGTCTAGAAAAAACCAGGTTCTTCGTGAGTAAAACCAAAAGGTCCCAAGTTTGGCAGAAGGGCGCACTTGTAAGGATAATAGATGCCGAGGGTGGACTTGAAGCTCTTTGTGACCTGCTCTCCCTACGTTGGGACTGTCCCTGGCCTTGAGCTATGAGTGTGCGGGAGGGTCAGTCCCAAGACTGGATGTGACCAGGGGCAAGGTGATGCACATGAACCTGGTCATACCCTTAGAGTATCAGCCCCAGATAATTCACGCCCAAAGGCCCTAACATCAAGGAAGACTGACACCAGAACTGTGCTGGAAAGCTTCAGGCCTGAAGCAAAGAAGACAAAACTGAACGTTCTTTGGGAAGCAGAGTGGAGCCACTGAGGACGGGTGAGCAGAGGAGCACCAAGATCAGAGCCGCCAGTGAAGAAATATTGGCTGGCGGAAATGAGGAACAGAGGTGCAGGGAGAGGGAGAAGAGACATTAGGAGGCAGGGGCAAGAAGGAGGTTGTTCGGTGACAAGGTCCTGGACTGGGTCAGCCCAGAGGAGACCAGGCAGCCACAGCAGGACTCATAGCTCAGTGAGCATGAGAAGTGAGGAAGAGAGCAGAAATCAAAGATGTCGCTGACAAAGTCACTGGAGTCAGACTTAGGGAAAGGCGAGGGGACAGAGTGAGAGCTGAAAGGCAGGGGACATCCCTCAGGCCCTGGGCAACCTGGATGAGTTCCCACAAGGGAAATGTCTGTCTGGGCAGCCAATCAGACACTCAGAGATGGGGATTTTAAAGGGCGCGAGGGGCTTCAGAGGCCATCTTGAGCAACTCCCTCAAGCTCAGATTAGAAACTGAGACCCATCAGAAGCAAAGTACCTTTTTCCACAGGAAATCAGGGGTGGAGCCTTGTTCCATGGCCCCCCCTGCCTTTCCCCTCCTTGTCCTGTTTATGGCTCTCTGAGCTTCAAGAGCACTTCCCCCCCCAGGCTCACCCCAAAACAACCTATGGTCCCTGGGACCTCCCACTCAGGGCCCATGCCCTCTGGCCCACTCCCTGTTCTGGCCTATGCAGTCTGGCCCACTCCCTGTGGGGGAGGATGCCTTCAGGGCAGGCTTCAGGGCTTAGATAGAAGAACCTGGGGGGCAAACGTTTTCTGGGTCACTGTGGGCCTGCTGAGGCTGGCTCTGCCCTCTCCCTCTCTGAGACACTCTGTAATTAGAGGCAGCCCCGGCGTGGGTGTCCATCAGCACCGGAGAGCCTCACAGTCCATTAGTCAGCCAGGGTCTTACTCCCAGAACCCGGCCAGAAGCAGTCCCCCTTTTGGAAGTGGGCAGCACACACGAGAAGGCTCTCACCATTGGCAAAAGGGACGGGAAAGGTTCATGGATTTTGTCCATGGCTTGAAACTGTGACCACCTCTTAGCCACACCCATCAGCACAAAGTGCACTGCCTCAGGCAGGTGAGGAGATGTCACTTGTCAGTACTCCATGAAAGGCCTTGTGTCCGTCAGATGGACTGAAGCAGACCTGGAGCAGGGAGACCGAGCAGGCACCGGGGGCCCTTTCCCTCCTTGGAGCTCCATGCCCTGTCTGTCTCTCCATCAGGGGATCACCCTGATAGCAGGGCAGCACCCAGCATCAGGCCTGGCACTTAAAGGATGCTTAGTGAGGGTCTACTCCTGGAGGGATGGGAGGCTCAGAGGGCACAGTGCCTGCGGGCATCTAGTCTGCCCAGAAGCACAGCCGACAAATGAGCTGCTGGTCTTTGCTGGGAAATGACCATGGAGGGGGGGACTGCTGCCTCCCACCCACTGCCCTTTGGGTGGCTGTGGCCACCAGACTAATGTGTGTCTTTCCACCTTTCACCCAACCCTCTGCTTCAGCCCTCCTCCAGGAGCCATGCCTTCCAAGACTTAGATACCTTATTCCCCCACCCCAAGACTTCCTGATGCTCCCAGTGCCCATAAGGCACTCTCCTGAAGTCCTGCCCACATCAAGGTGGGAAGGGCTGGGCGGGAAGGACCTTGGATGCCAAATGGAAGGTTTTGTACTTGACCCTGGAATGCCAGGAAGCCCCTGAACTTTACTGAGTAGGAGAAGGACAAGGTTGGACCCAGGCTTTAGGAAAACCACATTGGCAGCTTCATGAAGAGAGGAGAGAGACAGGGCAGGCAGCCCCAGTGGGAGGGATGAGGGAGTGGACTCGGGGGCCAGCAGAGAGGACCCACTGCCGAGGAGACAGCAGGTCTGGCAACCACTTGGAAGTGGAGGGTGAGAGATAGTGGGGGGGCCACCATCCTGTGCTGTGAGCCTCAGGAACTGGAAGGATGACACTGCCCTTGACAGTAAGAAAAAAGTGTGGAAGGAGGGAGGGTTGGGCAGAAGGAGAATGTGCTTAGCTTTGGACTTCTTAAATTTAAGAAGTCTGCTGGACATCCAATTTGAGAGACTTGACAAGCAGGAGGAGACTGAAGGTTGAAGGTCAGCAGAAGACTTATGGCTAGACATATCAACCTCCACACGCATGGAGATGATCACTGGATCTTTGGGGATGAAGGGGTTACCAAATGACATGTAAGGAGGGAAAAAAAGGGAGGGCCCAAGACAGAGCTGTGGGGAGCACCTATGACTAACAGTGGAGACCTGGATAAAGAGCCAGCAAAGGAGACTGAGAAGAAACAGGCATTTGGTAGAAGGAGGCAATGCTTTGAAAACCTAAAAAGAAGAAATTACCCAAGGAGAAGAGGGTGGTGAGCATGGCTACACAAGAAGATGAAGGCTGAAAAAAAGTCATGGATCTGGCCATTAAGGGGTCACAGAGAACCTTGGACAGAGTTTCAGTGAGAGTTAGGAAGAGAGAGGTCCCGATCAAGCTCCTTCCCATATGGTGCCCATCAAATCCACCAAGGGAACTGTTCCTTCCTTGGCGCTGACACAGGACGCCTCTCATCATCTCTGGGCCATCAGACAATGGCTCCTGTGGACTTTGCAGTCATCTCCTCCATCTTGTGTCTGTGGGTTTGATTTTTAATGTCAGCTTTGGCACGTCATCTTATTGTGTCATCGCCACGTTATCTGCAGCCCTGCACCCCTATTTGCTGAGATCCTTTTGTGTTCTCACTGAGGTTCCATATTCTCGCCAGTCCTCCTAGCCTTGTGTCATCTGCAACTGGGATAAGCCCGCCACATATCTCTTTGTGTACATAATTGATAAGGGGAGAAAACACTAAACAGAAGAGGGCCAATCTATCTGTTGAAGAGCTCCTTTGGGGCTGGGATTGAAATGTTAACCACTACTCTCTTAGCAGAGCCATTCAAGCAGCTCTAAGTCCATCAAAGCTGGAGTCCTTAAGCTTTTCTGGGGTCACAGACCCCTTTAGCAGCACTCAGGGAATCCTCGAATCCTCCGCGAATAATGACTCTTGCCTACATTCATAATTAAAGGAGATGCTGAACTTTGTTGAGAGGTTAGTGAAAACAAAGACGTAATACATTCGTCCAAGTTCACGGGGCTCCCGAAATCTATGCCCACTTCCCCCATGGTATCTATGGATCCTGGCATCAGGATTCCCGATTTGCCATTCTGTGGGGCTAGTCCATGTCTCTGTATTTTCCACAGGAAAGGCATAGGAAGTCTCGCCAAACACTTAGCTAAAACGTACAGAGGCTACACCTCCATTAGTGCCCAAATGGACCATGTAAATAACCATCAAAATAAACAAGATGAGTCTGCCATGACCTGATCTTGGGGACGCCATCTTGCCTCTTAATTATTTCTTCTCTAGGAATCCAAAACATCCCTTTAATAGAATGCTCAGGATTCTGCAGGAAATCAATGTCCAGTTCCCTGGACAATAGTTTATAGACTCTATTTTCTTCATATGTGTGTGAGGGGTGGAAGGAGGGCGTGTATGGAACCTGGGGCAACGACTCTTCTCCAGGGCTGTCATCGCTCCTGTCCCTCACTGATGCTTCGGAACTCACCACCTCCAAGTCTTTCCAATCCAATGATATGGTTTGTGTGGCCCTTGTCCTCCTTCTGGGAAACTAAGGCAAACCCATCAGATCCCAACGAGGTATCTCAGAAGTTTCCACTCTATCCTTTCTAGACCAGAGATCACTGTTCTGGCAGAGAAAACAAAAGCCATCTAAGACGCACAATTCTCCTTTCTGTCTCCAGTTACCATTGTCCCAGCCACATTTCTGGCTTTGATCCTGCTTTAAACACACACACACACACACACATACACACGCAAACGCACACACATACACACATACACACACACTCACACACTTATATTCACACACACACACACACACACTTACACACACTCACATACACACAATCACACACACATTCTCACACACACTCTCACACACCCTGACTCTCTTAGGTCACCATTTTATCTTCCTTTTTTGGTCTTAACTTGGCCCTTCTAATTGCACCGCCCTCAATATCCATTCCTTTGTTTCACTTTCCACTTCCCCTAATCGAGTTATTCCTGCTTTTCCCTGGTTCTGCTTACTTTTCTTTGTATCCATTATGCAAATACCTGCACCTTTCTCTATGTGTGTCACTCCAGCAAAGCAGCCCCCATTATCTTCTATCCGCAGTGTGTGTAACCATTTCTCTCTCTCATGCCCTGGTTCTCTCCCGGTATAAAATGTGCTGTCATAAATATTTGGGATATCTCGGGAGTTTCTTTTCATTATTGACTCCCTTGGGGTGCGTGCCTAACAATAGACTCTCTGAGCCAGAAGATAGGATTATTTTAGTCACTTTCTTCACCTCTTTCCAATTGTTTCAGAGAATGGCCTGAATTATTCACGGTTCCGTTAAATGCTACTGTGGCCACCTTTCCCTAGTTTCTCCAAGCAGCACTGGTCCTCTACCTTCCCCAGGCTCCCCTTCGTCCATGAAGCCCTGAAATTCTGCCCATTGGAAGGGCCTTCACCCCTAGAGTGAACGACTCCTCCCAGGGAGCAGACACACTGCAGTAGAACTCCCCCCCGCCCAGGAAGCCTAACGCGTGGCTCAGGGCCTTGGGGGTCCCTTGGGACCGTTTTGAGAACCCATAGCGCCATTCTGTCCCGGCACAGGGTGCGGTTCCGCCATACTTGCCAGAAATGAGATCCAGTGGCTCAGGCACTGGCTGAGCTGAGGAGAGCCCCGGACACTGGCAGGACGGCCCCTCAGATTGGTGGGGAGCGCGCTCAGTCCTGCCAGGGCCTCCTGTCCCAAGGCAGCCATTCACGGCCGCTGGGGGTGGGGACGGGAAGCCCACCCAAGGCCCTCCAGCAGACTCGCTACCACTGGCCGCAGCCCGGTGTCCGTGGGTCACTCGGCCTGAGCGGCGCCCCCCCAGCCGCCCACTAGGAGCATGAGCTTCCACAGCCCAGGCCCACCCGGACCCTCGCTCCTCGGCACTGACCTTTGGATCCTGGCCCTTTGGCAGGAGGGGAGGCTGGGGGGGCGCTCCCTGGTCTCTCCTCCAGGTTCTTGGTTCCAGAGTCCCCATGAAAGGTGTCCTGGTCTGGCGTCTCCAGAGACGGGGCTAGGAAGGGCCCAGCATGGGCCTCCCTTGGGGCTCCCTCATTGGGGCCCCTTCCAACGCTGCCTTGTTAAAGGCAGGAAGGTTCGCCCATTTACCCCTGGTAACTCATTGGGAATGTGGGGAGCTTATTGAGAACAATCTGTTCCAAAGGAGCTAATTAGAGCAGGGAAAGCAGAGCGGGAGCTGGAGCTGCCGGGAATCCCAGGGAGCGCTTCCGCCTGTCCTCCCGGGCCACAGTCGGCCTCTCCCGGCCTCTCCCTCGGCCTTAAGTGCTTAAAACGGGGCCCAGTCACTCAGGCATCGCTGCCCTGACCTCCCGGAGCCAGCCCCCAGCTCACGGCCCCTCCCTCCTGCAGGACGCGGCTCGGCTGGCTCATGAGGACGCCCAAAATGTCTTTAATCTAATTAAGAACCACATAGCCAGCTTTCTGAGTGCCTCCAATTAGGCACATCTCCTTCCCATCTGTTTATATTGTGTGTGGGGAGGGGGGGGGGGCGGAGAGAGAGACAGACAGAGAGAGACAGAGAGAGAGAGAGAGACAGAGACAGAGAGAATCCTAAAAAGGGAGGCAGAGTAAGTTCCAGTGTCTCCCTTTCCCAGGTCAGGTTGCTGACACCCAGAAAGGTCAGTGACTCCTTGGGAGCTGCCTTTGAGCCCCTCAGCTTTCTCCCGACTCTGAATCCAGTTGCTTGCCCATGACCCCTTGGGGGAGGGTTCTAGCCGTCTCCGGCAGGATTCTGCATGGACAGGGAAGCCCACAGAACTGACGACCGACTCAGTGACGGGGAGACACGGCCCCCAGGCTGACTCACCTGGACCTGAGAGTCCACATGTGTGTATGAGGCACAAGGGACATCCACGGCCTGGAAGACCTCTCAGGTGCCAGGAGGGGACAAAGCCTCTCAGTCTTCCTGGAGAAGAGGTCGAAGCCCTGGGGATGCTGATCCTGGAGGACAGAGGACCTAAAACTAGCCCCGAAGGACAAGAAGGTCCGGATTCCTGATGAGGGACCCTGGGAACTGCCTGAAGGAGTGATGAGGGAACTACTGAGATCAGCTTCTTGTGGAGAAGTCGCTGAGGGGAGCGGGGAGGAGCGGGCGCCAGGCTGGCACACAGCATGCCCAAGGAGAGCCCTCAGAGAGGGAACCAACCGGCATCAGCAGAGAGAGCGTCCTCCCCGGGAGTTGGCCCTACTTGGGACCCAGGCTCCCGTCTCTGGGTCTCCATGATGGCCCCGTCCTGGGCATGCGACCTGTGCTGGGATACAAGCACAAAAGAAGGACCCCTGCTTCGGGGAGGGCTGGATGGTCAGGGAGCGAGAGGAGACCCTGCTCCTCTTGAGTCGGCCTCTGGAGGGCTTATTTTTTTTCCCTTTTGATGTGACTTTTCTCATGCAGCATAACTGGGGAAACATGTAGTGAGGAGTTGCACCTGTTTAACCTGTGCTGGATTACTTGCTGTCTAGGAGAGGGAAAGGGGAAATTTGGAGCACGAGGTTTTGCAAGGGTGAATTTGAAGATTATCTTTGCATGTCTTTTGGAAAATAAAAAACTATCATAATGTTAAAAAAAATACTTGAGTGGATGCAAAACTCCCGGAGAAATGGGAGGATCAAATGGCAGCCAAAAAGATACCAAGGGAGGGACAAGGTGATAAAATGGGGGCAATTTGTGATTCTGGGAGTTATGGGGCCGTAACTTGGTCAAAGCCAGGCCCGAGGAGGATCCCTCTGGATGCTTCAAGGAGGGTGGAGGGGACCGGGAAGACCTATTGCCACAATCATCTCAAGGGATGGAAGATGGCAAAGACCCAGGAATGAGAAGGAGATGGAGGCAAGAGCTGACATGGATGAAGGAGCAGGACTCTTGGAGGACATGGAGCTGCCAGGACGGGACTGTGGGAATTCAGTGGGCAACCCTGGGGGAGTGATTATTGTTCATCTTTCCTGCTGGAAGAGGACCGAAATGATGTCGTGGTGTTGAGGTCAAAGGACAGCCTGTGATGGAGCAGACCTGGGGTCCTGGGAGACGGCGGCGTCCACAAAGGGGGCAGAGGGCTGGGGTTCGGGAGGCCGACATTTATTTGTGGTGGGATTGTGAAGGGCCATGGGGCGGTCCCGCTGGAAATGTCCGAAGGGCAATCCATGAAGCGAGACTGAGCTCGGGAGAGATGCTTCTGCCAGTTCTGAGCACCCGGAGGAAGCTCGATGGCATAGTGGTTAAAGTGCCACAGTCCCAAGCCCCGAGTACAAATCCTTCCAAGACTCTTACTAGCCATGCGACTCTGGGGAAGTTGTCATAAGTTACTGTGTGTCTCCGGCACATGGACGTCAAGCCCCGAGAAGCTCGGGGAGCCCTGAGTCCAAACAGGGCCAGAGGAAGCTATTTTCGGCGTCCCCGGCCCTCCCCGGTGGGTGCCCTCCAGGTGTCACCAATTCCATCTTTGTCCCCAAACTGTCGGGCCTTAAATTCTTCCTAGAGAAGCAGCAGCCACATCTCTTCTCGGGGTCCGGAGCCCGGGACATATTTACTATCAGAGCCAGAAAACGGATCCGCGAGGGGCAGTGACCTTTCTATTGTGCAGCAGAACCCCGTGGCGCGGAGCCGGCCTCTGTTCACCCCATGCCGTGCATGAGCCGAGAGCCACGTCCTTCTGTGCTCTGGAAAGGGAGAGGGACAGGGAGCAGACTCCTCCTCGGCCGGCCACGGGCCCCAGCTTTGTAGGATGGGGCTAATTAGGAGCCCTGAATCCTTCCCACCCCCACTGCCAGCCCTACCTTTGCCCGCTCTGAAGCTCTCTGACATTTGTCTGTGGTCACCAAGTCGATTGGATTTGACTCTTCTGAGAAGAAGGCATTATGGGCCCTGCCAGCTGCTCAGCCTGCCATCAATCACTCAGAGAGCAAGCCTGCAGGTGCCAGAGGGCTGGCTCCCCTCTGTCCACGTCCCCCTTTCATTTAGGCTCTTAATGAGAGGAAGGGCTCAGAAGTGGGCTCCCTCTCCCCCCAGGCTTTCCGATGACAGCACACCATTAGGAAGTGATGAATCTCGGGGACTGCTAATGTTCCTGGCACCTTTCTGCAGCAGCCAGATAAGGAGGAAATTTAGCTTCCACGGGCGGCCGTAAACACGGAGATCTTTGCCAAGTCCTGCACGTAGTCTTCCTTGTCTGTCTGGGCCCTTGTGGGGTGGGGGATTTGCATGGAACTAGGCCAGCAAGGACTTAGGGGACCCGGTAGGGCAGGAGAAGGGAAGCACAGCGGGTCCTCTCACTCTCACATCCCTTTTGAGTCCAGCACTTGTCCACCCAAGGGAACCAAGGGACTGATGAAGGGGGTGGGGAAGAGTCCGTTCCTCTCAGGCCCTAAGCAGAAAATACAAAGGATGCTGAGCAAGGACACCCCCTCCTATCAGTCCATGTGGGATTCGCTTTATTGCTGCCTAAGGATGAGACGGCCATGTTGGCCAGCCTTGAGAAAGTGCAAGCTGAGGCTGCTGAGGGACATCCTGTGTGAAAGCCCAGAGGCCATGCATGACAGGCCCACTGCTGCCCCACAAGGGCCCCCAGAGGAGCACGACCCGCCTTTCCCAGAACCAGCCTCGGGATGGCCAGCGATGGCCACGGACCCCAGAGACGTGACCTGGCTTACATGAGGGGGCTGCCTCCCTTGGAGAAAAAGCCCATGGTGGCAAGGGACGCTCTGATCAGCTGCAGACCCAAAGAATAGAGCCCTGGGAGGGGCCTGCATTGGCCATGGCCTGGGGAGCCAAGTCTGGATAGATGGTCGCTCCTTTTAGCTAACTCTTTTAGGGGGCCAAGTCCCCTTCAGGGTTTAGCCTCCAGCTAAGAGCACATCCCAACCTCATGGGGGGCCCTTTCTCCTGGGTAATTGAGTTCCACTGAGGACCTTGTCTCTCATATGCTCTCTCCCACTCTTCCATTTTCACCATTCCTGGAGACTATTCATCCCTTCCTCTTGTCTGTAGCCTGTTCCCTAAATAAATCTACATTTTGCCAAAGAAAATGGCCAATGTGGATTCTTCCCAAGACCAAACCCCAGTGTTGGTGCCTGCCATCTGTGTCTCATCAGCCACGTCAGCCTCTTAATCCTTTTTATTTTGCTTTAAGCCTCACCCCTTAGGAAACTGGTATCAAGGGACCCAGGATTGAGTAGGAGATAAAGCCAAAGCATGACAACTGGCAGGGACCGGTCCATTTTGTAGGTTCTGGGCAGGAATCTGTCACAGAACTGACAAGAATCACCAAGCACCTTCTGTGGATTTGGGCAACAGGGCCAAAGATGGCTCACATCAAGCTCCAGTGAGGCTCCTGCTCGTGGTTCCATCCTGTGGGACCCCACCAAGCAAGGATGGCCCATCATTCCCACACTGAACCTTCTCCTGCCCCTCCCCAGCCCATCAAGGTCTTTTCTCCAACAAGCCACTGCTCAAAATCAGCAAGATTTTGAGTACCCATCATTTGCCTCGGTCACAATGCTAAGACACGGGGACATGCCAAAAGTGAAAAAGAAAAAGATCTGACCCAAAGAAGCCTCCATTTCTTTGGGAGGAGGAGAAGGACCCCAATCTAGACGGATCTGAAGATGAGACCTCTCAACGGAACAGCTTTTCCCTGGTATTTCTTTGCTCATCTTGGGAGGGAACAGTGGGAGAGCAGGACCCAGAGTCCGTCCTCCTTCCTCTGGACCTTTTTATTTCTTATTTTTCTCTCTCTCTCATCCACACACTCTTCTCTCCAAGGGGCAGCTTCTTGCAAAGCCAGCAGAGCAACTCTGACCAGGGAGGCAGGAGACATTGGGGGTCAAAGTTAGCTAAGCCATTCCATCTCTAGTGGAAAGCTCACTCACCTGCAAAGTAGGGACCATGAGTCCTGAGCAACCTCCCTGAGGGAAATAAGATCTGAATAAAGTGCTCTGCAGACCCTAAGGAAAGCCCCCCAAATGTCACCTCAAGTTCTGGTTCCCTCCTTGGTCCTCTCCCTGCAGGAAAAAGGGAGGAGCACTAGAAATGGTGGGCGGGGGGAGAGTGGGGAGAGACACATGGTTTGCTGCATCCTCCAGCAAGGTCTAAAGCCATCCCGACAGCCTCCCACCGTAGCCCAGGATGTCAGGAGCTGTCCACATGGCAGGTGCTGGCTGATCTGACATCATCCGGCTGAGCGCACATGGCTCTTGGCAGGAGAAGCTTAGAGAAAGCCATGTACGCTCCTCCTGGCAGTGCCCCCAAGATCTGCTCCCCCCCCCTCTGCTTTGTCAGGTCAGATTTCCACTCTGCGTGGTGGTCTCTGCTCTAGCCATTATACCACCTGTCCATGCTCTCGCCTCATCCCATAAAAATAAACCACTGCTGTTCTTCAGAGACCACGGCTTTACGCTTAAAGACCATTCCTTGCTTCAGGGAAAGAAATGCAAATCTTTTGTCTGATGGAAAAGCAGGAGGTAAGTTAAAGCTATTTCAGCTCTGGGTTATAAAGGAAAATGGGGATGTTTTAAGGTATCCCATAATAATACCCAGGTGAGAATCCCCTCAACAACACTTTCATCAATGAAAACTCTATAGATGAGGAACACATTAGGTGTCAGATAGCCAAGCTCAAATGGTTAGGAAGTTGAACCTTGCCTAGTTCTGCCCTCTCATTGCCCAGGTCAGGATGCCCACTGGTCTCAGGAAGGAGTTTCCCGGTGTCCCCTAGCATTCCCTCCCCCATCTTTATTCTCCAAGGAATTTTCCTTGACCCTTTGACTAATGGGGTTGAGCTTCTCCCAAGCCAAGGAATTATTGAGAAGGGGAACTAGAGAAGCTGACTAGAGATGAAATCAGAAAAGTCACAGGATCCAGAGAGAAGTACCCTCAAGGAAAGCCACATAAATCCTCACGAATAAGCCTCATCAAGACAAATGCTCTATCACTGAAAGATGACCTCCCCCATCAGCCTCCACACCCTGAAGGGATGGAATTTTCCTTTCTTTCTTCCCTTGGAATAATTTCCCTCTCTATGCCTTCCTTTCGGAGGATGCTTGTCTCTGATTCTTAAACAGTCTGTCTACTTTTCTGGCATTTTGTATCTTAAGGTGACAGACATGGCAAAAACTGTTGACCACTGATTCCTTCATTTGCTATGTTACATAATTAACTATGTTTACTGTGCAAATGCAGAGGAGAAAAGTGATTGGGAAGCACCCAGAAGAGGAGACAAATTTGAAAGCATGCTGTTTTTCTAGAGTGTTCTTTCTGGCTGGGGGCCCAGAGCTATATGAGAAAAATATTGATTCATTTATATAATTTCAGAGGACAGAGAGATTATTTATATTAGGATGCCTCTGGGCAATCGAATGAGTCATCAGGAATGGAATGACTCAATGAGAATTCAGTTCTTTTTCCTCAGGATCGTTCAAAAAAGTCCTCCTAAAGGAAAGTGACTTGAGAGATAAATCATAATGAAAGGGAGGGGCAACCCAGCCCCCCCAAATCAAGGGCTGAGTAAGTGATGAAAAGACCCTGCTTGCTGACATATCACCATAACCCTTGAAAATGTCCTTTATCCCTCCCTCTGCTTCTCTGCCAGTTCTACCCTCTGCTCCTAGTTTTACCTTCTGGGGCCAAGCAGGGCCTGTTCTATGTCACCTTCCTTTAGTTTATGAAGAAAGCTATCACGTCCCCTTTCAGTCTTCCTTTATTTAGCTAAAGAGCACTCACGTATTCAGATAATTTTCATAGAACATCACCTTCCTAGGCACCCTACTCCAGATGTTCTCCAACTTAGAGACATTCTCCCAAAAATGTGGTTCCCAGAATGGAGAACAATATTGCAGGGTAGTTACGGCCCAGGCCAAGTACAACAGAACCATCACATCCTAATGTCCACCTTAGACTCACCTCCAATTCCATTGGCTTGCTTGCCTACCCTTAGACAACGCTGACTCAGTCTCAGCAGTTTGCTAGGAGCCCCAAGTCATCAGTTTGCTTACAATATTAATTTTAAAAAACCCTAAATATAAGACTTTATCTTTATCCCTATCAAGGCATATCTTACTAAGTTTTGCCCAAAATTCAGTCCTGTCAACACTTTTAAAAATCCCAATTGTATCACCCAATCATTAAAATATATTTAAACCCATTCTTCTTAATTAATGCAATAGCCAATTGGTTCCATTCTTCCTCTACCTGCGTGTTCCTGGACACACTTACTCATCATCCCTCAACTTCCTTCTATAAAAATGAGAGCAATGACCATTATTTGAGGGTTCTCAGTGGGTCCTGTCACCAGGTGAGTAAGCAGAGTACCTGCTTGGCTCAGGCTCCCAAGTACCATGGAGTCCGGTCGTCACTTCACCTTGCAGATATAGGTTCTACTCTCAATGAGTGCAGATCAGGATGAAGAATAAAGGCGTTGCTGATAGCTCAGGAGTGAGCTTCTCCCCTCCCCTGGCTCATGGGAATAAAACATCTCTTTATGGTTGCTACCTCCCTCCCTGTGAGTATCTTTCCCCCTCATCTCATCCTTTTTTAAAGTTCCCTTTTCTTTGCTGCTAACAGTTCATGCTTTACTTTTCTAGATAATTAAATTAAATTAGAGAAATTAGAGCCTAACGGAAACTAATTTTGCATAATATCCCAATGCATTTGTGTAGAGCCTCGAAAGTCTCGGTGCCATTTCTCTAGGCAGAGGGGTAGCTCATTATTTATCTCTCCGCCGCCTCCATTGCCTCCAAATGCTACAGCTCATGTGGTTAGGAGACATTTCATTCCACTGCAAAAAGAAAAACATTGAACGTTACGAGAGAATTCCATCTCCTCACAGATCCCAGAAATGGCCCTCCTTCTGCAGAGCGCCTTCTAGAGGGGCTCCGGAGACAAAGCCGTGTGAGCGCGGTGCCGTTATCTGCTGAAGTTAGAAAACCCATTCCTCAACTTCGAGGAGATGCAAATGCAATTACTCCCAAAGCACAGAATGAAGAAAATGAACTGTGGTCTTGGTTAGCATCCTCTTGTTGTGGGCCGCAAGGCCAGAGCTGGCCCTTTGGTCAGTCACCTTCCTGAGGCCGTTCAAAGGGGCAGCAGCCGCTGCAAGAGCTGCTGTCCTCCTGCACCAGCCAGTCCACGTGGAGGCAGGACCCAAGTAGGAGCTCCCAGGACTCTCAGAGAGGCCCTGGAAGACATTCCACAGTCCCATGGCCTGGTCAGCAAGGCCCTGGGGGGTATTTCCACAGTCCCATGGCCTGATGCCCTTCAGAGGCCCCCAATAAAGGTTCTTGTAATTAATTCGAACTGAGCTGGACTTTTCCTGGAAGCTCCAGGATCAAGAATTCCAGAAGCCTGACCTCAGGCCCCAACAATGGAGAAAACTGCATCTCGCAAAATACTAAAGAAAGGAACAAGGACTTGGAGGGGAAGCAGGGAAGGGAGCAGGTGGGTGCTTCTCTCTTACAGGAAGTGCTAGGAAAGCAATTCTTAGCGTGCTTACTCTTGATTGAAGGCTGATAAGTGGAGGCCTCCAGTGACCTGGAAAAAGGAGGCTTTTCTTTGAAGAGAGAGTTAATTGAGAACATCAGCTTAAGAGAGGAAGCTGTCAGATAAGATGTCTGCATTTGAAAAAAACAGCTAAAGACAGCAATGAAAGACAGAACCATGTGTGGCTCTGTTCTCCTGGAGGTCTCCACATCTAAATGTTTGTTGAGCAGGGCAAGGTACAATTTATGCATTCTTTTAAAAATGGATTTATTCAGCATACAGACAACATTCAAAATACCAGAGGATAATTAAGTACTCTCAGAAAAAATACAAACTTAACTCCCCACGGGGAGAAAAGGCTGGTTATTCTGAGCAAGTTGGAGGGGAGCCCTTTGAGTCAAAGGTAAAATTTCATCCCAAGATTCACACCGGTCACCTAAGGTCGGGGGCCATGGTGGAAGTATTGGACATATGGCCAGTGGTCTTAGTTTGCCAGCAAGGCTGCCAGTATCATGCCCACCATGGCCAGAATAGAAGTCATATGACCTAGCAGGACTGGACCTCGAAGCCTGTTCATAAATTCCCAGAACAGGAAACGGGCCAACGACCCCTGATTAATTCATGGATGAGTCAGGCCTCCAGCCCCTTTTTCTCTATAGCTTCTTCTATCATGGGGAGCTCTGGCAGGCTGACTCAATTCTCTCACCTCCGAGGGCAGAGGTTGGGTCTAGGGAGCAAGAAAATTCATTTAGCGAACATTAATTAAGGTTTGTTCCACATGTAAAAGATAACTGTGCTTAACATTGGGAGCACAAACCTAGGAGAAACTGCTGAGGTCCTGGATGCGGCGGCAGAGAAAGAATGAACTACTGATGGAATTGCTCCCTGGGACAGGTCACTGACAGGATCGGTTTAGCCTCATGGTCCCACCACAGTTGGGGTCCTGTCAGAAATCCCAGCCATGCTCCTGAGGCTAAACTTCCTCTCTAAACCGGTCTATGGCTCCCGCCATCTTGGCTGAACCCCTTTGGGCCAGTCCTCCACTCTGCTCACGGTGTTTTTCCCTGTAGCTAACTAACTCTTTTAGGGCAGAGACTCCAACCTCAGGGGCTATTTCCTTTCTCTTGGCCAACTGTGAGTTCCACTGGGGAACTTGTCCTTTCCATTGTTAATTGTTAAAATCCCTTCCCTTGCTATGTGCTCTCCCAAAGCTATTCCATATTTACCACCCCCAGTGTCTACTGCACCCATTCATTTTGTCTGTAACCCTCTCCTAAATAAACTCTATTTTTTGCCAAAGAGAACGGTTGTTGGGAATTCATGTGGTGGAACCCCAAGATTTGGCGCTCCGAAATCACATTCCCTGGGCCCCCAAACCAATCATCGGTGCCCCAGTCACCACAAAACCACTTTTTAAACTCACTCTTCTCAGCAAGCCCTCAGACATCACTCTCACACACCAGACTCTTTGACTCAAAATTTACAGGATTCTTGGACAAGGGATGCTTTGTGACAGATTGAACCAAGAATCCGAGTTTGAGCAGCATCTCTTTGCCAGTCACCAAGCATTTATGGAGCATCTTTTGTGTGCTAAGCCCAAGGAATACAAAGAAAGGCAAACATTGTCCCCAGCTTCTTCCTGATAACAGAGACAGAATGCTAAGAACTAGGTACACACGAGATACCCAGGGAGTAGGAAGGTCAACTCAGAGGCAAAGGTATTAGAAAGCCCAATGGCCAACACAAAGGCACAGAAAGGAGACTGAGGGTCAGTTTGAAGAAGGGGAGGAGGTTCTATCCTAGAGTGTATGGAGTGGAATGAATTTAAATGCAAGAAAGTTGCTGTTATTTCTTGCTAAAAAAATGATAGGAAACCCTGGAGTAGCAAAAGAAGAGTGTGACTTCCCCCTTAAACCAATTACTTCAAGGGTTCTCCTTCTAGCTCAGGTAAAATCCAAAGAAAGATCCTTTAATTTAAAAAATAACTTTCCCCTTCTCCTACCCACTCCATCCAGGGAATTGTGGAGAATGGTTTTAACTAAATCCTTAATTCCCTAATTTTTAGTGTGGGAGAGGAGAGGTATTGGAGTGACCACCAGACTGAAGGTCTACTGAGTCATTGTGCTGACCTCAGCAGGTCACTAGCCCCACACAGGAAATTAAATGGCTGCCACTTGGATTGTCTTGGGGAGATTCTGAAGATCAGGTGGCAGGGTCAGGTACCAACCAGCACTGGGGGCTTTTCTGGACTAAACTGTCAAGCATTCAGACTCTGCTGCAGAGGCCCAACCAAAAGCCCCCCCCAAAAAATGGGGGTGAGGTCATGTGAAGAAGTCCCAGGGGCCATTCCCCTACATGCAGGGGAAGAGATTACAGACTCAATGAAGGGATACCATAGATTCCAGGAAAGGTGAAGAGAAATAGAGCTGGGAGAGCAAATAGTTAGACTAGCCAGAAAAAGGAGGAAGATGCCATAAGCGGGAAGGCACAATGAGGAGGGAGAGAAGGAGGAGCCTCGTGATGGGCTCAGGCCTGAAGGGAACTTAGCAAAGATCTTCATCAGAACCACATCTTTTAGAGGGGAAATAGAACCTTGGGCTTTCTCAGGTGGAATGGCAGGAACTCAAGAGGGAGCATCAAAGAGCTAGATGGTCCCAGACCCGTCTAAAGGTTTGCAAATCAGTATCTCAAAGATGGTTTAAAGATGCACAGAGATTTGAGTGATAGAATAAGGAGTTCCATCCTCACAACCTTTCAAATAGAGAATATTGTTATTGGAATCAGTTATAGCTGATAATATCCAGATGGGCTTCTTCCTGACAGGGGAAGGTAAGTTAAGTCACATCATAGTCACTGTTTCTGGAGAAGTTTAAGTACTGCCAAGGTAAGTATGGAAAAGATTCTTAATATCTTCAGTGCCTAAAAAAGGAGAGCTCAATGCGCAAAGCCCCATGCTAGGTCTTGGAGATACAAAGGTCTACAAAGAAACAATCCCTGCCTTCAAGAAAAAAAGAAAGAAATGTCTTAAACACAAATAATTAAAATACAAGAGATTTGCACACAAGCAAAGGGGAGGAAGGGGCCAGGCAGAAGATACTACTTTCACCTGGATGGATGGGTAGATAGATGGATGATGGATGGATGATAGATAGAAACAAATAGATGATAGACAGAGAGATGCATATATACTTACATAGTTATAAGTTGGTAGAAGTGAATGGGCACACATTAAGGACCAGGCACTGGGCTAAGCTCTGGAGGGGTCCTACCCATTGGGAGCTCACATTCTTGCCTGGGGGCAGGGAGGGAGAGAATGTGGAGGAGGAGGAAGAAGATGCCAGTAAGGAGGATGAAGGGCATGAGAGTGAGTCTGAGTGAAGTGAAGCAGGGTTTGGGTCCAGGACGAATTTGTGGTCTCTCTAGTTGTTCCTGGAGAAGGGAAGTCCTGGCAATGACTAAGGGAGGGACATGTTGTCCCCTGGCATCAGAAAGTTGGTTGTGACCGTAGGGGCCATACCATTCGGTGATGACCCCGTTAGTCATCCAGGTCTCAGGAGGAGGGAGATGCGCTATCTCACCTCTTCTTTGAGTTCAAGCTTGCTGTATAAGACTAGATTTTGGAAATGTTTCCACCAATAACCTTAAAGTCTTTTATGTTTCATATTTGAAAAGGTAAACTTGGTTTATCTCAACAATTCTCATTTTTCTCCATTGATGTCAGTAGAAAGAGCATTAATCATTCTACTGATCTGTCCAGCTCATTCACCAAGGGCGGAAGTAACTCATCATTGCCCATCGAACACTGGCTGTTCTTTCTCCCCCTCTTCCCACGAAGGCGACAGACGCCCCCATCCCGCACTGTGCCCCCCGGAGGCAGCCTCTGCTTGATGGGTCTCTGGATGCCTGTAGAGCCCAATGAGGTGTCCCAACAGCCGGGGCAGAAAGGACCAGACTGAAGCCACTTTGCTCCCTCCTCACCCCTGTACTGATTCACCAGCAGCGGGGTCGTGGCCAGTTCCTTCAACAAACTTCATGCAAGGATCCCTCCTCCCTTTGGGTGAGTCACTGCATACAATAGTCACTTGATAAATGGGGTAAAAGTCCATCCTACAGGGCCCCTTAGGGTCCCATCCTGGACCCCTTCTCTTCTTCCTCTACATGCTTCGTGGACCCCCATGAATCTCCCGTGGACCTAATGCCCATCCCTGGCTGGCAACACTAAGATCTCTCGATCCTGCCCTGACTTCTAGTGACCTCCCGTCTCACATCTGCCCTTCGAGCTGGATGCCCAGGAGACAACTCAACCCATCCCAAACAGAACTCATTCTCTCCTTCTAAGTACACGCCCCACACACCTCCCTCTCACCCCCACACCTTGTTATTGGCCATTCCTGTCCTCTCAGTGCTCCCCAACCTGGGAGTCATCCTGGATTCCTCCCCATCTCTCCCTCCCAGAGCTTCCACGGGGCCAAAACCTTCACGATATCTCCCCAAAATGCCCCCTTCCCTCTGACACTTCCCCACCCTGGTAGAGTCCTGGTCACCCCACAGTGATCTTGCAACGGCTCTGGTGGGTCCCCACCTCCAACCTCTCCCCACTCTACTGCGTGCTCCATTCAGTGACTAAAGGGATCTTCCTGCGGTATATGTTGGCCATACTACCCCTCACTCAGTAAAATTCAGGGGCTCCCCATCACTTCTAGTGAGCATTCAAAACTCCTCCATTTCCATCATCTTATTTTCAGTCTGGTGGCCCCGGCCTCCATGTTCCATGGCATTCGTTCGGACGTCATGGTGACTACGACTCCTAATCTCCCCGGCTCCTTCCAAATTCCCCCTAAAATCTCTTCTAAGGGAAGCCTTCCCCCATCCCTCTTACTGCCCTCCCTCTTCTAATTATTCCCTATTTATTCAATCTATGACTTGTTTATACCCAGCTGTTTTCATGTTGTCTCCTTCGTTAGACCAGGAGCTCTTCAAGGACAAGCTCTTCATGTCTTGTCCTTCTATCCTTAGAGCTCATTAGCCCAGTGCCTGAACATAGTAGGTGCTTCATGCCGATTGTCTGGTTGTATGTAAAGTCCATGCTTTGGTTTTTTGTTTACTTTAAGGAAAGGTTAGTGTGGTTTGGGAGAAGAGGGAAGGGGCTGGGTGGGCCTTGTGGATTGCCTTGGGAATCCCCCCCAACTCAGAGGGTCGGCCCCTCAAAAACATTCAAGGAACTTGGACAATGGGCTTCTAATACACCCATGGAGCTCAGGCTCCACCCCTCATGCTTACTACTTAATGAAAGGAGACAATTAGCTCAAAGCAAGAGAATAACAACACGCCATTGGCTAGCATTCACTTCAGCTTTTGCAAAATCCTTTAAAAATATTGCCTCATTAAAAAAGGAAATGGGCAGTTGGCGTGTGTGTATGGATATGAATAATTCTCTTAAAAATCTGTTACAGATGAAAAAGTAGAAAGAAGCTAGTTGCCATTAATGTTGTCTCATTCATCTTCTTGGGAGGAAGGGGCTAATAATAATTTTTTAGATTTTTCTCCAAAAAAAAGTGTCTCATTTGAGCTTCATAATGACCCTCAGGGACAAAGCAATTATTATACCCATTTTGCAGATGAGGAAACCAAGACAGAAAGAGATTAAGTGATTGACCTAAGATCACGCAAGATTGAAATCGAATTTGGGTCCTCCTCATTCCAGATCAGTGCACTGTGCCACCTGAAGTGCCATCATTAGAAAAACAGCAACAAAACACATCCCCCCACACCTGGGTTTTTTTCTGAGGGGATTAGAACAGCAAATATTAGTTGTAGGGATTGAATGAACCTCACTGACTCCATCTTGTGACTGAGTTCTATTCAGTTATGGGTCTAGTCCAATTTTTGTCTTCAGAAACAACTTTCTTCAGTTGGGGGAATTAGGAGAAAACATTACTGCATTGTCTGAACTCAGCCCTATGGGGACGGGAGGTTGGAGCACCCCAACCCGTTGCTCAGAGACCTTGACTAAGGACCTTGGTTAACCTGACCAGGTTCCAAGAGTGCTGCACGGGGTTTTCTCACACAGCCAGCCCCTCTGAGTGTGAGCCCAGTTCTGTAACTGTCCTTGCTTAGTCATTGACCTTTACTAAAGCTCATGAAATCAGGCTGATCATCAATGGCAAGAGCAGCTGATGGGCACTTGGAAGCCTCAAGACTAGAAATCCCAGTCCCTTAAGATCACCTCAATCCTAAAATTCTACAGGGGCAGCATCAGCTGCCCTCTAAGGACCCAGATCCTCAGTGAGAGGAAATTGAAGAAGCAACTCAGAGGGGACTGTCACGATAAAGAATTTTCTTCGGGACATTTGGGGGCTCCTCGAGCTTTTAAGTATATGCCAAAAACTTCTCCATTTGGGAGGCTTGATTTCGGACACATGAAAAAAAGCAGCATTTTTTCCTCTTTTGTTTTAGGTGTTCATATTTTTACATTAAACAGTCAATTTTCTGCTGTGTTTCTTTACAAGTCCAACCAGTTTCTTTGTGATGACCTTTGCTTGCTTGAATGATTAAATACTATTTTCTGTTATATTACAATTCCCTTATGAGTCCGGAAACTATGATCTGGACAGATTGTCTAATCTCTCAAATACTGATGCCTACCAACTCTTCTTCAGAACTATGATAGTCTGAAAATCTTTCTCCCTCCCTCCCTCCATATCTCTCTCTCTCTCTCTCTCTCTCTCTCTCTCTCTCTCATTCTTTCTTTCTTTCTCTCTCTCTGTCTATCCTTCCCTCCTTCCTCTCCTCTTCTTCCTCAACCCCATTGATCACTTTCTTCTCATTCAAAATGCATTTTAGGGAGTATGAGGTTTTTAAATTTTATTTTATTTTAGCTTATGGAATAAAACAATCATTTCCATAATGAAGTATATTTTTAAAAAGATGATTGCATACAAAACTGCAAATCTACTATGTATAATTTGCTATTCTGTTTAAATATGCAGCAAAGTTGTCATGCAAATTTCTTTTTTTCATTTCTTTTTCTTTCCTATCTCCCATCCAAGAGATAGCCACCCATTAGACACAAATGGATGTATATATATGTGTGTTTTTGTAGACATATATGTGTGTGTACATATATATATATGTTAAAATATTCTATACTTATTTCTATTTATCAGTTCTTTCTCTGAATGCAAGAATCTTCCTTCACATATCCTACCTTGGGTAGTTATAATAGTCAAAATAAGTTATTCACTCAAAGTCGTTCTTAAAACAATATTGCTGTTACTGCATATGAGGTCTTGGTTCTGGTCCTTTCACTCTTCATTATTTTAGATAGATCTTTCCATGTTTTTCAAAGATCATTGAACTCATCGGTCTTAGAGCACACTAGTATTTCATCACAATTATATGCCACAAGTTGTTGAAGGTTTTAACATTTTAAACAAAATTACTTAATTTGCCTTGTGTCATTGCATCTCTTTTTTGGTAGTTGGTGGTACAGTGGATAGAACATTAAGCCTGGAATCAGGAAGACCCGAATTAACATCTGACCTCAGATTCTTACTAGCTGTGTGACTCTGGGTCACTCACTTAAGCTCTGTTTGCTATAGTTTCCTAATATGTGAAATGGGGATGACGGCACCAACTAGCTGCCCCCTAAAAAAGAAAATCCAGAGAAATCCCAATGAAGTGGGAGTGGCACAAAGCTCGACAGACCAACGCCGTGGCTGAGGTCCTTGGGCAAAGCCCAAAGTAGAACACCAACAAAGAATGTGAATAAGACAAGTTAGCAGTCTAGGGTTCAAGTTAGAATCCGAGTCGTGAGGTCATTGATACCAGCGCCTGTTCTAGAATACGGCAAATAATAGTAGGAAGACTTTGCAAACTTTATTTGCTTCTGGTGCTGCTAGAATGGCTTACAGCATTTCTCCTTGAAAATAAATGATAGGTGGAACAGTGGTTAGACCACCAGCCCTGAAGTCAGGAGGACCTGAGTTCAAATTTGAGCTCAGATACTTCCTAGTTGTGTGACCCTGAACAAGTCACTTAACCTCAATTGCCTCAGGGGGGAAAAAAGATAGCTTTTGATTTTAGATATATTATTATATTTATGAAAAGGCCATTCTATGCCTTTGCTTTTTAAAGGGATTTTTGAAATGAGTTGCATATTTTGTTGGGTTTCTCCCCATCCCTACCCTCTAAATCTTGACATAAGCACATTGTTTAGCTCACATGGCCATTTCTGTGATGATTGATATTATTTGGTTCCCAATATTAAGTCATCTTTTCCTTCCTAGCATGATTGCAGCTGAGTCACAATGAACTGGTCTCCCACTGAAATTTCTCTGTATACAAAGGTTTTGTTTCCATATTTTTTCATCTCTTTTTGAAAATGCCATTGGACTAGAGCTCTCTTTAGCTCCTCTTTAGATCAGGCGTCAGGACCATCTTTGTGTAAGAAAGAGAATTCAAGAGAGAGCTTTCTTTTTCTTTTCAAAAATCATTTTTCTCTTTGTGAATTGTGGGACCTGGAGCAGAAAGTCTCTGTGGTACCTTCCAGCTCTAATCTATCATTTATCAGGAGCAGTGGGGTTTTTTTTGTTTTGTTTTTTTCAAAATATGTTTGTTTGTTTTCTTTGGAAATTAATTCAGAGCTTCCTCAATTTCTTTGTCAGGCATTTGGGTTTTTAAGATTTCAGTTTAATGTTTCCTTCATATAAGCTCAAAGAATTGTGGCTGGATCTCCCAGCACAGGAGAGATGGGGGGCGCCAGGGTCTCTTCTTGTTCTCTTCCCAGAAATGCAGCTTGGGCTGAGTTTAATCCTGGAGATCCTGGGGTCAAGTGTTCTTGCATTGCCTCAATAAGTACATCATCCCAGCATCCTGCAGGATCAAATTTAGTGATAGCTAACAGCCAGAACCTCCCCAAAAGGCATAACGTAAAAAATAATCAGTGGGATGGACAATGTGTTCAGTACACCCAAGAAATGCTGAACATTCAGGATTCAGAAGCACAGGTCACCAGGCGAGAACTCGGAAACTTAATCTATAACTAACCACTGGTCCACCTGCAGAGCTCATCAGAACACCAAGAAATCTGCAAACTGCTCCTGAGGCTTTTTCCAGGTCCCCTCAGCTCAGCGCCCCCCAAACATCCTCACTTAGCGTCTCTTTGTAATAGGCTTGGGCCGATCTTGGGTTTGAGGCTTTTCCTGCTGTGGTCACAAGGTTCACACCTAGAACCCAGACCACCAGGTCTCTCAGACTCCCGGACAAATCCAGACAGATGAACCTCCCTGCTCAGGTGTGATCAACAACTGGGGAAAGGAAACCCAACGCAGAAAAGGCAGCAGAGAGCCTTGGTAGGAGCAGAGTAAGAGGCCATGGAGCTCCCTCTCCTCCTTTTACACCAGGAAAACTGAAGGAAGGAGGGTCACACAGACAGTAAGTCTCAGAGGCAGCTTCCTGTTGTCATCCCCTCTCCCAGTTCTCCCCAATAAGGGGATTCCTCCTCATCTCTTTGTCAACCCCTCATCGGGGAGTCATGAAGAGACTATTTATTCATAGACATCCAAAAACCTCAGAGTTTCCCAGTGTGTAACTGATACTCTTTATTTCTTCTGTCACAAATTCATTTCTAATTTTGGTCATTCTCTCTCTCTCTCTCTCTCTCTCTCTCTCTCTCTCTCTCTCTCTCTTCCTCTCTCCCTCTCTCTCCCCCTCTCTCCCTCTCTCTCTCTGTTTCTCTGTCTCTCTCTTATCTTCTTCTGAGGAGCCTAATTCCTTGTTACATCATCACGAAGGAGATAATGAGGCAGAGTGGAGGAATTCTTCAGCAATTCTTTCATCAGTGCCTGAAGGGCTACGTTTCACCTCACACTTCATCAGCTTTTCATGTCATGGCACCATAATAGTATAATGCCACTGTTTCCCCTTTGGACCCAGCTGTCCTGATTGTCCCTCTGATGTCCTTGCTTTCCTGCGCTCCCAGTTATTTTCTCTCCCTCAGAGTGCAACAGTTCTGAGCAAAAGCTGAACTTGGAGCCACCAGCAAAGGTGATGGAGCAGAGAACAATGCATTTCTTCCCACAGTTATTCCAACAGAGATAGAAGAAGAGCACCACATTGCACAGTGACTGAGGAATCACTCCAGGTCATTTCTTCAAGAACAAGATCACAAAGTCAAACCACAGCAAATATCCAGGACCAGGGATTGTGCAACCTGAGTGTGTCAGCAATATTCTAGTTTGATCCAAGAGTAAAACTGATCCAGATTGAAACCCTGAGAGAGAAGAAAGACCAAGCTCAGCCTGGCACCTGTGTCCCTCTGACCCGAGAGCTCTGTCTAGAATCCAGGACAAAGGACCCTGACCCGGTAGGAACTACAGAGACATGGCTGGCCTTGAGCTCTCTTGCTCTGAACCTTTGAGAAAGCTGATAGTCTGGTGCCCAAAGTAACTATCTACTGGTGTCCATGGAAGGACAAGCCTGCAGTTGTATTGCCCAGATTTACACCTCATCATAGAGCGTGGTAAACTCAATCCAAGAATGAAGTCATCAGTCTTTGCCCCAGATCAAACTATTTAGGGCAAAATAACAATTTATAGCTCTGAGACCTGAATCACTACTATGATCCCTAAAGAGCACATCATTTAATACTTGGGGACTGGTGCAGCAAGACTTCTAAATAATATACCAGACTATAAAGTATACAAAGCCAGGTCCTAAAAAAGAAGTCCAATTGAGAAATTAAGGCTGACAGAACAAATGAAGAAAGAAGACCTCAATTATAACAAGCTATTATGGTTACAGGAATGGTCGGGCCATACTTCTAGAGAAAGAGAATAACTCCAAACATCTATGAACAAAATGACAAAGAAAAAGGTAGCACGGACACCAGGTCAACTAGAATTCCTAGAAGAAAATAATCCAGAGATAAGAAGGTTCAAAAACCCCAGCCTGAACTCTTCCTGAAACCGTTGAATAACATAGCACTTAATACATGGAAAGCAGCAGAAGAAACCAAGAAGAGCCAAAAGAGGACCAACCACAGCCCAGACATCCTTCCAGGTGTGTGCAAAGTCTAGCCATCACAAATTCTAATTTTTGTTATTAAGGCTAAGGTTACTATCATAATAGGAATATGCCAAACACAAACCTAAAAAAAGAGAGAGAGAGAGAGAGAGAGAATGATCCAAAACACCAAAGCCTCAAAGAAAACCCAACTTTAATGCAAGTCCAGCTAGAATTTCTGGAAGAAATGAAGAGGTGACGTGGGGGGGGGGGGGGGGGGGGGGGGGGGGGGGGGGGGGGGGGGCGGGGTTTAGGGTATTTTTTTAAAGGCCTTATATGAACTTATAAATGAAATGAGAATGTTAGATTAAAAAATTGGAAAATAATTGAGAATCCTGGAAGATTGATTTGGAAAGGAATTTAGCAGTTTAGAAAAAGAAAAACAAAACTCTACAAATGTCTTTTAAGTATTTGTGAAATAAAAAGACCTTGTAAAAACAATGTGAAAAAAAACTTGAAAAAAGAAAAAGAAAAGAAAATCTATGCCCTTTTATATTAAAAAAAAAAAAAAAAAGTAACCTGGAACTAAAATCAAGGAAAGATATGGTAAGAAATATTGAACTCCCTGACTAAGAAAAAGAGTTTATATAGTATATCTAAAGAAATAATGAAATATAAAGGATTGGGCCTCAGAATTTGAGGATAAAATAAAAATAGGAAAAAAAAAAAAAAAAAACAGCCCCCTCTCCTGAAAAAAAAAAAATCCCTAAGTGAAAACATATAGAATTGTAGTAGCTGTGAATGAGGGGGAAAAAAACCAATTCAAGCAACCAAAAAGAAAGAATTCAAATCCTGGGAAGTCACAGTCAAGATCATAAACTTTGAGTGGAAGGAGTGGAATCCAATAAGTCATAAGACAAGAGATATATGATTGTAGTTAAGAATGCCTTATCCAGCCAAACTGAGCATTATGCCCTAAGAAAAACTAGATTTTTAATGAAATAGAGGACTTTCAGGAATTTCTGATGAAAAGAACTAAAAATATATAAAAACTGGAGTAATTAATTGTGAGATTAAACAAAGATGGAGGGATTAAGAAAGTGAGTATTTCTTTGAAGAAATCTTTGCATATGCAAAAATGAATTGAACAGGAAAGGGGGAAGGAAAAAGTGAAAGTAGATTCAGGGAGAGATTAGTTATAAGTAAAAACAAATTCTAATCTTGAAGATTATACCATGAAAAGGAATTTAAAAAGAAAGGATGAAAATCTGTGATTAGTTCCTGAGCAAGGGCAAAAAGAGCATTTTTTTTTCTCTTATCTCATTCTCCTTTTCAAAGAGGAATTCATTGGAGGGAAAAAAAGAGGGAAAATACAAAATAATAGAATGGAGCAAAATACACAAAGAATTATCATAACTGTGAATGAAATAAATTAGTCCATAAAATCGAAGATGATAGTGGAATGGATTAGAAAGCAGAATCCAATTTGTTGTTTACAAAAGACATACTTGAAACATAAATATTAACACAGAATCAAAGTAAGGGGATTCAGTAAAAATCAAGTATACTTCATCTGAATGCAAAGAGAAAGAGATCTTTGATCTCAGATAAGTTAATGTCAAAAATAGATGTGATTAAAACAGATAAACAAGAAAATTACATTAGGATGAAAGTTACCATAGACAATGAATTGATATCAGTAACTGACATGTGTGTACCAAATGTCGCATCAGCTCATTCAAGGAAAGTTCAAGGAAAATCAAAATGAGTTACAAAGAAAAATCTACCACGAAATTTTAATAGTTGCAGAACTCAATTTACCATTTATACAACTAGACATATTTAAGAAAGAAAGAAATACAAAAAAGGTAAGAATATCTGTATAAAATTATAGAAAAACTATATATGATAGGACCTTTTCATTTGTTCATTGTTGGTAAATCTGTGATTTGACAGTGATTCTAGAAAATTATTTGGAACTATTGCCCTAGTTACTAAACTATGAAAATTCTTTGGCCCAATGATAAAATTGCTAAGTTGGTTTATGCATTCAAAGAGATAAAATAAAAAGGGAGAAGACTGTAATGAAATACAATGGAATGTCATGGCAACTAAGAGATGATGATGATGATAACTATTATCATTATTATTGTTAATTACTAGCATTAACATTGCCTTAAGGCTTACAGGAATTTTACATTTGTAATCTCATTGTAATCTCATTACAATCTAGTGAAGTAGATGCTATTGTTATCTTTATTTTACATATTGGAAAACTAAGGCTAAGAGATTAAGTGACAAAACAAGTTTCAGTGAAACTTGGAAAAACTTGTATGAACTGATGCAAAGTAGAGTAAACAGAACCAGGAAAACTATTTTAAGAATACAACATTATAAAATAACTGTAAAAAGTTGGAGAACTTTGATCCGGGCAATGAACGTCCATAATTCTAGATGACCAATGGTGTAGAGTACTGTGCACCTCTAAACAGAAAGGTGATGGACTCAAGATCCAAAATGAAAAATATGTTTTCCCACATTTTTAGATATGGCCAATATGAGAATTGTGTGTGTGTGTGTGTGTGTGTGTGTGTGTGTGTGTATACATATACACATACATGCACACACATATCCCACATATTACAATGAATATCACTCTCTGTTTCTCTTTGTCTCTGTCTCTTTTAGTTGATAGAGAGGTCAGAAAGAGAAATAAATATTTGTTATTTAAATTTGTATTAAAAAGCTGCTCTCCTTTCATTATACAGAGCAACAAGAAGTCTATACAATAATTAAATCTGATGGACGTGGCTCTCTTCAATAATGAGATGATTCAAACCAGTTCCAATGGTCTTGTGATGGAGAGAGTCATCTGCTCCCAGAGAGGATTGTGGGAACTGAGTGTGGGTCACAACATAGCATTTTCACTCTTTCTGTTGATGTTTGCTTGCATTTTCTTTTCATTCTCAGGGTTTTTTCCCCCCTCTTGATCCAATTTTTCTTGTGCAGCAAGATAACTGTATAAATATGTATACATATGTTGGATGTAACATATATTTTAACATATTTAACATGTATTGGACTACCCGCCATCTAGGGGAGGGGGTCAAGGGAAGAAGGGAAAAATTTGGAACAGAAAGTTTTGCAAAGGTCAATGGTTTTTTTTGGGGGGGGTTATAGTTTTTTTTTTTAATTTACAAGTTATATGTATGGGTAATTTTACAGGATTGACAAAATGTCAAACCATTGTATTTCATTACAGTCTTCCTTTTTATTTTATCTCTTTGAATGCATAGACCAACCTAGCAATTTTATCATTGGGCCAAAGAATTTTCATAGTTTAGTAACTAGGGCAATAGTTCCAAATAATTTTCTAGAATCACTGTCAAATCACAGATTTACCAACAATGAACAAATGAAAAGGTCCTATCATATATAGTTTTTCTATAATTTTATACAGATTCTTATCTTTTTTGCATTTATTTTTTCTTAAAAAAACAAATTCCCCTCCTTCCTCCCACCCCCTCCCCTAGATGGCAGGATGACCAATACATATTAAATATGTTAAGGTATAAGTTAAATACAATATAAGTATACATGTCCAAACTGTTATTTTGCTGTACAGAAAGAATCAGACTCTGAAATATTGTACAATTAGCCTGTGAAGGAAATCCAAAATGCAAGTAGACAAAAATATAGGGATTGGGGAATTCTATGTAATAGTTCATAGTCATCTCCCAGAGTTCTTTCTCTGGGTGTAGCTGGTTCAGTTCATTCCTGCTCTATTGGAACTGATATGGTTCATCTCATTGCTGAGGATGGCCAAGTCCATCAGAATTGATCATCATACAGTATTGTTGTTGAAGTGTATAATGATCTCCTGATCCTGCTCATTTCACTCAGCATCAGTTCATGTAAGTCTCTCCAGGCCTTTCTGAAATCATCCTGTTGGTCATTTCTTACCAAACAATAATATTCCATAATATTCATATACCACAATTTATTCAGCCATTCTCCAATTGATGGGCATCCACTCAATTTCCAATTTCACTGCCACAAACATCTTTGCACATACAAGTCCCTTTCCCTTCTTTAGTATCTCTTTGGGGTATAAACCCAGTAGAAACACTGCTGGATCAAAGGGAATGCACAGTTTGATAACTTTTTGGGCATAGTTCCAAATTGCTCTCCAGAATGGCTGGATGTGTTCACAGTTCCACCAACAATGTATCAGTGTCCCTGTTTTCCCACATCCCCTCCAACATTCCGCATTATCTTTCCCTGTCATTCAGTGTGACAAGTGTGTAGTGGTATCTCAGAGTTGTCTTAATTTGCATTTCTCTGATTAATAATGACTTGGAGCATGTTTTCATATGGCTAGAAATAGTTTCAATTTCTTCATCTGAGAATTGTCTATTCATATGCAAAGATCAATGTTGAAAAATTATCCATACATATATTTTCTAAATAAAAAGCTTTAATAAAATTTTTTTTAAATTTAAAAAGCTGCTCTCCTGAGGCATCTAACCTCCACCCAAGTGTTTATGCAAGTTATCCACCTCATTGCACATATATACATATGTATACAAAACTCTATGGGAATATAAAGTAGTGGTGTGGCCCTATTGTTCCCTTTCTATAGTAAGACCCAACTATAAGTCTTCCCATCTGTAGCCTGCTTACTCCCAATTTTTTATCATTATTCTCTCATAACTGTAAAGCTAAATAGAAAATTTTTGGTCTACAAATTTCCACTCTTGAGCATTCTTCTTCTGGACTATTTTGCCCCAGCATTCCTCTCATTCTTACAGGGAGGAATTCTTCTATATCATTTATCAATAATATCAACTTTCTAATGAACGTGGTTCTTCATTAATCCGTGATCTATTGATTTCATTCTTCTTTTTATTTTCATTCTGATTTCCAACTACTTATATCATTTGTTCCTTAGATTTTTCAATTTCAATTTCTTCTTTCTGTGACTATCTCTCAGGAAAAGAGAAATTTAAAAAAAAATTAATTCCAGCTATTCCAGATTGATAGTTTTATGTAGCCTAGATGTATTAAAATATTCATTTCATTATTTAGCCTTTGGTTGTTATATGAATTTATTTCTCTTTCTTTTATATAAAGCATTTGCACATCAAATATCCTGCCAACATCTAGTTTCTTTTGAAGAATGACTAAAATTTTTTTCTTTTGCTAAACCTTCATTTTCCCCCTGATGATTAGGTTCAGCTTTGCAATATGCTATTTGGAGTTCACATTGATATTATTAGAATATGCTATTCCAAGTTTTTCCTTTTATTTTTCAAGATCAACCAAGATTGTGAAAGGCTCAGTCCATCATTATCAGTTGAAGAAACCGAACCTATTTAGGTTGGAGAAGACTCAAGGAGAATGTGTTAACTACCTTCAAGTATTTGAAGGTCTATTACTGTGGAAAAAGATTAAACATGTTCTATTTGACCTCGAGGAGAAAAGAACCATGAGCAAAAGGTAGAATTTTAAAGAGATCAATTTAAATTACATGTCAGGAAAAACTTTCTCAAAATTATAGCTGTCTAAATGTAAGATGGGCTTCCTGGAGAGATGGTAGATTTCTTTTCCACGGAGTACTTTGGTTAGAGTATGGATAAACATTTTTGTGTTTGTTATAGTGAAGACTCCTTTCATGTGAGGGTTGGACTACATGATGCTGAAGTTCCTTCAAACTCTTAAATTTTATTATTTTATGATTCAAAAGTGAGGAGCACAGAATTATTTAGTTTCTTGGAATGCAAAATCTTTTTTATTTACTTGTTTATTTGTTTATGTATTTGTTTTCTTGGCCATCTGAAATACCTATTATTATATCTATAATTCTGAAGTTTGATAAAATTGTCTCAGAGAATCAAACGAGAAGGTTGTTTCTATCTGTGTTTTCTAGATTCTGTTTATCCGTACTTGAAAATCTGCTACCAATATTTCTGAGCAACTTTCCAGTGCAATTTCCTAACATAAAAAAGTTTTTTAATGATCATTTTCTGGAAGATATATAGATTCTACATTACAACTCCATAGCCTGTCTTCACATTCAATGTTCTCATTTTCTAGAAATTTCATTAAATTTTCCAAAAATAATAGATAAAACTAAATTTATTTTTTAATGACTCTCAGATATAGATGCTATTATTATTCCCATTTCACAGATGAGGAAACTGAAGGTAAATGAGGTTAAGTAACTTCTCTATGGCTACAGATAGAAATTGTCTGAAGCAGACTTCATATTTTAATCTTTCTGATTCTAAGTCCAATACTCTTATCAGTATGCCATCAAGCTGAACTAATATTATTGTCTTTTGACTTCATTCAATAAATTTTCCTTCTCCTTTTGCATTCATACATTCCTAGTCTGCTCTTTTCTTTTTCAGAGAATTGTCTATTCGGGATAATACCTCGGGTGTTTGCTCAATATTCTTTTTGCTCTTATTTAATTGATGGATAATTTTATAATTTCCTTTCTTAAGAGTGCTAATTAATTTCTGATATCAAGATAGTGAGTAAGGAAGGAACCTCTCCAATTTCCCTCTAAACACTTCAAAAACTGCTTCAGAATTAATCTAAGAGCAAAGTGGCAGGCAAGAAAAGCCTTCCTGGGGTAGCAGGGGAGCAAGGTCCAAGAACATCTGCAGCAGCATCTAATCTCACAGCAGCAACGTTCCAAGCTTAGGGCTGGCCAACACTGAGACCCCAATCCTGGGATCTGCCAGCAAAGAAATCTGTTTCCATAGAAACCCACCCCTGGAGATCCCACACCTGGAGATCCCACCCCTGGAGCAGGTCAGCAGCTGAACTCTACACCCAGGGGAGGCCAACTGGGACAAGCTAGAAGGATACCTTCCCCTACAGTGAAATCAAGAAGCTAGGTCCTGAAACCCAGAAAAATCTAGCTGTAAGACCCAGAGCCCCCAGCACAAAAAGCTTGGGACAGTGCAGGACCAGAGTCCAGCTCTCACATAAAAACACTAAATCACAAAAAGGCAGAAAAATGAGCAAAACAAAGAACTTGACTATAAAAATTTAATATGGTGACAGGGAAGATCAAGGCATAAACAGGAGAACAATAGTGTCAAAATGGCTATATGTGAAGCCTCAAAGAAAAATGTAATTTAATCTCAAAAATAATTACTGGAACAATTTAAAAGAAGATTTTTGAAAGCAAATTAGAGAAGTAGAAGAAAAAACTGGGAAAAGAAATGAGAAAGAATTCAAGAGAATCAGGGGGAAAGAGTCAATAACCTAGGAGAAAGAGATACAAAACTTTACCAAAGAAAATAACTCCCAAAAAATAGAATTGACCAGATGGAAAAGGAAGTACAAAAGCTCACCGAAGAAAATAATCCCTTAACAATTATAATTTAGCAAGTGAAAGCTAATGACTCTATGAGACATCAACATATGATAAAATCAAAAAAAAGTTTTTTAAAAATAGAAAAAGATATGATATTTCTCATTGGAAAAACAACTGATCTAAAAATAGATCAAGGAAAGATAATGTAAGAATTGCAAAAAATTACAAAAGAGAGCTCCTTTGATATATTAGAACCAGAGGGTAAAAGAGAAATAGAGAGAATCCACCGATCACCACATGAAAAAAATCCCAAAATGAAAACATCATAACCAAATTCCATATCTCATAGTTCAAAGAGAAAGTACTTCAAGCTCCCAGAAAAAATCAATTCAAATATCTTGGAGCTATCATCAAGATTACACTGGATTTAGCAGTTTCCACATTAAAGGACCAAAGAGTTAAGAATATGATGTACCAGAAGGCAAAGGCGTTAGGATTATAATCAAGAATCACCTATACAGAAAAATTTAATTTATCTTTCAGGGTGGAAAATTGACATAGAAGACTTTCAAGCATTTCTAACTAAAAGACCAGAGCTGAATAAAAACTTTGATGCCCAAACAAAAGACTCAAAGGAAACATAAAAAGGCAAACCAAAAAAGAGAAAATTTGAGAAGTCCAATAAAATTAAACTATTTAATTTTCTATATGGCAAGATAATATTAGTAACTCTTAATAACTTTATTGCCATAAGAGCAATTAGAAGGATTTTACGTAGACAGAGGATATGGATATAACGTGATTTTGATGAGATGATACACCAAAAATCAAATTAAAGGGATGAGAAAGAGAATTACCCTGGGAGAAGAAGTAGGAGAAGATTGAATGGGGTGAAATATCAAGTATAAAAGAGGCATGTAAGAGATAGCACAATGGAGGAGAAGGTGGGGGTGGTGGGGAAAGTTTAAATCTTACTCTCATCACAATTGGCTCAGAAAGAAAATAACATATCATTCAGGTTGATACAGAAATCTATCTTACATTATAAGGAAGTAAAAAGGGGAAAAAATAACAGAAGAGACTGATAAAAGGGAAGGTAGATTGGGGGAGGCGGTGATCAGAAGTCAACACTTGTGAGGAGGGGATGAATGGGAGTAAAAAAAAAAAAAAGGAGGATAAACCAAATGGAAAATGTATGGAGGGAAATACAATTATAACTATAAACATGAATGTGATGGACACCCTTAAAACAAAAGCAGAGAGCAAGATGGATTAAAAATCAGAATCTTATGATATGTTGTTATAAGAAACACTTTTGAAAGAGAGAGATACACATAAGATAAAGGTAAGGGACTGGAGCAGAATTTATTATGCTTCAGCTGAAGCAAAGAAAGCAGGAGTAGCATTTTGTGATCTCAGATAAAGCAAAAGCAAAAATAGATTTAATTAAAAGAGAGAAAGAAAAATATAATTTACTGAAAAGTACTATAAACAATGAAGTCATATCAATACTAAGCATATATGCACTAAATGGTATTGCATCTAAATTTTTGAATAAGTTGAATGAATTACAGGAGAAAATAGATTAGTGAAGGACCTCAACTTTCCCCTCTCAGAATGTAATATCTCTGGGGGCAGGGATGGAGATTCAATAAAATAAAGGACTTTCAAGCATTCTTGATTTAAAAAGAAAACAGCTGAATAGAAAACTTGACTTTCAAACACAGGACTCAAGAAAACTATAAAAAGTAAAACATGAAAGGGAAATCATAAGGAACTTGATACATGGGAAGATGATACCTGTAACTCTTAACTTTCCCATTCTTAGGGCAGTTGGCAGAAGTATATATTGACAGAGGGCACAGATGTGGATAAAATACAAAGAGATTCTGTCTTTTAAAACATAAAATTAAGGTGAGAACAGAATGTACTGAAAGAAGGGAAGGGAGTGATAGACTAAAGTAAATTATCTCACATACAAGAGGCAAGAAAAAAATTTTACTTTAAGGAAAGAAGGGGATGGAAGAGGGAGGGAGTGAATCTTACTTTCATCAGAATTGATTCAAAGAGAAATAACATACATAGTCAATTGGGTATGAAAATCTTTCCTAATCTATAAAAAAGTATGAGGGGAAACAGAAAATGTAATGATGAAAGGAAAAATAAATTGGGGGGATGGTCAAAGGCAAAAATATTTTTGAGGAAAAACAAAGTAAAAGAAGAAAATAGAATAAACAAGGTGGGGGAATACGATGGATGGGAATGTCTTAGCAATAGTGACTGTAAAAAACAAACAAACAAACAAACAACTTTTAAAGCAAGTTTCTCTGATAAAGGCCTCATTTCTTAAACACATGGAGAACTGAATCAAATTTATAAAACTAAGAGCCATTCCCTGATTGAGAAATGATCAAAATATTTCAACGGTTTTCAGATTAAAAGAATCAAACCTCTCTATAGTCAGATTTTTAAAATGCCCTCTCTTACTATTGTTTTGAGAAATAAAATTAAAACAATATTGCAGCACTACCTCATACCTATTAGATTGTTCAAAAGAACAGAAAAAGAAAATGGCAAATGGTAGAGAGGATGTGGAGAAAATGACATATCAATGCATTGTTGATGGAGTAGTGAACTGATTCAACCATTCTGTAGGGAAGTTTGGAACTATGTTCAAAAAACCATAAATCTGTGTATACCCTTTGATCTAGCGATATCAGTGCTAGATCTATATCCCAAAGACATCCAATAAAGGGGGAAAGATCTATTTGTACAAAAATATTGAAAGCAGCTTTTTTGTGGTAGCTAAGGATTGGAAATCAAAAGGATGCCCATCAGCTGGAGAAATGGCTAACCATACTATAGTATATGATTGTAATGAATATTATTGTGCTATAAGAAATAACAACAAGAATGACTTCAGAAAAACCTGGAAATAGTAACATAAAATGGTGGAAAGTGAAATGAACAGAACCAGGAGAGCATCGTACACGGTAACAGTAATATTGTTTGATGAAGAACTGTGAATGACTTATTCTCCACAAGATAATCCCAAAGAATTAATGATAAAGCATACTCTCTGCCACCAGAGAAAGAACTGATATTGATTGAATATAGACTGAAGCACACTATTTTTCACTTCCTTTCTTTCATTTTTTTTTCTTTTATTCAAGTCTTACAATACAGAATGACTAATATGGAAATGTTTTCTATAATCACACATGTATAACCTATATCTGATTGCTTATCATCTCAGGGAGAGGGGAGAGAAGGTAGGGATTGAAGGATGGAATTTAGAACTCAAAACTTTAAATAAAAATATTTTTAAAGTGCTAATTGCTTTTTTATTTCTTTGGTATCTTCATCAAATTTTGGCATTCTCTTTGGAAACATTTTAAGGGATCTCAATGTTGTCCCGTGGTCATTTATATAGCCCATGCCAAATTTATTATAACACTTTCATCATCTCTTGAAGTTTATCACGATGGCTCTTTTTTTGGGCGTTCTGTCTCTGCTTCTGAGGCCTTAGCTGCACAAAGTAAAGAAAGATGAAAAAGAAGGTTGTTAATTTCAATGGATGGAAGCTTCAATAAGAACTACACAAGCTTCAGCAGACACTTCCATTACAGCAAGCCTTCTAACTGTTAGAATTAACCCTTCTGTGGGAGTCTAGAAGTCCAGAGGATCTGACTGACATGAGAAACTGAAAGACCTATGAGTTGCCTTTGAAGCTTATGAAAAGAGAGCCATGAAAGGAAAAAGAAGGCAAAGTCATGAGGGGAAGTGAGCCTTTGTCACTCACTATCCTAGAAGAGAAGAATATTTCTGGTTGGGACAAAGGAAGCCTCAGACACCAGGCAAAGCAATACCTACTGAGCAGGTCCCTAAAGAAAAGATGGAAAGAATTCTTATTCAACAGAGATTAGTCAGCCTATCTTGACAAAGCCTAGAGCCTGCTTAAAATTCATAGATGTTAATAATGATCCCAGACTCATTTGCTCATGTGATTATTTCACAGATTCAGCAAGCTTTCCATCTGAACTTCCATTTTTTCCGTTCTGTTCACCAGCTTCTTCCACAACTAAGTAGGACTATTCATATTTACTAGGAAATTGAGAAGAATTATTTGTTCCCAGAAGTCCCCAAGCAATCAATCCAGGATAGCTAGAATGGCTTCCATTAGAAAACCAGGTCTTTTGTCCAAAAAGCTCATCTGGTCTCAGATTCCTTTCTCGGAGTTTCCAATGCCTTGCCATGCTAGAACCTGCTCTTCTCCCTTAAAACCAAAAGTTTTGCATCAATCAATTTTAAGCAAGGATGTCAGTGAGGCAGACATCCATATTTTGATCACTAGTCTACGACCATCAGGAAGGAAAAGTCAAGGGGGATTGAGTTAGAACTTCTGCATATTGGCTGAGGTTTCATTATTCTGTTTGCTTTGTCATGGCTTCTAGCAACCAGGAATAGAAATAAATAACACTGGCTTTCATAAGGTCACTGAGTCATTTATGGTTTAGTGGAAAATTAGAAAGATCGCTTTTTGGAAAGTCTCAGGGCTCTATATTTGATTCAGCGATCTTTCATATTTTTATTCATGGTAACTGTGGGCGAGAGCCAATGCACAGGTAGCAATTGAGTAATAAAAACATCTTTACAAGCCACGACATTGGACTGAATTAAATTAAATTAAATTTGGTGAGCATAAATGTAAGGTTTTCACATAGGTTCAAAAAATCAATTTCAAATGTAAAATATGGGAGAAGAAACCTGACCAGATAGTGGGTTGATTTGTTTTATTTTGTTTTGTTTTCTGAAAAATAAGAGAAGTTTGATAGACTTAAAGATCAATAGAATCTGGAGAATGATATGGGAGCATAAAAGTTTAATTTGATTGGAGCTTCACTAAGAGAGACACTAAGAGAGAAGAAATTGCAAATAACTCTATCCTGCTCCAACCATACCAGGAGTCTCATGTTCAGTTCTGGGCATCACATTTTAGGAAGCATATTGATAAGCTGGAAAGTGTTCAGAAGTGGACACTAGTGTACTGAACAGCCTTAAGACCAAGTCATGTAAGCATCAGTCTATGAGTTGGAATAAGTGAATCTATTTAGATTGGAGAAGAGATTTCTTGGAGAGGAGGAAGGATGCCTGATAATGACTTAAAGTATATGAGGGTTTCTAAATAAAAGGGTATGAGATGGATTTCATTTGATCCCAGAGGACAGAACCAGAAGCAATGGGTACATATTGCAGAGACATAATAAGAGTTGATGTCCAGAATAACTCCTGGATAATCAAAGCTCTCCTCAAGTGGAAGGGTCATTCTAGGGTGGCATAAATGACCAGTTTCCAGGTATATTAGTGGAGGGTTTTTTTTTTATTTTACAGCTTAGATTGGATTACATAGACAAAACTGAATTAGAAAATGATCTGAAGGCTTTGGCAGACTGTACGGTCAATATGAGCCAATAGTACAACATGGTAGCTAATAAGGTTAAACTATAAGTAACCTTAGGCTGTCTGGTGAAATCAAGAGCAAAGGAAAGGATAATTCGCTATGCAGTACTCTGATCTGGTCAGACACCATCTGGGGTTCTAATAAATTCTGGGTACCATGTTTAGGAAAACCATTTGTAGGATGGAAAATGTTTGGGACAATGAGGATGGGAAAGGGTCTCAAGGTGATAGATGTAATAGATTATGGTGAAGGAACTAGGGACATTTATTCTAGAGAAGACTCAGAGGAGACATGAGATGGATGTCTTCAAGTATTTGAATGACTGTCAAGAACAACACTTGATGCTGCTTGAGCGTAGAGTATAGGAGTAGGAATAATATGTGGAACTGGAGAAGAGGAAAACTTAGGGGTGATGTGGGATAATGTCCTAAGAGGCAGCAGTGATATTATTCCCCAGTGATATTATATGACATAAAGATATGAAGATAAAAAAGATATAAGCTGGATCCAAGACGACAGCCACATGTTAACAAGATTTGGTACTTGGGAAGTGAAAGACTGAAGAAATCCTTGGGGTAATATTTGACCATAAAGGAAGGTACTCTAGACAACATAGATCCAGAAGGACAATCAAGTACTTCTCACATTGCACTGGGGAAGCCCTCCTGATGGAAAAAGATGGATAACAGTGGCACAAGACAGAAAGTCATAGAAGGGTTGTTTTCTGCACCATGGGAAGGAGATTGTGGAGATCCCAGATTTGTCAAAGAATTTTATTTCATAGATATTTTATTTCACAGGTTTGAATTCAAATAAACTGTTGATTTGAAATAGGGTCTTTGGAATTTGCATTGTGAATGGTTGGAAACATCAAAAAAGCTGACACCAATATTAATTAATATTTGGGGGAGGAAACTGTTAAAGATATATTTTGGTCTTTTTGTATGTTTATTACCAAAAAAAAAGTTTTCTGAACTATGCTTTTAATTGTCATTAGAATGTAGAGAATGAGCAGGTTTTTTTTTCCAAAATGGGGTTAAAATAAAGACATGCAAAGAGGCTATTGTTGATGTTGCCTTCCCTGGCACAGATGTTTCCTGGCTATTTCACAAATCACCCAATTTGTCTTGTGCTTCTAAATCCTAATCACAGGTGCTGGGGTATCCAGGGATGTGGTCAGATTGATGATCAGGGACTTCATCTCACATCAATATACTTGGGTCTGGGTCATTACTTAGTCATCCAACACTATGGTTTGAGTTAGAGATAAGCGGCTAAGGTTCATCTTTTTTAATAGGCTCTGGATTACGGGGAGTTTGAGGAAGAGAAAGTGCATCCCATCCCTGTAGAACATTATTCTCAGAGGTGGGTTTGGACAAATAAAATAGTCAGAACATACTTAAAATTCACCTCCTGTTTTTCCTCCTTTTTTGGTCCCATGACATCTGCAGTTTTGAATCTGGAGTGTCTGATAAAAGCTGGGATGAAGAGCCAGACTATTTGGACTCAGTTTATTAGCTGCTAAATAGCTTTCTTAGCAGATCTTTTAGTCTCTTCATCTTTTTCACTAATCTCCGCGTTATGTCTCTGGGAGATTCTATTACACAAAATCCATCACAGCTTTCTGTGGATTTCCTGAAGGTGTCAGAACATTATTAATATTAAATGCTAACTGACATACTTCAGAAAATTCTGCAGAGATTGCACCAGTGAAGACTTGTGCAAATGAAAGAAGCATAGTAAGCATCCACAGACTTCATCATGTCAGCCTGAAAACTTGCTCCTGAAAAGTGGAAAATGGGTCATCACTAAGGATGTATCTGAGCTGAAATGTGGGTGACCCAACCAGCTAGAAAGAGTGAGGGACAAGGCAAGTCAAGCACCCGTACCCAAGACATGTTAAAAGACCTGGAAGAGGGCTCAAGGAGCATCCTAAAAGTCCACATTGAAGGAGGAATAGAAAACTGTGCACAAAAGTGCCCAGCAAGGAGCTGTGAAGGAACAGAGGTCTCTCCTCCTAAGGGATGCACCAATGTGGATAAAATTGTGGTCCCACAACTGGACACATCAAAGTAAACTTGTCCACAGACTCATCACGGGGCTGTCTAGACCTACCCCAGAAACAATTCACAATCAAACAAATAAGCAGTACTTATTAAGAAACTATTTCCAGGCCTTGGGCTAAGTGATTGGGATTCAAAAAGATGTCCCAAACGGTCCCTTTTCTCAAGGACCTTGCAATCTAATGGGGAAAACAATGTGTAAACAAATATATTCAAAGCAAGCTACATACAGGATAAATAGAAAATAATTAGCCGAGGGGAGGTAGATTAAAGATTAAAAGGGGACAGAGAAGACTTTCTCTAGAAGGTGGGATTTTGAGACTTAAAGGAAGCTAGAGCAGAGGAAGGAGAGCATTCCAGGGATGGGAGCAACCTGAGAGAATGCCCAGAGCCAAGCAACCAGTAAGGCAGAGTCACAGGATCCAAGAGAGTTCAGAGAATCACAGGATCTTGGAATCTCAGATTTCTAGAATGAGAAAGTCGTGTAATAATTTTGTCTCAAAATCTCAGCATTGGAAAGGATCTCCAGGAAGACTAACATCCTTTCTCCACAAACTAAACTTCCACTAGGAAATGTTCAAAAAGCCATAATAATATAATTCCATTAAGAGCTAACATTCCTCCAACTGGCCAATGACCTGGAAAGAAGAGCATGTTATGGTTGATTCTTGGTGGGTTGATCCCACCAGGGGAGATGTCCTGGCAGACTGGAGAGATTTTGAACGCGGGTCTCCATGATGGACTCTGGGTTCATTGTTCGAAATCTCTCTCAGACCTCTTGGTTCAGAGAGGTCCCAGTCTACTCCTGACCACCCCCCCACTTTCTGTCCTCCCTTCTATCAACAGTATAGATTACGACATCGCTACGCTGCTTCTGCAGTGTTTTGAGAAGCATCATGGGTTTTAATCCAACATGGAGAAGCGAAGGCCTGAGTATTGGGGCAAAATTCCACAGCCCTGGACAAAGGGATGGACTTTTCTATTACTGCCCTTCCTAAAGGCTGCTCTCCAGGGAGTAGAAAGGCCCTGGTGAGTATCAGTCATGGGAGTGTCACACAGTGTTGGAGTCCCGCCCGGGTCCGTTCTTGGTAATATTCTCCTAATTTCCTGGAAATTCATTTTCACCCCTAAAGTTTCACCAGGAAAGCTTTCAGAAGGAGGAAGGGGACAAACCACACTGGGGGACCGCCTTGTTCAGCTCCAGCCCTAGAAGCCCTCATTCCCAGGAAAGGTCAGTTCTAGCTCTCCCTTCTCCATGAGACATTTTCTGAATCCCCTTCAGCTACCAATGGTGCATGGAGGCGCACACACACCCTCAAGTTTGTGGGTGTGGTAATACCCACATGTATTACATATACTTTAAAATGCACGTGTTGTTTCCCCCCAAACAAAAGCTGTCTTTATACTCCTAGCATGAAGCAGTGCCTGGCACATAGTAGGTGCTTGATGAATGCTTGGGGATCCAGTGACTGATTGATTGATTGATGGGGATCTTTTTCTTTGCAAATCACTTACCCCCAGGCAGTGGTCACCATCTGGAACAGTTAGCCGCCCACCTAGGGTCCTCAAAGAACCTCCACGGCTCTACAACCATTTCAAAGCACGGTGATTATCAAGCCATTGGCATCTTCCCCCCTTGCCATCCCCATGATCCAAGGGGAATTGGAACCAAAGCTCACAGCAGCTTCAAACTGCCTTAAAGGAAAGGGATGGAAGAAAATGGCAGCAGAAAGAACAGCTTTCCTCCTGGCCTGTTGCTGGTCAGAAGGCAAAATCACCAGGAGATGCCTTGATGGGGTTAGGGTGAGGGTTAGTGTCTCCCTCCCTTCTCCATCCTCTTGTCCACACACTGGACTGATCATTCTGTGTTGTAACAGATGAAGATCTTGAACAGGCTGAACACAGCAGCCATCTTTGACACGGGTCAGAGGGCAAGATGATGTGGGCTGCTGGTCAGGCTCCTGTGGGTGGACAGAGTTAAAGCATCATGAGCTTCCTGCCCTCTGGGTGTGTGGAGGGTTGAGTTCTGGTCCTGGAAACGGGAGGGCAGTGAGTGCCATGCCCCGTACGCAGAAGAGGTCCAGTTATTCCCTGCTGCAGAGCTCTCACAGTGGTGATCCCAGCCACCCCAGGGCCCGTGTGGGAGTGTGTGGGAGTGTGTGTGGTTGTTTGTTGCCAGAAGGGTCTGGGGCTCAGCTGCCACTTCTCTCTCCATGGAGGGATCATGACGACCGGAGCCGAATGTTGAGAAATGGTCTTTGTTAGGTGGCATTAGGAACAAAGGCACCAGATCGAAGTGAAGAACAGCAGAGAATGCAAACCACTCTCCCTTCATCCCCCGCTCCAGCCGTCTCTACCTCTCCACCCAATACTTGGCTTTAAAAACATTCATTGGGAAATAATGATTGTTTTATTGAGTATTTCAAGCCAACAATTACAACTTTGAAAATGATGTTTAAAACAACTTTTATTGTCAAGTGAATCAGAAAAAGCATAAGCGTCAGATTGAATATAAATGGGTTGGCTGTCCAGACATGGCCCTGAGTGGAGATGACATGGTTTGAATAGAGAATCAGACTGTGAGTCATGTTTTCTGTTCCCAACTACTATGTAAACAGAGTACAAAAATTATTCTCTCTGGTTCATGCTATTATCCTCCAATGCATATTCAGTGCCTGGGTGAGGTGGGAAATGAGGAGAGAATGCCAATGGAGACCCCAAGTTTAAACTGGAGAAGGAGATTACAGCTCTCGGAAATACCGGGTTCTTTTTGCATTCGGAGTATCCCAGAAAATTAAGAACTATCTCATCCCAAGCACTACTGTCTGAGGTCTCCCGGTACATGAAAATGAAGAATGACAAGTGACTAGAGGACCTGAAGTCCAAAACCAAATCCCCTACCCCACCTTCATCCTGCCCATCTTACAACCCAATCTGATGGAGGATCCAGGGTTCAGACACCGCAGGATGAAAGCTGAAACTAGACAACGAATCAGTAATAAATGGAAAATATTTTTAGAACAAACTCTTTTTTTCCACTTAAAAGTATTTTTCCAATTCCATGTGAAGATAGTTGTAAACATTCATTTTGTAAGACTTCCAAAAGAGTAAGAGTAAGAGTTTTTTGTAAATTTTGTAAGAATTTTGTAAGAGTTCCAAAATGTTTCTCCTTCCCTTCCTCCCCTACCTCCTTCCCAAGACTGCAAAGGATCTGATATAGGTTATACGGGTACAGTCATGTGAAACATATCTCCATATTAGTCATAAACAAACTTTTCTCTTTTAATGACCTGGAGCCATCACTCAATTAACTTTAAGAGGCAGAGAATACAAGATCCTGTTGTGTGTATTTGCTGAATCAGAGCGACCAGGAAGACGATGGTATATTCAACAAAAATAGGAAAATCAACATGATGGGAGGCTTTGGGGGAAATGTCAATAGGTTCAGTTTGGGGCAAATTGAATTTAGAATGTTTAAAGGAGATTCAGTTGTCTTAGAGGGAGTTAAAGACCTGAAACTGGAGATCGGCAGAAAAGCTGGGATGGATAAGTAAGTAGGTCTGAGAATTACAACATAGGGATGGTCATTGAATCTATGGGAGCTGATGTGATCATGAAGAAAAAGAAAGTCCAGGATAGTAGCCTATGGGACATTAGTAATTAGGATGAAACTCTATTCTGTGTCTCCCTGATGCACTTCATCTTAAGACTATCCTAGCCCCTGTTCTTTTTAATCAAAGAAACAACTAAACCCTCAGAGAGTTATTTGGACAGAGGATGGTAGATAGTCCAGAGTGTCCAGGACTGGAATGACGGTCAGGTTTCTCTCACTGATGCCCTTTCACCACTCTGTCCCTACCAATGTTCACTGGGTCTGGCCAGCCAGAAGGGTGACCACATAGTCTCCAAAGTAAACTTGCTGGTGGTGGTCTCTCTGTGTGTCTCTGTGTTTGTGTCAGTCTCTCTGTGTATGTCTCTATCTCTGTCTATCTCTGTCTTTATGTCTTTTTGACTATTTCTGTATCTTTGTCTCTCACTCTCTCTCTCTCTGTCTCTCTCTGTCTCTCTCTCTCTCTATCTCTTTCTCTCTGTCTCTGTCTTTCTCTGTCTCTTTCTGTCTCTGTGTCAGATACTGTCTCTATCTCTGTCTCTCTATCTCTCTCTATCTGTCTCAGATTCTATCTCTGTCTCTGTCTCTCTCTCTCTCTTTCTCTCTGTCTCTGTCCCAGATTCTGTCTCTGTCTCTCTCTCTCTGTCTCTGTCTCTCTGTCTCTGTCTCAGATTCTGTCTCTATCTCTGTCTGTCTCTCTTTCTCCCCTCCCTCCCACTCACAAGCACTTTTGGTTCATATAAACAATTCTTTATGTCTTGGGATTCAGGCAATATTTCTACCGATCCCCTAGGTCTTCTTTCTTTTCAGATGCTAGAGTCAAGTGTTTAATTTCTCATATTAAATGTATTCTGTGATTTTAATTAAAGCCCCATCACCTATTGACTCTGCAAACTCTTTTGAAAGAACAGGATGAAACAAAGGTTCATTACTTTTAAATCAATTCCCAATTTGGATCTACCTTCCATCTCCTTTCTGCAGCCGGGCTGTCCTGACATCTGTTTTCAGATAGCTGTATATTGTTCACAAGCATTGATACAGCCAAAAGAATTACCTGAGAGAGGGATGAATAGACAACCTGGGACAAGACGATGTTCGTTCCTTTGAGTCAAATAAGGGGAAAACTTCTGTTCATGTGACCTCCCTTTCTCCCCAACCACGGCAGCCAAAAGGGATCAGAAACCTGTCCCCGGAGCTGTCCACTGATATTAGAAAGAACACTTTGCAGAAGGGGAGGGCACACTTCTTATCACTGTTCCCTCCTTCTTTGCATTTGACTTTAATTTGGATTTGAGGCATCTACAAAGTAAAGCATTCTCTTTTCTTTTCTTTTCTTTCTGTTGAGGCTGACTGCTCCCAAATCTCCTAGGTGGGAAGTGCAATGACCGCTTACTTGCCGATCTACACCGATTCTTTGACCTGCTCCCAGCCTGATCCTTCTCAGGCAATCTCAGATTCCTTTTCCCCCAGGATTCAAATATCAGTGCCAGGTCCCAATTAGCTTAATCCAATGAACTCCAAATCCTGAGCTCAAGAGATCCGCCAGCCTCAGCCTCCCAAGTAAAAGGGACTCCTGGCCTCAAGCCATTCTTGCAACCTAATTCTTTCAGAGATTTTTTAGGTCAGGGCAAGATCTTGATTTGTTGCTGTTTGTCCTTTGTTTCCAAAAAGAACCAGTGACATCACAGAATGATGACTTGATCTTGATTTAGGGCTATGTGGAAGGGAAGCAGGGAAGGAAGGAGGGAGGGAAAGAAGGAGAGAAGGAGGGAGGGAAAGAAGGAGAGAAGGAGGGAGGGAAAGAAGGAGAGAAGGAGGGAAGGAAGGAAGGAGAGAAAGAGGGAGAAAGAGAGAAAGAAGGAGGGAAGAAAGGAAGGAAGGAAGGAAGGAGAGGAAATCCACCCTCTCCTAAGGCATCCCTTTCCATGATAAGGCAGCTCTTATTCTGAGGAAGGTTTTCCTGACCTCCCTCTGGTACCTGCTACTTTACAGCTTGTGCCATTGTTCTAAGTCCTGGCCCCTAAAACTGAACAGAATTAAGTCTGGTCCCTCACCAAGTGAGTCTGTCGCACTAAACTAAAGGACAGGTGGAGTTCTCCCCACCCAGAATACTCTGGTCAAGTTCCAACAACACACCTGAGAACAGAGAGTGCAGGCAACTAGAACTGGACAGTTGGATGCCAGGTCAAGGGTTCCAGATACAATCATGATAAACTATCTAGGAAGCTGCAGAGGGCCTGCAATAGGTTCTATCGGGAGGAATGATCCACTAAGGAAATTACAGATAGAATGTGGGTACTGGGATTAGCAGCCTCAGAGAAAGCTAGGCAGTGTTGGTGGATAGGCTGATCCTGGAATCGGGAAAACCTGAGTTCAAATCTGGCCTCAGACATTTACCAGTTGTGAGATCCTGGACAAATCACTTAGCCCTGTTTGCTTCAGTTTCCTCAGAATAACACAATGGGTGCCTAATAAATGTGGATTCCTTCTTTCTTAGATTAATTGCCCTGATAAACATTTTCCCCAATAATCCATCTATGTCTGTTGTGTTGATTGATATGGACAGGTGGTCAAGGGGTGGAGGCAACAAGATGAAAAGAAAAGAATAAACAGACAAACCAATAAATGATAGACAGATTAAGCATTTGTTAAGTGCTTGCTGTGTTCCAAGAAGCATGATAATAAGCTCTCGGGAGTGGGGCAGGGGGTACAAATACAAGAAAAGAGATAAATAATCTATCGGGTTGGTCTAGTCCAGAGCACTAACTTTAGAATCAAGAACCCGAATTCAAATCCTGACTTTCCCACTTATTACATCTATGACCTCAAGCAAATTAATAGGGACCTTTTGGGGGACCTCTCTTTGCTCGGGGATGATCTCAAAGGTCCCTTTCTGCTCTAAACACTATGATTTGAAACTTTCTGTCTAATGGGAGAGGGCAACACAAGGAGTAAAGCAGTGATCAAGGAGGGAAACTTTGGCCTGGAGAAGGGCCGTAGGAGAATATACTGACTACACATTCCTTGTAGGACAGTTACAGAACTGATTGAATCAGGGTTCCAGAATTGGAATAAGAAGTAAGTTTCAGGAGCAGGCGGCTTCCCTGAAGATGACCAAGAAGGAGGAAGGAAAGCCTCAAAGACAGAGCAATAAGGAGAGAGAGAGAGAGAGAGAGAGAGAGAGAGAGAGAGAGAGAGAGAGACACAGACACACACAGACACACACAGACACACACAGACACACACAGACACACACAGACACAGACACAGACACACACAGACACAGACACAGACACAGAGATAGAGAGAGAGAAACTAGCCCAGTAGATTGGGGATGAAGAGCTTCCCTTGGGCTCTGTCTCTTTCTCCGATCCCTTCAATCTTTGTCAAAAAATTTACAGCTTTACATTATAGGGACACCTGGGTTAAAGAGGTAATCACTCCCTGCACTCTTTCCAAGGGAAACTGTTCTCCCCACTCAGGGAACCGTAGATCAAGTTTAAATTTCCTTCCAATAAAGATGTTCTTCCACAGCATCCAAGAACGATAGAAGCTCAGCCTTTGTTTAATTCCATCTTGTGATGGGAAGCTCACTCCACGTTGGACAGCTCTATTAACAAATACTCTCATGTTTCCATCTTCTCCTTCTCCTCCCACCATAATGCCCTCACGGCGCTCTACATGAAGAGAAGACTGAAAGAAGTCTCCCTTCCTCACTTGGGGGTCATGTTCATGACTTAGAATTGGCTGGAGGAACCCGAGGACCTCACTCTGAAGGCAAGACCTAGGAGATACTTGGTGGCTGACTTCTGGTATCTAAAGGACTGGTCAGCAGAAAGCAGGGTTAGCCTTAGGGTCATAGGAACCTGCCTCCTGAGCTCAGAGGAACCCGAGAGCATCCATAATACTAAACCAAGGGAAAAGTAAGTTGCCTGAGATCCTACTGGTTCATTATGACATCATAGGTAAGATTTGAACCCAGGGCTCCTGACTCCAAAGTCAGCCCTCTTGGTCCCAGGAGGCAGGAATAGGAGTAATGAGTAGAGCTTGCAGGAAGCACATTTAGCTTTAAGGTGGTGAGATGGTCACCAAGGACTTTTGTTGCTCTGGAATGATGCTTTGGTATTGCCTCCAAAGGGACTCAGATTGAAATGATTGGCTAATCCTTGTTTGGGGGTTGCCTAACTCTCCTGTCCTTAGAATCCCTGAGAAAGAGCAGTGGGGGCTAAGCCCAGCAAAGTGACAAGGACTGTATGACGTCACCCATGGGGGGGTGAGCTTGTATCCCCTTGTGGGGAGGGGGTAGAATTTGGTAATATTTATTCAGGCAGAACAGAAATTCCCCCAAGATAAACCCAAGAGTCCCTTCGCTTCCAGACACTGGAGGAGTTTAATTTCCAGCATCAATTTCTTCCCGCAGCTTTAATTAAGGCCCAGTAGCCTATTGATCCAAGAGGTGGGAGGATTTACCTTGGAGGCTGTAGCAGCATAAGCAGGATGCACAAGAGGAAGCAGGGCTGGGGGAGGGAGGGGTCGGGGGGCTCGGGTTTTATCCCAGCAATATCGAAAAGCACCAACTGGAACGCCAGGAAAATTGCCAAGCTCCTGATGGTCCACATTTGCCAACGTGGACTAGGCTGCCCTGCCTGCCGTTCCTGTGTGCCGGGCTGAGGGAACTAAACTCGGATCCCCTCGGGAAGGGTTCTTGGGCCCCAGAATCCTCCCGGCCTCTCCAAAGGAGCGTCCGGGCTCGTTGAAGTCAGGGATTCATTCGGATCCAAGATCCCTGCTCGAATCGGGAGTTCTCCCTGGTGGGCAAAGACCCCGTCCAGGATTTCTCTCCCAGGTCCCAGTGGGTGTGGAAATTACAAAGGACAAACATACTGCCGGATGCACTCCTGTGACCTAGTCAGTCCCGGTGACTTAGGACACTGTGAGGGGACATGTCCCAAGAAGCGCTGAATTACCTCTGGCCCCACGGGACCAGCCTCCAAAGCTTGGGTCCCCTCCTTTCTCCTCAGAGAAAGCAGCAGACATATTTCCAGTCAAGTGGGACACACCCCCATCCCAGTTCAACGATCCCAAAGGTCAACACTGTGGGTATTCATTCTGCTAAAAAATGACGTGGGATCCTATGGAAAACCACGTCCCCTTTGGCCCCATTTCTGACCACAGGGACAAGAAGCAAATATCTGTGTGAACTTTAAAGAAAATAACAGAGAAACTGAGGCGGGCAGAGGGGGCAAGTGACTCTGCCAAGATCACAAAGCTAGCAAGTGACAGGGGCAGAATTGGAATTTGCTTTTACCCAGTTCTTCCTCTGAGTCCAAGTCCTGGCTCCTCGACTGCCTTGGTACTAGGGCTCCCACCTAGGAAATGGGGCTTGTGCTGACTCACACAGAACTGGAAGTCTCTGGCTCAAAGCCCCTGGACAGAGAGAAGGGAGACTGGTTTCTTGGGCTTCAGCGCAGGTCCCACTGGCATTGGCTTCATTAGAGGGACTGGAGCCTGCCCCTTTGTGCCAAACGTTGTAGTGCCCAGGTGAGGCTCCGCCTGTGTGTGCCCAGAGTCTCTTAGGCTGAGTCAGAGGCTCAAGAGCTGGAAAGGACCCAGGGGTCATCGGATTAGCCTCCTCCCTCTGGAGATAAGGAAGCTGAGATCCAGATGGGGGGGAGGGGTTGGGCAAAGGCACGGAGGTAGCAAGTGGCAAAGGTGGGATTCACAGGGACGTTATGGGGCTCTGAAGCCAGCTGCTGTTCCAGGTGCTGCCATGAGCCTGAAAACCTCTGGTGCTGACCCAAGCCCTGATGCCAACCTGAGCCCTGATGCCCCTGATGCTGCCCAAGCCCTGATGCCAACACAAAACCTAATGCCTCTAATGCCAACTTGAGGTCTAATGTCCCTGATACCCCTAATGCCAGACCAAGCCTTGATGCCTCTGGTGCCAACCTAAATGCCCCACTGCCTTGCCTCAAACAGAGCCTGAGCTGGTCATCATGAGGCTCTGCAGAAGTGTGCCCAAGGAGAGACTCTGGCCATCAGAAGAATTTGGTCTGAGCCTCTTCACAAGGGAAGAAAACAAGGCAGGAAAGCACATTGCCCAGAATACCATCTGTCCAAACAAACAACTTCCATGGTTCATCCACTGGGGTCAACATCATGGCCAGGAGCTTCCAATAGACAATTAATGAAGCAAAAAAAAAAAAATTGAATGGAAAAGAGAGAGACGGCTGGATTGCCTTTGGAAAATGACTTGGCTCAAGCTCTGGAAAACCCCCAAATTTTGTCAGATAACCTCGTACGGCTCTGCTCCCCAACATGGCTCTAAGAAACTTGGTGCATTTGCCTCCGCAGAAAGGTGGGATCTGTCTTTATTTCATCTCATCTTACTTGATTCAGGTCATAGCTCTAGTGTGGCAAGACACGGTTTTGATGCTGACTTAATTGAGCATTAGTGACTCCATGGAATCACAGTGCTCCCTGTGCCTAAACCAAGCCAGCATTTAGAGCGTTCCCGAGCTCGGGGAGGAGGACTCGTCTCTGGATCGCCCCACTGAAGACTGTCTTCTATTGGCATTCCATTATTATTAAGTGATGAGTCGGAGTCTGGCTGTTCACCCCAAATCCACTTAATTGTCCTCCCAGCTAGCCCATATTTCACCATCTGTTCCTTAAGTAGGATAGGAGTTTTTCCAATTATTGGGCTTTAAAAATGGATAATAATAAATGGAAACTATATGCAGCCATCATCTGGTCTACTAGTTTAATAACCCTGTCCAGAAAGAAAATAAGGTTAATCTGGTATAGTCCTTTCCTAATGAATCCATACTGGATCTTGGTGATCATTGCTCCTTAAATATATATATATATATATTTCTTCATTAAATGCCATAAAGAATTGTACCAAAATTTTTTAAAAACCACATAGGTCTATCACTTTTAGTCTCTTCCATTGTTCTTCCCTGTTGCCTGAAAGGAAGAAATAGGCATCAGATTTCATCTCTAGTCCTCTAGAATCATATTGGTATTATAAATCTGAATCAATTCCATATAGATAGATCTTAGATATATGATCATCTATGTAAATATAATTTTCAATATTCACTTTTGTAAAATTTTACATTTCCAATTTTCTCTCCCCCCTCTTACCTCCCTCCTCTCTGAGACAGGAAGCAATCTGATATAAATTACACATGTCCAATGCTTTTAAACATATTTCCATATTTGTTAGTGCAAGAAAAATTACAAAAAAGAAAACAAAACAACTCCATTTTACAAAAGAAACAATTATTGTTCTGAGCTGTTGTGGGACTTTTCCAGGGTCACTCATCTATTAACTGCAAGATGTGACGGCTCAGAAGTCTAACAGATCATGTTGACTCTTGAATGGGGAAGATGTGAATGTCCAAATGGAAATAAGGATTCCCCTTTTCTCTCCTTCCTCACAAGCAGCAGCACAGCATCTGCTGCCTCCTCAGAGAAGCCACAATACCATCCACTATGTATAGTGCCCTTAAACCCATCATACTAAGTAGAATCAGGGCCTCATGCTAGGATGCTGCTCTCCAGGGCTACTATTCCTCTGGCTGCCCTACCTGCATCCTTCTCTTCTCCCAATAGATGCACATTGAGATAGGTACTTCCTGCATCAGCTCAGGTCATTGTGACTAATGGTTTATTTTTACTCACGAAGGTCAACAATCTAACCCTACATCTATCGTCTAGTTCTTCAGAAGCTGATGCATTTAGTGTTTCATCCTTCAGAGGAACAGACGTCTAGACAGAAGAGTTAGGGAGGGAAGAGCTGGAATATAACTATAATTCAGGATAGTGGAGCATGGAAGCCTGGGCACTTCCCTGTAGCCTTTGAAGTGAATTAGGTTTAGGGGCATCTGTATGCACATAAGCTGAGTTCTGAGCAGCATCCCGTTATAGCATGAGCTTCAATGCTTATTCTGGCTGAAACTAAAGTAAGGAGAAGTGAACCATCTCCCAAAACATCCACCTAAACCAGTCATAGGCTCCCAGGACCCCAGATCCTCAGTGTTATATAGTCTCTTGCTTCTCCATCCTTCAAGGTTCGCTAGTATCTTCCTCCAATCGTCTCAGAAGTTTGGGCAAGGGGAGAACAAGCATCCTCGGCCACACTTACAAATCAGTTAACTAAAGTTCAACAAAGGAAGTGACTGATCCATAGGAGTCAATCCCATGGTTAATAAGAACACTGGAGCTGGGATTCAACTCAGGTCTTCTTGCTCCAAGGACATGTGCTCCTCTGCCACAGGCCCAGCAAAGCCTTGTGGTGCCCACAGGGAGAAGTCTTCTCTGAAAAATATTCTGCCCCCCAGCCATTAAGTGGTCCCTCACATAACTATCCTATTGGTCACCCACAAAGGGGCCAAAGAGATCCAAAATGGCTGGAGAAAGCCCTTGAACTCTTGAGCCCTAATCTATCCTTCTTTTCCATTGGGCCCCTTGGACTTTTTTCAGTTGTAAACATCTACCTTCAGCACTGAATTTCTTCCACATCCATTCTTGCAGTCACATGTCCTGACTCTTTCTGGAAGACGGGGTGCACCGGTTATCATCATTATCCCCTCTGGTGATAGGTTTGCCCCTTTCCTTAATGATATGCCCCCAAACTCCCCATTATACTTTTACTTCTTCTCATTCCAAGTTCACCCATTTGTGTTCCCCTATGCAGACGCTGATGGCTGTTAGCTATCTCTCCCTGGCTCATCCATCGATCTCTACCAAGAATGCCATTCAAGAGCCACCTCTGACACACACAGGCTGTGGCCTTCAATCTCCCTTTGTTCTCTAGACTCTAGGCCAGTGGTTCTCAAAGTGTGGTGCAGTGAATCCTAGAGAGTCTCTGAAATCCTTTCAGAGGGTCTACAAATTCAAAATTAGTTTTTTTTTCTATTTATGATAAATATCTATTATGTAACCCATATAAACAAAAACTCTTTGGACATATTCTCAATAGTTGTTAATACTGTAAAGATACTGAGAAAAAGAGTTTGAGAACTACTGCTCTAGGCAGTTCTCTAGGGCTGCAAATTGCAGAGAAGGTGCTTATCGGCACTGAGAAGTTTCTTGTTTTAGAAGTTCTCTGCACTACATCACTGGGCCAGCTCCTAGCTGAAAACAGCACGGATTTTTGCAGTCCACTGATGACTTTTGAAAACCAAAAAATGTCTGTTTCAGAAGGTTTTGCAAAATGAATTTCCTTTCTCAGTCCATGGGTCCTAGTTTGGGCTTCAGCAATAAAAGACCATCCTGGTGAATGCTGGGCTGCCGGGGAACAGGATATGTTCAATGCCTCATTAATTAATTAGAAACATGACCATTGGAATCCACAACTTTGGTTCAAATCTTGGTATTGCTTCGTCCTGCCTGTGAGATCTTGGGCAAATCCCTGAGCTGGTCTGGGTCCCAATTTTCACCTAAGTAATAAAAATAAAGGTGAGTCAAGTGAGGCTGGAGATTCCTTCCATTGGGCACGCTTAAAGTGTCCTCCAGCAGAACGAGGAACTCTCCAACAAGGATCCAGCTCTGGAAGTGGTGGTGGGCACCTACAACAAGAGCATGGTGTTCCTCAGGGCTAGCTCCCAAAGCCAACCCTCAGCCACTTCTGCTCGGCTCTCCCCAGAAGTGATTCCATTTTGTTCCAGTATCATGTGCACTCCCTGTTCCCCGTCTCTGTTCTCTTGTTGGTGAGAACCTCCAACAATAGTGGGTCTGGGTGAAGCTGAATGGGGAGATTCCATATACTTAGGGCCAGCAGAGGGAAGCCCAGGTAGAAAAAAGGGGCCAGTCCACAGGATCAGAGCTCTGGTGGCTGCTCACTAATTAAGTCTCTGGAGCTTTGACTCTGGCTTGTGTGGGGGTAACCACATTTCACCAGGGAACTGAATTCTAAAGATGGGGGACATTTATAGAAACAAACACAAAGCTATAGCTGGCACTTGAGGGTGAGGTTATGAGTGTGCATTCCTTGCTTCTGACTTTAACCAGCGTCATCTCAAGGTGAAATGAGCAATTATGCCAGTGCTGGAATAATATTATTGTTGACTTTATGAGAACTATACTAGTGTCCGTAGATTTGGGGGTGGTCAGGGCAGTAACTGGCCAAAACCTAGTAGCAATATAAAAATCCAGTTCCTCAAATCACCATGGCTCATGGTTCACATGAGGTAGCTGGAACAAGAATCCAGGAGCCCTTTTTGCTAATTCATGCTTTTTCCAGATTCATGGATATGATTTAAATAATTTAGACTTACAAAATAATGAACACACCAAAATGTACCCCATCTTCTCTAAAACGGGCTCCAGAGCTCCATGAGCCCTTGTTTTGGTGGCTCATCTTTAATCCTTTAAAAAAAATGAACTTCTAGAAAAACCTGGAAAGACTTCCTTGAATTGATGCAAACTGGAATGAGCAGAACCAGGAGAGAATTTTACATAGTAATAGCAATGTCGTATGATCAACTATGAATGACAGCTATCGTCAGCAATACAATGATCCAAGACAATTCTGAAGTTCTTATGTTACTCATTTCCAGAAAAAGAATTGATAGGGTCTGAATGAAAACATACTTTACTTTTTTATTTTTCTTAGGGTTTTTCCTTCTGGATTTTCTTTCACAGGATGATTAACAACAAAATGTGTACTACATAACTGTACATGCATAACCTATATGAAATTGTTTCTCTTCTGGGAGGAAAGGGGAAGGGAAGTAGGGAGGGAGAGAATTTGCAACTCAAAAAAAAAATCTTAATGAATGTTAAAACACTTACTAACTATGTGATGATGACCAAGTCATTTTAATTTTGTTTGCCTCAGTCTGTCATCTGTAAAATGAACTGGAAAAGGAAATGGCAAATCATTGCAAGAAAACCTTAAAAGGGGTGATGAAGATATAACTAAAATTGACTAAATAACAACAACAAATTTAGTCCTCTGAGCCATTGGAAGTTCAACGAATGTTTCAATAGTTTTTAAGGAAAATTAGCATAACTCACACAGGGCGCTCAAGGAAAGAGGGAACAATGGTTTAAAAAATATTGCTTCTACCATCATTACAAATAAAACTAATTGTTCTGAAATATAGTTATGAATTTTTTTAAGTTCATAGATCCCAGCTTTAAAAACCCTGTTTTAGACATTTTCTTTTAGAAGTAACCTTGAGTTTGTTGCTATTATTGTTATCTTTTATGACATAGTTACAATTAGGATATACCTTATTCTTTAACTGCTTTATCATTCTGCAACAATTAATATCAATCTTACCATATTTCTGAGTTTTACATGCAATTTGGGGGAAAATAAAGTCTTAAATTGAAAAAATGAAAAAATATACTCACTGATGGCAAGTCTTTGTGCTGCTCAAGTGCATTTGATTTTTGGAAAGCGTCCAAAGGTATTGAGAGCCAAGTCTAAAGAACACAGTGAGGAATGGCAGTTGGCAATCCATTGGGGGTGAGGTATCAAGAACGAAGTGATCCTTCAAAGTAATGTGTGACTCTAAAACTATGGGCAAAGTGACCCTTCTGATGGCACCCCACTCAGTGGCAGAATTTGAGATACACTAAACACACAAATCTAATCACTTTAAAGTTACATCTCATTTCCTTCTCTAATTGGCCCTGCTACCCCCCTTAAGTTCAGTTTAATACTTTGAAAATGAAAAATTAGATTCAGTTGGAAAAGCATACATTCATACAGTGAGCAGATGCTGAAGGCATTGAGGCAGCTAAACAGGTATGGTGCTCAAGACTGGTACAGATAATTGCAGCCCAAATAAATTATGGTCCATGTCTCAAAGTGAGGCAAGCCAAGTGGCCGTTCACAGTTAGGAGAATATGGCAAGCTTCCTGAAGGAAAGGAAATTGTGGCAGGACTTTAAGTCTAAGTGGTAACTTAAGAAGCAAAGCTAGGTAAGCAGGTTGATTCTAACCATAGAGAATGGCGTGAGTACTTTTAATACTTTTAGTACACAGAGTGTGTATGAAGTAGATGATGTAATCCAGCATGGTTGGAAAATTGCGTATGTGTGTCTTAGAGGTGGGAAGTGATATGAAGCCAGACTAGAAGCATGGAGAGAGAGCAGGCTAAGAATAGCCTTGAATGCTAAGCTAAGAAGCTTGATTTTGACTCAGTAGGTTTACCTAATAGGCAAGAAGGAGCCTGACCAATTCATGGGAAAGGTGGCCTGCAAGAGGGAGGGGACAAATCTTCCTACCGTCCTCAGCACGCTTCTTGTGTAAACTTTATTACTCACATTGTTATTCTGGTTTTACATTAAAAGTCTAGGAAAGACAGCTATGTCTGGAAATGGAGATGACTGGTAGCTGATTCAACCTTCCACTGATGGTCTAATTTTCCATGAGTCAAATAACCTCTTGCCTTTAAGGGTCAGTGATTCCGAAGCTGTTCACTGATTAAAGGATTAGACCAATGAACAATCTATAAAATGGAATCAGTAGGGTCAACAAAACTCCCAGTGAATTATAGTAACAGGGCAGGCAGTTGCTGGGCAATAATCAAGACCTTTTTTATGTGTCTGGCCCTGAAGATAACATAAAAAAGTTCAATCAGTCACAAGTCATTAATATTACAGATATCTCAGTTTTCTCATTTAAAGAATATATATATGCTGCAACCTGCTTCTTCTGTATCTCACAAAAAAAATCTGCCAGGAAGAGAATGTGAAAGGCAAATTCATATATATATAGATAGATAGCTAGAGAGAGATAGCTAGAGAGAGATAGCTAGAGAGAGATAGCTAGAGAGAGATAGCTAGAGAGAGATAGCTAGAGATAGCTAGAGATAGCTAGAGATAGATATAGATTTTTGTTAATATATAGAGTTATGGCTGGATGATGCTTTAAAAATATAAAAAATAGGGATAGGTAGATGGCTCAGTGGATAGGGCATTGACTCTAAAGTCAGAAGGACTTGAGTTCAAATCCAGCCTCAGATACTTAACACTCCAATTTGACTGATTTTTGCTAATAAGAATTAGAGTTATGGCTGGATGATGCCTTTAAAAAAAAATAGATAGGTAGATGGTTTAGTGGATAGTGCACTGGCTCTGATGTCAGAAGAACTTGAGTTCAAATCCAGCCTCAGATACTTAACACTTACTTAGTTGTGTGACCATTGACAAGTCATTTAACCCCAATTGTCTCACAATTTATATTTATATATACAATTTTATTTATATAAAATTTATATGTATATATTATATAATATATATATATATAATTCTTGTTTCTGTTTCCAAAGTCCTGTGATTTTATCAGTGTTCAAGTGAAACTTATCAGCATCTCTATTTAACCAAAACCAAGCAAGCCTGAATGTGCTCCAGTGAATAGTCCTCGAGAAAGGACTCACCAGGATTTGCTCAGATCCTGTCCAGTTTCAAAATGCCTGCTAGAATTACAGTTCCATAGGACAGAGTCCCATCTAAAGCTGAGGATCTCCTGTGCATCACGATGAAGCTAATGGAAGGGTCAGTAAAAAAAATTGCCCTAGTGTGCACCTCCAGAGCCAGCTAGCAGCTCCCTCAGGAGCTTCAGCACCATGGCTAGAGGTTGCGAGCTTTGGCTGGCCAGTGAACAGGCTTGCTGCTTTCCCATGCATGTGGTGTGACCAGCTTCACTAATGTCAAAACAGAAACCAAGCCCCGGAGGGTGGTTCTCAGAGGTTCATATTCTTTCTTTGACAGAATGCTTACACCTAGCATTCCAGCCTGGGGAGGTTCATATTGAAATAAGAATCAGTTGAGAATTCACCCTTAGGAGGGCCACTGGCCAAGATGGCAAGTGTCTATTGAAGAGATCTGTGTGGAGCAAAATAAGGAGTCGAACATGTGATCTGTGAATAAGAAATGTAATGCTTGGAGGTCTTGCAGGGACTTATCATGTCTTCAAGAGGAACAGGATGTTTGCGGAAAATAGGATATTTGAAGGAATGATGGGAACTTCCAGGCCCAAGGGATCTTTTTGAAGACATCACTGTGGGTGTCTGATGTTGAGGGGAGATGGAGTTGGGTGCTGGGTCCAAGTGTTCCTCCCCCAACTATTATGGAGCTATTATGAAGTTATGAAGTGGTATCATTGACATAGCTTTTCTAATCCTTCCTGAGCTCCCTGGGTCAGCAGATCCCTAGAGCATAGCCAGGAATGAGGGCAGTTTGACTGCAGGAGACAGTTCCAACACCTTTATCTCAACTATTTCCCTTAAAATTGCAATTTCCTTAAAATATGAAAAATTTTCCCTGGTTATTTTTAATAGCAGTTTGACTGAATAATGAGTAAATATCATAGGGAGAAAACAGTGTTCCGGCCTTCCTGTTCAAAATGAGATCAGCCAGATCCCTTGTGGCACATTAATGAGAGTTTGTTCCTTGGCTATGACAGATAAGCACCGGGGAAGAGTTGGAGCTCATAGCAGGTGGAAACATGAGAACAATTAACACATACATGTTTTTCCTTTATGGGTAGGGCCAGACCAAGTTGGCAGTTTCCTAGGAACAGCTCCTGTGATTGACCAACCTTTGTCTCTGGCCACTTTTTATTTGCTGGAGAAAGCTACATACTGAGGGGAGCCTAAGAGATAAGTGATTCTGAAACGCTCTCCAAATGTTGGCCTGGTGGAAGGTCAAGAGGGAGACGGTTGCATAAGCAGACACTCCACTAGCTGTGGAACAGAGGATTCTTGGCTCCTGCTGGGCTTCCCTCATCTAATAATCCACAGGACAGAAGCAGATGGCTCCAACCTTCACTCTCAGACACAGAAGACTCTGCTTTAAAATCAGAGAAACAAGACTTACTGGACTGGTAGACATCTTTATATGATAAATACAAATATACACATTTAAGCAAAATATTTTCAATCAGTTATAGTCAATTGTGCCTCAATAAAAAGATGACCTTATGGCATAGTCGGAAATGTTTGGAACTGGAAGTCAGAAATCTTGGATAATCTCAGGGAAACCAATTTCTTTTTCTGGGCCTCAGCCTGCCCTTGTGCAGAATGTGGAAATTTCAAAAGGTTCATCCATTTCTAAATAGATAAATAAATCCAAGATATGAGCCCTTAATAGGTGGCTGACACTGTGCTAATGGATTATTTCAGGGAAACATTTTACCCAACCCATACCTGAGGGAAAGAGAAGAAAGGAAATAAAAAGAAAGCAAAAAGAGTAGGAAAGGAAGGAAAAATAGAAAAATGAGAAATGGGGGGAAGACTCATGTATTGTTGAATTGAACTAAACTGAAACAAATTAAATGAAAAGAAAGAACAGAAGAGAAAGGAAAGAGAAGCCAGCCCTCCCTTTTCTGGTTCTCTCCCACAACTTATCACATTCTAATTTGTGTGAGATTTGATTATAGTACTTTGTAAAATAGCTGACCCTTCCCCCATATCCCTCTCCCCATCCCCATTAAAATGCAATTTCTCTGGGGACAGATACTAGATCATTTCTCATCTTTGCATATCCAGAGCCTAGTATAGAGCGCTGCATATTGCAGATTCTAAGTCAATGTTTTCAGACTCAAATTTAGAGCTGGATAGAAGGTAATTGTCAACATATTCCGTTCATCTTGGTCAACAGGTAAGGAAAATGGGGGGTTGAGTGACTTGTATGGGGTCATTTAGGTAGTGAGTTGCAAAGAAAAGTCTGATCTGAACTCTGATTCTACATCCAGTTTTCTTGCCAGCTCACAGCGTGACCTGTTTGATTGAACAGAATTCCTCTGCACAGTCTATCCAGAAGCCCCTGGAGTGGTATAGCATCTTGGGCTCACATCCAGCATCCTCCAATTCCCTCAAAAGCCCAATTTAGGCACTACCACTGACTGGTGGACAGTCTTCAAATGAGCACCGAGGTATCTGGGCTGGTTTGCGAGCATTTTTCAAGCAATTGTGCTTTAAGATACCCCCAATCAAGAATATTTTGTTTAAAAGTGGGACAGGACTTTTCTCTTCCCTGAATTTCTCCATCTTCAGCTCTGGCCTTACTTCACATTTTTCCAGAGGTCAGACCCCAGGCGTGCATGAGGACGAATACTAATTGGACACACACACACCTTCTTCCCGCCCACACTTAGAAAAGGCGTCATGGACACAAACTCATTAACCCTGTTCCTCTCTCCCGAATCCAATCTACAGAAGATTATTCATGACATTTGCTGGATTCCTTTCTGGTTTAGAATGACAGAGAAAAAAATCAACAGCAAAGAAAATGAGAAAATGGCTTGAGTGAGTCTCAACAAATATTTTGATGAAATTGCTTTCAGGTGACCTGCCCAAGAGCAAGAACCAAGAAGCAAGCTCCAGCCCAATACAAAATGCCTGGGGAAAGCCATAAAGAAAGCCACCCACTTGGAGATATCTGGGTCCCAGACCAGGGCTGCCTTGGGAGCCAGTCTTTGATCTCAGTGTAAGCTAAAGGAAACAAGCAATTCTTGCAATTCCTACCCCCCCCCCCATCTCTTTTGAGACAAGAGAGACCAAAGGAGCCAAGGATATTTGTCTCTTTCTAATTTGCCATCTGACAGTTCAGGCCTGATTGAGGTCACTCCTTCCTTGGAAATGGCATTGTTGTTTTGATTTTGAAATAAGAGGATCACAAAAGTGTCAGAGCTGAAAAGACATCGGAAGTTGTCAACCAATAAACCTTTATATGTGTGTGTGTGTGCGCGCACGCGTGCGCGTAATATGGAAAAATTCTATATACAATTATATTATACAAGTTATATATGTATATATAAGCAAATGCTGTGTGTTAGGCACAGTGCAGACAGACCAAAATGAAATGGGCCCTGTCCTGAAGGAGCCTGCATTCTCCTAAGTAGTGACTCCAATGCTTCTTGTTAAGTAAATAAACAATTTCTACCAGATAGAAAAAACAGAAGGTAGGCAGGCTTCCTAACAACAGAGGGAATCAATAAAGTGCTGGTGCTCTTGGTGGAAGGAAGGGATCCAGAAGGAGGAAGGAACTTTATTTGTAAGGAACAGCCTATGCAAAGGCTCAGAGGTGGAAGATGAAACTGCATAGGTAGCAAGAAGTGGGCTAAGTCAACTTGAGCCCAGGGTGCAAAGAGGACTTATGCACAGTCAGCCTAGGAGCCCCTTCTAAATAAGTAAATTGATTACATTATTATAAGGGTTATCCAAGCCATGGACACAGCTACTTTCCCACAATCAAGAGCCAGGCAATAAGCATTTTATTAAGCTCCTACAGAGTGCTAAGTACTGGAAGCAGTAGAAAAAATGTAAGTCCAGGCAGGGCCTGCTTTGTTTTTCCCTTGGTATCTCCATTCCTTGGTTGAGGACTTAATGCATATGGTAGGTGCTTAATAAGTAGTCCTTGAATCCCATGTAGTGCTTTGAGAAATGTGCAGGATTGGGGCAGCTCAATGGAGCAGTGGCTAGAGCACCAGTTTGAAGTCAGGGGAACCCGAGTTCAAATCCAGCCTCAGATACTTAATACATACTAGCTTAATCCCAATTGCTTTGTTTAAAAAAAAGAAAAGTGTGCAAGACAGTGAGCCACGGGAGCTGGTCTCGCGTCTTAACTCTGTTACTTAGACTCTGTGCCTCCATCACCTCTTAGTTTGCTTATATGTAAAATGAGGGAATTGGACCAGCTTCCATCTGAGGTCCCTTCCAGCTCTAACTCTGGCACGCTTTTCTGGGGGGTAATCATAGTCATTTACATACAAACTGCAGCTCACCCTCCCCATCAGAGCCTCTACCGAAAACATAATCCCTGTTGCCAGCTTCCATTGTCGTTTAATTAAATGTGAGCCGGTCCCAGAGGATTACCTCTTTGGAAATGTCAACGGGACTGTTTCTGCTCTCTAGGTGCTCTCCAACTGAAGCTAGCTCAGTCCACCCCCGCACAGTCCTGTCTAAGGTGCTGATCAGGGAAGATAGAATTTGCTTGCCCAGACTCTCCCCTTACCCATCCTCCCCTCTGGGGCAAGTGTAGGATTCCAAGGCCTCAGCATCTCCAAAAAAGAGCGCTCCGCACTGTATTGTGGGCCCTGGGAGTTGGGCTGGAATCAATAGAGCCTGAAAAGAAATACAGAGCTGCTCTCAGAAATTGAGTAAATTCCGGAAGCCAGATTTCTGGGTCTCTGGACTCAGTTCTTCTCCCCACCAGGATTAGTGAGGAAGGAGGGAGCCCTAGCCAGGTTCACCAGCAACTTAAAGGAGAGTCTCCATGCCTAGGAACATCCCACCTGATCTCTCAGGGGAAGCTGGTGTCTCCATCTGGGACATCTATACTCTGATCCACCTACTTGCTCCTGGGAGGGACATAAGGAAGGCACTTTGGAAAACCCAAGAGGCTTCAAAGGTGTGAACTTTGATCATTATTATTCAGTTTCAAGGCTTTCCATCACCAAGTGCTAACAATAGATGTAAAAAAAAGCTTAATTGTGCATGGCAGAAATAGTCTATGATGATGGGTTGAAAAAGCAAGATGTCAGGATCACAGATTTGACACTGAAAGGGGCATGGGTGAGGAGGGTAAGACTCTAAGAGAAGCAGTGACATCTCCCAAGTAACAAGTAGCATAACCAGGATGTCTGAACTGAAGGAAGGACAAAGACAAATAAGGATTGTTGTGCCACAGTTTCCTTTTATTGCCCTGCCTCGGTTCCCCTAAATTGTCCTGCCTCGGTTCCCCTAAATTGTCCTGCCTCGGTTCCCCTAAATTGTCCCGCCTCGGTTCCCCTAAATTATCCTGCCTCGGTTCCCCTAAATTGTCCTGCCTCCGTTTCTCTGGCTGCAACCCCCCTTCCTGACCATTAAAACTGAGATAATTAGAGATATAGAGATCTGGCCACTCTGGCATTCCAAAAGAATCATAAGCCATAAACGTATAATCCCAGATACTTCCGGCTCCTAAATCCTAAGTTATCAAGAATTTACGGTCCTCCTCCTGACCTTATCAGAGCCAGATGGTCCATCCTTGGAAATTCCTGCCATTTAGCAATGTTCAGACTCCACCCCCTTGTCTACCCTGATCTATGGAAACATATATAGTTCATTGGAATCTCACATTGGAAGTTGATGCTAAATGCTTTAAGGCATCAGCCCTGGGACCAAAATGGATCCTTTGGTCCCAGAAATCCAAATAAAATATTAAAATCTCTCTACTCTCTATCTTGCCTCAGTTTCTCCAGCATTACAGAATCACTTCCAAATCTTTAAAGGTTTGATCCCTATAAGAGGAGCCAGATTGGTTCAAGGTACCTCCAAAAGACTGGGTATCCAGGTATTCCAGGTTTTATCAGCTCTGGGCCAAATCAAAAATCACTGGCCTGGAAACAAAGCAAGAGAGAGTCTTGGAGCTGCCAAAGATTGGTTTCAGGCTGCAGATCCTCTCTGGGCTCTGGACTTGTTCTTAATTATCTCACTCAAGATCCTTTGGGGATATATCATTCTCAGAAATGTCTCAACATGTGATACAGGACATAGGAACCATTCAGGTCCAGTTCTGGATACAAATCAGAGTTATTACAATTCAGAGGCTTCTAGATCTCCTCCGCAAAGAAAAGGCACAAAAGAAACTCTCCTTGGAAACTGCCTCCAGTCACTGAATTTGTGCCAGTGGTGATGGCAGCATGGATTGAAGGAGGAAGTGTCTGGAGGTGGCTCCTATGGGAAGCCTTTTCTAGGAACATTTTTATGGGATCAAAGCTTTATTTGTAAGGAGTGGAGGCGAGAAGAAACAGAAAAACATCATAGACTTGGCTTGGTAATGAGGATGCCTTGCGGAAGTAATTGGAAATAGTTCCAAGAGGAGGTGGGAGCAGGGACTGATTGTCCTTTTCATCTCTGCATCCTCAATTCTCAGAGACTGAAGACACCACCAAGCTGTTTTAATCCAATCCTGAGCCTGAGGAATCTCCTCCTCTAGGTATTCCCTAGTTAAGAGTGTCAGAAGTTCATACTTCTTTGGGCTTGCCCATCATGCTACCAGAAACCTTTTAAGCCTTGAACTCAAATGTCACAAGTGTCCTCTGTCCCTTGGACCCCTCTGCCTGGTTGAAAGGTGAAGGATCCTCCGGGAATCTCCATTTAAGGCGGATGTCCAAGCCAGCCACTTCTTCATTTCCCATCATGTTGTATTCCTCTCGACCCCTTTGACAATTATGACTCTCTTAATCCTCCTCTTCTCCTCAGTATCCCCTTCCCTTCTTGAGTTTTTGTGACACTGATTCTTCTACCTGCCTATCCATACCTTTTCAGTTTCCTTTGCTGGACTGTTATCCAGGCACATCTACTCTATGTTCCTCCCTCCCCAAGACTTTGTTATGAACCTTCTCCTCTATCCTTTAATTTGCTGACATCCTCAGCTCCCATGAGTGCCTTTCTACATGACTCCAGAATTTACATATCTAGGTCTCTTCTCTCTCTTGATCACCAGTGTTGCTGCATTGCCAATTTCTGCTTCAGGAATAGACAGGTTTTAGTAGTAGTAGATAAGGTTTTAGTTACAGATTTTCTGATCCTAAAAGTCCAGATATGTCAAACTCAACATATGCAAAAAAAATAACTTATTCCTCCGTCATATCTTCCATTTCTCCCAAGTCCCCTATTTCTGTCAAGAATGATGGTAAGGATTGGAAGAACACCATCATTTTTAACTCTTTAGTATCCCTCCCCCACCATATCCCATTAGTTACTGAATTTTGATTGCACATTCACAACATCTCACAAATCTACCTCTTCATTGGTATACAAATTGCCAGCACCCTAGTATAGATCTTCTTTACCCCTTACTTGGAGTACTGCAATAACTTCTAATTGTTCTCTTTTCTTCTAGTCTCTGTCTCTACCTCTGTCTGTCTGTGTTTGTCTTCTTATCTGTCTCTATATCTATCCATCTCTCTCTCTTTCTCTCTTTCCAGGCACACTAAACTCCTTCCTGTTCTCCATATTCAAACTTCTACATCTAACTTTCATGATTTTGCACCAAATGTCCATGTTACAGAATCCATAACTTCCTTTCTTGAACGTTCAATTCAGGAATTAGGTAGAATTATTCCCTGTAACTTTCCTGACTGCCTTACCTAGCAGTGGTCTCCCTTGCCCTGGGACTATTTTATATTTTCTTAAAGAGTAGATAATGACACCCAACCAGTGTGCCTGGATGCCTGGAAGGATGGTGGTACTTTGGACAATAATAAGGAAGTTCCGGAGAGAGAAGGATTGAGAAGGAAAAGCTCTCTATTGGTCATGTTGGGTTGAAGATGCCTCCACGGCATCTAATTCAAGACATTTTAGGGGAGAAATAGTGGTTTATTATCATAAAGCATGAGAAACACTAGTTCTAGATATACAGTTTTGAGAAGCATCTGCATAGAAATAATCTTTGAACCTCTGGGAGTTGATGAAATCCCCAGAAGAAAGAAAAATATCCAGGGCAAAGCCTAAAGCAATAGCCATTATTCATGAATTGTGAACTGACTAAAGGTCCAGCACAGAAAAAAAGGAGTAGTGACAGAAATAGAAGAAGAATCAGAAGAGATTTGTGTCCTGAGAATCTAGAAAGAAGAGAATCCCCAGGAAGATAAGAGAAGGAAACATATCAAATGCTACGATGACGGGAAGAAGGATAGGAATGGGGAAATGGCACAAGGTTTGGCAATTAAGACAGAACTGGAAATGAAGAAGAGGTATTACTATTGAAAACTGAGTCAGAATGCAGTGGGTTTAGAAGAGAATGAGATAAGAGATGGTGGAGGAGGTGGGATCTGAGTACTAGGGGCGAGATCCAAACCGGGGTCTTCCTCTAGCCTAAAGTTAGGGACCCATCTTCTGTATCTCATCTCACAAGCTGTCTCAGCCATAAATACCTCTGCTGAATTTACATGTCCCCAAAGTTTTTAATGTAAGTTATAGCCATTAAAGCTTGAGTCATTCTGTCTCTCCTTGTTTGAGCATGGCTTAGTGCACAAACAGGCAGAAAGACAGGCCTGCTTTTATTAAGTGCTCACTGTGGACCAAGTGTTACGTGATGGAACACAAATGCAAGCAAAGGATAGAGTTCTTGGCCACAAAGAGTTTATACTCCAATAACTAGTTCTAAGGAGATGCAGTTAGGTGGCAAAGTAGATGAAGTGCTGGCTGGGAGTCAAGAAGACTCATTTTCCTGAATTCAAACCTGGTCTCAGACACTACCTGTGTGATCTTGGACAAGTCATTTAACCTCTCATTCTTTTAGATAATGCTAAATTTGGGGAAAATGTCCATCTGTGTTGGTAGATGGAGTTTCTTCCTGTGGGAGTTTCTTATACCAATGAGATCATACATTTAAATTAATTTGAGCATTCAAAAGTAAGAGTTCCATGTCTTATTGTCCAACACTGTCATTCACTTCTCCTTCATGCCCCTCCAAGAAAGAAGCCCAACATGTGAGCTTTAAAAGAAAATGAACCAGACGTCATAATGAAAAATATGATGAGTTCTTTAGATTCTCCAAAGAAAATGAAACAACAGTAAGAAACTCTGGAATTGTTCAAAGGAATGTTTAAATGAAGAAATTAGGCTAGAAATGAAGTCAGAAATCAGAGAGGTTTCAGAGAAATAAATAAGACAAACATAAGAGTAGAAAAATCAGAATACGACAAATAATCTTTCCAAAATAACAGGCTCGTAATGAGAAAATAATGTAGCTTTGAAACTCAAAAATACAGAAATGAAAGAAAATTTGGCAGATAAGAAAGAAAATTTGAACATGAGAGTTCTATGTAAGTCAAAGCAATTGATGTTAAAAATAAGACACACAATTAAAACTTAGGGATCATGGGTCTATTAGAAAACTGCAATGAATTTAAAATCTTGAATAATAACATGGAGAAAATACAAGAAAGTTATCCAAGATGATTCATAAAAGCACAGTACTGATTACTAAATCCAGAAGTCACTGACAGAATATTCAGCTTCAAAACTCATAGGTATTTAGTAGTAACGTTTCAGAATTCCTATGCCAATAGTAAACATTTCAAGCAACCAAAAGAAAAGCTTTTAGATACAAGATGAAATCATTTAAAATAGCTCAGGGGTATTGCTTACCAAGAAGAAATTAGAGAAAAAAATATAATGCAACATTCTGAGGAATAAAGGAACCAGAATGCATCCCAAGGTAATCACTGATGCTAAAACTAATCATCATTGAAAATAGAGGTCTTAAAGAGAGCAGGGGCATTTGCATCATTCATCCAAAGAACAAAAATAAAAGATTAGTTGCAATTATGCAAAATATTTTCATATTAGTCATTTTGTACCTGAAGACTTAAGTAAAAAAAAAAATGAAAGTGAAAAATAACATGCTTCAGTCCATATTCAATCAATATCAGTTCTTTCTTTGGAAGCAAATAGTATGCTTCAACATTAGTTCTTTGGGATTTTCTTAGATGACTGTATTAGTGATAATAACCAAATCATTCACAATTCTTTGTCAAACAATATTGCTCTTACTGTGTACTGTGTTCTTCTGGTTCTATTCATTTCACTATAGATCAGATCATATAAATCTTTCCAGGTTTTTCTGCTTGTCATTTCTTACAGCATAATACAACTCATTATAATCACGTACCACAGTTTGTTAGTAATTCCTCTATTGATGGGCATCCCTTCAATTTTCAATTCTTAGTCACCCCAAAGAGAGCTGTTATACATATTTTATACAAATAGGTCTTTCCCTCCTTTTTTGAGCATCTTTAGGATATAGAGCTAACAATGATATTTCTGAATTAAAGGATATGCACAATTTTGTAATCCATTGCGCATAGTTCCAAATTTTGCTCCACAATTGTTGGATCATTTACAACTCCACCAAGAGTGCCTTAGTGTCCCAGTTTTCCCACATTCCCTCCAATATCCGGCATTTTCCTTTTTTGTCATATTAGCCACCCGGCTAGGTATGAGGTGGTACCTTAGAGTTATTTTAATTTCCATTTCTTTGATCACTAATGATCTAGAGCATTTTTTCATATGACTATAAATAGCTTTGATTTTTTTGTATGAAAACTGCCTGTTCATATCTTTTGATCATTTATCAATTGGGGAATGACTTGTATTTTTACAAATTTGACTCAGTTCTTTGAATACTTGAGAAATCAAGCCTTCATCAGATATTCTTGAGGCAAAATTTTCCCCCACTTTTCTGCTTTCCTTATCATTTTGGTTATATTGATTTTGTTTGTGCAAAAACTTTTTAATTTTATATAATCAAAATTATCTATTTTACACTTTGTAGTGTTCTCTATCTCCTTTGGTCCTAAATTCTTTCCTTATCTATAAAGCTAACAGATGAATTATTCCAAAGCATGCATTTTCTTAGTTTTTCACTTTTGTCTGCCTATTTATCTTTCTTTTATTTGAATTTGTGTTGAATACTCTACTTATATCTGTTTTCTACTGAAGAATAGCAAATTCCTTTTTTGCTGCATATCTAGTTTCTATCATTAATGATTAGTTTTAAAAGACATGTACTTTGAGGGTATAAGCCCTTATTCTTTGTATATTGAAATATATTCCAATTTTCCCTTTGATTTTTCTGACCTTCTTTCTGTCTCAACCTCTGGCACTCCATCTTCCATTTCTATGCCTTTCCATGGGCTATACCATGTGCCTAGAATGTATTCTCCCTCTCAGTCTACCTGTTAGAATCTCAAGCTCCACCAAGACAACTCAAGAACTACGTATTAGGAGATAATTTTTCTTAATCTTCGCACCATTGGTGCCCAGCACCAAATTTCTTTGGTTTTATTTTCTCCATGTGTTCTTGTTCTGCTTGTGGGTACATGTACTTTCTTGAGGACAAAAATATTTTTCTTTATTATTGTTCTGTAGGAAATGACCAATAGGATGATTTCAGAAAGTCCTGGAGAGACTTACACAAACTGATGCTGAGTGAAATGAGCAGGACCAGGAGATCATTATATACTTCAACAACAATACTATATGATGACCAGTTCTGATGGACCTGGCCATCTTCAGCAAGGAGATCAACCAAATCATTTCCAATGGAGCAGTAATGAACTGAACCAGCTACGTCCAAAGAAAGAACTCTGGGTGATGACTAAAAACCATTACATTGAATTCCCAATCCCTATATTTATGCCCACCTGCATTTTTGATTTCCTTCACAAGCTAATTGTACAATATTTCAGAGTCTGATTCTTTTTGTACAGCAAAATAACGGTTTGGTCATGTATACTTATTGTGTATCTAATTTGTATTTTAATATATTTAACATCTACTGGTCATCCTGCCATCTGGGGGAGGGGGTGGGGGGTAAGAGGTGAAAAATTGGAACAAGAGGTTTGGCAATTGTTAATGCTGCAAAGTTACCCATGCATATAACCTGTAAATAAAAGGCTATTAAATAAAAAAATAATAATAATAAAAAATATATATATATATTTTTCTTGCCTTTGTCTAGGACCCAGCATAGCATTAGGAACCTTGTAAACAATCCATTAACCATGGATTAATGGAATGTTTTGGAGGACCTATTCCAACGGCCATTGGATCTAAATGTATCAAATCTCTTTCCCTTGCATTTTATTGGAAGGCATTTCAGAGTATACTCTGTAAACTGGGGTTGCACTTTTCTGCAGTCACATCTCTTCTTCCTTCTAAATCCCATTCTCATCCATAGAGCTCAACCCACAAATCATCATATTCCTTTGTAATACACATCTACCAAAAATACCCATTTTTAATAGGAATTAGACTTTATATAAGGTTTTAAGGCTTGCTGAGTATTTATTTATTTGGTCCTCACAACAACTTTGAGAAGAAAGTACTGTTATTATTCTCATTTTGCAGATGAAGAAATTGAGGCACAGAGAGTCCAAAGGATTTTTCTAGGAATGCACAGGTAATAAGTAGGCATAAGGTAATTTGTCATAGTGGAACATTAGAATAGCCATGAGATGACAGATTTCAGGGCATTGGACCAGCATGGCACAGGCTAACTGGAAGAATAGTTGGGAGAAGTATGCCAGGGAAGCCATTTTCTGGACTTTCTAATGGATGTACATATATGAATAGACAGATCATATCTGACCTATTTCAGACATGTATGAATTATATGTACATATGTAATTCCATAAGAATTAACTTGTAATGAGCTTTACTTTTTATCTTTCGGTTGTTTCTTTTTAATTTCCCTATTGAATATCTTTTATATCATGAAATAATGAGGTGGGAACCAAGCCTGGATCACTATCTCCTCCCTTCTCTTCCACAATGGAATCATTTTAAATCATTTTATCTGAATGAGATGATGTTTAGAACCTCATGCTCATAGGTCAAGAACATCGGGCTGTGGGATCATTCTATCCTTTCTGTGAACTTCCTATCCCATCCTGGGAAGATTGTCTCCCATAACTGGGTATCAATTATCAGCATTAAGGTTGTGGGCCTGCAAGAAGCCATCATTCTACTACTATTTAGGGGTGGGAGGAGTGAGGCTAGTCATTCCATCAGATCCCAGTCTATCTGCCCAGACTCTCCTCCAGAGCAGCTTTCTCCTTCCAACATGCAAGCACAGAATGGCTGACATTGTGAGATGTGACTACCACCAAAATCTAAAGATGCTATGTCTGTGATACTTCCCCATAGTCCCTTTAGGTAGTTCTTATCAGACTAGCAAGAAGCTTGTCCATCAAGGAAATAAACCTCCTAAGATACTAGTTGAACAGATTATGTTTTCGTGTTTTCAGACCTTGTCAAAAGAAATTGGTTTTTTAATAAAGTGTTCTAGAAGTTGTTATTCCAGGAACAGAAATCAAACGGTGTGGGATAGTGACCATTAACCCAAAATAATTCAAATAGATGTTTCTCAGAACCAGAGCAAAAAGCAATTTATTCAATTCCTGCAGGAAAAAGGCTTCACCTCCACTAACATGGTCTAGTAGAGTGAGGCAAAACATAGGTACAGTTTTTTAATACCCTGAACTTGGGCCCCAGCTGTCCCTGACTTAGAGCTCACAATCTGTCAGGAGAATCCACTCCACCCTCAGGGTACAAGAACAGAGGGATCGTAGATTACAAAGTGGTTAAACAAGGATACAAGTAAGGGGATTTCTTGGAACTGTAGCCCTAAACTATGTTAGGGGTTGGTTTTCTGAGAGGATCTCTCATCCACCCCACTTAAAACTCACAGGTTTAACATGTATAGCTTATATTAATTCTTCCCTTGAAAAAATTGGAACAACTCTTGACTTCCAATCTTTTTACATTCTCATTCCCCAAGATCATTTGAAAATTGCCAACAGCAGCTAAACAACTACTCCATTCACTTCTTTCAGACCATTAGAACAGAGTAAACCTGTGTTGGATGACATGAACACATTGAGGGCAATATGATTCTGTGCAATCCTGTCTTCTCTCTTTTCCTTCAATTGTCACTTTTATTCCCTGCTGACCTGCTAGTTTTTATTTTATCCTTTCAATCCCCAAGTCATTTCCCTTGGAAGCCTCCTCTATTTTTGTACAATGTTAGTCTTGTTACAATTCTTTTTTTAATTAAAGCTTTTTGTTTTTAAAATATACATGGATAATTTTTAACATTCACCCCTACAAAACTCTGTGTTCTAATTTTTTTCCCTTCCCTTCCTCCATCCCCTCCCCCAGTCAGCAAGTTATCCGATACATGTTAAACATGTGCAACTCCTATATATATATATATATATATATATATATATACTTCCACAAATAGTATGCTGCACAAGAAAAATCAGATCAAGAAGGGAAAAAATGAGAAAGAAAACAAAATGCACACATACAACAACAAAAGAGTGAAAATACTATGTTGTAGTCCACATTCAGTTCCCACTGTCCTCTCTCTAAGTGCAAAGTTCTTGTACTAAGTGCTCTAAGTGCAGAGCTTTCTAAGCTCTCTTAATCACAAGATCATTGGAACTGGCTTCGTTGAAAAGAGCCACATCCATCAGAATTGATCATTGTATAATCTTGCTGTTGCCATTCATAAAGATCTCCTGGTTCTGCTCATTTCACTCAGGATCAGTTCATTTAAGTATCCAGGTTTCTTTGAAATCATCCTGCTGATCCTTTCTTACAGAACAATAATATTCCATAACATTCATATACCATAACTTATTCAGCCATTCCCCAGCTGATGGGCAACCACTCAGTTTCCAATTTCTTGCCACTACAAAAAGGGCTGCCACAAACATTTTTGCATTCCATTTGCTCAACCTACCCATGAGCACTTGAAATTTTTCCAAGAGATTAGATCTGACTTTATTTGTGTGGAATGTGTTTTGTAGTTGTGTTCATATAGTTCCTGACTTTCCTTTGTCAGATAGACTCCCAAATATTTTATATTATCGACAGTTATTTCAAATAAATTTCTCTTTATATCTCTTGCTGCTGGACTTTGTTGGTAATATATAAAAATGCTGATGATTTATTTGGATTGATTTTTTTTGTCCTGCAACTTTACTAACATTGTGAATTGTTTCTAATAGATTTTTAGTTGATTCTCTAGGATTCTCCAAGTTTACCATCATATCTGAAAAGAGTGATAATTTGGTTTCCTCGTTACTTATAATTCCTTTAATCTTTTTCTTCTCATTGCCAAAGCTAACATTTCTAATACAATATTGAATAGTAATGGTGACAGTGGGCAGCCTTGTTTCACTCCTAATATTACTGCAAAGGTTCCAGTTTGTCCCCATTACATATGATGCTTGCTGATGATTTTAAATAGATACTACTGATGATTAAGGAAAACTTCATTTATTCTTATACTCTAGTGTTTTTTAATAGAAATGGGTATTGGATTTTGTCAAATACTTTTTCTGCATCTATTGAAATAATCATATGATTTTTGTTGGTTTGGTTATTGATATAATCAATTATGCTAATAGTTTTCTTAATATTGACCCAGCCCTGGTATAAATCCTACTTGGTCATGGTATATTATCCTGACGATAACTTGCTGCAGTCTCTTTGCTAATATTTTATTTAAGATTTTTGCATCAATATTTATTAGGGAAATTGGTCTATAATTATCTTTCTGTTTTGACCTTATGTGATTTAAGTATCAACACCATGTCTGTGCCATAAAAAGAATTTGGTAAGATTGCTTTTTTCCCCTATTTTTCCAAAGAGTTTGCATAATATTGAAATTAATTATCCTTTAAATGTTTTATAGAATTCACATGTAAATGGAGATTTTTTTTCTTAGGGAGTTAATTGATAGCTTCTTCAATTTCTTTTTCTAAAATGGGACTATTTAAGTAATTTGTTTCCTCTTAATCTGGGAAATCTAAATTTTTGTAAATATTCATCCATTTTACTTAGATTATCATATTTATTGGCATACAGTCGGGCAAAATAGTTCCTAATTATTGTTCCAAATTCCTCTTCATTGGTCTTGACACAATTCTTACAGAAATATTGGTTTTTTTTAAATCATTGAAATATTTTGCATCATTGTAATGAACAGGCTTGACTTAGGCTGGTACCCTATTACTTTACATTTGGTGGTATAATAAAGATGACATCTTTTAGGTTTTTCAGCAGTTAAGGAATGGATATCTACTTAGATATTGCCATATAGAAAGGATATTCAACAAACATACTTCAGCACTTATCCTGGAAGGGTATGGAACCCTGGGGTCCATAAAAATTCTCTTTTTAGCAGGATATGGCTTTAAGGTATCTTCCAATTCTTCTGGGCTTCAACTCCAAAAGGATGACCATTTTATGTCCTTAGATGGCCAGAAAGTCATATCAATAGGATCAGTAGGACAGGGAAGCTGAGGTCAGTTCTGGTATTCTGAGACAATTGAGTACCAAGGTCAACTTTAACATATTTGGGGTTAGGAAGGGGGTGGGCATGAGGGAAGAAAATTAGCCTAATCCATGATGGAGGGATAGTGGGCTCCCCTATGGAATATAAAGGTTCTATCATAATCACCTTAATTTCTAAATATGTTCCTACTCTTCACCCCATGATCCTTCTATAGAGAAGAATCAAAAATGGGGGGGAGGGGAAGGAGGAAGCAATTCAGCAAAACTAAGCCATAGAACAACCACCTAGGACAATCTATGCAATGTTCCTCACCCCAATCTCCCACTTCTTGCTGGGAAGAGAAGGAGTTAGATATTTTCTTTTCTTCTTCAGGGATCAGCTTGGTCATCATGACTTTCCAACATTCAGTTTGGAGGGGTTCTGTGTTTGCTCTTTGTATTGTTTCAGGTTCTGGCCATGCTTTTTGTTTCTCTCTACTAACTTCATTCAGACCTTGCTTCATATTTCTCTCTACACTTCTCAGTAGTAGCCTCTAATCAATCAGTTAGTTAAACACCAGTGATTATTAAACATTTCCTTTGTACCAAACTCTAAGGTACTAAGACCAGGAAGGCACAGGCATGAGGGGAAGACACCATCAATTTTCCCACTGGCTTCAAAGTAATTAGCTATTAGGTAAGAATGCTTTTTTATCGAATCAATCAGAACCTAATGTGAACAGGGGCTGTATGTTTCCTTGAATCAGTAGAAAGCCAATGTGTGAGAGGTTGGGTCATGCCCCGAGAAATTATATAGCAGGAAGGTGTTTCAGAACCAGAGGGAGACATGTTGAGGCTCTAAATTTGAGAAATTCATCTCAGAGGAATAAAGGGAAGACTGGGCTGTGGCAGAAAAGAGAGATTAAGGAAAGGTGTAAAATCTTTAAGCATCTTGAGTCAAGGGGACCCAGGCCTAAGGAGGACTTAAGAAAGGTCAGCTCTCTACCCACCTTCTCCTGTGGTACCATTCTATCCATGGACATGATGATATAATCTAATATTTTGTCACTTCAATATTTCTAGTAAATGGAATTTTTCTTCAACCACAATAAAGCCAGAGTTTAACTAGAGATAGCTCTAACTATAAAAAAGGAAAAATCCCAATTTTAGAGATTTTTTTAGATTTAGGTTAAATACTTGGAATTCAGGAGGCTTGTGGATGCACTAATTGTTTGTCTAAAATAACTCCCTAAAAAGAAGAAGGAACCCTAGGAATCTTCCTCAGAAGAGGTCCATCTTTCCCACCTCCTCATTAGCAGTTCCCTTGCCCCAACAATACTCCCAGCATGGCATCCCCCCTGGAACTGGGGAGTCCCTGATTTCACCCTCCATTTGATGAAGTTTCCAGGTCTCATTTACTGCTCTGCCAGGTCCATTCCTCTCCCTCCAGATTTTTGTACTTCTTCCCCACTATCCTCCCCCAACATACACAGTCCAGTTCTCTTTTATGTGTTCTCTTGCCCCATTAAAATGTAAGATTCTTGAGGGTAGAGACTATCTTCTCTGCTTACAGTTGCATCCCCAAGATTTTCTTCAGCCCACTCTCCTCATATTAGTGCTAAATTTCATATGAATACCAAATCCAGGCAAAAGCTCCTGAGTTTAAATGGGATCCCAGTCTCAACTTTCCCTGTCAGGGATGGCAATCATTTGCCCCACCCCCAAATCAGCCTCTTTTGTCACTTTTGGCCTGCATTTTGTCACTGCTACATAGAACCGTGGTTGGACTTTAGGGATTTACTTTGTATTTTGCTGCTTTCCTAAAGACATTAATTAAGTTGATTTGCTTCTTTGCCAGTTCTCTCAGGTTTCCTTAAGTAAACAAATATGATGTGTCAATAGGGATAATTGTGTTTCCTCTTTGCCTATCTATTGGTCTTGAATTTCTAACTATTCTTACTACTGTTGATAACATTTCCAGATGTCAAATAATAGGGGAAACAAAAGACAGCCTTGCTTTCTTCCTATATTTATTGGAAGAGCCCTCAGTGATTCCCCATTTCAAATAATGATTGCTATTGGTTTTAAATATAGTTTTACCATATTAATTAGTAGCCTTTCTATGTCCATGCTTTGCAAGGATGTAGAGGTTTTTAGCATCAGTGATAGAATGCCTTTGTCCAAAGCTTAATTTTTTGCATATGTTGATAAAATCATGTCGTTTAGGATGTTTTTAATGTGATGAATTCTGTTGATAGTTCTAATATTGAACCTTCCTGGCATCTCTAGTCTAAAACCAACATAGGCACAGTGAATTTGTGTATGTCTATCTGGATGTGGGCATACATGTATAATGGAGACTTTTTTTTGCCAGGATTTCATTTTAATTTCTTAAATCATTATTTGTTACTCTTTTTTATCTCTAGCAATTGTCTCCAAACTACTTAGTTGCCCTTTCAGCAAAAGAGATTCTCCCCAATATGTATGCATTTATTTAATTGTGCACATGTATAATTATGCCAATATATTAGGCACATTACAAAATATGCACCAAATAGAAATAAAATTAGGAGATAAGGATACTCCTATACCTCTTTATGGAGAAGAATGGGATTTTAAATGGTTCATTGTTTTTGGAAATTTTTGATTTACTACTTTGTGATACAGAGCTTCAAAAGATTGATTCTTAGTTGATGTTACATTAATGCTTGGTTTAATGGTTGTCATCACTGGGAAAAATACCTCATAATGAACTGTAGATTCAAATAGAAGAATTATTGCATCATTGTCAAGGGCCATAACAAGTTTAATAAATCACAATGCTTATTTTTTGATCCTATGCTTCAATTAGCCAAGATTTTTGATGAAATTTACCCAGTAAATTTCCATTTTCCCCAATGTCATTCAGGTCTTTCAAACTCTGAAATGTGTTCCATTTTTTACATTTTTAACAAATGATTTCAATAACCACCAATTTATGTGGAAGATTTTCAAACAGGATTTTAGGGGTAAAGATGGAAGACTTTTTATAGGTGACACACTTACATAATTTTAGTAACAAAAACTACATTCTAAAATGTCTCCCTCATCACAATGGCTTCATACTCCTATGAGCTAATAACTCAAGGCACAATATACATTTAGGGTGAGGTTCATTGTTAATAAGAATGGATATAAATCCATATTTCAAATAATCATCTTGATAATTTTATCTCTTTTGTCTGACTTCTTGTCAGATATAATTAGAACATCATTGATTTTACCTTGTGATATGGCTGACAGAGCTTTATTAAGGTAGAAAAAAAAAAAAGGTCAGTTCTGCCACTTTCTTATTCACTGATGCTCCTGTTATTAGTATTACCTGCAATCTGTGCTTTCATTGCGGGAACCTTTTCAACCCACTTCTCTATTCCTGTGAGGGTTGGTTTAGTTAAGACCAGGTAATATTATCTATAAACATGGTGGTCCAAGCAGATGTAAACAGCAGTCCATCATAATATGCTGAAATGTAACAACCAAGAACACCCCTCTTCCCATAACCAAAAGCTGTAATCTCTACTTCATCATTTTCCTCTCCTCATCAATGCCTTCTTTACATGGCAGATGGACACTGGCAGAGTAAACAAGCAAGGGATTTTGTGGCCATCCATAAATTAACTAGAAAGAGAGTTATATTTATTTATTTCTTAAATAATCAAGTTTACTAGCATTTAATATGTTTTTCTCACTTCCCCCCAGTAAAGCATCTTTCGCAGTCCCTGGAATATTCTACTTCACTTTCCATTCACCTAGAACTCTCTTTCTTGGTTTTATTTTTTATTTCTAAAATAATTCTTTAATCAGTAAAAATTCACTTTGTCTCCTTCCTTGCCTATAATGTACTTGGGAATTTTCATTCTTTCTGAAAGTGATGGGTAGATTCTATTTGCAAGTTTGACCTCTGGATTTAAGACAGGGCTACTCAAACTCTTTCTACTCATGCCCCCCCTTTTATCCAAGAAATTTGTATGTGTCCTTGAGTATATAGGTATACAAAATAAGTATACAAATCAAACATTTATTGATAATAAATCATAATTTCATGACCAGCACATTCAGTTATACATATGAAATCACAATCCATAGTTTAAGAGAAGCTTTGATCTACAGAAAGGCAAATTATGATATCAAACCCCCAAAGATATATTTTCCCTATAAAAGATTTGCTTCTACTATAAATCCTTGTTAAACTTCTCTATGAATTTAGTTCACCAGTCAGTGGTATACTACCCCCTCATGGTATTTTTCTCCTTCAAAATAGCTAATGCCTATCAGAACCCTAAATATCTTGTAGGGTTACCCCCATAATCTCTGTTACCTGCTGCTCTTATGGTTTCCAGAATCCAGACAGTGGTACCCGGAATTATCATCTCTTCTTGTGAGTGGATGATGGTGATTCAAGGAGACCTCCCCACTGAGAAACCATTACATCCTCTAACCCCTCTCCTCTTCCCTCTGCCTCCAATTTATTTCATTCCTGTCCACAAATAACACCTGTGTCAGCAAAGGCTGACAGCAAAAGGCTTTTAATTATTGAAAGTCTACTGTTAATTTGTTTGCTCTGAATACTATACAATTATGAAATATCCTCGGTTTCTAAATGTATCTCTAAGTTCCATGATATTTTTGAAGGTGAGAGTTAAAACATGTATTTATTAATTAAAAATTCTTTGAAAAAAAATTTTCTTCTCAAGGTCCTCCAGATCTGCGGTTTTTGCTATATTGCCTTATATTTTCTTCTATCTCCTTCTGTCTTTTAACCTTATTTTATTTTTTTTAATTAAAAATGGTGCCCAAGCTGTTATTTCCCTTTTAGAAATCTTACTTTCATAGCTCTTTTTTCTTTTCCATTTTTTTTCATTTAGCATTCTCATTTTATTTATAAAAAATATTTTAAACTCTTCTTTTTAACTCTTTTTTTACACCTTCTAGTAATTCTAGATGAATTTGTGTCCAAGCTGCATTTTTCTTTGAGGTTTTCCTGGTAGATGTTTTAGAATTATTGTCATCTTTGGGATTCTGTTTTGAGCATGTTTGTCACCATAAGAGCTTTTGAAGGCAGGCTTATTTTTTTCTTTCCTCATTTTTTCCTACTACTTTCTGACTTGGAACTTTATTCCAGAACAGGGCAATGAGCATTTTTGGATGGAAAGTTTGATCTGGTCCTGTGACTTCTTGTGCTATTCCAGGCTCTCAAGAAATGTTCAAAGTAGGAATCAGCAAGATTTCAGTGCTTCTGAAGTTGTCTGATTCTGAATAAAGTCTGTGACCCAGAACTGGTTAGTAGGTGAAAAAACTGCCACCAATCTTTCATATAGCCATCATCCCCCAATATTGGTCTGGGATCTTATATTGTCCATAAATATAATTCCTGAGGGCTGAAATGCTCCAGATAGCGTGATCATGACCTATAAAACATGCATTTAGTATTTCTACTTTTTCTAATCCAATCTAATAAAGAGTTATTAAATGCTTACTATGTGCTAGGCACTGTGCTAAGCACTGAGGATACAGTTAATAAGAAAAAAAAACCATCTCTACCCTCAAGTAGTTTCTAAGCTAATGGGTGAAGACACTGAAAAGGAGGCAAGAAAAGAAAAGGAAACCAGGATTTACCTGCTTGGGATTCTTCCATGGAGTTGGGATGGGGCAGAACAGCCAATGCAGAGTGGGATAGCCCAAAAAGTCTAGTTTTTTTCTCTCTGTAAAGAAAAACAACAGGAAGAGTTTTGAGAGAGAGTTGGGATCAATCAAGGCTTGAATTAGAAGCAGATGATGACTTTAGGGATGATGGGCTTAACCTCAAAGGTGAAACTAGGCAGAGCAATAGATGCAAAGTAGACCAAGCCGGACCACCAAAAAATTGTGTCTTTTCATTGTTTATAATTTCTCTATGCTTTAGAACATGTTATATTTTTGTAATGATAATATGAAATGCTCCAAAATATTCTTTAATGTTTTGATTCAGAAGATGACATGTCTTATCAGTTCCATATTTTTTTAAATATTTCTATTAGATTTACCAAGTTCTATGAGGAAAATTAAAGTGTCTTACAATTGTGTGAACATCTGTGACTTTAAATTTTTAGTTCACTTTTGATTTATGAATTTAGATGCTTTGCTATGTCTTTACTATCGATATTGGTTCGTTCTCTTTTCTTTCTTCCATATTTATTTTATTTAAAGAAACAGAATATGCAAAAAACAGAAAAACATTTAAAACAAAATGAAACAAAATAAAAAACATTATCATGTATTCAGCAGAATATCAGGGAGTATTCAAAATTATAAAAAACAAATACCAATTTAAGTAAGTATACAAATTAGTAGAAGAAATTATATTTATTAGTGTCCATCTTTTCTTTACTTTCTTGTAAATTGTTCTTTTGTTTTCTCCTGCATCTTAGTTACTTTATTCTTTTTCCCCCTTTTCATCCTCCCCACTACCCCCAAACAGGCTATAGTTAAGAAACATATATGTGTGTGTGTGTGTGTGTGTGTGTGTGTGTGTGTCCTAAGAGCTTGAATTTGCCAACCTACCCCTCCATCTTCCCAGAATCCTCCATCATTTTGGTTCATTCTCTATAGTTGCTCTAACAGTTTGCCTGATTATCTCTTTTTATACTGTCATGTTTTATTTTTGCTTTCTGAGAAAAACAAAGCAGGGATCTTGAAAACCCCTGGGAAGCGATAATCAAAAGTTTGACACTGATGTCATTCTTACTAAAATAGCCAAGGCACCAAGGAGCTCCAAGGTCCTTAACACTCTTTTTTGAGAAGCTATAAAAGTCTCTGACATTTCAGCACTCTGAACTTTACAGATCAATGGGACTGAACTTCTGGAAATCGAGATTAAAATGGAAAAAATGAAGGAAAACAGAGCAAGAATAAGCAAGTCCTACTTCCCCACCCAAAAGTAGAAAAAAAGAGGCTGAACATAGTCCTGGAACAAAGCCACAATGAGGAACAAAAGCAGGAGAGATTAATACAGCAAACAAGACATGACCAGTATAAAAATTATTAAAGATCTCGAGATTCCCTAAAAGGAGAGAACAATTTCATAACTATAAGCTGAGACTCAAAAGAAAAACTAGATTTTTCACAAGCATTACACAAGTACCTAGAAAAAAATGGAGCAAGAGATTCAAAAAAGAAAAGCTCTGCATTGAGGAATTAGAATAATAAAAAGAGAAGAGGCAGTGGTAGGCCTTCATCTAATAAATGAATCCCTGAAAATTAGATGAGACTAAATAAAAATCCATTATTTCCTGAGAATAAGAAATAGGAAAACAAAATAAAAAAAAAAATAAAGGAAAATGGCTCTGGTATCAAGAAACTAATGGGGAAAACATATCAAAGAGCATTTGAGTACCATTGGACTCCCTGCAAATCATGATTTGTTTAAAGGCTAGACATATTTTTAATAACATGACATGATCTATTAGGATCAGAAAGCAGAGGGACAAAATAAAGAATTCATTGGATCATCTCCCCTGAAAGAAAACCCCAAAGGGAAAATCTAGGAGTGGAATAGCCAAACTCTAGAACTCCTACTTCAAAGAAAATTCATTGCAAAAATCCAGAAAGCAATTCATGTAACAAGAAAACAGTATCACATAAGAAGGGGTTGGGTGATAATGTATTGTTCTAAAAAGGAAAGAGAAAAAAACATGTTTCACTTCAGAAACTTGTTGTCTTAAAAGGATATTGAAAGAATGAAATAAGAAAAACAGCTACTAGAGAGGATTCATTGTGAAGACTCTAAAACAGCAGAAAGAAAAGTGAGGATTCATTTCATCTGGGCTGCTTGTGAGCCCTGTGGACAGGCAGCAAGAGGCAGAGCCTGAAACCCTTCTGCACCCACACAAATGCAGCCTGCAGGTAACCCTTCCATCTCCTGCTGCACTGGCCCAGTTTCCAGCCTGACACTACGTGGAGATGGGCGACTTCCAGCTGTACCGGCACAAGCTGACTTCTATCTCCTGCTGCCTCCCTGACTTTCAGGACAACCTAATCTCCCAGTTCCCAAGACATGGAAAGTCTCGGGGATAAAGCAGAGCCCCATTACTTCTGAACTCGTACCTTTATATCCTGCTGTGCCTTTCCCCTGAGAGAAGGGGGAGAAGAAGTCAGAGTTGCTGGTCTTCCATGTCCTATTGGGCAGGTTTGACTTCTAGCTCCTGCTATGCAGTCTAATCTCTAACCTTCAGAGGAAAGAGGTGAATTTAAATGGAACTTCCCATTGGAGTGTGGATCTTCCAAATTGTGCCGAATCTCTCTTCTACCTGATCTCCATCCTCCTCTGGGAAGAATGATTCCTTCCATTCCATGATGAATACATTCACACTTGCTCATACCCTACATACTCCAGTCATTCTAAACCTTTGTAATCCATCGTCCAAACGCCAGCCTACATCCTTCATACGATTCCTTATTTCTATCCTTCTCAATCCTCTTAGCCCAAAGTCCCAACACAGCAGTACCAATCCCTTTCACTGTGCCCACAAGAACTCCCCCTTATCCTAAATCTCTTCCTCTACCTCTCCTTTCATCTTGTAGCAGTCACCAAATTCTAGCTGACCTCTGATGGCACAATTTCCCAGACCACTCTTTTTAATATTGGTGGCAATTTAATCATTCACCTTGGCTCACTGGTCAAGAATAAAGGGAAATTGGAATGCTTGCTCCCCATTGCCATTTCCAGATTATCTACCTCCCTCCATTACTTAGCAAGCTCTTCTTTGAAGTTCATGAAATCTCTATGATCCAACCCTAGTCATTGTTGCTTACTGACTTCCAGTTCACTCCCCTTCCTTCCTCAAAGAGTGCAGTACCTGACTCATTTTTCTCTCTTCCCTGACTCCTACTCTCATAGTAGAGGACTTTAATGTATATATTGACATATCTTCACTCAGTTCCCCAATCTACTGCTCTACTCTATCTCAGTCACACACACAAAAAAAGATGATAGCTTGAATCTTGCCCACCTTCATGTACCATCTTCATGAGTCTAGGACTTGGGCTGTATCCATTGTGTACTTTTTTTCTTTCTTGATCTTATCTAAACAAATATCTGTCCCAAAATGGACATGTTCAGGCTTGGAGATGACCACGTGAATTGAAGAGGTCACAGATCTTATTTCTTTTTGAACAGAGCTGCCCGAAAGCCTGTGGAAGAGTTCTAAGAAACTATTCCACTGCGTTTGGAGAAAACCACTATGAAGATAGGCCCTAATCTCGTCCATTTGGCCATTATAGAACCAAGGTGAAATATAACACTGCCTATTCAACAATCCTGAAAACTGCTTTATGTTCCAGTGAGGTTTAAGCCTTTAATACCAATGAGGTATCTCTTCCAAAAATTATTATAGTAGTTATGACTTACTGGTTCATTTTTAATAAATCCTATCAACATTATCTTGCATAATTAGTATAATGTTGCATTTATTTAACATGCAGAAAATACCTATCTGTTCCATTCCTGATTTATTTTGAATATTGAATCCCTTTTTTTTATTCCTCTCTTTGGGAAGACCAAGACATCAGTCCCAAACTAAAATATAAGTAAATTTTTTCCCAGACTGCTGTGGTGGGAGACTTAACAAGACCAATGAAAAGGCTTTAATCCCTTCTTCTTTAAGAATTAGTACTAAATCTACCAACATTTGTGTAGGCAGAGCAAAGGAGCACCTTAGGGAAAGGGGATGAATTCAATTCCCCTGATTCCATAGACTCAGCAATGCTAATCCTCTTTAATGTTAGACAGTAAAAACAAAAACAAAAACTTGGCTCTCCTCCAGATAGTTCTATGACATCAAAAAGAAAAATGCATGATCCCCACTGACTTGAATGTTATATGTGCATGAGTATATTTAAAAGATACAATCAGTTAAACATTAACAATGATCTCATCAATTGTATAGAAATATTGCGGTTGAACCAGAGAATAATTCTTCTCATAAAATGGCAAAGTGACTGTTTATTTTGCTAGAGGAAAGATTAATCGATGTTCTCTGTGTGTATGAATTCTGTGGAATGGACAGATTATTGATTGGCCCATTTGGCAAAGTTGCTAATGAGACAATGGATAGGGGATGCTTAGAGATACCCCATTAGGTTTTTCATCGTTCTTCTCTCTTTCAACTGGTGTCATTCCTTTAAGCTTAAAATAAAGTAGCTGCCACGATCACATAGATCCAAGTTTTTTAAAAAAGACTTTTTCTTTTAATGAGATTTCACTAAAGATTGTTGTCTTTCTTCTTTTTGTGAGAGAGATACGATACAGAAAGTAGAGGAAGAGAGGAAAAGACCAATATGTGAGCTCCTCCATTGTATATTTTCAGAGCAACGTTGGCTGTGACTTTTCCTACTTATACCTGTAGGGTGAGCACAAGGGAGTTTGCACTGTGAGCACTGTGACTTTAGAGAGAAATCACTTCTCATTTGTATGAACATTCCCTCTTTTTCCAAAGAAATGGATCAGGACATGTGTGGTTCCCATGGAGTACAGGGGTCTGCTCTGAGAGACATTGTACAAGTATAGTTGGTCAGCTCCAGGGGCTTAATGTTGTTTTCAGGGAGCTTTAACCCAGCTTCTAGAGATGTGAAAATGAATGGCCTGGAAGATTTCTGAAGAGTTCTAAAAAGGGAATTCCGTCGTTGAGTGCTAGACCTTATGACACCAGCTGTGTCACCCAAGTGGACAAGTCACAACATCCCAGAGCTTCAATCCCATGAAAAATAAGATGAGTCTTTCTCCCTGTCTCCCTTTCAGGGCCATCCTTAAGGAAAGGACCTTCTATGAAAGTGGAAGGCACTGCACAGCAGGTATGTTGGATTTATTGCGACTGTATTTGTCATGACCACTTGACATCTTCTGGCTTATAGATCCTCTCAGTAGAGCCATCACGGCTTGTAAAAGGATGCGTTTTTCAGAACACTCACTGTTGACTTCAGCATTCAAGGTCAGAAGGGGAGCGTCAGAGACTTACCACAGGAATAAGGAATGGTCGTGGCCACTCCGTCTAAAACCTTTTCCCCAGCTGCCCACTACAGCCTTCTTGGTGAGTAGCCATCCAGTCCCCTCACCTGACCAGCTACAGGAAGGTATCTAGAGCTAGGAACTAACCTAATGTGAAGCTTTTCCAAAGGGGCAAGAAAGAAGCAGGAGTGAACCCTGGTTTGGGGCTGAAGGGGGAATCCTGAAGCAAGCAGGAGGTCACCTGAGCAGTCAGCTGAAAAAAGGATCAAATCTGCCTTTTATCAGAGAATGATGGCAGGAAGTACAAATTCTCTCTGTCGTTTGGACGACTTAATTCCACAGCTGAGCCGTAACAGTAACTCAACAAGAGATTCCAGATGAAAAGGGGAATTTGAGGGGAAATATCTCTGATCTTTTGCTAGGAGACTGAGACACTGCATTCACTTACTACTGAACATGTCATCAAGTGACAGCACAGCTGAAAGGATCTTCTGTCCCCGAGATTTCCAAGGGATCGCAAAGTTCTTGAAGCAGTCATTCGTCGTGACTGCCAAGTGATGAGTCTCGAATGGAGCTGTGGGGCCGAACCTCGGGCTCCAAGGAGCAAGTCCGATGTCCCCTGAGATCGTTTCAGTCAATGAGGAACGTTGTTGGGAATGTTCACGAGCAGGCAAGAGGTGACCTGTCTAGTAGTACGCCTTTCTTGACTGATATGTATTTGTAGGTAAAGGTAAGTTCTTCAGCAGCCAGCCAAGATCTAAGGCTTCCCCGACAGCTGCCCAAGTGCTCAACTGCATGGAAGTCAAATGGGGAACTGCAGGCTCAGGAGCTGCGGCCATTACCACCAGTATGTGCCTCCCTCTGCAGCAAGGGGATCAACTAACAATACCACAAATTGGGTTATTTTTATTCCCATTATTGACTGAAGGGATCTGTTCCTCATCCCTCTATAGTACTATATAAGCTTCTTAAAGGTGAAAGAATAAGAAGATGAAGAGGGGGAATAGAAACACCTGCTAACTATTGCTATGAATAAAAGTGTCATATACAAGACAATACAAAGACTGTAGTACTGAATATTGGGCAAAGGGTCATTTTAATGATAAAATTTCTTCTTCTTCATCCAAAGCTATATCAAAAGTGTTGCAAGAAATCCAAGTGACCTCAAAGATATGCATACCTTCATCGGAATATTAAATATTTAATGAAAACATAAATTTGGACTTTTTTTACTTCCAGTGTATTCATAAGTCACATGTTTTTTCAAGGTCAGATAAATTCTAAAATGTACCTTGATATTTAGAGAAGCAAAACCATTATATAGTCTATTTTGTATATGCAAATGTAGCATGCAACATTTTTCAAAAGAAAAGAAAACTTATCATAATCAAGGCTAGACTTGTAAAAGTGATCAGTTCATCAAAGACATGCTGAATACCCATTTTAATAAAAATGCGGCTTCATGATGAAAAACTAAAGAATATGTGTCAAAATCTTTTAGACTCAATACTGTATTATGTAAAATAAATGACTGTAGTCAAAGTAAGATACATTGCAGATTTTAAAAGTTTAAGATGCAAAAGTTGCAAGATTCATTTTATGTCAAAAAATTGATTATTATTGAAAATAATAGCATTTACATAGTGTTTTAAGATTTGAAAAGTGTTTTACATATGCATTTTGTTGAACCTGATAACAACTTTGTGAGATAGGTACCAACATTTAGAAACTGAGACCCAGAGAGGATGAATAAGTTTTCTGGGCATTTTCTCTGGTTGTTCCCCATGCTTGAATATTCTTCCTCCTCCTTTTTGCTTCCTGGCTTCTCCAGTTCCCTTCAAGTCCCAACTAAAATTCCATGTTCTACAGGAAGTCTTTTCTGATTCCTCCCTAATTCTCTATTCACTAATTCCACTTAATGCTGTATAAATTTTGCTTGTCTCTAGTAATTTTCATGCCTTTTCCTCTATTAGATTGTAAGCTCCTTGAAAGCAGGGACTGGTTTCTGTCCTTTGCATCCACCAATACTTAGCTAGTTTTTGACACACAGTAGGTGTTTAATGAATGTTTATCGATGGACTTATTACTCAGCATCATACAGCTGATATATATCTGATGCAAAATTCAAACCTAGATCTTCCTGACTCCAAGTCCATCACAACTGAGAAATCACTTCACTGCTCAGACATCTCAATGACTTCCCTTTGTCCTAGTTAAATTTCCTATCACTGTACTATCGATCCATAAAAATTCAAGAAGAAAATTTTAATAGATGCCATTCTACCAAATATTAATCATCTCCAGAGTATGTGGAATAATAAGAGAGCTAGGAGAAGAAATGAAAACCATACAGGAACAGGACAAGGTATCCATCAGAAGGGTTGCCCTAGCAGCTCTCAGAAATGTCTCATGTCCATAAACATTCAGTCCAACGTCTCAACTAGACAGTTCATCATGTAGAATTGGAGCACAGGAGAGATGTTAGAGAACTAGAAATCACCAGCATAGAGATGATAACTCAACCAAAGAGGTGGAGAAATAACCAAATGAGTTGGTGTAGAGAGAGAAGAAAAGAGGGGCAGAGAACAGCCTTGGAGGGGAGATGCATGACCTGAAAGGAGACAGCCAAATGGCTCAATACTGAGCACTGAGTCTGGAGTCAGAAAGATCAGAGTTCAAATCCAGTCTCAGACACTTACTAGCTATGTGACCCGAGTAAGACACAAGCTTTGTTTGCCTTAATCCATGGAGAAAGAAATGGCGAACCACTGCAGCATTTTTTCCAAGGAAAGCCCATGGACAGTGTTGGGGTGCTATGTTCCTTGGGATCACAAGGAGTCAGAAGCAACTAAACAATGATGATGACCCAGGTGAAGAATGAGCAAAGGAGACTAAGAAAGAGCAATCAAACATGTGGGCAATACAACCCAGAGAAGAAAGAGCATGCAAGACAAGAGGGTGCCAGATGTTGCCAAGAGCCCAAGGAGGAGGTCTAAGTAAGACCACTGGATCTGAAGGTTCAGAGATGATGTCACATTGAAGAGTACCATCGATTGAATGACAAAGCCAGAAACCAGACTGCAAAAGACCATGAAGTTCAGGGAAGAGAAGTGGAAGTTACACATCTAGACATCTTTGTCAGAAAAGAAGGGAAAAAATAAGGATGCAAGTTTGAAGGACTATTTGGATTAAATAAAGTTTAGGATCTGGGAGTTCTAAGAATATTTGTAGGAAACAAAAAGTAAAAGGGGAGAAGTAGGGAAGATTATGGAGATACCCTGATGGAAATTGTGGTGGGGAGAGGAATCCAAGGCACATGCTTTGGGGAAGAAAAGACCCATCAGAGAGAAGGAGGGAGGCCTTGAGATGTCATAGGGAGAAGAAGAAGCTAGCAATGGATGACCTTGATTTTCCCAGTGAGACAAGAGAAGAGGAAGGCGGCCAGGGAAGACTGGAGGGAAGAAGAGAAGAATTATAAGAGCAGCTATGGGAATACCCAAGAGATTCAACTGGGGAAGAGTAAAGGGGCTGCCTTGCTGCAGGAAAGGAGGAGAGTGAATAGTACGGGAAACTGTAGTGGTTGCACGACTCCCCCAACTCTCCCCAGAAGCCCACACTGAGAACTAGAGGAGGCAGATGGTGGAGCGAATCCTGAATGGAGCTGGCAAGGTGCCGTCGTTGATATGGCGAAGGGGAGAAAGATTTGAACGTCAAAGGTAGTGTCCAAGTGAACTCCTACCTCTGGGGGCTTCCTTGTGATCCCCTCAGAAGGGAGGAAGAGTGTCAGAGGGAAAGGTCGGTGGGCAGGCCTAGAAAGGCTGGCGGAGCCGGGTTGGGCCTGGGAACAGGACGGGCTTCCAAGTATTCGGAGAGCTTTCCATACAAAATCTCATGGGAATCCTCCCAAACCTGTTCTCTGCCTGGAAGCCCTCATAAATATTCTATCGGGGGATAAGTATTTATTTCCTGAACCTAGATGCTCTATTCTCCCTGATTAGGATGTCATCTCCTTGTCAGAAGGTTCCTTTTATTCTATGCACTGGATGCCTAGTCCCAAGCACACAGAAGGCATTTAATAATTGCTGGTTAGTCGGGTATATGATGTCTGACAGAAAACCACCCGTGCTGATGTATTGTTACAACTCCAGAAGGAAGAAGGGGGAAATGCCCTGTAAGAGGAAGGAAGCTGGAGCTGGCTGTCAAATGATAAAGCCAAAAAACCCCAATATCATATTCGTTGTGAACCAGGGCAAGGACAAGTTTAAAATGATTCCCAAGAGGAAGTTGGTTGCCAAGGGAACCGTTTCCTGGTGGGAAAGGGGAAGGGCAAGCAAGGAGTCAGTTAGGGGACTCGGGGTACAAGAGTGAATGCCTGTCGCTGTGAGGGGGCCCTTGCTCACAGCCTGGCCTGGGCAGGAGAGGCTCACCTGGGCCCAAAGTGGGCTTGCCCGGCTGACCAGCAGCAGGCCCTGTGTATGCTCCTAGCTCTCGGGTGCCAGCTGATCGCACCTGCCCAGAGTCACTCAGGCAGCCCAGACAAAGGCTCTCTTCCATGTGGGGGTGAGAGGGAGACTAAATCGTTCCCCCAAGATGCCGCCTTATCAATCCACAGACACACATCCTCCCTGCATCCAAATTGGAAACAACCTTGGCCCCGGGAAGCGTATCTGCTCTTGGAAGTATGGCTTAAGGGAGGCTGGCAGAGCGAATGGGGGTCAGGAAAGGTCTCACGTAGGCAGTGGGATCGGAGGTGAGGGAAAAAGGAAGTGGGGGTCTCAGAGGCATTGGTGAGGGGGGATAGACCAAGGATACCAAGGGTTAGAATGGGGAAAGGAAGCCGGTCGCTGAACTGGCACAAGGTAAGGAGGGCTCCCGGGCCCAAATGCTTCTGGCTAAAAAGGTCCTTTATTTTTAATTCTAGAAGGTACCGGCAGAGCCCTTATTTGGGGAGGGAGTAAATGGTTCAGCCCAAGCACAATTCTGCCAATTAGAATGGCCTGGAAGTCGGAACTGCCTAAGAAATGTTAAGGGAGGCCTGGGCGAGAATGGGGCCAAAGGAAAGCTTCCGTCAGCCAGGGGATCATTAATTAAAAGTGGCCCAGAGCATGGTTTAACCAAGGATAAGAGGCTCAGGGAGCAAATGGCCCAATGGGCAAGGAATAAGGACCGCCCAGAAAGCCTTCTTCTGAATTTTATTTAATTCTAGCCCACTGGGACCCATTAGAGTATACCCACTTAGCCCAGCATTTCTCCATGTTAAATGAGTTGAGAGGAAATGCCCAACCAGTATTCAAGGCCAAGAAAATGAGAAAGAGTTCCTGGACCAGAAGAACAATATAACAAACTCCAGCCCAAGCATGGGTTTTGCTCTTGGATAGAGGCCTGGCAGCTTAAATTGGCCCAGGGGACCCGACCAGCCAAAGCTCCTTAATTTGATTTAGAACCCGTGGACCCAAGCAACAATCCCTGAAATTGCCAGGTTTCTCCATCTATGGCCTGCCCAAAATGCCCAACCTCCCCCCAGGGATCCTGAAGGGAAACTTGAGGAAGAGCTTGCACATTGATGGACAAACCAGAAGGTAGACTGGGATGGAGGGGTCCCTTAAATGCCCCTTTTGTTTCAGTCTTAGGTGATTGGTGGGAAGAAATTTGGGCTCTTTTGATCTATGGTCTGGACTCCACTCCCATCCCCAACAACCCACCATCAGCAGCATAAAATTTGAAACTTAGGGAGGTGGTGAGGGAAGGAAAGGAAGGAAGAAGGAATGAAAAAAGGGAGGGAAAGAAAAGAAAAAAACAGAGGAAGCAAAGGAAAAGGGAGGAAGGGGGGAGGGAAGGAAGGAAGGAAGGAAGGAAGGAAGGAGGGAAGGAAGGAAAGAGGAAAGGAAGGAAGGGAAGGAAGGAAGGAAGGAAGGAAGGAAGGAAGAAGGGGAGGAGGGAGGGAAGGAAGGAAAGGAGGAGAAAGGAAGGAAGGAAGGAAGGAAGGAAGGAAGGAAGGAAGGAAGGGAAGGAAGGGAAGGGAAAGGAAGGGAGGGAAGGAAGGAAAGGAAAGGAAAGGAAGGAAGGAAGGGAAGGAAGGAAGGGAAGGAAGGAAGGAAGGAAGGAGGGAAGGGGAAGGAAGGGAGGGAAAGGAAGGAGGAGGGAAGGAAGGAGGGAGGGAAGGAAGGAGGGAGGGAAGGAAGGAAAGGAAGGAAGGGAAGGAAGGAAGGGAAGGAAGGAAGGGAAGGAAGGAAGGAGGGAGGGAGGGAAGGAAGGAAGGAAGGAAGGAAAGAGGAAAGGAAGGGGAGGGAGGAAGGAAGGAAGGAAAGAGGAAAGGAAGGAGGGAGGGAAGGAAGGAGGGAGGGAAGGAAAGGAGGGAGGGAAGGGAAGGAAGGAAGAAAGGGAAGGAAGGAGGGAAGGAAGGAAGGAAGGAAGGAAGGAAGGAAGAAAGGAGGGAGGGAGGGAAGGAGGGAGGGAGGGAAGGAGGGAGGGAAGGAAAGAGGAAGGGAAGGAGGGAGGGAAGGAAGGAGGGAGGGAAGGAAGGAGGGAGGAAGGAAGGAAGGAAGGAAGGGAAGACGAGAGGAAGTTCTGCCCCCGCCAAAGCCTGCTCTGCCCAATGCCCCTCCCTCCCCACTCCCTCAGGGATGAGGATAATGAAAACCTTTGCGGAGCCCTGCTCAGCTTGCTTCTGCTCTCACCGAGCCACAAGCCCCAGCCCCTGTCTCCTTTCATTACTCACTGCAGAGCAAATGGGGACAATGTTGTTTTTTTCTCCCTTTTCCTCTGGCCAACAGAATCAGCCCAAAAAGACGGGGAGGGAGTAGAGACGGTCTCAGGAAAGCAGAGAGTGACAGTTTTTCTAAATCACTGTAATGGGAGGAAAATGATTTCTGTCCCGGGCGCAAACATATCCCACAGCTACCCAACAAAAAAGCCAATCTGGACCCTGCCGTTCCTCCACCACGGACACTGTGTCCTGGTGCCTCGGTACCAGCTGGGCCCCAAACACAAAGTTCCCAAGGAGATCCGCCCTGCAAGGGCAGTCTGGCTGGCCCTGATCAGACAGCCATGTCTCGGTGGGAAGCCGGACCCGGAGCTGAGTCACAGTCGGGTGGTCCACAGCAGTTCACTGTTTGTTCTCCTTGAAGGATGTGGGAGGAATTGGGAGTGCTTAGTCTGAAGAAGAAAAAAGTGGCTGGGTAGGGCGAGGGGGAACACTGTTCCTGAATCTGAGGCCTTTCCAAGAGGAAGAACTAACTTACTCCAGCCCTAGGGCAGAGCTAAGAGCCAAGGGGGGGGGGAGATTTGGAAAGGTGGAGGCTGGTTGAAGCTCAATAGAGATACAAGTATTTTAATGAAAACCTGTATCCAATTAATAATTTCACTCAAGATAATGACAATGATGAGACATCATACCAAAATTTGTGGGATGCAGCCAAAGCGGTATTAAGAGGAATTTATATCCTTAGAGGCTTACTTGAATAAAAAGAAAGAAAAGATTAATGAATTGGTTTGCAACTAAAAACTAAAAAGACCAAATTAAAACCTAATCAAATACAAATTGAAATTTAAAATTAAAAGGAGAAATTAAAAAATTGAAAGTAAAAACCATTGAACTAATTAATAAAACTAAGAGTTGGTTCTATGAAAAGCCAATAAAATAGATAAGCCTTTTGGTAAATCTGATTAGAAAAAGGAGGGAGGAAATGAAATTAGTAGTCTTAAAATGAAAGGAGAACTTTCCACCAATGAAGAGGAAATTAGAGAAATAATAAGAGTTATTTTGTCAACTTTATGCCAATAAATTTGATAACCTAAGTGAAATGGATGACTACTCCAAAAATACAGACTTAGACTAATAGAGGAGGAAGTAATGTTTGAATAGTCCCATTTCAGGCAATAGAGGAAATAGAACAGGCAATAAACAACTCCCTAAGAAAAACCTTGGACCAGATGGATTTATATGAATTTACCAAACATTTAAAGAACAATTGGCCTAATGCTATATAAAATCTTTGATAAAATAGGGAATGAAGGATCCTACAAATTCCTTCTATGACACAGACATGGTACTGATACCTAAACCAGGTAGGCTGGAAAAACAGAGAAAGAAAATTATAGACCAATCTCCCTAATGAATATTGATGCTAAAATCTTAAATAAGATATTAGCAAAAAAGACTACAAGAAAATCATCTCCAAGATAATACACTATGATCAAGTAGGATTTATACCAGGAATGCAGGGTTGGTTCAATGTTAGGAAAACTATCATTAATTCCAGAATAACCAAATTAATAAAACCATATGATCATCCTAAAGATGCAGAAAAAGCATTTGATAAAATCCAACATCCATTCCTATTAAAACACTTGAGAGTATAGAAATAAATGGACTTTTCCTTAAAATAATCACAGCATCCATTTAAAACCATCAGTAGATCATATGAATGGAGACAAACTGCAACCATTCAATAAGATCTGGAGGAAACAAGGTCCACTATCACCATTATTTAATATTGTATTAGAAACTAGCTAAGAATAAGAGCTGAGAAAGAGATTAAAGGAATAAGAATAGGCAATGAGGAAGCCAAATTATCACTCTTTTGCTGATGACATGATGGTATACTTAGAGAACCCCAGAGATTCTGCTAAAAAGTTATTAGGAAATCATCCACAACTTTAGCAAAGTTGTTGGTTATAAAATAAACCACATAAGTCATCAGATTCTTATAATTCACAATAAAATCCAACAGTAGAGTTACAAAGAGAAATCCATTTAAAGTAACCACTGATAATATAAAATATTTAGGAATCTATCTGCCAAGGGAAAATCAGAAACTTTTATGGAGCAAAATTAAGACCACTTTTCCACACAAATTAAGTCTGATCTAACTAAATGGAAAAATATTAAATGCTCTTGGATAGGGCGAGCAAATATAATAAAGATGACATTATTACCTAAACTAATCTATTTATTTAGCCATACCAATCAGACTCAAAAACTATTTTAATGACCTAGAAAAAATAACAACAAAGTTCATATGGAAAACAAAAGGTCAAGAATTTCAAGGGAATTAATGAAAAAAAATCAAATGATGGTGGCTTAGCTGTCCAGATCTAAAATTATATTATAGGCAGCAGTTACCAAAACTATTTGATTGGCTAAGGAATAGATAGTTGATCAGTGGAATAGATTGGGTCTATGGATAAACAGTCAACAAATATAGCAACCTAGTTCCTTTGACAAACCCAAAGATCCCAGCTTTGGGATAAGAACTTACTGTTTGATAAAATTGCTGGGAAAATTGGAAATTAATATGGCAGAAACTAGATTGATCCATACTTTAACGTACACCAAGATAAGGTCAAAATGGGTTCAGACCTAGTAAAAGAATGAAATTATTAATAAATTAGAGGAACATAGGAAGTTTACCTCTCAGACCGGAAGGGAAGGTCTTATGACCAAAGTAGAACTAGAGATCACATTGATCACAAAATAGAAAATTTTGATTATACAAACTGAAAGTTTTTGTAAAAAAAACTAATGCAGACAAGATTAGAAGGGAAGCAATAAACTGGGAAAAATTTTACAGTCAAAGGTTCTGATAAAGGCCTCATTTCCAAATATATAGAGAATTAACTCTAATTTATAAAAATCAAGCCATTCTCCAATTGAAAATGGTCAAAGGATATGAATAGACAACTCAGATGAAGAAATTGAAACTATTTCTAGTCATATGAAAAGATGCTCCAAGTCATTATTAATCAGAGAAATGCAAATTAAGACAACTCTAAGATACTACACACACCTGTCAGATTGGCTAAAATGACAGGGAGAAAATAATGATGTTGGAGGGGATGTGGAAAACTGGGACATTGATGCATTGTTGGTGGAGTTGTGAACGAATCCAATCATTTTGAGAGTAGTTTGAACTATGCTCAAAAGTTATCAAACTGTGATACCTTGATCCAGCAGTGTTATACTGGATTATACCCAAAGAGATTATAAAGAAGGGAAAGGGACCCATGTGCACGAATGTTTATGGCAGCCCTTTTCGTAGGTGGTTAGAAACTGGAAACTGAATGGATGTCCATCAGTTGGAGAATGGCTGAATAAATTGTATATGAAAATTATGGAATATTATTGTTCTGTAAGAAATGACCAACAGGATAATTTCAGAAAGGCCTGAGACTTACATGAACTGATGTTGAGTGAAATGAGCAGGACCAGAGATCATTATATCTTCAACAAAATACTATGATGACCATTCTGATGGACCTGGCATCCTCAGAACGAGATCAACCAAAATCATTTCAATGGACAGTAATGAACTGAACTAGCTATGCCCAGAAAAGAACCTGGAAATGACTAAAACCAATTACATTGAATGCAATCCCTATATTTATGCACACCTGCATTTTTGATTTCTTCAAAGCTAATTGTACAATATTTCAGAGTCTGATTCTTTTCACAGCAAAAAACGTTTTGGTCATGTATACTTATTGTGTATCTAATTTATATTTTAATAATTTAAATCTATTCATCCTGCATCTAGGAGGGGTGGGGGTAAGAGGAAAATTGAACAGAGGTTTCAAAATTGTTAATGCTGTAAAGTTACCTATGTTTATATCCTGTAAATAAAAGGCTATTAAATTAAAAAAAAAAAAAAAAACCTGTATCCAGGAAGGTGGGAATTTGTAGGTAAAGGTTTAATCTCTTACCTACTGACTCTCCAAAAAAATGTATAGGCAAGACCCATTGATCAGCATTATTACTATTTTCACAACTTTCTTAAACCTAAACAATCAATAAAGCAACCAACCGAGCCATTATTTGTAATGTTTGCTTATTTCTGGGGTGGAGAAGCCCTCTGAAAATTTAACAATCAGCTCTCCCACCAAAAGTTTAACAATCAGCTCTCCCTTGTGAATGGCTCCAGCAGAGCCAGGCCTGGAGACCTGCTGGCACCACAAATTAACCTAAAGAGCCCTCAGTGACTCTGAGGAACAAGCCCGGGGGCTCCCAAGGTGACTTCAGGAATAGAAATGCCTCCTTTTCCTGTGACTGAGAGTGTGATTCAGACCAAAGCCAGGGCCAAAGAGGTCCAAGAGGAGGATCCTGTTTGCAGAAAAGCCAGCGCCTTGAGAGCCTTTAATGCCCTTTAAGGCATGAAGAAACTCATGTACTTTGTGAGGAATAGCAGGTTATGCCATAGATTGTGGTTTCTTCCTTGTACCATGTTAGGGAGCTGCTTGCTTTATTCTAGAAATTAAAAATAAAAACATTTAAAAATCAGTGTTTGATCGCTTAGCTGGCCTGCCCTCAATAAGCACAGCACCTCTAAACAGCTACATCTACACACTCCAAGGCAATGAAACACTAAGGCCCCCGGGGTCCCCTGGAGCCCTGCATGTCACTCAGTGTCCACCCACTCATTCCAGATCGGGGGATGTTCAGTGAGTTCCCATGAACACCATCGCATCGTCCACCTCCGACCTTCATAAGAGCTTTCCTTCCACCAATGGATGATCTATAACCCCTTAGATGATGGGCCTCCTAGCCCCCAGCTGGCTTTGTGGGGCTCCATGGGATACTCCAGCGTCATTCTGGGGCTTCTTGATGGCGCTGCCCGCTGATCCTCAGAGAGGCTGGCCCGGTTATTCAAGCTTCCGCCCCTTGGTAAGAGCCTCTAGGACTTACATTGCGCCCCCCCCCAAGAGGCACCAGAGAAGGGGGAGCCTCCTGTGCCAACTGTGCGGGGCACTGAATCTGCAGCCAGAAGAACTGGCCTTGAACCCTGGCTCAGCCCTCGGCCCTGGGCAGCTTTTCCTCATCTACCACAAACAGCCCTAAATCTACCACATGATGATAACTCCCCAAAGGCAGGAGGCTTTTCTCTCGTCTCTGGTCCTACCCAATGGGCAGAACAAAAGCGAGGAGGCCGCGTCTGCGCCACAGGCCCCCCTTCAGTGTCTGCCCAAACCCCCACTCTGACACGGAGCCAGGACGTGGGAAGCAGCCCCTGGGGGCTTCAGTTCTCTTGCTACTAAATCACAGGCTCTCTCTGCCAAAAGAAGACGTGACGGGACATAATTAACGTATTTAATAACAAGTTTATCCTCCCAAAGCTGAGAGAACCAATGAGGGGAAGGTCTTCCCTGCTTCTGTTTCTCTTGAACAAAGACAGGGGGTGGGGATTGCTTGTTCCTACAATAGAGGTCCCCATATGAAGTGGCAACTCTGCTCCCCTGGTACCACATCCAACGCAGTTCTCACAGAAACATGAGCGTTCCCTCCATTTTAAATACTGAGAAACTGGGGCTCAAAAAGTCTCTTAAGTAGAGGAACTGTGAAGGGAAGTAAAAGTGATCTAAGAACTTATGAGAGAATAAGAAAAACAACTCACACAGCCCAGATTTTAAGAAAGCAGATTCAGGGAAAGGATAAGAAGTTAAATGGACACTGAAATGATATTCTACTGTGGGAATCACAATGACTACTATCCTCCCACCTGGGGACTCACTCCAGACTCATATAAACCAAGGGAAATCTCTGAAATAAAAGTTGGGATGGATCACATCTAGATCTCCCCACCTTCAAAAAAGTTCCTGATGTAACAAACTAGAGCTATCAAGTAGAGGAAGGGATATTTTCTCTGTCACAGAATTAGAGCTTAGAACTACAGATTCCAGGTCAAACATGAACAAATATTGAAGGAATGAGGCGGTGGTCCCTAAAAACGATTCTCAGAATCTTATCCATGGGAAACAAAGCACGACGGACCCCAAGGACCCTGAGGAGCTCATTATCTTTCATCCGTTCTCTTGGGAAGCAGAAAGCCTGGGGGACCACTGAGCACATGTTTCCCTTTCTTTCACATCCTGACTGTCAGAGCAGTTCCCCCAAGGCTCATTTTTTAGCCGTCCAAGCTTGGGCTCAACCTCCTGACAATGATCTCCTCCTTTAAGAAGGGCGTGACTGCAAACCATCCCTCCTACCAGCGGCCAGAGCTCGGTTCTTCCAGTGGCTCAGAACCACTTGGGTTGGGAAGTGGCTGCAATGGGTGGAAATATCCATTTCCTGGTCACTGATCAGCTGCACTCGGGGAAAGAAACACAGGACAGAAAAAGCAGCCAGAGTCCTGAGAAATGCTCTCATCGCGGCGGGCCATCCATATTCTCCTGTCACATGTTTGTAATCACTATTGCTGCCAGTAACTGGGAAGGATGGGAGCTCTCTGCAAATCTGAGCAAGAGTCCAAAGAGTCCTGGAGCAGCTGAGTGAGCACCGAAAGCAAGAGAGGGATTGGGTGCCCTCCTCTTAGCTAGGGAGAGGACCACTCTTCTCAGCTCAGTCCCCAAAGGCAGCCTTCCCCTCTTCCATCACAGGCATAGAGGCCGACCAAGATTCTACGGTCACTTGTGTCCTTTAGGAAAAGGTCAGCACACAGTCAGCAGCAGCTAACCCTTGTGCCCGCTGTAACAGGGCAGGGTGCCTGATGGGCAGGGTGGTGGCAGAGGTCCCAGACTGCCAGAGTAGGGTGGTTTCCCGGGTTAATTTTCCTGGTAAATTCTCAAGACTTAAATCCTTAAGACAAAAAGAGAGGAACCATTCCAGTTGGGTTAAAAGAGGGAGCTGGCGATACTCAGGGAACTCACCAAATCATTTGGATTTTTAAAAGAGACACAGAGAAGATAGAAACTGTGGCAGAGGATGGAAAATGAATGCAAAGGCACTACAAGAATAGTAACAGGAAAAGAAAGCCTGGAATGACCTAAAGTTGCAATGGAAAATGAGGGGCCTTTGGAGCTATCCCAGGGGAATGGCTTCCTCAGAAGGACATGAGCTCCCCGGGTTAATGGTCTCAGACTTAGTGCTTGATGACCACTTGCTTGATAAACCATAGAGAAGTTATTTAAGATGTTGAGCCAGAGCCCCTGGGGTCTCATCAGTGGCTTACTGCTTCCGGCAGAAACAATGTTGTATCAGTCGGGCAGATTTAGCATCCCTTCTGAAATCCTACAGCCTGAGCCTCCTACGTGGGGTACCAAATGCTGATTGATGCCAGAATCAGGAGGGGTCCAGTCCCACAGTGACCTCGGCCCCCCACAGCCTCAAGTATAATGACAACCACGGTCTTGGATGAGGAAATCTCAGGACAGTCCTGTATCTTCTGCCCCCGGGCTCCCTTTTTCCTTTTCTTCTTCTTCCACCATGATTCCACCATTTCCTTTTGTCCCCTCTTCTTTGCCAGACCCTCTCACAATCCATTTCCGCTTTCCCTTCTTCACCATACAACCCCTTCTTCGCTCCTCTTCCCTCTTCAGCTTTCTCCAAGGCCAGGCCAGCTGATTGTCCTCTTCTTCCTCTGTCACCTCATCAGAATCATTTTCTTCCTGCTCTTTTGCTGACACATCCCCCATTTCTCTCCTCATTCTCCACCAGATGATCTCTTTATCTCTTCCTTCTTTTCCTCATCCTCCTTTCCTCTTCCTCAGCTTTATTAACCTACTTCTCTTTCTCCTACTCTCATCCTCCTCTTCTTCCTTTTTTTCTCCTTTCACCATCATAACTCCCACCTCTTTTTCCTTTTCTTCTGCCAAGTCTCTCCCAAGTCTGTACTAGATCAATGTGAAGTCACTAACAGAGACTGCATTTGTATCCCGGATACCAGAGTGAACCCCTGTTGTAAAAAGAAATGAGCCCTGGGACCAAAAAAAATAGAGCTATTATTTCCTGGACAGTTCCCAGGGCTCAGAGAATGAAAAATGGGTAACAGAAACACCCTGACTGCTGGCTTTAATTAATACTAAATTTACTGAATTAAACAATGAATTTTAAAGAAATAATTTTGAGATGTCATTTCAATTAAGATTCTGTCACTGAGATGATGGATGCGGGCCCAGTCCAGGAAGGCTGACCACAGTAGTTACAGGAAGAATCTTCTAGTTCCCAACTAAAAACCATGATTTCCAAAATCCAGAATTCTTAGAGTTCCTTAACAAAAATCATGAGACCTTTTAGGGTTTTTTCTTTCTCCCTTCCTCCCTCTCCCAGAGAAGGAGAAGAACTGGGCTTGATGGTTCCTTCCTTCTTCCCCCTCAGACGTCCTGTGATGTGTTCATTGTCAGCCACAGTCCATCACCTCAAAGGGTCCCCGTCCCACTGCCCTGAGCCGAAGCACAAGTGGACATCCGGCCGAAGAGCCCAAATCCGGGCCCGCATTAGGCTCAATGACCTAACGAATGAGACGCAACGGCCCTCTGATGTCAGGGTATCTCAGTCAGGAAGTGATGGAGGGACAAGGCTGATGTGTGTGGAACAGAGACGGCAGCAAAAGCTCAGGGGCCACTGCGGGGGCTCCAGCCCGGAGACCGGACTCCACATTGGTGACCAGGGTCACTAGCAACACAGCTTTGGGGGGCTTGGAGAGTGCTCAGAAGGGAGGGGAAGAAAGCGTCGTCCAACCTTGAGGGTCAGAGCCGACTGCAATGACTCAGACACAAAGCTGCTTACGGCTGGGCAAGTACGATTTCCTTAGGGCTGGTAGCTGAACCAGGGAGGAGGAGAAAGACAGACAAAGACTGGGGTGAGGGAAAGGGAGGGAGAAGAAGGGAGATAAGGGAGGATGGGGGAGGGAGAGCGACTTCCCGGCTCTTCCATGAACATGTCATTTCTTGACTGACTGAGCAAGGGAAGGGCAGAGGAGAGAGTGAGAAACAAATTTGAGAGAGATGGGGAACTTGGAAAGTTTCCATAGAGTTTCCCTGAAGATCAAGAGAATCTAAGAAAGTTCAGACATGACAGATCCCTCCAGTGATGTGGAGGAAGGCCCAGACACCCTCAGCCTACAAAATAGTAACTGCTCAGGAAAGAGAAGGGAGCGGATGTTCCCCACGCATTTCTGTCTTAGAGAGCAAGGCCTCTAGAATCAGCCTTCAGCCCTGGCAGGGAGTGAGAAGGCAATGAGGGTCCCAAGCCCAAAGGGGCAAGGAACCCCACTGGCAGTGAGGAGCAGGAGTGACAGGAGCAAGACTACGCGGGCCCTTGGGCTCAGCCTGGCTGAGGGCTTGGGGCAGGAAGGCAGAGGGAGGGGCTGGCTGCAGGTGAGCAGTAACATGCCTTTTCTGACTATCTGTCCCAGGAGGAAAATGTCCCTGGCTGCTCTGGGTGACAATCTGCCAGCCTGCCCTGACAAAGAGGACCAACTCCTGGCTCCCCTTGGGGGATGCTCTTCTGTCAACATCGCCAGGGAGATCTTCTCAGTGGCCGTGACCTTTGGGGGTGGGTAACTTGAACTATCAGGAAGGGACTATTTGGGGAGAGGGGGCTGATAAGGGGCCCTTGAATCGCCTCCTCCCCAGCCTCTGCACGCTGAGCGGCTCCTGCTTCTAGGCAGGGGACTAAGGTCAGCTCACCCTCCTTGTTATTACCTTGTTTGGGTGCCTGCCAGCAAACACCTGCAAAGGAGCAAGACCCGAAGCCCGAGGCTGTTCCCTGGGCCAGCTGCTCAGTGGATCCTGGCCAATGGTGCGGTCCCAGCCAGTCCTGATGACTCAGGCAGGATCAGCCAGGCAGGGACTACTAGAACAGCAACATCAGGAGGGATGCTCTCACCGCATCCCCATCTGTGCCCTCCCAGCCTGGGGCAGCTCGGTTGGTCCATCAGAGCCTGATCCACCGCAGTCAGGGGTCTGGTCTCCACCATCAGGCCCAGGCCCAGTAAGTCTGCTCCATGACCACAGCCTCCAGCGTAACCCCGGCCAAACAGTGTCTGAAAGATGTCGTCCACTCAAAGCGCTCCAAGGGGGGGGGGGGGCTTGAGCCAAGGGTTATGGGCAAAACCTCCGCTGGGCGGAAGGCACAATTCCAGCCCTGCCCGCAGCCCCTCTAGAGCCAGATCACTCATTGACTACAGTCAGCCTGAGCTTTCCCTGACCCAAACAAACCCTAGCTGGGGGTACCTGGGGGCTGCTGCGGGGGCACTGAGACCCCAGCCTCAGAACCCCCAGGATCACCTTTTCGGGGTCCTTTGTGTGGTGGTACTGATAAAACTTGTAGGAATGGCTGCCATTTGGGGTCCCAAAGAGGACCCGTGACATCCCAGAGTGATACCTTGATTTTTGCAGAAACTGGATTTAAGTGAGACAGAGCTGCACAAAGCCCAACGTAGGAAGGGGGAGGCAGGTCACGAAGGACTTTAACTGGCAGAGGATTTTGTTTGCCCCTCCGGGTGATGGGGAGCCACTGGAGGTGACTGACGAGAAGGATGAGATCCTTGGATCTACGCTTCAGGATACTTTAAAGACTGGAAGGAGGATGACTGGCGCTGAAGGGGAGATACTGAAGGCAGGCAGCCCTCCAGTAGTTACTGCAAAAGTCCAGGAGTGAGGGTATGAGGGCAAGGTCAGAAGAGAGAAGGAAACAAATAGGAGAGATGCTGAGGAAGCAGAAAGCCCTCAGCTTGGGAGAGCTCCCGCCGTCCTGCAAGGCCGGGGCGAGCTTCCCCTCAGACCGAAGCCTCCCCTGGCCCATGTTCCCCATCTTCTCTTGCTCTTTCCAGTGCTCCTGCAGACACCAATCCACTTTCCTGCTGTCCCATCCCAATAAGGTGGGAGCTCCTGGGGCTGAGCCTGCTTGTGTTCCCCTTTGTGTTCCAGCATCCAGGGTAGTGAACATGCTTAATGTTTCCTGGGTCATTGGATCATGAGGGCACCGGGCAGGGGGATGGGGAGTGACAGCTCCAGGCCTTGTACAAAGTGTGAAAGATGGGCAAGAAGGACGGGAGATGGGGGGGCCAAGGGGGAGGAAAAGACGGGCCCAGTCCTCCAAACATCCCTGGAGGCGGACTGTCGGTGCAGTCCCCTTTCCCTTGGCCCTGTTTGACCTTGTCCAGGCCGGCTTTGGGGCCGCTGTAGTTAAACTTGACTCATCTTTGTGCTTCAGACATACTCAAGCAGGAGGAAACGCTTGGGGCTTTCAGGGAGAAAGGTGATTTGTTTGAGATCATGACTATTCATGAGCTAGCTGAACCTTGCACATTGTTAGCTCATTTCAGGAAGACACATGCTTTGCCCCCCTGACTCAGTAGACATCCTCCTTTACAGCAGAAGAACCCGGGTGCTGCCTATTCTGGGAAGGAAATGGAAGTTTTCTCCAGAAAATTCACCTTCTCAATGCCCCCGAGCCGACTCATCTTTTGACTTTTCTCCCAGGAAGACCAAGAACATGAGATTTTAAAAGTGGATCCAAGATCCCTGGAAGGTTTGCCAGAGCGGGCAGTTCCCTGAGTGACCCAGTGACAACGGGACCCTCAGCTCCTCTTTGTCCCTCGCTGGCTAGGGAAGCAGCCTGAGGGCTCCATGGCTCGTTTTAAAGAAACCCGTCCTCGTGCGGACTAGTGGGCCTTGGAGGATGCTTGATGTTCAGGCATTCCAGCCATGTCTGCCTTTTTGTGACCCGTTGGGGATGCTCTTGGCAAAGCCCCTGGAGTGGTTTCCAGCTTCCTTCTCCATATTCGGAGGACATTTATACTTGCAAGTTGATAACAGCCATATTTTTCACATAACAAATTTTTAATAAATATTTATTAACCAACTAAGGGAGGCTTTTTTAGACCAATGAGTCTACAATATGCAGCAGCACGTCATCGTCATCCATCATCAGAGAAAACTGCTGAGATGCTCAGCTACACTAGACCTAGAACTGTATTATAAAGCTGTGGTCATCAAACCCATTTGGCATTATCTAAGAAATGCAGAGCAGATCAGTGGAATAGTCAATGACTACCTTAATCTAGCGTTTGACAAACCCAAAGACCCCCAGGGATAAGGACTCACTATGTGACAAAAACTTCTGAGGAAGCTGGAGGACACTATGGCACAAAGTAGGCACTAACCAACATCTAACACCCTATACCGAGATAAGGTTGAAATGGGTTCATGATTTAGACATAAAGGGTGATATTATGAGCAAATTGAGAGAACAAGGGATAGTTTACCTCTCAGATCTGTGAAAGGAAGAAATTTATGGCCAAAGAACTAGAGAACATTATGTCATGCCAAGTGGATAATTTTGTGTTTTTTAAATGGATAATTTTAATTATATTAAATTAAAAAGGGTTTTAAAAAACAAAACCAATGCAGCCAAGATTAAAAGGGAAGTAGAAAAGTGGGGGAGAAATTTTACATCCATTATTTCTGACAAAGGCCTCATTTCTAAAATATATAGAGAATTGACTTAAATTTAAAAGAATACAAGTCATTCTCCAATTGATAAATGGTCAAAGGATACCAACAGACAATTTCCAAATGATGAAATTAAAATCATTTCTAATCATATGAAACAATGCTCTGTATCACTATTGATTGGAGAGATGCAAAATCGGACAACTCTGAGATACCATTTTATACCTCTTAGATTGGCTAAAATGACAGGAAAAGATGATGATAAATAAAGGAGGACATGTGGGAAAACTAGAACACTGATGCATTGATGGTTGAGTTGTGAATTGATCCGGTCATTCTGGGAGCAGTTTGGAGCTATGCCCAAAGGGCTATCAAACTGTACATACTCTTTGATCCAATTTTCTTTCTATTTGGTCTGTATCCCAGAAAGATCATAAAATTGGAAAGGGACCCACATATGCAGGTTGCTTAGAGCAGCCATTTTTGTAATGGCAAGGAACTGGAAATTGAATGGTTGACCATTAGTTGGGGAATGGCTGAGTAGGTTATGATGTGTGAATGTAGTGAAATATTATTGGGAAATGAAGAGCAGGCTGATTTCAGAAAAGCCTGGAAGGACTTACGTGAACTGATGCTGAGTGAAGCCAGTAGAACCGGGAGAACATTATACACAGCAACAAGAAGATTATGTGATGATCAACTCTTTTCAACAATGAGATGATTCAAGGCAATTCCAATAGACTTGTGATAGAGATCTGCATCCAGAGAGAGAAGAGACTTAATGTGGATCAAAGCATAGTATTTTTACTTTTGTTGTTTTTTGTTTGTTTGTTTACTTGTTTTTTTCTTGTGGTTTTTTGTTTGTTTGTTTGTTTCTCCTTTTGATCTGGTTTTTCTTGTGCAGCATGATGAATATGGAAATTTGCTTAGAAAAACTGTGCATGTTTAACCTATATTAGATTGTTTGGTGTCTATGGGAGGGGGTCAATGAGAAGGAAGGAGGGAGAAAATTTTGGAATGTAAGGTTTTGCAAAAGTAAATGTTGAAAACTATTTTTGCATGTATTTGGAAAAATAAAAAGCTATTTTTAAGTGATCTGTTTCTTATTTTGAGCCATTTGACAATGTCTAGGATATGAAGGTAGGAATTTTCTCTTCTGGATCGTCAATAGATGTTACTATTTTTTGTATGTATGTATGTATACTGCATTTCCACAAGAGTTGCTCTCCAGGATGAGTACTGGGTGGGCACTGGGTGGAAGCATGGCTATTCTCAAAGCTCTTTTCTCTTGGCTTCAGGTATTGGGGCTGTCTCCATCACAGTTTGAGGAGAGATGGTGATCAAGGTGGTGAAGGTGAAGGTTTGAGTAGCCTCCTGTCTCTCCCTCAGAGAGCCTAACTACTTCAGCAAACCTGATATGATTACCCTGTGGGGAGCCATATGCTTAATTTCCTAAATCAAAGACTCTCCAAAGGGAAGGGCCCTCAGAATGTAGGGAGGTTCATTCATTTTTTTAGTCAGACTCTAACCCTAACTTCCTTTCAAGCTACATCAAACCATTAATGATTCTCATTTAGTCTAATGATTCAATCAAATCCAAATTAATCTAACTCTATACTTACTTTAACCACATCCCTCCTTTTCCATATGTAAAATCCCACTAAAACAAAACAAAGCTAAAGAAAACCAATTTGCTGCATAATAAAACCAAAAGTGTGGTATGGCATAAGGGATTCTGAGACTGGGCTACATCACCTCCCTTTGCACCCTAATTCTATCACCAATAAATGGAACTATTAAATCTTTTTTTTCCTCAGTTTCTTCATCTATAAAATGGGAGGTTTGGATTAAATCATCTCCCATGTCTCTCCCCCCTTATACTCTATAATTCTATTTATATTGGCGCACAGAGCCAAAGAAACCCAGGTGCAGAGCTCCACACCATTACTAATTTCTCTAGTGTCAGCTCATTTCTTGGTTTTCTTTTGCCTCTCTCTGTCATGAAAGATAGTTGAGAAAAGGTATCTTTTTAATTTGGGAAGCATCAAGTTTCCTTTACAGTCAGGGAGCCACTTTCCTCTGCCTGATCCCCACTGCTTCTCTTGGCTATGTGAGTCCTGTTCTTCACAAAAGATCATTTGTCCTACATTTCCGTGGAGTTTGTTGTGCCTGACATCTGCCCTTTGCAGGCATTTTCTCCCTATCCCTAGGAAAACACATTATGGCTTCTTGTATTATTCATAGAACTTGGGCAAAAACTGCCAGAAGTTGACTTGACTAGAACAGGTTGCTGAGATTTTAAAACTAGCAACCAAAATACCTCCTGTTCTTCAGCCTGATTCTCAGCTCCATGTGACAAGAAGCCAGTCAGTTGTGAATCAAAGGAGATGGACCCTTCATCAGTGATGCAGGGGATGGCTCCTCCATCTTACAGAAGCAAAGCAGTGCTCCTCATAGGCATTCTGCTCCTCCTCTAGAAAGCAGGGACAGCTTAACCCTTTTAGAGCTTGGGGCCCCTCACTCTCTAGACCCTTCGCCTCCCTTTCTTTTACCTTTCTTGCAAATGTGCATCCCAGGGGAACAAGTTTTATCTCAGAGTTGAGAAAAAGAAAAGCTCTTAGAATTAACCCGGGAAGCAAAATAAAGAAGGTGCCTTGCAAAAAGACCTCAAAATGGAGGAGAAATCCAACAATGGTGACATAACAATTATCATAGTGGTAACATTTTTCATCACCTGATCCCTGAACTCCTGCAAACAAGGGCTTCTCCTTCCCCAAGAGTTTCTGCGAGGGTTCTCAGATGCGGAACATGAAGGGACAGGATACAGTGAGTGACTTTAGCATCTTCAGTGGCTGAACAAACTCTAAGTACTCCGCAGCTGTCGTCATCCACCCCTTCCTCCAAGGGAGTCTTCCCAGCTTGGGGTACAAATCCCTGAATCTAACCATATCCCTTCCCTCAGCCCGTCTGGAAGCCGGCCTTACTAGGGTGTGCTCGTTGCCCCCAGCTCCTCGGAGCCACAGGTGAGAGGGGAGTCCCCAAGGTGGATGAGCAGCCCTGAACAGGGCGTGGCAAGCTCTCCTACTCCATGAACACTTCCACGCACCCTAACTCAGACTTAAAATATCTGCTGAGGAACAGATTTTATTTCTTCTGGCCAAAAATATACAGGATTCCTGCCAAGGCTCATAGAAAGTCACAGTCATTTTTCGGTTTTGGCCTACCCAGTTTCCTCCAAAGGCTTCTCTGGCTCACGCCAACTTGAAGCCCTCCGTTACCAAGGGAGAGACTTCCAGATTATGGGGGGGATGAATGACTTTCCCCCCCTGGACCCCATTTTCTCAGTTCATATTCCATCCAACCTGGAGCACTCCCTCCCACTGTCCCCAGGAGACACAAGAAAAAGGAGAGACTGCAAGAGCAAGCTTGGTGAACTCACGTGCCTAGAATAGCTAGCCCCCTGCAAGAGCCCACAGCATCGCTGCCTCCTCACGGGCCCAGTGAGCCTGTTCCCATTGCTGATCCCCCGTGGAGGAGCACGGCACTGGAGACCCCGAGGAAAATCCATTTAAATAAGTTAACACTTAAGCACCCGGGTGTCGTCCCATGGTGGTCCCTGAACAGCCAATGCCGAGCACAAGGTGTCCAGCCCCCGTGGGCCCCCGTGGCCTCCCCCAGATGTCAGCCTTGTCTGCTAGGAACGGGCTTTGTCCCCTGCAATACAAAGGCACCGAGCTGTTCGGCACCTCGCCCCTCCACCTGCCTTTAATGAAGGCTGAGAGAAAAGAGGACGTGCTCCAGCCCGGCGTTGGTGGTTGTTTGTTACTTCTCAGTAATGAAGCAAGTTATGGAAATCGGGTCCTCTTGGCAATTCCCCTAAATGAGAAACCTTTCAGGCTGACATTTATACGAGCAGAGTGTTGATCGGCTCTCCCCTCACGGCTGATGACTCTGAGAGAAAGCTAGACTTTTATTCATCCGGGCCAAAGAGAAAGCCTTAAGAGCTACCGGCACTGGAAATGTGGGCAGCGGTAAGTGTCCATCCCACGGGGTCCTCAACGTCCAGGGGAGGCTTTTTGCAAAGCCTTTCAGGGATATTTTACCGGGAGAAACACGAATCTCTGAGAGTCACAAATTGGGGAGAAGCAAGGCTTGGATGGGAGGGGGCTCGTCGCCAGCCAAGTGGGGAACATTGAACTCATGAGCACGTAGACACTGACTAGAAACCTGTCGGAAAGGCTGGGAGATCTTCCTTTCCCCATTAAGCTAAAGCTAGGTTTTTTAAAAAAGCCACTTCACCAGGGCCTCTTAATAATAAATATAATATAAACTGAAGGTGATTTTCCTTTCCCAGAAAAACCAGAAAAATGTGTCTCATCTCCCATATGACAAACCTCAGACATTCGCCGTTTTTCTCCTTTAACTAGTTCTCTTCCCTTGGCCTTAAGGGTAGCAAAGGCACTAAAAGTTTTATATGACAGTTAGAAGTCTGTGAGACTGGAGGGAAGAATAACCTGTAACAGAGGCACTGGGAGCCTCATGGAAGGAGCTCTAAGCCAGGATTCAAGAGCCTGGGTTTGGGGAGCGATGCTGGTTCTGACAAGCTGACAATGGGGTGATCCCAGCTGAGCGCAGACCCCATGAGAGTCCTGCTCACTATCTCTCAAAATGTGAGAGCTCAACCTAAAAGGATCCCTTTGTCCAATGGACCAAATGGGGCAGTGCACAGAGTGCTGGACCTGCTCAAGTCCCTTCACCCTCTTTGCCTCAGTTTCCCCATCTGTACAATGATCTGGAGAAGGACGTGGCCAAGAAATCTCCAAACAGGGTCATGAAGAGTTGGACACAAAAGAACTGAACACTGCAGTGCATTGGAGGAGCCTAGAGGAGGACCTCATGGGAAAACCCCACTGGACACAGGCTTTGGGACACTTCTAGGTATCTGACTCCTCCCGTGAGGGCCATAGCTCCACACCATCCCCCAGTGATGGATTTTCCTCTCTGGGGACAATTGTGCACTTGAGCCCATGGTTATGGCCAACGTAGCTTGGGGCTGGGGAGAAGGACAAGGCCATCTCCTGAGTGGACTCTTCATCAACACACCCAAGGATGGGGATCTTCCCCCTTCTCCTCCTCTCTTTTCCTCCTCCCCCTCCTCCTTCCCTCCTTTTCCTCCTCTCATCCTCCTCCTCCCCCTCCTCCTTCCCTCCTTTTCCTCCTCCCCCTCCTCCTTCCCTCCTTTTCCTCCTCCAATCCTCCTTCTCCTCCTCCTCTTCCTCCCTCTCCTCCTTCCCTCCTTTTCCTCCTTCCTTCCTCCCCCCTTCTCCTCCTCCTCTTTCTCCTTCTCCTTCCTCTTCCTCCTCCCCCCCCCTCCTCTCCTTCCTTCTCCTTCTTCCTCCTCCTCCTCCTCCTCCTCCTCCTCTGCCTGGAGCAGCGGCAGTAGCAGAGATGCTATTTTTGCCACCTACTAATTACTCTGGGTTGGTTGGTTGGTTGGTTGTGGGCGGATTTGCTTCCCGCAGCTTCCCTCCCACACTGGTTGTCATGTTGTCAAGAATCCCTTCATTAACAAGCTGTCAGGACTCTGCCAAGAGCCACCATTTGGTTTGTTCCGGGCCGGGTGGAGATGGAGCCATCTCGGAGCCAGTGAGAGGCAGATGTCGGCCAGTCTGTTCTCCAAAGCAGACTCAGCAAGAGGGGGCGGGGAGGGCCGGGTTTTTTCTCATTGAAGATGAGGAGAAGGAGGTTAAAAATAAGTGAGAAGCACCAGAAAGCGAGGAGACAGATGGGAAGTGGAGGGGAAGAAAGAGCGTCCTCTCCAGGTCCTGCTGCCTGAGCCCAGCCCCAGCCACGGGACTGGGGGGAGTCGCAGAAGGGCTTCTGGGCTGGGCGCTGCCCCAGGGTGGCTGGGGGAGTTACATTAAGGGCCATACTCATGAGGGAAGTCGCCCCACAGGCTAGGATGCCCTAGGAGGGCACACTGGGTACCTGGAGCAGCAGGAACTCGAAGGCAGACCCACCTGCAAGCCCTCACTCTCACCTGTCAATGGAGATATCAAAGCTTGGAAAGCACTGCCCGTGGCCGGCTGGAGAAGAAGCTGCTTTCCATCTGGATGGACAAATCCCCTTTTGTCCACTCTCACCTTGGTCCCTGGCACTGACAGTGCCCTGTGCCTGCTGCCAGGAAGGCCCAAGTTCAAATATGACCTTGGTCACTCTCTAGCCATGACACTCTGGACAAGTTGCCTAACCTCCCTGTGCCTCAGTTTCTTCAACTGTAAAATGGGGGTAATACCAGCACCTCCTTCACAGGATTGTTGTATTAAATAAGACAAAATCTGTTAAGGAAAAAAACACTTGGTGGTGCTTGGAATAAAGCAGCTCCAATAGCCGCTCAAACGGCAAGATCCTTCCCCAGCACAGTCAACGAGCATCTCTGAGCCCTCGGCAGTGACCTCTGGGCTTTTAGCCCTGAGAGAGGTGGACTAGATGATCTCTAAGGTCCTTCCACTTCTAAATCCTGGGTTACTGGGGAACCAGGCAGCCTGGCTGGGACTGTAGATGGCTCAGCTTCAGCAAGGGAGAAGCCTAGATTTGCGGGAGGAACCTGATTCTGAGCCCCTTCCTTTTCCCCAGATGGGGTCCTAGAGCTGCCAGTTTCCTGCACTTCTACTGCTCTCTGTCCCTCGGGTGTGGAAGGGTCTCCTTCTTCCCTCCCTGTCCCGGCTTCCTTCAGCTTTGGCTAAAAATGCCACCTTCCCCCTGAAGGAAGCTTTTCCCACTCTCCCTGAAATTCGTGCTCACTAGGAGAGCAGCCTCGCTCCCCCCAGGGGCGTCTGGGCAGCTGTTCCTTCCCTCTGAAATGGCCGCTCCTTGAGGCTGTTTGCCTTCCTTTGTATCCCTGGGACTCAGCACGGTGCCTGACACCCTCCAGGTGCTTAATAAATGCTGTGTGACTTACCTGAGAGCTACCTGAGGGCCTCGGTTTTCTGGGAAATGGGGGGAGGATGGGGGGCTCCCTGTGTTCTCCTTTTCCTCCGTAAATCCCGGCTGTTGAGACCCTTGGAATCCTTGAATTTCAGCCACCTCTGGTCCAGCCCACCCATAAAATAAGTCTCCACGAGCACAGTCCCACCCAGGCTCTCCCTGATCCTCCAGGAAGGGGGAACCTCCGGGCAGCTCGTCCCAGTCTGGGGCAGCACAGCTCCTGGGGAAGCCTTTCCTGACATCCCACCCAAGCCCGGAACTTCCTGTTCCTGGCTCTGTCCCCCAGCCCCAAAGGCCGAGTCTAATCCCTCTGCCCCCCAGCAGCCCCAACGCTGGATCACAGCTTGTACCCCTCTGGTCTTCTCTAGGCTGAACGGGCCGAGACCAGTGGGGAGAGGGCTGCTCGCCCACCTTGGAGGGGCCATGGGGTGCTCTGGGAATCATTCTGGAAATGGAGTTGGGACTATGTGAAGGGAGGCCATGAATGCCAGGTAGAGCAATCCATGCATTCCAGATAGAATGACCTTAAAGGAAAGTGGGGGGGGGGAATGCTCCCCGGACACACGCCTGGGCCAGCAGCTGCCCTGAGCCCCCCCCCCCCAGACTCTGAGGCAGGAGGCTGCTCCATCAGGTAGCAGGAAGGCATTAGAACGTCCTGTGGGGAGCCAGGGGGCTTGGCTACATCCACTCCGGTAATTGTGTGGGGGACACCCAGGCCCCTGGGGGCCCAGAGGAAAGGGATCAGGGCCCTGTGCAAAAATGGCACCTTGCCACTGTCTGACATCATCTGCTGCGAGCAACAAAGAGATCCTAGTCAAGGAAGGCTCGGTGAGGGCAGAGCCCGCCGGTCTCAGGGCGCCTTCCCACTGGATGTAGGTGCTGGCCCCAGGGAGTTTGGCCCTAATTGGGGACCCTCCTGGCGGGGGCAGGGGCACAATCCCCTGGGCTCGGGCGGTCGTGCCAGCCCTAGGGTTCTGATTCATGTGCCCTGCATTGCTTCCTGTAAAGGCAAAGAACCGGGCAAAACTGGATGGGAGCCAAGAATCTCTCAGTCTCCTCATGGCCCTACATGAACCACTTTTCCCCAAGGGCAGCGAGGTGACTCGGTGGATGGAGCTCCCAGCCTGGAGCCAGGGCCCCCAGTTCAAATCCAGCTGACCCTGGGCGAGGCCCTTACCTCTCTTTGCCTCAGTTTCCTCACCTGTAAAATGAGCCAGGGAAGCACATGGCAAATCATTTTGTATCTGTCAGGAAAGTCTCAGGTGGGGTCACAGCAAATTGGAAACAACTGAATATAACTGAACGTTATTTTTTTCATCCCCCAAAAAAAGATGGATTAGAAGCAGCTGGACATTTCTAAAGCAGGGTCTCTGGTGTAACAGGAAGTACCGTGTAAGGGAGGGGGCTGCCGTGGCACGGACTTTGTGTCTCAGGGGCTGCGTCCACAAGGGAAATGGTGGGACCTGAAACCAGCCCCTCCCAGGAGGTAGGAGGCAGGAGGGCTTCATCCCCGCCTTCTGGACCCAGAACCCCACTTCTACCGCACCATCCCCGGCCCCTCCAACCCTCCCTCAGCAAAAGTGTGTGTGAGTGTGAAGGTGGGGAGGGGGGTTAAGCAGGGAAGGGCCCTAATCTGGTAGGAGGAACATGATGGGAGGCAGATGATGGGAGGCAAACCATGGCAGCCGCAGTGGGGAGGGACGGTTCCCTGGGACACTGGCCCCTGGGGCATGGAGGGTGGCGTGGAGGCCCCGGGGGGGGGGGGGAGGCTGCAGAGCCAGCACAGAAAGCTGAGGTCAGAAGACATGGAGGAATGGCCAACGCTGCTGGTCTCAGAGAAGATCTCTATCCCCAGAATAAGCTACTGGCATGCCTGAGAACGATGACATCATTCGGTGGCCTTGCACCCAGAGCAGATGCCAAGAAATGCCTGATCTACTCAAGCCTCACACATAAGTGGTCCCAGAGACAGGGGGCAGGGGTCTCTCCTTCACCATCTCGCCCCTCCTCCTCCTCACCTTTCTTTTTCTTTTCCTTTCTACCTCCCTTCTGCCTTTCTTCTTCTCTCCTTTCATTCACCCAACCCTCCCTCCTTTCTCCTTTGTTCTCCTTAAACCAAGGACAAGGATCACGCTACACAGAACATAATTACAAGTTGATTCAATCGATAGAAAAGGGAACCCAGGGATCATGAGACTAAGATTCCTTTATGAGAATCACCAGAAGCCCCGGATCGTTCCCCGACTAAGCCCTTGTCATGCTCCTCCTGTTTTGTTACTTCCTGCAGGGACACCGGAGCCCTTCGCCACTGAGCAAGAACCGTCCCCTCGTTTGCCTCTTGCTGACTCTGAGTCATGTGGGTCCATACCTGGTCCCTGGGGCTGACCTCAGACACCCTCCCGTGCTCAAGTCCAGTCCACGTGCTTGTCACGGCATCTCCTCCCCGACGACCTGGCGCCTCTGCAGGACAAACAGCTCCTGGCCAATGGTCACCAAACCCCAGTCTGAAGGGGGGACAGCCTGCCCAAGGCCATGGCCTCCGTCTGTCCCTAGCTCTGCCCCGAAGGGGAGCTTCCCGCCCCCTAAAGGAGCACATTCCTTGGTTAATAGAGAAGGTCTGGCTGGCTGGTGAGTTCAGGCTCTCAACAGCAGGTGCAGCCCCCAGGGCGTGGGGTTTCTCCAGAAATCTAAGGTTCCCTGAGCCAGAGGCCCCCGAGGGCCCACAGCTGCTTCTGGCTCCCAGGGCCCTTGAGCTCTCACGCCCACTTCTGCCCTGGGCCCCGCCATCTTCCATTTAGGAAGTTAGTTTTCTGAGGCACAACCATCAAGCTCTAGTCACTTCTCTTTGGCTTCTGTCCAAGGCGCTGTCCGACCCCCAGGATTAGTTGGGGATCCAGACCCTGCTCGGCAGAAGGCAAACTCCGGGCCACTCACAGCCTGAGGCACATGAAACCAGGGGCTCTGTCCCCGTCCCTGATCAAAGCCAAGGGCAGAGGCTTCAGGGCATTGTCACCCTCCCCCCCTAACAAGTTCCCTTTGGAGTGACCCCACAAACCCAGCTTGAGAGGGGCTGCTACAGCTTCGGCAAAACCAGTGCAACCGAGTCTGTGTCACAAGTTGGGCCCTGACCAGGCTGTTCATCCTGCCACAGCCGCCCTTCCCCAGCCCCGGCCACCACCGCTCCCCACTGGGAGTTACCTGGGGAAGCCGCAAACGTTCTGTCTGAGCAGCCAAGTCTGAGGCCCTCAGGCTGAGCCATCACGGAGCAAGGCATGGTCTGTGGCAACGGGCAGACTCTCAGTGCCCCAGAAACCCCCTAAGCTGAGCCCGGATCTGCTTCTGGGCCCGGGGGCGGGCACAACATCTGGGGAAGCAGGGGGTTGTGAGATGAGTGGCCTGCACTGAGGGGACCCAACAGCAAGTGAGTCAGGGGTAAAAACGGCGTAGAGGCAAAGTGGCCACTTACAGCTCCGAGCCTGAGAAAAGTGCTTCGTTACTTAACAGTCAAGGGATATGTGACCTCGCCCTCCCATGATGCAGCTTGTACCTCTGTTTACCCACCGAGTACAGCTCTTGTCCATTCCTTCCCCAAAGTTCCACATTGAGGTCCACCTGAGAGGCTGGGAGCATCTCTGTCTCTGTCTCTGTTTCTCTGCCTGTCTCTCCCTATCTGTCTGTTTCTGTCTCTCTTTCTCTCAGTCTCTGTCTGTCTGTCTGTCTCTATTTCTCCATCTCTTGTCTCTTTCTGTTTCTCTCTCCCTTTCTCTCGGTCTTCTGTGTATGTCTCTGTTTCTCTGTCTCTCTCTTTTTCTGTCTCTGTCTCTGTTTCTGTGTCTCTGCTGTTTCTCTGCCTGTCTCTCCCTATCTATCTGTCTGTTTCTCTCTCTCTCTCTCTCTCTCTCTCTCTCTCACTCTCTCTCTCTCTCTCTCTGTCTCTCTTTCTGTCTCTGTCTGTCTCAGTCTCTCTGTCTCTGTCTCTTTCCATTTCTCTCTCTCTCTTTCTTCTATGTGTGTGTCTCTGTTTCTCTGTCTCTCTTTTTCTGTCTCTGTGTCTGTGTCTGTATTTCTGCTGTTTCTCTGTCTCTGTCTCTCTCTCTCTGTGTGTGTCTCTCTCTCTGTCTCTGTCTCTGTCTCTGTCTCTGTGTGTGTGTGTGTGTGTGTGTGTGTGTATGTGTTTGTGTCTGTCTCTCTCCTCTAGACATCATGAGGGTGTCAGTGAAAGGTACAACTCTTCCAGTACTCACTAAAAGCCCCTCACTCTTGCCTGGTGATCAGCCCATCTTTCTGGATGATAACTTCTTTGCTGACGTCCTTATCCCACCTCTTCAGAGTTTCTCGGCTGTTCTCTGGGTTTGTTGTTCCTGTCGTTCAGTTATTTCAGTCATGTCCAACTCTCCATGACCCCATTTGGGTTTTCTTGGCAAAGAAATGGTTCTTTCTTTCTCCAGCTCATTTTGCATTTACATTTGTATCTATTGCCGCCAGCTTATTCCCACCAGGCACCTTTTTGCCCTCTGAGTGTGACTCAATTTTAATTCTTCAGAGTCTGAGATATTCCAAAGTCATATAGCAACAGTGGTAAAATATCAGTATTCCAGGGATGGGTCTTGATTTCATGGAGAAGGTTAGAGTTATTAAAATGGCTCAGCTATTCCCCTTAGGCAATCCAGGTCACTTCCCTCTCTCTGTGAAATCCGGGACCCAATTTATCCATTTGAAATGTTTGTCAAAGGCATATATACTGGAGGATGAGCTCTCTCCGTGCTCCATCCATTATTCATCCACTTAATTTTTTCTGTATGAATGGTTAGAACAAAATCTTTCTGAGTGATTGTGGATGTTCTAAGTCATGATTGAACCAGGATAACATAATCCACTGACATGAGTTCCAGGGGTCCCTGCCGTGTATAAATGAATAAATAAGTGAAGAAACATTAATGAAGCACCTACTGTGCACAAGAACTCTGCCAATGCTTGAAATACCAAAAAAAAAAAGGACACTTACTTTTCTCAATTGAGGGAAACATTCACTGAAAGGATTCAGCTGAAGAGATAGAAATAATAAACCTGCTATTACAGGGTTAGTGGTAATGTCCATGGGGTCCTTAAGGTCTACAACAGAACCGAGGGTCTGGAAGACAAAGCAAAAGAGCAGATTGTGAGACTTAGAGAATTTACAAATATAATGACAGAGCATATGGTCTGATTGCAAGACTTGGTGGTTCTCACTATAAGAAGACTTATAATTATTGACTCCTAAGTCATTAACGTGGCAAGTGTAGTCATGTCACTCTTCCCACACAGGTATCCCTTATAGGAACATATTCCCTTATAGGGAATTCTTCAGGAGATCTCTTCCATGACAGTTGCAAACACTGTTGGCAAACATCTATCTCCTTCTGTTATATCATAACTGATATTACTGATCTTTTTTTTAATTAACATTTTATTTGAAGTTTTAAGTTTCAAATTCTTTCCATCCATCCTTCCTCAGGCCTCTCCACCCTCCCTGAAAGGACAAACAATAAGATTAAAGTATATATGTACAATTATGTAAAACATTTCCATATTAATTATTTTATACAAAAAGATTCAAATGACAAAGTGGAAAATAGCATGCTTCGATCTGTAGTCAATCAATATCCGTTCTTTTTCTGGAGGCCGAGAGCATACTTCATTATTAGCTTTTGGGGATTATCATAAATGATTGTATTACTGAGAATAACTAAGTCATTCACAATTCTGCATCAAAGGATATTGCTGTTACTGTGTGCTGCGTTTTTCTGGTTCTGTCGACTTCACTTCAAAACAATTCGTGTAAGGCTTTCCAGGTTTTTCTGAAAGCATCCTGCTTGTCATTTCTTACTGCATAATAATATTCTATTACAATCATATACCACAGTTTGTTTAGCCATTTCCCAATTTATGGGAATTCCTCTCAGTTTCTAATTCTATACTACCTCTAAAGGAGCTGCTATAAATAATTTGATAAATCTGAGTTCTCTGATCTCTTGGAAGTATAGGATATTTTCTACTATAGGATTATTTGAGTATTCTATTTCCCCTTATGTTCATATGGGCAATTTTTTTCATAAATATTCATCTATTTCATTTAGATTGTCAGTTTTATTGGCATATAGTTTAGCAAAATAGTCCCTAATAATTTCTTTCATTTCTTCTTCATTGGTTCTAAATTTACCTTTTGGTTGTTGATTCCCATTATCTGTCTTCTTTTTTAATCTAGTAAATGTCATATGTATTTCATTGAGGGAAAAGTTTAAGCAACTTCTGGTTTATTTATTAATTAAATTAACTAAATGGAGACAGCTGGGTAGCACAATGAGTGCGATCCTGAAAGCAGGAAGATCTGTGTTCAAGTCCAGCTTCCTGGACTTGATTTTGCCTGGTCCAGATATTGCCTAATAATCTTAGGCAAGACACTTCACTTGTCTCAGGTTCCTTAACTGCAAAATGGGGATAATAATAACATCTATCTTTCAGGGTTGTTGTGAGGATCAAATGAGATATTTACAAAACACCTGCCAAGGAACCTAATACATAGTAAGCACTTAATTAATGCTTGTTTTCTTCCTTTCATTTCAACTTAGTTGATCTATCCTTTGATTTTTAAGGATTTTTTCATTTTGGTTTTAATCAAGGACTTTTATTTGTTTATTTTAACTCTATGTATAGCTTTCTCTTTCAAATGTATTTCTTGTAAACAACATGTTTGTTGGATTCTGATTTGTAGTCTTTTCTGCTATCTTCTTCCATTTATGGATGAGTTCATTCTATCCAAGTTATAATTGATTATAAAGAAGTATAGAAAAATGGTCATACATGAATGTAATTCTTCTACTAACACTATATATATATATATATACTTTCTTGATCTGTCAATTTGTTGTTATATATTTTGAATCCTCCCTGATGTTCTGCTAGGCACATGACAATGTTCTCTTTTGTTTTGCTTTTTTTGTATTTCTTTTCTGTTTTCCTTTTTTATTCTTTTTTTTTCAAATAAAAAATGAAAAGAAAAAAACAAAGTTAAAATTGATAACCATGTGCTAACTTCCCTCTTATTCACATATATTTTTCCTTTTCTTTGTTTCCTATTCCCTGTTAGATGAAATGTTTTCTGTGCCTATCTGTATATATGTGTGTGCATTCTTCCCTCCTTTAACCAGTACAGATGAAAGTAAGGGTCATGTTGCCCACATTCTCCCACACCATGTTCTTCTTCACTCCAATAATGTGAGACAATTTTCCACATTCTCTACTTTTCCCTTTCCTAGTAGATGCCCCTTCCCTTCCCTTTTCATCAAAATCTAACAGAACCATTCCTACACCTTTTAGCTATGAACTCTAATGATGATAAAGTTATGAGGAGCTGCATGTATCATCTCCTATATAATAATGTAAATAGTTTCATCTTATTTAGCCTTTTATGACTGCTTGCTTATGTTTACTTTTTGTAGTTTTCTTTACTTGTGTGTTTGCATGGCAAATTTTCTCCTCATCGCTGGTCCTTTTGTCAGGAACACTTGAAAGTCCTCTATTTAATTAAAAATCTATTTTTTCCTGAAAGATTCTTCTTAACAGATATTCCTTCCAGAGAGGAAGAGAGAGACTTAATTTCACAGTTCAGGTTAGGGTCCTGCAAGTATTTGGATCTCCCAATGTGATGTGAATTAGTGAAATCTGCCATCTTCCTGTTCTGATCCAGAATAGGTTCCTGATCTAGGTTCCTGATCCAAGTTAGAATCTGTTGGTTCATCTCTGGTCAAAAGTTTCAGTAGATTGTGACTAGACTCAGACACTATTCATCCTGTAATATTCTGTATTCTATATTCTTTAATGTAGGAGTCTCTGAAAGTTCAGAATACATGAACTATAGACTTCCCTTTGGTTTGAGATTTCAGCTGTAATAATTTTACTGCAGACTTCAGCTTGGACCAGAAGTTAGAACTGAGCCCCTGCTCCGCTTCTAGAATTAGAGCCAGAAAAATTGGGGAAAAATGATAATGATGAAATAGAATTATGAAAAAAATGAGTCCACAACTTGGAAACCTGCTTTAAAAGTTAATTTGGCCAAATAGAAAAGGAGATACAAAAATTCACTGAAGTAAACAACTCCTTAAAGAGTACAATCAGTCAAATGGAAAAGAAAGTACAAAAGCTAATTGAAGAAAACAAAATCTAAAAAGTTAGAATTGGGCAAGTGGAAACTAGTGACTCTATGAGACATCAAGAAGCAATTAAACAAATTCAAAAGAAGAATTTTTTAAAATGGAAGAAAACTGTAAATATCTCATGGGAATGACAATCCAGAAAATAGATCCAGAAGAGACAAAATCAGAATCACTGAACTACTTGAAAGCCATAATCAAAAGGAGAATTTGGACAGCATCCTTCAAGAAATTATCAAGAAAATGTGACCTAAAATCCTGGAATTAGGCATTGAAAGAACTCACTAATGACTCAGAAAACAGATCTCAATGAAAATGCCATCCACATTTAAAGAGACTGTGGAGACTAAATGTGGATTGAAAAGTAATTTTCACCTTTTTTGTTTCCTTTCTTTTTCTTTCTTATTTTTTTTCCCTTTTGGCATGACTTTTCTTGCACAATATGACAAATATTAAAATATGTTTAAAAGATTGCATATATTTATCTTATAACAGATAACTTTCTATATTGGGGAAGGGGGAGGTAAAGGAAAGAGGGAGAAAAATTTGGAACACAAAGTCTTACCAAAATGAATGTTACATGTATTTTAAAAAATAAAATACAATTGAAGAAAAAGAAAGAAAGAAAGGAAAGGAAAAAAGCGATCCCAAAATAAAAAGTCCAAGAATATAATGGCCAAATTTCAGAGTCATCAGATCAAGGAAAAAATGCTATAAGAGGCCAGAAGGAAATAATTCAAATATCAGGGAGTGACAATCAGGATTAAACAGGACTTGGCAGCTACAATATTGAAGGACTGGAGGGTTCAAAACATGATATTTCAAAAAGCAAAAGATTTAGGATTATAACCAAGAATCACTTACCCAGCAAAATTAATCATAATACTTCAGGGGAGGAAATGATCATTCCACAAAACAGGATTACAAGCTTTCATAAAAAGTAGATCGAAACTAAAAAAATAAAAATAAAAAACTGGCCTCCAATATCAAGAGTCTTGAGTCTTCTCTTGAGAAGCATAAATAGGGGAAATGGAAAAGGAAACATTAGGGATTCAATAGAGCTAAACTGTTTATATGGACGTGTGTGTGTGTGTGTGTGTGTGTGTGTGTGTGAGTGTATGGTTGGTTTTTGCCCTATGTGTGTGGTGTGATGTATGTATGTATGTGTGAGGAGATATATATATATATATAAAACACATGTATCTATAGTAGATTTTTGCCCTTCATTCTTGAAGAGGACAGTGTGTTAGAGTGAAGTTAGGTGTCCTACTATGACTGACCAATAAAATGCTCTGCCCCACGTTGGGCACAAACATTCCCTCTGAATATTGGGGGTGGATTCTCTAATTTTGCACTTCTCACGTTTCTTCTGAGCTGCTTCAGTCTGCTTTGCTCATGGAGCTTATAGGGTGCAGCACCTTCTCTGATGAGGGCTCACCAGGCCGGGCAGTCCCGTGCCAGTGTCTCCCATGTTATCCACTCGATTCTGAAGTTCTGAAGTCTTAAGGGACTCGGGAGTGTCCCTGTGGGAGTTCCCCATAGTACGTCTTTTTGGCAAGCATCCATTTGGCATTCAAACGACGTGGCCGGCCCAGCAGAGTTGTGCTCTCTGCAATCCAACTGAAATGCTGGGCAGTGTTGTTCCAGAAAGGACCCCAGGGCCTGGTCCCTCCTCCTGCCAGGAGAGCCTCAGAATCTTCCCAAGACAATTCGAATGGAAGCGATTCACCTCCTGGCCTGGCATCCAGGTTTCAGAGCACACAACAATGAGGTCAGCCCAATGGCAGCATCAGCAACATTGTGTGACCATCCACAGGACTGACTCAGCCCTTCCCAGCAACTTCGTGATCCAAGACAACTACAAGGGACTCACAAAGGAACAGGCTCCATACCTAGATAAATAGATGGACTCTGAATACAAATCAAAGTCTTTTTTCTTTTGATCTATTTCTTCTTTCATGCCCATGATTAATATGGAAATCAGTCCTCCATGATCGCACATATATAAATTATATTAAAATGCCTGCCATCTTCAGAAGGGGGGAGGAAAGAGAAAACTTTGGAACTCAAAATCTTTTACTAAAAGTATTTGTCAGGTTACTAACTCCTCTTTAATTAGAGAGAAGGAAAGGAAGAATCAGAAGATCATGGTTCTCGGGCTCGAAAAGTCTCTCAGAGGCCATCAACCCCCAAAAGGGAGACATAAAGAAAATAAATGATGCTTCGGATCCCATAGCTATTGATGTCAGAAGTGGAATTTGAAGCTAAATCTTCCTGATTCTTGCCACTAACCATAGGAAAGAAAAGGGAGCTCCTGGATTATCTCACTTCTCTGTGATGTGCCTTCCTCTTCACTTCTGCTATCTCCTGTTCTCCTCTCAGAACTCCTTTACACCACGTCTTTCCCAATGTCCCCCACTGCTGGTGTCTGCCTCTTCCCGCCAGAAAAAGTCCCCTTAAATCTTGTTGTATATAAGTTGTCTCTATTTTTATATGGATGTGCACACACGCCCAGTGCATCCCATCCCACCCAATAGGTGGTAAACTCCTCAAATGCAGAGGTTGCTTCTTTCTGGTTTTTGCACACCCAGGTCCCAGCACAGTGCCCGGCACTTTGCACTTTCTTGTTGATTTATTGCCTACCTTTAGCCCACAGAATTTTGGGAAATAAACCGGAATCTCTCGGAAACTCTTTGTGCTCTGGAGCAGCTCTGCATTTAAGTGTCTACTCTTGTCCTCCAGAATAGACAGCAACAGGCTCAGAAGAAGCAAGGAGAGGACCGTGGGCCTTTAGCCACATTAATTACGTGCTCCTGGTCACAGAAAAGCATTTGCTAGAGTCAGGAACCAAAGTTCTCTGAGGCCTCTGAGCATCCTCTCCACGCCCTCCCAGTCCACTCTGGCGTTTCCATGTTCAGAGAGCCCAGGGAAAACCCCAAGCTAATAAGCGCCACATGGGAAAGCTCATCGGTAAATGGGGCTTTCTGTCCTAGTTTGCTTCTCCCTCCCTCTGTCTTCCACTGTAAAGGGATATTAGCAAGCTTGTGACTTCCTCATTTGAGGTTAAATTCAATTACTCCTGCCTTGTCTTGCTTCATTAACACCCCTGCTTTGGTCCTGACAATGAGGAGAGGAAGAAGCTCGCTGTCCAAGCTCCAGCTTAAGGGCGTTTGTGTGCTTTGCACGAGAGCCGTCGTGCTCTAACTTAGAGCAAGCCGCATGTGACCGGTGCTGGATGGATTACAAAGGAGCTGGACAAGAGCGCATGGGGATTGTCTCTTCTGAAGCCGGATGCTCTGAATCTCCTGATGGGAAGAAGGGACCTCGCAGGCTAGACTCCGTCCACTTCCTACCTGAACAAGCATCTTCTCACCTAGAGACCCAACAGATGATCACCCAACCTTTCTTCAAGGTGCTCAAGGAAGTGGACTCCACCTCCTCTCCATGCATCCCATTCTGCTTGGCCATAGTCCTAAGCAAGGGGGAACTTTTCTTCTCCTCAAGCCCATTTATAATTTCTAGCCATGTCTCTAATTGTGCCCCAGAGGCCAAACCACTCTGCTCTGGGAACATCTGAAGATAGCTATTAGTCAGCAAGCATTTATTAAACACCTAGTATTTGCACACATACAAACACCCGCACACATTCAAGTCTTCTCGTCTTCAAAATAAGCGTCCCCAGTTCTTTAACTTTAAAGAATAAGGACTCCAGACCCTTCACTTTGCTAATTGATTTTCTCCAAATGTTCTTCCGCTTAGCAGTTCAGTGCTCATGGATGGATATAATTTTCCAGGAAAAGCCTAACCAGGACAGAGAACAGATGGATTGCTACCTCCCTCATCCTGGCCACTCTGCTCCACAATTCATCATATTTGCTGAGCCTCTTTGGCTATAATACAGCATGTGCAGTCATCCTGCACTTGCAATCCACTAAGATCCCCCAATTTTTTTCAGTTGAATGGCTATATAGCCACATTGCCCCCAGCTTATTCCTTGGGAAGCTGTTTCTAGATCCAAAATAAGTGTAGCCTCTTCCATGAAATCTCTCCTTTTCCCTGAATCAGGAGTCTGTCTTCCCTCCTCTGTCCCCAAAAACATCTCATCCTTCTCTTTTACATCTATCCTAGTATCATAAATAGTTATTGGAATATATAGCGCATCTCCTACAGGACTCTGAGCTCTGGAAAAACTGGAGCTATATCTTAGCCACCTTTATGGCACCAGAACACCTACTCTAGGCTATGTGGGGAATGGCACCAGCAGCTGAGAACAGCAGGAGATATCTCACGTGGAAGCTAAAACCTGAATCCTTTTTAACTAAAACTTTTTTTAGTAGTTTTAAATCTTTATTTCTAATTTATGGAACAAAACAAGAACTTCCATAACATAGTACAATAAAAAAGATGATTGCATATGAAACTACAAATCTACTATGCACAACTTGCCGTTCTTTTCATACATACAATGAAATTATCATGCAGATTTCTTTTTTTTCTTCCCTCCTTCCCCACCCTAGAGATGATTACCATTAGACCCAAAAAGGTATATATGTAAATCCTATACATATTTCTATTCATCGGTTCTTTTTCTGGATGCAGATAACATCTTTCTTCATATGTCCTTTATAGTCCCATATAGTTCTTAAAACAAAACTGCTGTTACTGTATGCAATGTTCTCTCGGTTCTTCTCTGAATCAAGTCTTTAAAATGTCTAAGATCCCGAGAAGGGGAGGTAAAAGGGAGAATATTCCAAGCATCGGTGCCATCCAATACAAATCCATGAAGGGAAATGGAATGAGATTGCTGAAGAGCCTTAAGAAGCCCAGTTCAACCAAATTATAGACTTCATAGAGAGACTAAGATGTAATCAGGCTGGAAAGATAAGATGGTGCCAGATTGGGAAGGGCTTTCAGGGACTAACCAAGTTTATATGGTATCCTGGAAGCTCTAGGGAAAATAACTTTGACAGTTGTGTAAGGGATGGATGGGAGCAAGGGCAAGTTAAGGCAGACAGGTCAAATGGGAGTCAAAAGAAGGTGAGAAGGAAGGGGCTAGAGGCAATCTGTGTAGATGAGAGACTGAGGTAGGAGATACAGAAGGAGAGGGCATGGTTGGATTTGCTTTAAGACTATTTTAAGGCAAAGCAGAAAAATAAATACTGGCAATAGGGAACTGAATTAGGAGACTATAATCATAGTCCAGAAGAGAGGTGATAATGGGCTAAATGAAGGCAGAAGGTATTAGAGCAGAGGTGACAGATACAAGAGATCTTTTAGAATAGATATGGCAAGGCTTGTCTGTTGATTAGATACAGGGGTTGAGGGAGAATGTAGAGTTGAACATGACTTCAGAGCTGGAACCAGGACAGTGGGAAGAATGATGAGGATCTCAACACAAAGTGAGACGTGGAATAGAATAGATGAGTCTGGGGAAAATACGAGTGAGACAGATTGAGCTTGAAATGCCCGGGAGATATTCAAGATAAAATATTCAGATGACAGACAAGAGATGAGAATTCAGCAGAGATAGTACAGTTAACCATGTAGACTTGAAAGACAGTCATATAGAGATGGGAACTAACAGTCTCTCGTAAAGCTACATTCCTGACAACTATCGGGAATCAGACCTGAGCAGGTGCTCTGCTGTCAAGGCCTTCCTGAGCCCAGAATCACCTCCAAGCCAAAAAGTGCCGTCGAAAGGACCATCAGAAAGGCAGAACACAGTAGTTATCATCCATTAATCAATATGCAATGACTCAATTAATGAGTATTTGTTAAGCCCCTTTTATGTATCATGGCTGGTCATTACACTAGTAAAAATACCTAATTCTTTCAAAATTGTTTTCCTTTACTATGTTGTCATTATAAAAAATTTCCTAGTTCTATTAACTTCTCTGCGCATTAGTTCAAACAAGTTTTCCTAGGTTTTCCTAACCTTATTCCCTTTATAATTTCTTATGGCATAACATTATTCTGTAACATTTATAGAGCATAATTTTCTGATCTATTCCTTAAATTATGGGCAACCCAGCTCCCCAGATTTCCCATCCTTGGCTACCTCAAAAAGAATTAAAAATTTGTACCATAGCCCTAGAGTTTGTTTTTTTAAGATTAACTCATTCTTCCCTTAATCTACTCACCCTGTAATTCCTCCTTTCTTCTCCTCTTTCCCCCTTATTTCCTTATTGAGATGCATTCTGAACCCAATTGAATATGTATTCTTCCTTTCTTTGACCAGTTCAGATGAGAATAAGGTTCAGTGCCATCTATTCCCTTCACCAACTCCTTACTCATTATTTGCATAATTTTGCATTTATTGCAAACTATGCAAATAATTGCAATATATTGCACTTTCTTGCCTCAGTTTTGTTTGATGACTTTTCCCTAGACTTCCTTTCCCTTCCCCCCAGTGTGTTATTCTTCCATATTCTTTCCATTCTTATCTTAAGACCATCAAGACATAATAAATCACTCCAAAATTTTCTGAATACTGAGAATCTCTCTAAGAATTTTGATGGTGGTAAATACCTGAGGGACCACCTGTATCATCTCCTGTTTTTGTATGTCAAATTTCCTAGTAATTTCATTAGGAATGTTTGAAAGACTTCTTTTATATCAAAGATCCATTTTTCCCTGTGTAATTATACTCAATTTCTTTGTTGAAAGTCTAAATCTTTTACCTCTTGGAATAGTATATCCTAGTTTCTCCATTAATTTATATCGATGGTTGCTGAATCTTGTGTAATACTAATTGTGGCTCCTTACTACTTAATTCATTTTTCACTTCACAGGAAGTGAGCATGGATCAGAACCCAGAATTTTCATTCTTTTTGTTGTAGTTTGCTTGCATTTTATTTTCTTTCTCATTTTTTAATGTATCTGCAAGAAGATACATTGCAGTATCTTCTTTGATCCAAGTGCTCTAGATTTTGACTATAATATTCCTGGTGATTCCCATTTTGAGGTTTCTTTCAGTAGGGAACCAGTTAATTCTTCCAATTTCTACTTTGCCTACTGCTCTAAAAGAACTGGAAGGTTTTCCTTTATGATTTCTGTTACTATAATATCCAGGATCTGTTTTCTGATTATGGATTTCAAATAGCCCAGTGATTTTTAAATTGTATTTCCTCTGGGGTTTTTTTTGTTTTGGAGGGGTTTTTTTGGCTATGAGCTACTTTGCATTTCTTCACTTGTGCCAGGCTTTTGACTTTGTTTCAGTATTTCTTGACTTTCATGTAGTCATTAGCTTCTAATTGATGGATTCTCATTTGGAAGAAGTTATTTTCACGGACGGAGTTTTGGAGTCATTGTTTTTGCTGTTGTTGTTTTCCTTCTTATTCCAAGATATTAATTTTTTCACAGATCTTTTCCTTACAGCCCTTATTTTCCCTTAGTTTTCCTCTGCCACACTTATTTGGTTTTTAGCTATTTTTACAGCTCTGTCTTTAACTCTTCCATCTGTCCTCAGTTCTGTGGCACACAATAGCTTCCTTGGTTTTCTGCAGTGACTGACCCCTGCAACATGTTCTTTCATAGATCTCCAAGCAGTCTCTGAAGGGAAGCAGGGTCAGTATCTCAAGGAGGCAGCTTCCCCTCAGACATCCTTAGAACACTGAATCCAATGGAGAAAGGAACACTCAGTGAGTTTGGAGCCGGAAGACCTGGCCATGGTAACATGGTTCACCTTCGGTAACTATGCCCATGGGGGTTCTGAACTTAGATATTAGGGGATGTGCTGCAACCCTTAAACTGGCCTATTTCCACAAACACAGAAGAGCCGGATCACAGACTAAAGGAGACATTGGTCCACGGCCAAGGCCAAGGCCAAGGGCAGAGCCTTGACCTATCTCTGCCTTCCTGTTTTTTTCTTCTCCAAGCTTTTTCTGAAGGACTGCTTCACTTTCATCAGGCAGTTTCTGGGGCAAAACAGCCCTGAAAACTGCCTGCAATAATAAGCCAGAACACAGGCCCAAACAAATGCCCGAAGCCACTCCCCAGCAGCAAGGGGGAAGAAGGCATTTAAATGCAGTCAGTGAAGAGAGAAAACGTAATTTAGAAATCAGTCCAATAACTGACAATTGACTTCTAAAATATTTATGTCCTAATTTTTCAACTGTTTACTGTTTTGAAATATTTATTCCTCTCCTCAAAGCCGAAATATTCATATAGGAGTTTAAACTAAAACTGAGAGATTTGGGACCCGATTGTGCTTAAATGGAAGCACGGTGTTTGGAGATAAACTGAAGAGAGCTTCTGGGAGTTGCTGCTGGGGCTAGCGTCCATCTTGGTGACAGGCCTGGCCCTTTGCTCTCATGTATATGCTGTATAATGCAATTTTTGAGGTAGCCTCATCTACCCTTCCCAAGAGTCCTGGGGAACAGGGCGGACAGGAATTCTGACTACTTCCATTTCTCAAGAGTAAAACAAATGGAGAGAATTGAGAGTCTTGTCTAAGACTATGTGGAGACACAATTCTGATCTCTCCTCTGTCACGTAGCATCTGCTCGTTTTTACTAGGAAGACTCACGGTCACTTACCTCAAGCTTTCAGAGTTAAGTTTGACTCCATGAAATCCTCTCACCATCCTGGAAGGGAAGCTGAAGCTCAGAGCAGGACTGGGAGCTGTCAAGGCCCCCCAGTGAGTAAATGTCCCAATCAAAGTCGGGGGTGCTTTCCACACTCTCATGCTCCCTTTGTAGAAATGAGGGAAGTAGACAGTGCAGGAATGTCCATGGCAGCCCTTTTTCTAGTGGCAAGGACCGGAAACTGAGCAGATGCCCATCAGTGGGGAAGGGCTGAATCAGTTATGGTGTATGTAATGGAATGGAATATTACTGTTCTGTAAAAAACAATCAGCAGGATGAATGCAGAGAGGCTGAAGAGACTTATGTGAACTAATGCCAAGGGAAATGAGCAGGACCAGCAGACCATTGTACACGGCAACAACAAGACTATACGATGACCAATTCTGATGGACGTGGCTCTTCAACATTGAGATGATCTAGGCCAGTTCCAATGATCTTGTGTGAAGAGAGCCATCTGCACCCAGAGAGGACTGTGGGAAATGAGCATGGATCAGAACCCAGCATTTTCACTCTTTTTGTTGTGGTTTGCTCACATTATATTTTCTTTCTCATTTTTTAACCTTTTTAATCTTATGTTTCTTGTGCAGCAAGACAATTGTATAAATAGGTATGCCTAGGTTGGATTTATCATGTTTAACATCTATTGGATTACTTGCCATGTAGGGGAGGGGGTGGAAGGAAGGGGGAAATTGGAACACAAGGTTTTACAAGGGTCCATGGTGAAAAACTATCCTTGCATGTGTTTTGAAAATAAAAAGCTTCAAAAAATATATATTTTAAAAAAGAAATGAAGGAACTAGGAGAGAACAAATATTGGTCAAGCAAACACTGCCCTGGGGACAGTAATACCCAATGGGTATCTCACTTTAAGTGGGTAGTTATCCCAAAGTGAGGGGGATGCCATCTGAAGCCAAGTGTTTCTGAAACAACCCTATGTGCCAGGTACTGTTTAAGAGCCAAGGACACGAGGACAAAAATGAAATAATCCCTGCCCTCAAGGAGCTGACATCCCAGAGAGGAGAAAGCACTTACGTAAACTGGGACATGCAAGATGACCGCAGGGCAGACAGAAGGTAGCCTCAGTGAAGAAGGTCGGGTGCTAAAGGGACCTCTTTCAGAGGGAGCCTCGGGCTGAGTTGTGAAGGAAGCCAAAGCTCCTGAGAAATGGGGGTGAGGAACAGGGTCCTCCAGGTGCAGAGATAAGAGGCAGAGCTCCCTGAGGGAGATACAACAAGCATCCTGCTGGGGCTGGACCACCGTGTGCAGGAAGGGAAGATGGGGAGTGGATGGGCAAAGTGGGAGGAAACCACTTTGGGCCAGGCTTAAATTCCAAACCGAAAGCTCCTAATTGATCCAGGAAGTGAGAGGGGATCCCTGAAGATTAACCAGGCAGGGAGGGACACGGTCTGATCTGCACTTTAGGGAGGAAGGATGGACAGAGGATTGGAGTGAAATTAAGACCTGGAGGCCAAGGATCGAGCTCCTGTAAGGGTCTAAGCCTGAGGCAACGAAGCCCTGCCCCGGGTGGAGACTAAATGCATGGACAGATGTCCTAGAATGGCCAAGTTTGGGCCATTGTGAGTGTGGAGGGAGAGAGAAGGGTGGAGCTGCAGTTGCAAGCTGGGTGATTAGAAGGAAGAAAGTGGACTCAGTAATAAGAAAGTTGGGAAGAGAAAGGTTTGGTTGGAGGGGAAGTCCAGCTTTGGACATGTTGAGTTTGAGTCATCTATGAGATATCTAGCTCAAAATGTCCAAAAGGCAGCTGGGAAACAAGCCGGGATTCTGAATCCCCAAACCCCGGGAAGAGCAAGCCCCCAAATCGCCAGCGCTGTTTCCAGCCATCAGTGAGAGAGAAATGATTGTGAAGAGGGGACCCGTTTCCTTCATCACCTGCAGCAGCTCCCAGCAAAGGCCGCCTGGGAGTTGTAGCATCTCTAGGCCAGACTTCACAGCTGTCCTCTGAAAAGGTAGCTCCGGGGAGAAGGGTCCAGCCGTCCCTATCAACTGCCAGCCAAATGCCGTGTGCAGGGCAGACAAGCCAGGCCCGCCGAGGCAGGGACAGGAGGCAGCCAAAGCACCAACCGGACCACCCCGCCCCCTCCCGTCCTGAGGGAGACGACCCAAGACCTGCTCCCAAGGACCTGTGAACAGCCTAGGAGCCTCATCAGCATCCCGAGGACCCATCCTGGGGGGACGCAGCCCAGCCCTGGCAAGAGAGTTCTTGCCACCATAATCTACAAAGTGGGATTTTAGCAGTCGAAATTACATCAAAGAAGAGGCCTGAGCTTCTGCTCCCCTGTTGTCCTTAAGGACTATGGGACCTTTCCATCTGACTTAAACCTCCCCATTGTCTCCCTGATGGGAGCTCCTGGGGAGCAGGGACTGACTGCTTGACTTTATTTTTATCCCCGAGCACCGCATTCTGTTCAAAGTTGCCCAATAATTGCAACGAATGAGTTCTGTTGGAGAAATAAGATTGACGTTCAGGAGATTAGGGCTAGATATAAAGCTCCTCGGTCAAATCCTGGAGACTGTGATTTAATCCAAGTTGCTGATGAGATCACCAAGTGAGAAAAAGCATAGAGGGAAAAACAGGCTTCCAGGCCGACAGTGAGTAAGTGGGACAGGACAAAGATCTGGGAAAGGAGATTGAGGGGAAGTCAGAGAGGAGGGAGGAAGATCAGGAGAGAGCAGGCTCAGCAAAGTCCAAGAGCAGATGTCCAGCAGGGTCGGGGGCTGCAGGGAAGTCCTCCGGCAGCTAGGGGATCACTGATAAATGTGGAGAGGACATCGGACTTGAAGGATGGTTATGGAGGGCTGAGTACGGAGGATGTAGAAAACCTGTGAGAGAAAATAAAGGCAGTAAGGAGAGGTGGCTATTTCTAGGAGTCAGCTGAGAAGGGGAAGAGAGAATGCTAGCTGGGAGCTATGGAGGGACCCAAGGGGAGAGAAAACTCTTAAAACAATCGTGGAATTATTTATTGTGCTATAAAAATGAAAGCAGGGTGATTTCAGCAAAACCTGGAAAGACTCACATGAACTGATGCACAGTGAAGTGAACAGAATCAGAACACCGTCTACAATGGCAGCAATATTGTTTGATGAGGATTGTAAATGACTTAGCTGTGCTCAGCAATAACGATCGAAGATGATCCTAAAGGACTCATGATGAAAGAGGCGCTCTGCCTTCGGAGAAGGAATTGCTAACGATTGAAAACACACTGACACATGCTGGATTTTTGTCTTCTTGTAAAAAGTGACTAATATGGCTATGTTTGACATACTTGCACATGTATAATCTCTCTCTGATTGCTTGCCCTCTCAAGGAGGGGGGGAAGGAGGGAGGAAAAGCTAGAATTTGGAACTCAAAGCTTTAAATAAAGATGTTTTTAAAATTTGGGGAAAAAACAATAGAAATAGAGGGACTGAAGTTTAAGAGATTGGAAATAATAAGGTAGACCATCTGCTGAAGGTGGCAGAAGTGGGTGGAATCAAGGGGTCATATTAGAGGGCTTCTCCTTGGCAAGAGAAGCACAACCTTATCAGTGAAGGAGACTGCAGGGAAGATGTCTGAGCTGCGCAAAATGAGGCCAAGGAGAGAAGAGGAGGCAGGTGGTCTCATCTTTTTTTTTACTATAAAGCTTGGGAAAGAGAGTGCCACAGTGGTCCTGAGGAACAACCAGCGGGGTGTACATTGGAGTGAATCCATTAAAGAGGTGCAGTACAAGTGTCTTTTCACTCTGAGGATCCAGTGGGTGCTAGATAATGTGATCCTTTGCCCTGCGCAAGACCAGTACGAGCTCCCTGTCACTAGAAACAAGCAGCCCAAGTCATCACCTCTCATTAGAGACACGGCAAGTGTTGTGGAGGATTAGACCGGATGCAGCTGCAGCCACGGGCCAGAACATCAGCCGTGGAGTCAGAGGAGACAGTTTTGGGTTCCACTCTTCCATTTACCCCCATCTCTCATGGGAATTCTCACAACCTCTCTGAGTGCAGTTTCCTAATTTGTTGAATGAGAAGATTGGGCTAATCCCCTCCCCCCCCCCCAGTGACGCTTCTAGTTCTAAATCTGTGATCTAAGGTCCCATTGCTTCTTTAAGTCACCTCTAAGCTTCAAGTATCATGTCAGCAATGCTCTCACTTCGGAGGGTCCCTTCCTCCTGAACAACTAAGCCCGGGGTGGGCGGAGGGGGGGCTTGACACAAGAACAAAGATGTTTCAATGTCATTTACAAGAAAGCATATGGTGCTGATTATAATTTAATGAAGAGATGAAGAGCACACTGAGTACATCCCCAAGGCCTCCAGCACTTTGGAGAATTCTGTGCATTATCTGACTGCCCGTTACTTGAAGAGACAAACTCCCCAAGGCCACTGGATGCATCCCTTCATTTGTGTCTAATTCAGTACACTCAAAAGCACTTGGAAAAAAGTGATCCAAATGCTTCTAAAAAGTTCCAGAGCTCGCACGTCTGCACGTGGCTTTCTCCTCATCATCAGGAAGAAGTCTGACCCTGCGTAAAATCCGGGTGTCTTTACCCCCTTGTCCCTTTGCTCCATCATAACCACATTAGGAGAAGGGCTGATATAAGACCGAGGGCCCGGGGGTATTTTTCTTTGTTTCATGGGTTTTCTTGGATGAAAAGAACCTTCACCAAGTGGCCAAGACGTCCCTCTGGCTACTGGGCTGATCCTTAGAAAGCAAACTTGGTTGCTGCTAGGTCGCATGGAAGCCCCTGTGTCACAATAGCACCTCCCTTCACTTTCCTGGCAGAGGCTCTGAAAACCCAAGGCAGCCTTCCCACCATGACGAGACAGCGAAAGCAGACTCTGTACCTTTTGTGTCTGAAAGTCATCAGAAAAGAGCCGGGGGCTCAGTGGACAGCAAGCTCCATGAGGGTGATGTGGCAAACAAGCAAGGCTCAGGCAGGCTGAGTAAGAATATTCTCCTGTCAAAAGCGAAGGAGGGATGGCCCCGGCCTCTGCCCTGGCCAGAGCACACCTGGAGCACTGGCCCATTTCTGGGCGCCAGCTTTAAGGGGACAGTGGGTTAGCGAATGCCCACAGGGACACAACTAGGGCAGGGTGGCCTCGGTTCATGCTATAAGAGGGTCAGTTGGAGGAAGGGGAGATTCTGAGCACGAAGAAGAGCAGACTCAGACATATAGAAAGGGTTTCCAGGTGGAAGAGCTATTTGGCTGGTGGCCACTTGGGCAGAACCAAAAGCGATGGAGGGAAGACCAATGAGATTAGGGAGAAAGCACCCAACAATGAGGCTGCCAGAGTAAAAAGCGGCCGCTCTTCCTACCCAGGGGCCTCAAGCAGAGACTAGTTGGAGGCACTCAGTGGAGGGTGGGGGTGAGAGGAGGTGTCTAAGGGGGTTCCTCTTTAGGTTTGAATTGGACCAGATGCACGCCGTCCCTTCCAGTTCTGAACTTCTGTGATTCTGTAGTTATACAAGACAAAAGGATGTCAGATTTGTTACTCGCCATTAAAAGATCTTTTATTGTCCACGTGCTGCTAATTGAAACCAAACTAACAATGAATGTTAAATACTTCAGACAATGAGCAAACAAAGGGGTGGAGCAGGGGTGCAAAAAATAAGGGCTATTAATTGAAAAACATGTGGATGGTATTTTCTGGTTGTTTAGAACTTCACACAATTAAAGTTAATCACACTGTGATTAATTGATCTTAATTGATTTGAGATGGGCTCCTGGGGTATAATGCAGGAGTCTGTCAATAGGCTTGCAATTAATTCCAATCTTCTAAAAAACCTCAGTGGTAATAAATGCAGACAACCACGGACCGTTACTGTCACAAACGTGTGCTGCCTCCGCGACATGCGCGAGAAACACTGGGTGGACGACCGCCGGACAGTAAGGCCAGAAGGCACAGGGATGCAAGGGTATCTGGATATTGTGGGAAGATAAACCGTGGTATTGCTCTGGGACGGGAACTCCGAGGAGGAACAGCAAGTGTGTCCTGGGAAACAAGGAGCAACTGGCTCAGCCTCTGGGTCACATTGGACGACATGAACCCAAGAGAGCTTGATGAAGGCTGTGGCAGGAGGTGGCAAAGAGGAACAAGAAGCACGTGGATTCCATTTCCTGGCCCTGCAAGGGAAGTAGCCAGCACTGGTGACCCCTCCCAGAGCCATAGTCTATGGAGTCACAGGGACATGTATGAGGTTAAAGCCACATTTAAGAAGATCTGGGAGGGAAATTTCCCTCGTGGCTGGGATTCTGGGCATTTATTTATAGCCATCTGAGACTGTTCCTTTCGTTTCTGATCCTTTTCTTGGATTTTATCTCTTGACAATCACTGGGGTTGCCTTCCTGTGATTCATCTATCTATGTTGTAATTGCTACTCTCTGTCGCCACGTCTCACAGAGGTAACTGTATGTTTCTCTCCTTTTTCAGTTTAACATCTCCCCAAACTCTAAGCAAATAGAGATATTTACTGGCTCTCATTAGCTACACTCCATCCATGGCAAAGAGAGAATCAGCCTTTTATTCCAAAGCACGAGTGGAAATCCAAATTCTTTTGTTCAAACCCCATTTTCTTACCAATTGTCCCAGCAAACCCCAGGGTGGGTGAGATGAGCCAAGTGCTTTACGTGAGGGAGACTCCCCCCCACCGGGCTTTTCTCACCTGTCCGGGGCCTCTCTGCTCAGCAGACCTCAGACGCTTCCTCCCGGCGGCCATTTGCTCACTGCCGAGCTATGAAGGCCTTTTTTGTTTTGTTTTGCTTTTATCCCTCCGCATGATAGCTCAGTAATAGGCTCCCCACCTTTGTCTCTGTGCAAATTCTCGGTGAACAGCCCAGATCTCTGAGAAACCCGAGGGGAGACGTCCTCCCAGAACATGTGGATTCTCTCTTTGGGCCCTTAACCTGAGACAGGTAACCCAAGAATGCAGGTGCTCGCTGAGATCGGGGAGGATTCCCAGGTTCGGAGGTGATTCGCCTTTCTCTGTCCTCTGGCAGGGATGACAAGGACCGAAAGAAAAGCAGCAAGTGGGCTCCTGGAAGGGGAGGCTCTCGGGGAACTTTGGAGGAGCCAAAACGACCTCCGCCAGACAGTGCTCCCCTTTCCTCTCCCTGCCCTCCCTCCTCCATCTTGCCGTCGGTCTCTGAGAGGTTGCCCTCAAAGGCCAGTCATGGGGGTTGGATGCCAGCTCGGCAGCAGGTCAGCAGGGGGGGGCCCGGCTTCTTTGCCCAGCCTCGCACCATGGGACGTTTTTACGACTTGGACAAGAGCATCACGGTACAGATGGCACAAGGCTGGGGGGAAGCGCTAATCCTCTGGACGGCAAAAAAGACCATTTTGACAGGCTGGAGCTTTAGACCAAATGAAAGAAGATGAAATTTAAGGGAGACAAAAATAACACTTTATACTTTAGTAAAAAAAAAAAACCAAAAAAAAACAATTTCTCAGGTTCAAAATGGCACAGACACAAGTGGTCAGTGGTCAGCCTGGTGTTTGATGGACTGAAGGCTCAATGCGAGCTGGGAAACCAAGTATTAGTGACCCTGACCTCTGCCCTGAGCAGACACCTGCAAGGCTCTGGACAGGAACAAAGCACAGAGGGCCCAGAGGGGGCAGCCGCCCCCACGGCCCTACAAGGTCATCTGGTGGGGCTGAGGTGGCCTGTCCTACAGATCCTCACAGAGGAGGGGGCCGGACTTGTCTCCAGGACAGGTCATTCCCACACAACTGGGACAGCCCCAAAGTGAAACATGCTCTCTCGGGGCATCAGCTCCCAGTCAGCCCAGGACTCTGGTTGGTCATAAGACGTCTTTGCTCATGTGAAGATCAAGTGAGGATTGGATGAAATTTTTTGTAATAACTTTTTATTGCCAGAACCCATGCCAGGGTAATTTTTTACAACATTATCCCTTGCACTCACTTCTGTTCCGACTTTTCTCCTCCCTCCCTCCCTCCCCCAGATGGCACACAGTCTTATACATGTTAAATAGGTTACTTTATATCCTAGTTACAATCTATGTGTATAGAACTGAACAGTTCTCTTGTTGCTCAGGGAGAATTGGATTCAGAAGGTAAAAATAACCCGGAAAGAAAAACAAAACTGCAAATATTTACATTCATTTCCCAGTGTTCTTTCCTTGGGTGAAGCTGCTTCTGTCCATCCTTGATCAATTGAAACTAAGTTAGATCTTGTCTTTGTTGAAGAAATCCACGTCCATCAGAATACATCCTCATACAGTATTGTTGTTGACGTATATAATGATCTTCTGGTTCTGCTCATTTCACTCAACATCAGCTCATGTAAGTATCTCCAAGCCTCTCTGTATTCATCCTTCTGGTCATTTCTTACAGAACAATAATATTCCATAACATTCATATACCACAATTTACCCAACCATTCTCCAATTGATGGGCATCCACTCAGTTTCCAGTTTCTGGACACTACAAACAGGGCTGCCACAAACTTTTTGGCACATACAGGTCCCTTTCCCTTTCCCTTTTTTAGTATCTCCTTGGGGTATAAGCCCAGTAGAGACACTGCTGGATCAAAGGGGACGCACAGTTTGATAACTTTTGGGGCATAATTCCAAATCGCTCTCCAGAATGGCTGGATTCATTCACAGCTCCACCAAAAATGTATCAGCGTCCCAGTTTTCCTGCATCCCCTCCAACATTCCGCATTATCTTTCCCTGTCATTGTAGCCAATTTGACAGGTGTGTAGTGGTATCTTAATTGTCTTAATTTGCATTTCTCTGATCAATAATGATTTGGAGCATTTTTTCATATGGCTAGAAATAGAATTGTTTAAGAATTGTCTTTTCATATCCTTTGACCAGTTGTCAATTGGAGAATGGCTTGATTTCTTATAAATTAGAGCCAATTCTCTATATGTTTTGGAAATGAGTCCTTTATCAGAACCTTTGACTGTTAAAATGTTTTCCCAGTTTATTGCTTCCCTTCTAATCTTGTCTGCATTAGTTTTGTTTGTACAAAAACTTTTCAGTTTGATATAATCAAAAATTTCTATTTTATGATCAATAATGATCTCTAGTTCTTCTTTGGTCATAAATTCCTTCATCTTCCACAGGTCTGAGAGGTAAACTATCCTATGTTCCTCTAATTTATTTATAATCTCATTCTTTATGCCTAGGTCATGATCACAGTCACCTTCTTAACAAGAAGAACATCATCTGGGCCGGACCTTTCTCCTGACGCCACATCCTGCTGCAGAAAAGCCAGTGGAGGCAGGGGCCCCTGCAGCCCTCACTGGCCCTGTTCTGGTGCCTGTCATCAGCACTGCTGTCCCTTCCTGAGGCCGGCCTGAGAAGCAGGCTGGGAGGGGAGTCAGGAACGGGTCACATCCCCTCGGCCAGCACAGGACTTTGTGAAAGGGGGTTGTGAAACCCCCTCCAGGAGGAGAGCTGAATTCAGCTTCTGGCTGCCCTGGGGTCCTGCTGCCCCCAGTCACATGTCCCTTTGCCCCTCTGAGCCTCTCTCTGTACCTGTAAGTGAGCACCTTAAACATGCCCCGCTGTAACTTGGAAGGGGCCCCATGGTGCAAGGGCATGAGCTCACACACTCACACACACTCACACACACACTCACACACACTCTCACACACACACTCACAGACACACACACTCACACTCACACACACTCACACACACACTCACTCACACATACACACTCACACACACTCACACACTCACTCACGGCAGGGTCTTATTTTCCCAACTCTGTCTCCATGGAAACTGCAAATGCTTGTCTCAGCTTTAGAGCTGTAACCATTGGGCCACAGACCCTCAGAGCCAGCAACCCAGTCCCACTCCCTGCTAAGGAACAGGCCTAGGATGGGGGTAAAAGGAGCACAATACTGGAAAAGAAGGGCATGGCAAGCAATGAGCAGGAGGGGAAGGCCCACAATTCAAACAAAGGAAAAGGAAAATCTGCTCTTTTAATGTGTGTGCCCAGAAGCCTCGCCTCTGCCTCTGCTGTGGGGCCCAGCTCTTTGCAGCCTGGGCTCTGGTCAGCAGGCTCTGGGAAGACCAGCTCGGTGCTCAGAAGAGCAATAAGGCCTTGGATCAGACGCTCGTTAGCCCTGATGCTCCTCCACCAGCCCCTCAGCCACATGCAATCTTGGCCATGATAAGGAGAGGCACAAGCCCTTCCTAGCGGGAGGAGAGAGACCTGGAATGGAGCCCCTTAGCTTTAGAAAACTGGCCTCTACCTCCCAGGCAGGCATTTACTTTGTGATTCTGCCAGGAGAGTCCCCCCACCCAGGACAGTGACAGCTGCTGTCTTTGTAGGGGACACAGTTTCCAACTTTGCTGCCCCCACCTAAGAACTGCGACTTGGGCCCTGCTTCTCTCTGTCCTTGGTGGCCTCCATGACCCTGCCTGTGGTTCATTGTGCCAGGCCTCTGTGGTGTCCGCATCTTGGTGTTTTAACAGAAAAAAAATACGTGTGTAATATAGAGAGACAGAGAGACAGAAAGAGACAGAGAGACAGAGACAGAAAGTTCCTTTTCACACACACACACTCACATTCTCACACACACATACTCACATACACACACATACCTCATGGAGAAGAAAGAATCAACAGGAAGGAGAAGGGGGAAAAAGCCCTAACCTGGGAAATAGCTAAGCACTGCCCACCCCTCAGACCACTAGCTAGAAGAGAAGCCGTTTGTCTTTTAGTCATCATGTCTATAAAATGAAAATGGTCCCAGGGGAGAGAAGGAGCAAGGTGGGGCATGGAGTTGGTACTAAACCAGATGATCTCTTGGGGAGTCACTAAAAGAGTAAGCTCTAAGATTCTGGGATTTGAAAGTTCCTGAAAACATCCCCTGCCCAGGCAGAACTGGACCTCCAGATTCTCTGTATGTGCTTCTTTGGAAAATTAAAATAGATTTCCCAGTGAAAGAATGAGGTGGGGTACTACACTTTCCTGACAGGACCCTGGAAAGAGGAGGCCTGTCTCACAAGATGAACTTCCCCATTACTGTCAAGGGCACAACCATCCCCCAGTCCACCTCGAAGGGTCTTGGACTCCTCATTTTTTCTCCCTGCATCCCCTCATGTCCAAACTGTTGTCAAGATCTTTCAACTTCACCTCTGCAGCATTCCTGTTTCATTCCATCCCACTCTTGTTGATTTCACTTCTGCAGCATCTCATCTCTTGTCCATTTCACTCTTGCAGCATCTCATTTCTTGCTGATTTTACTTCTGCAACATCTCATCGCTTATAGATTTCACTTCTGCAGCATCTCACCTCTTGTTGATTTTACTTCTGCAACATCTCATCGCTTATAGATTTCACTTCTGCAGCATCTCATCTCTTGTTGATTCCACTCATGCAGCATCTCATCTCTTGTTGATTTCACTTCTGCAGCATCTCACCTCGTCAATTTCACCTCTGCAGCATCTCATTTTATGTCTATTTCACCTCTACAGCATCTCACCTCTTGTCCATTTCAGCCCTGCAGCATCTCATCTCTTGTCAATTCCACCTCTGCAGCATATCTTATTGATTTCAACGATGCATCATCTCTTGAATACGCCCTCTTCTCTCCTCTGACACTGAACCTAAAAATAGCTAGCATTTACAGCGTGCCTTTCACATATTATTTCATTTTATCCTTACAACCACCTTGGGGGCAGGTGCTACTGTTACCCCTATTTTACAGACAAGGAAAATGAGGCAGGTAGATGTTAGGTGATTTGCCCAAAGCCACACAACTACTATGTTTCTAAGTTCACATTTGACTTCAGGTCTTCCTGAGTCCAGCTTCAGCACTCTAGCATTGTAGGGACATCCAGCTGCTACTTATTAACCTGGAGTGAGTGAGCCATTCTAAGAATCAAACCTTCCATTCCTCCATTTCCATACCTTGCCTTCCACGCCCAATCACCCTCTTCTCCTTAGTCCCATCTTTTAGCAAACTCATCTTCCTTCCAGGCTCAATTGCCACTTCCTCCAGTAAGCATATTAACTATCCTTATTGAACATATTCGCTTATCAGTATGAATGTGATATTTCCCTGGCTCTTCAACATCTTAATGACTATTACATGAAGGACTGTAGTCAAGCAACATTCTGGGGAGAGGCTTTTGTGAGACAAGCAGAAATTGTCTGGAGACCACAAGTGCGCAAATCCCTTCCTGGGTCCATGGTCAAAGCTTTCCCCTGCAGGCTACCACAAGGTCATGGAGATTCTCCGTCTGTCTGTTACGGGTTTGTAGTTTATCCTGCCTAAGAAGCCATCTGTCATTCTGTTAGGAGTGCCCACATCTTTGAGATCATGGATTCCTGGGGTCTGGGGTATTCTAATAAAAGTGCCCTGTTTCCATCTCAAAGGGGCTTGATGGGTCCAGGATATAAGTAGGGATTCATGGGCTCCCAACTCTACCTTTACCCTTTGAGATTCGATAGAGCATGCCAGTGTTAGGCTCCAGAACCAGCCTGCTAGATTGGAACAAAAGACAAATAAGTACCGAGCCACCCGGATTCCCAGAACCCCAGGGCCTGAAGCGGTCCCAATACAGAACTCAATCCCAAATCATTTGTAAAACAGTAAAGGCTCATGGTGCATGCTCCTCGCCACCCCTCTCCAGAAACACATGAGCTCTCCTCCTCTCCATCTGTTTTATTCTTCTCTCTTCTCTACTCTCCAGAAGGTCTTGCCCCTGGGTCTCTATTTTGCTGCATGTTAATTCTGAAACTTTCCAAAGCCAATCAAACTTGTAATGGTGAGGTAAGGCTGCCAAGCAAAGAATGTGAATTGAAAATGTTATTTCTCGAGATTCTGGGGCATTTTAAGACCGATGGTTCTCTTTTGTCTGTGATACCATTAACATAGACGTCAGAAAGAAGGAGAGAGGTAGGAGGGGGGAGGAGAGACTGGCACTGAATAATGGGAAATTAATGTAAGAAAAAAAGAGGGGAAAATCCTGCAAATTAGAGATGTCACAGCTCTGAAAATGCAGGATAATGGTCCAATTAGGAAGAACAGAACCTGGGCATTTTTAAAAGCCATAACTGCCTGCCTGTGCAAAGCCCTGTGGACAACCAGCCAGAAAGCTTCCCCATGTCTGGCCCAGCCCAGAGCTGCTGAGATAGTTCTGGGATGGAGCAGATGGAGGAAACCTCATTCTTCCAAACCCCACCTTCCTTTTGTTTCTTTTCTTTTTTTTTATTTAATAGCCTTTTATTTACAGGTTATATGCATGGGTAACTTTACAGCATTAACAATTGCCAAACCTCTTGTTCCAATTTTTCCCCTCTTACCCCCCACCCCCTCCCCCAGATGGCAGGATGACCAGTAGATGTTAAATATATTAAAATATAAATTAGATACACAATAAGTCTACATGACCAAACCGTTATTTTGCTGTACAAAAAGAATCAGATTCTGAAATATTGTACAATTAGCTTGTGAAGGAAATCCAAAATGCAGGTGGGCATAAATATAGGGATTGGGAATTCAATGTAATGCAAACCCCACCTTCCTTACAAGCCATAACTAAACTGACATGTTCTTGTTCGAATTGGTTCCAGACACAAGAATCAGGAACAATGAGGAGAACATGCAAAGATGTAGCTCGAGGCTGGAGGTCCCCAAAACTCCTGCCCCAAATGGAATGTGCTGACTTGAAAGGCAGTGAGGCAGAAAGGAGACTGGAGATCTCCCAGCAGAAGCTGAATGCAAGATAACTGTGTAAATATGTATACATATGTTGGACTTGACATAAATTTTAACATATGTAACATGTATGGGACTACCTGCCATCTAGGGAAGGGGAGGAGGGAAGGAGGGGAAAAGCTGGAACAGAAGGCTTTGAAAGGGTCAGTGTTGAAAATTACCCATGCAGATGTTTTGTCAATAAAAAGCTTTAGTTAAAAAAAATTTTTTTAAAGAAGCTGAATGACTGCTTGCCAGGAATGTTGTAGAGAAGATGTTTTTTCCTGGAGTTTGTTTTCCCAACCACTAGACAAGTCCCATGAGGCTGATAGCAATCCCCAGTAAAGAGAAAGTTCTCTGGGGGTCAAAGGGAAGGGGAAAAGAGGGAGGGGAGAAAAAGAGAGAGGCAGAGGAGAAAGGAAGAGGAGAGAGAGAGAGAGAGAGAGAGAGAGAGAGAGAGAGAGAGAGAGAGAGAGAGAGAGAGAGGAATAACCCTATATCCCTCTTCCTGGAGAGTTAAGGAAGAAGAGAAAGGATATCAGTAGTTTCCTCTCAGCCTGGCAGTATCTGACTTCATCCCCTAACCCCACTGAACCAATAAACCCCAATGTGAGACCAAGCAATCCTTTATACGGGGATAGTTGGAGGGGAAGGGAAGAGGCAGCCTGCGTTCATCTTTAGTGACAAACTGTCCTTAGGAACCGGACGGGACACATGGGATCGCTTCCCAAACAGGCGAGCACTGCGGATCCGCCATGTTGTACAAGCCCCTTCTCTCTGAGGGTAAAGCACAAAGCTCCCGGGGGCCCGACTGCAGCCCTGGGCTGGTCCCGGTGAAAATCCAGATCGCTGCTGAGTTGGGGGGGGGGGGGGCCTTAGCCACGGGGCCTCTGCTCCTGCTGCTGAAGAACATTCATTACCGGGCTCTGTGAAGGAGCTCGAGAAGGCCCCACATCTCTCTCCCCACTGCTTATGTAAGGGCCTCGGGGGGCCAATTAGGCCTGCTTTTAGAATTTGCCAGCTATAAATCCCTCCAGCTGCTTTCAGCCCCGGCGACTCTGCGCTCTGAGTCACCAGCTTGTGCTGAGGCTGCAGATCGGCTCCTGTCCCAAAGCACGGGCGGCGGTGGCGAGGGCAGAAAGCAGGAAGAGGAGGCTCGGGGGCTCCCAGGTGGGGGGGACGCCGTGGGCCGACCCCACACTCCCACACTGGGACGCAGCCACCCTCCCACTCCCTGCTCCGCGGGCCTTTCGCCCCAGAACCCTTGGCTCCTGCACCAAGTCCCCATTCTTCTGCATCCGCGTCTGCCCAGGCAGGCCAGGCGGCTGTCATGGCTCTGTGGTCTTCTCCCTTTACAGCCCTTCTCGCTCAGGGAACCTCAGCCCTTTTTCACTGGCCCCAATGAGTCAGACGCCCCAGATGGAGGCTGCTGTCTCCCGGGGTTCCAAGGTCCCTGAGGGGCTGGGGCGAGGCTCTCCTGCTTGAACTCACACCTCAGCGTCTTCTCCCCAACGTCAGCGGCAGAAATTTGCCCCAGCCCAGTCCCACGGCTGCTCCCCCATTCAGTCCGACTCCTCGGGACTCCTGGGGACTCCGTGGGCCAGACGGCACTAGCACTGCCAGGGATTCTGGGCAGGGACACGGGAGGGGGGTCATTTCCTGCCCTGATGGGTTAAGGCGACCAGAGATTAACCGCCTTGCCCGGGACCACCCAGACAGCAAGAGCCTGGGACAGAATCTGAGCTGGGTTCTTCTTGACTCCAGGCCCAGGCTTTCTCCACTGAGCCACCCAGCTGTCTCTTACTCCGGCTAATTAGCATCAACTAGCTTTTATGAACAGATACTCACTGAGGAGCTACTGCAAAAACCCATTACGGACATTTAGCTCCTCCACCTGGGAGACACATCTACATCTATCTACAGTGTTGGTCCCCGGGGAGGGAGAGGGGTTCAAATGCTGCTTCCTGTGCCTTCTATGGACATTAATCCCACAGCGTTCCCTTCCAAATGCTGCAGGCACAAGGGATGGCTTGTCCTTGCCCCCTCGCCTTTGATCCGGGCTGGATGGGCAGGCTTTGCCCCTGGAGGTGGCCACAAAGGCCTTGGAGGATTTTGTCTCCTGGACCTCGGTGGCTTCCGGCTCTGAGCACTCCTTCGGCAACAAGAAAAAGTGCAAAAAAGCAAAGCACTCGGGCCGCTACTCATGGGCCTGTGTCAGCCCTGGGGGGCAAGGACCCGGACTCCCTCCTCCCCCAGCCCAAGAGCCTCTCTCGCCCTCAGAGACCACCAGGCAGAAAAGAAGGAAGACCCACGCCGGTTACTCTCTGCCTCTGGAACCCACTGAGTTCTGGTTCCATGGTTCAATCAAAATCTGTCTCTTCATCACATGGTCAATGGGCCAGAACCAGAATCAGAACATCTACACATGGTGACCGCATCACCTGGGCACGCAAGCTCCGCTCATAGGGTCTGCGCTGACTGGCCATCCCCCCAATGTATTTGTATCCAGTCTGGTGGCGATTCTAAGCTTTCCTCTACCCAGTCTATCATCCCTCCATGTGCAAAAGATATTGATTCTCCTTTCTGATGAGGAGAAGAGTCTTGAAGAGTCAGACAAAGGGATTCTCTTAAAAACCTGAGTCAGGGCTCATCACTCTCCTATTCAGTAACCTACAGTAGCTCCTTATAGTGTCCTCTATAGTGTTTGGGGGGGTTTTATTTTAAAATAAGTTTTCATTCAAGTCTTTTTTATATCATCCAAGCTTTCTCAGTATCCTTTCTCCTCACCCTCCCAGAGGGCCATCCTACATAACAAATAGTATTATAAAATACAGGAGGGACAGAGAAAGAGACAGATGAAGGAAAGGAGGGAGGGAGGGAGGGAAGGAGGGAGGGAGGAAAGGAAGGAGAGAGGAAGGAAGGGAGGGAGAGAGAGAGAGAGAGAGAAGGGGAAAGAAGAGGAGAGGGAGCAAGAGGAAGAGGTGGAGGAAGAGGAAAGCAAATCTGCACAGCCGATCAATACATTGAAAAAGTCTAAAACTCTGTGCATTGTTAGTTGGTTGATTGTTGTCCTTGAAGAGGACCCAAATAACATCATTATTTTAGAGTCAAGTTACAGTGTGTCCAACTGTGACTGATCGGTCTCGGGATGCTCTGCCACTGTCAGATCCCAGTACTCCCTATGAACTTTTGGGGTGACCTCTCTAACTTTGCATATTTCCCGACTCTTCTGTGCTCAGTTCAATGTGAAACTTTTGGGGATTTCTCACCCCTTAAAAGGAGCACAGTAATTCTATCTTCTCATATCTCTTCTTTTAACCATGTTTGTCCTTTACCATTTCTCAATATTCTCTTTTAATTGTTTTGTGTTCTTTCCATTTACATTGCTCCTGTCATGCCGTAGATTGTTTTCTTGGCTCTTCTGCCTTCGCTACATCCATCATGTACAAGACAAAATATGGCAAATGTAACCAAAGAGAGGAATAGTTAATGTTGGGGGTGGAGTGGGAAAATCAATGCATTGTTGGTGGAGCTGGGAGTAAATACGGATGTTTTGAAAAACTATTTGGAGTTACTAAAATGTCCCTTTGACCCAGATGTTCCATGACCAGGCTCATATCTCAAGAAGGCCATTGAGAAGCATAAAGTACCTATACTTACCAAAATAGTTATTGCAACTTTTTGTGAATCCAAATTAGATACCCATTGGTTAGGAACTGTCTACACAAATTAAAGCACAAAGAGGCAATGGAATGTTACCGTGCTATATAAAATGTCAAATGCAATGAATGCCGAGAAGCACGGAAGATCTATATGAATTAATGCAGAATGGACACAGCAGAGTCAAGAAAACAAGATACACAATAATTACAACAATGGTCATGAAAAGAACCCAAAAAGTCAAAGACGAATATAGCAAAATTTAAAAGAACAGACACATATTAGCAAAACAGGAAAAAAATTGAATTGAAAGTACATTTTAAACATTAGAAAGCCAACAAATGGAAACACAAGGAAATGACTAAAAATGGATGAGAAATAGATAAATTATAAACAAAAATAGAAATGATAAATAAAATTAAAAGCTATTTCTTTAAAAAGTATAACAAAACTGATAAGTCTTTGGCCAATCTGATTTAAAACAAAGAAGGCAAAAAAAATCAAGTTTTTAAAAAGAAGAGAAAGGGGAATACACATTTATGAAGTACCTACTGTGTACTAACTTCTTTATAAATATTGTGTCAGTTGATCCTCACAATAATCCTATGAGATAGATAGGATTATTTTTCTCATTTTATAGATGAAGAGACTGAGACATATAGAGAATAACTGAATTACCCAGTTGAATAGCTAGGAATTCCTGATTCCATGTCTAGTACTCTAACCTATATTCCTGCCTTTAAATAAAATAGTAAACATAGAAGGTGAAAGTACAAAATTATAAAGAGCAAACATGGCTATAAAAATGACATATGAAAAGACATTCCCTTCACCCCCTTGTGTAAATATAGGAAGTCCACTAGTGTGGTCCATTGCACATATTTTCAGACTTTGTCAATGTGTTCATCAGTTATACTTATTTTTTCTCTTTCTTTTTTGTTTTGAAAAAATTCTTTTTACTATATAAAGTAGCTGCCTCTGCCCTCTGAGACCAAGAACAAATCTGAACTCTCTTCCACATGACAGAATGTCCCATATTTGAAGATAACTAGCACGGCCCCCACCCCATATTGTCTTTTCCACAGAATAAACATTCACTTCACTACAGCTGATGCTGATGGATGGAAGTAACTGTCGCTTTTCATATGAGAACAATTTTTCTAATGAAAAGAGACACAAGCAAATGCAATTATGATATCAACCCTGAAAACATAGCACCTCAAAAAAGGCACCTAGGTTGTCAATGTGATTGAAGAGGTCGGTTTCCCAGCATCTTGTCCAATATGGGCAACCCAACTCTGCGCTTAATGCCTGGGACATTCTGGTCCCCAGAACCGCTCAGCAGCTATGGAATAAGTGCATGTTGCCTGGTTGTGGTGGGAGTGGCAGAGGTCTGGATTTGGGCTTTTTAGTATGAGAAAGAAAGTAATGATCTCAATAAAGATACTCTGATTTCTCCTGGTCAGGGAGATGTAAGAACTCAGAGTTCAGAAGGGACCAGAAGAGAGAATGTACACACTCTATGGCAAGCTCTCTGGTGACACCGTGCTAGCCAATCTCTTCGGGCTCTCACTATCTCTGCCTTTGCAAAAATGCAGGGTCCCAACTGAAACGAGTCCTAACCTCGCCAGTGCCAGCTTATGGATTTCCAGTAACAAATGAGAGAACATGACAGTGAAGGGAGGGAAGGCCGTCACTAGTGACGTTCTCATTATAAAGGGGCAAAGGGAAGAAATCTTTGGCTACATAGAGCAGTGGCTCGGATGTTCTCCTTATTAGTTTGCAAAGGGAACAGATAACATCCCTAGTTGTTCGCTGGCCATGCTCGGTTAATGTCACATCCTCACTCCTCTCCCTTTGTTTGGGGGCTTTAAAAAGTCAATGTCAAATAAAAGGTGGGAGATGCTTGGTTGGTCAGGAGTGTGTCCAAAAGAATCTGAGCATTTTAGCAGACTGCAGGGTCAGGATGAGGGCTTCTTATAATGTGGCGGACAAAAAAGGCAAAGGGATCCACCTTGGGCTGCATAGAAAGAAGCAGTTCCAAGTAATAATGAAATGTGTGTCTCCCTGGTCGGAGCAAATCCAGCCTTGTGTTCTGAGCAGCCCGATAGAGTCTAACAGAGGTGACCGGGATAGTCCGTGACCCAGAGATCCCGAGGAGAGAGTGAAGGAGGGGGGACGTTCAGCCAAAAGAAGAGAGAATTCAGGCCCAGCTGGGAGGAAGCACAACGTGACGCTGTCCTCGCGGATGTGGTGGCAAGATCCTCTCTGCTGTTTGGGCATGGAAGGCCGGAGCAGGGACCATGGCAGAAGAGCCAGAGCACAGCTTAGTTAGATGTAAGAAAACCTTCTAGCATCCAAAGCTGGGCCGAGGAGCAACGGGCGGTCTCAAGCTGTGGGAAAGGGGGTGACCTGCTGCTTACTGGCCATCGAGGCAAGGCCAAATCGCCGTTTGCTGAGGATCTGGGCACGTTTTAAAGATAAAAAGTGGAGATCACTTAGACTTATGGTGGCTAAGGTCACTTCCAACTCTGAAAAATGCAGGGATTCTGTGAAAAACGGCTTTTCATGGTGATTCTCAAATAAGGCCCCAAGCACGAGCCAGTATGTCCAGACAACTTCCTGGTCTGGCGCTGCCGGACTGTCCAGGTTCCACAGGCCCACGACAGTGAGGTTAGCACAAGGGCTCCAGAGACCCTCAGTTCGGGGGTCAGTCTGCCCCCTCCTCTCCTGCTCGTTCCTCCAGAGCCTCCCAAACACTGAGCTCTCACAGGCAATGTGTGTCCGCCTCGTCGTCACCGGGGACATCCCTAGAAAGTAGGCTGCCCAGTAGCAGACTTAGCCACAGCTTTCGAAGCTCTTCAACTGGCTGTAACCGATGGTTCCACACGTGGATGGCGGGCACTGGCCGAGGGAACTTGTGTCTCCTCTGTTAACCGCCGGGCCAAAATCCACCCAAGGAGCAGAGAACTGAGCCATTCTTTGCTGCAGCTCAGCTTTGGGGGCTGCATTGCCCTTTGCCAAAGCCATTCCAGGAAATGGAACCGCTTCCACTGGAATTGCCTTAAGAAGATCCTGTGATCCAGACCGGGCAGGGTCGGGGGCCAGACGCTGAGGGCCTTTCTGGCAGCCCCACCGCAGAAGGCACAACTCTGGCCAGCCACTCACCTTGTTCGGATGCCAAATGTCTGCTTGCCAAAAAGCACACTTTGGGGAGAACGCACACAGGACAAACGCTCACGAGGTGGTCAGATAAAGAACTGATCATATGCCCGGGGAGACACTGCCCAGGACCACCCAGCACAGCGTACCCTCATTGGCTTTATGAACGAGGCAGAATGGAAGCCGCTCAGAAGAAATGCGAGATGTGCAGTGAGAGAAGCCATCCCACAGGGACTACTGGTGTCTGACAAAGCATTCTGAGATTATAGTGTTCTAATGGGCCTCTGTCAGACACAATAACATGTGAGGTCATTTTGGTCCTCTTTGAGACTGGAGGACAACAACTGACCGTACGTCCAAATAGGTACCAGCCACTGTCACGGAGGCCGTTCGGTGCAGATCCCAAATTGGAAGATTCCCGATAAATGATGAGTTTCATCCCGTTAGGAAAACATTTTGGTGATTGCATCGAGCCCAAGAATATTATAGAGCCTCCCAGCTGATACCAATAATCTACAAAGTAACATAAAAAGATATCACCAAAGAAGCATGAACAGAAAGGGATGTGGGATGGTTACAGCACCGATGCTTACTGTATCAATATCCACGTAACACAAAAGATCAAGAGGAGAGCCCCAAGACTTTGGATGGGGCCCATATAGAAGATTTACAGGAACACTCAGACCAGAACAATAACACAGGGAGGAGCTGCAATTGTTCACGGAAGTGAGCAATTTACTAAGGCAACATCGGAGATTTCTTATTAAGAAAGTTTTTTTTTAAGAAATAACGGTGAGATTCAAGGGAGCAGCTGAGGAACCATAGAAGACTAGGTTTAGAGATTTGAGGAGAGTGAAGGATGATGAGTGGAAAGTGTGGGAGGGTCCTCCTGACTGAGCACAGGGATTCGAGATGAGAAGAAGACAACCAGAATGGTCTTTAATTCTTGAAGAAAGCAGGAAAAATGATGTGTTGGAAAGAACTGTGATCTAGATTGGGTGAGACATTTTAAGAGAATGAAATTCAAAGAAAAGACTGTGGTGGGATGGAAGCCATGAGAGAAACTGAAGATAGAAATGCTTTCGTTGCCTTCCCTGGACCCACGATAGAAGGAACGTCAAGGCTGGAAATGTTGACCAGAGAAGTGTCACCTGAGGCGAGTTAAATCTCTGAGAGTGCTGGAAGATATGAGACCTCTGAGAGGCAGAGCTGATTAGCTATGGGGCAGGACTTCCAGAGGGAGCCTGAAAAGGGCTGCCGAGGATGGTAGTGGGACTCGGGGAGAGCAGGAGTGAAGGGGATGGGGATGGCAAAACAGAAGGTGGATGTTAGGGTGGGAGTGCTTTAGTCCTAGGCAGCCAGTGACTCACTATCACAAAGATCACAGAGGAACAGCTGGTGGAAGTTTGCTAGCCATAGGGGGTGGCAGTGGGTGGAAGCCTCTTCACTGAAGTTGGCAGATGGCAGGAGGATTAGAATGCTCTCTGAGGCTCTTCCTTGAGGTCTCAGCAATGGTTCTGACAGCTAGAGAGGATGGTCTAGAGACAGGTTTTTAAGGATGGGGGAGAGTTGGACAAGGAGGGGGAGGAAGGGAGGAAGGGAAGGAAAAAGAGAAAGAGAGAAGGGGAAGGAGAGAGAAAAAGAAAGAGAAAAAGGAGGAAGAGAGAGGGGAGTAGAAAGGGAAGGAGGGAGGGAGGGAGAGAGAGAGAGAGAGAGAGAGAGAGAGAGAGAGAGAGAGAGAGAGATGGCCCAGTCATTTAGCAAGACTGAGGGGTAACAAAGGAATAACCTGGACATGACATTAGAATCCACAAACTATTGGAAAAACCAGAAGCAGGCCTTCCTTGTGAATTATACCAAGTATTGGCAAATATTATCTCCTTCCTGGTTAAACCTGGGGCTTTGGATGCCTGTTTCTACTCATACATAATTGAGGAGCTGGTACCATGTGATGATGAAAAGTATTCCCATTTGTGGTGGACCTGTCCCAATCACATCCCTCACCAAACCAATGGAATAGGGCCTTAAGTCCAGAAGGCAAGTGAAAACACAAAATCTCAGAAATCTATATAGGTCCAAGGCATTTTTCCCACCACCACTCTCCCCATAATCATCCCTTCAAAAAGACTGTAAAATAGATTTCCCCCATCCCCACCCCAGGCAGAAGATAAGCTCCTTGGGGATAAGAACTAGCTGGTTCTTCTCTTTGTCTCCCTAATGCAATGACTGTTAACCAGTAGGTCATTCATAAATGCATTTTGGATTGATTATTCATTGATCCATCAAACATTAATCGACTGTTTTCAGCTGTCTCTGATTCCTGTTCAGCTCATCTTTCAATAGCAATGAGCTTGGCTGATTTTTAATTTGGTCTAAATAATCTGAGAATTATTACTTGACAGTGTAGTCTGAAATCCAGACGTGCTAGATCTTGGTCATTCCCTCCTTTTTCACTATCTTCCTTGAAATCATTGACCTTTCGTTCCCCCTAATGGATCTTGTTATTATTTGTCTCATCCTATAAAGTATTCTTTTGAAGTTGAATTGAATGATACTAAGTTTCCGAATCACTTTCGATGGTATTTTTACATGAGTAATAAATAGTTTTCCACTTTGTCTTGTTTTTATGAAGACTTTTTTTAGTTATATTTATATAAATCTGTCATATGTCTTGGGAAGTGAAGTCAGATTTTTGTGCATTTTGTACTTATTTTGAAGGGAATTTCTTTTGCTACTGTATTCTCTTGGTATTTGGGGTTTACACAAATGCCAGTGATTTTCTGGATTTATTTTGGTATCCTGCTATTTTACTGAAGCTATTAATCAGCTCAATTAGTTTCTTCACTGATTCTCTGGGGTTTGTTAAGTAAACCATCAAATCATGTGGAAATGGAGATAATTTTGTCTCCTCGTTGCAAACATTTATTTTTTTAATTTAGTTATCTTGTCTTCTTCCTATCCCTCGAATTTCTAGGACTAGGGTAAAGAGTAAGCATCTTTCCTGGAAGCATAATAGATATCAGACCATATTTGTCTTTATGATAACTCTTGGCCATCAGTCAGAAAAAGTTAATTAGACCAATTTGTAGTTACACAATTTGTGTCTACTTCAAAATGGTATTGTTCCACTCTGGGGTGCTTTTTTTGTAAGCACTCCACCCAATTAACCACAGGAGACTTTAAATCCTGCTTTCAATCAGACTTGTAAACTATATTTGAGCCAGTCCTTAATCAATTTGGTAGGAGTTAAGTACGTGAAGTCAGATGCCCCCATCCAGGAACCATCTTGGGATTGGTCAAATGAGATCAGCTCTGCCCTGTGGGGCAATGGAGAAAAATAACAAACCAGTTTGGCATCCAGCATACCAAGAGAAGGCCAGTCTAGTGGTAGAGCAGCTCATTCCAAGCCTTCGAGAAGAAACCACTTAGGGCTGGAGAAAAGGAGAGCCCAGATCTTCTCCCACCCAGAGCAAAGGCCACCTGTGACTTCAGTGGAGTCACCAAAACAGTACCAAAAGCTCTGAAATGCAGTATCAGTAATTGCAATGAAAGCCGAGAGGCATCCCAAGGACAAATTAGATACTCCAAAAGTGGCCAGGAGGATAATAATCCTATGATCCCAAAGATCAGCACCAAAGGGAAACTCCTCCACAAATGATAGAAAGAACTTTCAGGAACAAGAAACTGGATATTTCCTTTATGCCTCCTGAGCTTGCTACCTGTGCTTCTCCCCATTATTTTATGTTAACTTTATACCCATTCTCCCTAGAGATCTTGTGTGCATTTATGAGAAAATATCTCCCAAATTTCTGGGGAATTGCTCTATGTACCAAATGTTCTTTTTTTACAACATCAGTACATACTAAAAGCTGATTAAGGCTACTTGCTGATAATCAGTGGGGAGCACACCAGTATGAGGAATCCTAATCCCTCACATTTACCCCCTAGAATCCTAAGAGAAGGAATAATCAGCTATCTCTGGGGACTGGATCTGCCAATAAAATTCAGAGTTAACAGGCACCAAAAAAAGCTTTGGGATTTGAAATCTATAACGATAACGAATGAAGACTCTATTAATATCACTCCTTGTACGGATAATGTGCTCTTTACCTGTAACCAGCCAATCAAAATCGGAATGATTTACTTTTCCACTTGACACCATATGTAGAACTTCCTGGTCTAATATGGGTGAATAGATCTTTTGCTTAATCAACTAGCATTCCCCTAAATCATGCTTTGGAATTATTTACACTAAATCAAAAATCAAACTTTGTCAGCGTCAACTCCAGGTTCCACAGGGAAATCTCATTTCTTCCATGCTGGCTTTATCCCTGTTTATAATGAAGAAATACTAATCCTTCCCAACTCGGAATAGTGTGGCTTTGGGGTTTGGAAATGGTTTGGGGGTTTAGAGATGCGCTTTAGATCATTCCAAAGAAAAGTAACTCATTCCACGCCCATCCCTTTATGTTTCTTATGGTTTGAGATATAAATACACTCTGAGTTTTGTAAACATTTTTCCTCCTATGCCAAGAAACCATTTTTGTTTTGTTTTCAGACCTTTAATTTCCTGAGTGACTCCAAGATGGCTACAGTCAAGTGCAGGCTATACTACTATAGTCTCCTTAGTAAAATTTTATTCAAAATTGTCAATGATCATTAGTGAAATTGATCAGTAGTTCTCTTAATCGTTTTTTTTTTCATATAATTTAAGTACCAGGATCATATTTTTCTTACAAAATAAGTTTAGTAGAGTTCTTTTTCTTATTTTAGAAGAATTTTGCAGCACAGATATTAATTGCTCCTTTAATACTTGATAGAATTCAAATGTAAATATATATGAATCACTTTCCCCACTATCCCCCTACCCCAAGGTAGCTGTTCATTTATAACTCGCTTGGAATATTTTCTCAGGTTGGGCCAATTAAGATTTCCATTTCTTGTTGTTTTATTCTGTAGTTCATATATTTGTAGACAGTTCATTCATTTCTTTTAAATTCTCAGTTTTGCTAGCATATAATTGTGTGCAATAATTTCTCTTTGTTTCCTTTCTGTTCTGGGTTCACTCTGCTCATATTTTTATGAATATCATTTGGTTTCCTCCATTTTTTCATATGGTTTGCTAAATGGTTCTTAATTTTCTTAACCTTCTCATTAAACCATTTCTGTACGTGATCTTAATTTTTAATTTATCTGATTCTCTTTAGCTCCAAGACATCTTTAAATGTTTAAAAGTTGTTATTTTTTATTTTCTAGTTTTTTATTGTATGCTTATTTCCTATCTCATTTTGTGATACTTTGTTAATATTAATTTTCAGAAATAGAAATTTTCATCTAAGGATTGTTTTAGTTACAATTTACAAATTTTAATATGGGGGCTCTTTTTATTATCATCTTTGTCCACATAATTACTCTTCTATTACTTGTTCTTTAATTCACCCATTATTCAAAATGTTATTTAGTTTCTATGCAAATCTGTCTGTTTCTTTCTATTTCCTTTACTGAATATTATTTTATTGCATTCTGCTGAATAAAGAATGTGTTTATTATTTCTGCTATTTTCTGCCCGATGTTTGTTGGTCACCGTGCTAAAGACTGGAGACATAAAGAAAGGTAAAAAAACATTTACTGATCTCAGCGAGCTCACAAGCTAATGGCAGAGACAGCATGAAAACAAATATGTACGAGCAAGCTATTTATAGGTGAGATAGGAAATAACCCAGGAGAGGCACTAGAATTAAGAGAGATGGGGAAAGACTTTCTAAACAAAGTGGGGCTCAAAAATTGTGAAGAGGCCATGCAAATATAATTTTTCAGCATTATATTCAGTTCTGGTTTTCTTCTTGTTTATATTTCTGCTGAATTCATCCAGCCCTGAAAGAGGAATATTAAAGGTCCCTACTACTATGGAGCTACTGTCAATTTCTCCTTAAAATCCACATAGCCTTTCTTTAAAAAAAAAAAAAAAAAGCCATACCATTTATTAAATGCGCGCTCACTAAAATTATCTTCCTATTGCCTGTGATGATTCAAACATAATGTAGTTTCTATGTTCATCTCATTTGACATTTAGAATTTTGTTGCCTTATCTGAAATCATGACAGCAGCACCTGCTTTTTGAGTTGCTCAAAAATACTGTTTTGCTCTGTTCTCCTCCTCCTCTTCCCCTTCCTCCTTCTCTCTTTGTCTCTCTGTGGGTCTCTCTGTCTCTCTGTGTATGTCTCTGTGTGTCTCTGTCTCTCTGTCTCTGTCTTTGTGTGTCTCTGTCTCTCTGTGTCTGTCTCTCTCCTGTCCACCTCCCTTTCTCCTGCTTTTCTCCCTCCTTCCCTCTCTTTCTCTCCCTGATTTTCTGTGTTATTAGTTGTAGAATCACAGACTTGGGATGGGAAGGGAGCTTGGAGAGCATCAGATGCTCCTCTCGTAGACTCATCCTTGCTCGCTTGAGGAGATTCGGACGACGGGAGATACAGTATCTATATCCCAGTGTATTTATATACTGTATCCCAGTGATACAGTATATAAAAGTCCCCATCTCAGGTGGGGGGGAGGAGGAGGGGAAAGGAGAGGAGAGGGGTGCAAAAAGGACAAAGGGGCGTTTCTGGCGAGGGGTCTCCCCCGTCCTATTCTCAGGATCAGGCCCTGGGTCCCCGCCCGTCCGGGAGGCTGCTCCCCACAATCCCTGGAGCGGGTGGGGGCTGCGGGAGTTTATTTCAAGAATCCCCGAGGCTCTCGGTTTCGAGAGCCCCGGTGCCCGCAGGGTATTTGGCAGCCTGGGCCGCTTCTGAGCCGGCTTGAAGCAGCTTCCTCGTCCAGGGCCCCAGGCGCTTCCAGGGATGGGTTTGTATCCTCACTTTCCCCTGGAGGATGCGAACAGAAGGAAGTGTTGTTTTTTTCTATATATATAAAATGCATATTCTGTCGTTATGGAAACTCAGCTGTGGCGAAGCTGCTTTCTCCCCAGAACTGGCTCCTTCCCTTGGCCCAGCGCTTGCTGGAGGATAAAGCTGCCCAGGGAAGGGTGCCGGTCAGCCGGGAAGGAGGTGGCAGCGGAAGGGGAGGAGGTACGTGGGCCTTCGTTACGGCAAAGCAGAAAGCGCCTCGTCCTCGTTTGCCCTCGTGCGTCCCGAGCTCCGAGTCCCCAGGCAGAGGGCCCGCCCGCCCGCCCCCAAGATCTCCCCACGTGGCCACCTAGCCGCAGACACTTCCCCCTAAAGTTTCCTTCCCACCCGTCCGGCTCGAAGGGGATGAGGGGCCGCTGATCCCCCGCTTAGGCTTTTTATTTAGTAACAATCAAGATGACAGAGTTCAGATCAGAATCCCTGGTTCCCTGAGACAAAGGATAATCCCATTCCCCCGGGGACCGGCGGGCAATGTAGCTGCCAGCGGACACGAAGGGCTCTCCACCGGCGTCCTCTTGGCTGTTCTTTGTCCAAACTACTTCTAATTCCATCCTCCAGGCTCCCAACTTCACCCCTATGCCCTCCCCCGCCAGAGAGCACAGACCCCCTTCCTTATGTTCACATGTCCCCGTCTCCCATGGCCCCTGTGCCTCGGGCCCCACGCCCTCATTGCTCTCCTATTCCTTGGCTCCATGTGCACAGGTCCCCCAGCCCCACCTCCCTGTAGCCCCAAGTTCCAATGGCCTCTTTTCTGCTCCTCTTCCATTTCCTCCCCCATGTCTCTGCCCTGGCATCCCCCTCCTCGAGCTGCTATGTCCCCATGTGCCCCATGTCCCCTTAGCCACATGGCCCCGGCTCCATTTCTGAGGCTCCCCGTGCCTCTTACACCCCGTGTCCCTGTTCTCCTGTCCCCACACTCTTGCAGACAGGAGCTATTAGAAGGGAGGTCCCCACAGACTTGCAGACCCTGCCAGGCTCTTTCGAGCCTCCCACATGTTGGAGAAGGTGTGGGCGTCTGCCCCTTGTTCCACCAGAGGGTGATCCGAGAGAGCTGAAAAGTCCGGCTCATCTGGTCTCATTATCTGCACTGGCAGCTTCCTGGAGAAGGGGGCCTGGCCCCAGGGAAGGGGACACGGGAGAGCTTATTCCTTCTCAAGTCTAAATCAGCTCCAGGCTTCACACACTGGGGGGGACAAGGAGGGTCTGGGATGCTTTTAAGTATATTGACCTTTCAGAGATCCCACCAATATTGGGGCAGGAGCGCTCTGACACCCCCTCCCAGACCTTGTCCCAAGGCTCTCAAAGCACCATCTCACTGAGCAAACTCAGTCCACCAACAATGAATAAGCACTTATTCTGTGCCAGGCCCCGTGCCAAGAGCTGGCCATCGAAGAAAGGCTCAAATGGACCCTGCTCTCTAAAGAGGGGTCAATGTATGCTCTACATGATACATGCACGATGCCTACCGAGAAATGGAGGGACATAGGACCTTAGCTTTAAAAGGGACCTTCTAGAGCAGCCACAGCGAGCATCACCCTGAATCTTTATACACACAGAGAAGGGAGAACAGAACCCCAAAAGCAGAGGAGAAGACGTCTTTCCGAGAGCTCCCAGCTGAGATTCCAGGAGCTCTAATTGAGGTGAACTAGGCAGAGACAAATGGCTCAGTGCTGCAGACCTCCCTTAGTTCCCTCTCTGGTTCTACTTTTTGCCTTCCTCCCTGAGTGGCCGTGTCCACCAAGGATCTACTCTGGGCACTCTTCTTCTCTCCTCTGTCCCTTGCTGTCATCTGTTCCTATGAGATCCTTGACAGCTCTGGGCCAATGGGGCCCAGATCTCTGGATTCAGCTCCCATAGCCCTCCTGAGCACGAGCCTTTGGCCCCTAGGTGTGTGCTCCGTGTCTCCACAAACATGCTCCACCAGCATCTCAAGCTCAACCCATCCTAGGCATAATTCACTACCATTGCCCTGAATCATGTCTTCTTCCTGATATCACTGTGTCATAAACATTGCCATTTTCTCAGTCTTCCTCAGTCCTCCCTGGCTCTTCATTCTCCCTCAACCATTACGCCAACCAGCTGCCGAGTCCTACAGAGTCCAATTCCCCAACTCCCTTTCTATCCATCTCCTTCTGTCCACTCACCCAGTGACTATCCACATGCAGGTCCTCATCACTTCCCACCTGAACTATAACAACAGCCTCCCACTTAGTCTGTTTTACTCTCTCTCACAGAGGCAGAGAAGAGCGCAGTGGGTTTGCAATCACATGGCCCACGTTTAAATTCCTTCTTGCTACCAGCTACTCACTACCAGCATGACCCCACACGTCACCCTCTCTGAGCCTTGGGATTGGACATGGTGTTCCCCTTCCAGTTTTAAATCGATGATCCTATGATCCTTCACAAATTCCTCTTCCCCTCAGCTACCAGAATAATTTTCCTAAAGCACAGAAACTAACTAGGTCACTCTCTGGCTCAAGAATTACCAGCAGCTCCCCACTGGTGCTAGAATAAATTACAAAGTCCTCGGCCAGAGGGAATTTAAGGTCCTCCACAATCAGCTCTAACCTACTTTTACAGTCTTAATTCATGGTTCACTCCTCACCTTCTATACATGCGCCGAGCTGGCTTACTCCACATTATTCTACAAATTCAGTATTCGGTCTTGCATGGAGGCTTAGAACATGCGAATGGCATTGGACTCTCAAACACTAAATTGGGCATAGATTGAGGGTATAAAGTCCTCCTGAGGAATCGAGGAAATGCTGGATAAAGCTACATTCATTGTCTCCTAGTATTTCTAGCAATTTTGTTTCCTAGGAGAAGTGGATGCGCTCTCCAATGCTCACCTCCCCTCCCCATCCACACTTGATTAGGGACAAGCCTTGTAGACTTTAAGGATCACAAAGATATCCAAAGTGGTGCATTCTGTGAACTAGAAAGCTGAGTGCTGATTGGGTCTGCATCACTGAAATATCTCTATGAGATGGAGTCAAAGGAAGAGACCTTCCAAGAAGATCAGATGGAGCTGGCATAAGGGGAAAACTGCAAATGGAGCTTAACTTTGGCTGTGGCCAGGGGAAGGTGATGCAGGGAGTTGACCCGGATCCAGGGCTGGGCTTCCAGATCTTAGAACTTAACTTGTGTTAGTTCAGCTCATCTTCAGAATTCTTTATTATTTTGCATGAGTATTTTATTTCAAGAAATATGGAGCGCAAACCGAGCCTTTGAACTGGGATTCTGACAAAATGCCAGTAGAAGGGGGACAAGGCACTGAATGCAGCAAGGAGGCACAATCAATGAGTCAACAAACCTCTATTAAGCACCTACTCCATGCTAGGCATTGTGCTAAGTGTTGGGGATACAAAAGGAAGCAAAAGATGGTCCCAGTCCAATCCTCCATTCCTTCCCTAGATTACGACCTTGTCATGTGGAGGGACTTGGAAAAGCTCAGTGAAACTATCAGCTACGCTATGCAGGGCTCCCCCAGACACACAGTCATGGGAGAAAGTTCCGACAAAAACCCATCCGCTGGAGAAGGAAATGGCAAATTACTGCAAAATCTTTGCCAAGAAAATCCCACTGACAGTATTAAAATGATAAACGATGTGACAGTCAGGAAGTGCTCAACATGCTGCTGGGGAAGAACAGAGGACAACTACAAGTAGCTCTAAACTAATGAAGCTTCTGAGCCAAGCCAAAAGGAAGCTCAGCTCGGATGAGTCCGAGGACAAAAGTAACTGGATGTTATGAAGATCAACACTGAAAAGGAACCCGGAAGGTAAGAGTGTGAACCAAGGTAAGCTGGATGTGGGCAACAAGCAGGTGAAAAGATTATACATTGTTGTCTTGGATAGCATCAAATTTAAAGAGGTGGGAACTGGTGGATTTAATTCAGGCCATCATTATACATATTACGGTTGACAAGAATCTCCTAGAAGAAAGGAGTGGCTCTCATAGTCAACAAAAGGGTGAGAAAAGCAGTAGGGGGTGTAACCTCAAAAATCACAGAACGATATCTGTTTGATTCCAAGGCGAACCATTCAACATCATGGCCATTCAAACCTATACTCCGGCCACTGATGGCAAAGGTACCAAAGTTAATCTATGAAGACCTCCAACATCTTCCAGAAATAACATCAAAAAAGATACATCATACAGGATTGGAATGTCTGGTAGGAAATCTAAAAATAAATGGAGTAATTTGGCCTGGGGTACAAAATGAAGTGGGGCAGAGACTAATGGTTTTGTTAAGATAAGTTAATGGTCATAGCAAACTCTCTTTTTCAATAACCCAGAAGGCTACTCTACATATGGACATCCATCACCAGATGGTCAATATAGAAATCAACTGGGTTATGTACATGGCAGCCAGAAATGGAAAAGCTCCATACAAGTGAGTTAAAATAAGACAGAACTTGACTGTGGATAAGATTATGAACTTTTTTCTGGAAATTCAGACTTAAACAGAAGAAACTAAAAGAAACCATCAGACTATATAGGTATAAATAACCGAAATAACAATCCTTATGAATATGAAATCAAGGTGGTGAATAGAGTTAAGTGATTGGATTTAGTAGAGAGAGTGTCTGGAGAAGAATAGGCAGAGGTTCATAATATTGTACAGGAGGCAGCAACAAAAAAATCCCCAAGAAAAAGGAGAACAAGAAGGCAAACTGACTGTCTGATGAGTTACAAATAACTAAGCAAAGAAGGAAAGGAAAAGGGAAATGACAAAGGGAAAGATAGATCCAGCTAAATGCAGAATCCCAGAGAATAGCAAGGGGAGATTTTTTAAAAGATTTTCTTAAATAAGCAATGCAAGGAAATGGAAGGAAACAAATGAATGGGAAAAACAAGAATTCTCTTCAAGAAAATCAGATATATATCGAGGAAATCTTTCATGTAAAAATGGGCATGATAAGACAGAAATGGTAAGGACTTAACAGACATAGATTTTAAAAGAAGTGGCAAAAATACACAAAAGAACTATACAAGTGGGGCAGCTAGATGGTACAATGGATAGAGCACTAGCCCTGAAGTCAGGAGGACCTGAGTTCAAATCTGGTCTCAGACACTTAACACTTCCTAGCTGTGTAACCCTGTGCAAGTCACTTAACCCTGATTGCCTCAACAAAAAGGAAAAAAAAAGAATTATACAAGAAAGATCTTAATATCACAGATAACCAGGATGATGTGAACTGGACAGCCTGGAGAATGAAGTCGAGTGGTCCTCAGGAAGCCTTGCTAACAGTAGAGCTAGTGGAGGTAATAGAATGCCAGTGGAGCTATTGAAAACCCTAAACATTTTGGTGTTAAAATGCTGCACTTAATATGCCAGCAGACTTGGAAAACCCAATGGCAGCCACCGCCTTAGCTAAGATCAGCTCATGTCCCAATCCTAAGGAAGGGCAACGCCAAGGAATATTCAAATAACTGAACGATGGGGCACTCATCTCACGGGCCAGCAGGGTTGTGCTCAGGCTTCTTCGAGCCGGGCTTCCGCAGTACTGAACTGAGAATTACCAGAAGAGCAGGCCGGTTTTCGAAGAGGCAGAAGAACTGGAATCTACATCGCCGACGTTCACTGGAGAAGGCAACGTTAACTGGATTATAGAGAAAGTAAAGGAGTTCTAGAAAAAACATTGATTTCTTCTTCATTGACTACCCTAAATAAAGTCTTTGACTATATGGATTACAACAAAATGTGTCAAGTCCTCAAAGAGATGGAAGTACCAAATCATCTTCCTTGTCTCCTAAGGAACCCGTATGTGGGCCAAGAAGCAGAAGTTAGAACCAAACATGAAACAGCTGATTGTTTTAAGATTGGGAAAGCTGTATGTTGTCACCTTAATTTTTAACTTATATGCAGAGTGCATCATGTGAAATGCCAGACTGGCTGAAATAACAGCTGGAATTAAGGTTGCCAGGGAAAATATCAGTGATCTCAGATATGCTGATAATACTACTCTGGCAGAAAGTAAAGAATTAAGAATTAAGAAACCTCTTCATGAGGGTGAAAGAAGAAAGTGTAAAATCTGGCTTGAATATTAAAAAAGGACTAAGATTATGGTAACTGATCCTGTCACTTCCTGGCAAACAGAGGGAGAAGAAATGGAAGCAGTGTCAGATGTTATATTCTTGGGCTCAAAAGATCACTGCAGATAACAGCTGCAGTCACGAAATTAAAAAGTGCTTGCTCCTTGGAAGGAAAACTGTGGCAAATCTGGGTGCACACTAAAAAGCAGAAAGATTGCCTTGCTGACAAAGGCTCCTATAGTCAAAGCTAAGGCTTTTTCCTATATGGAATTATAAGGAACACTGAGCACTGCAGAACTGATGCTTTTGAAAGTTCCTTGGAAGCTGAGGAGACCAAATCAATCAAGAGCTAAAGAAATTAGTTGAGACTATTCATTGAAAGGTCGAATACTGAAGCTAAGTTTAAATATCTCCATCACCTAATGAAGATAGGACTCATTGAGAAAGACCCTGATGATGGGAAAGATTAAAGGAAAAAGAAAAAGAGGAGGCAGAGGATGAGATACATAGATAAGTCATGGTAGGATGAACATGAGCTTGAACAGACCAAGAGATAATGGAGGATAAAAGGACCTGGTGACATGAAGAGTCCCACATGACCAAATGACTGAATAATAAAATCCCTCACCCTGATGCGGGAAACATCGGGCAAACAAGTGTATACAAAATAAATTATATATCATGGAAAGAGGAAATAATTAACAGAAGGAAGAAACTAGCTTAAGAGAGACTGAGAGGAAGACTTCCTCTAAAAGAGAGGATTTTAGATTTACAGGAAGCCAGAGAGATCAATAGTCAGAGTGAGGGGGGTGATATTTTGGGCACGGGGGATAGCCAAGGAAAATGCCCAGAGCCAAGAGATGAAGGGTCTTGCTCCCGAAACTACAAGGAGATCGGTTACTGGATTAAGAGTATGCGGAAGTAAGGTATAAGACTGGAAAGGTAAAAGGAAGCAGTTGCAAAGGGCTCTGAAGCCAAACAGAAGGTTTTGTATTTGCTCCTGGAAGCAACAGAGCTCCTAGAGTTTATTGCGTAACGGGGTGAGGCGATGTCCTCAGACCTGCGCTTTAGGCACTTTTGTGGCTAAAAGGAGAATGGATTGGAGTGGGGAGAGACTTGTGGGAGGCAAACAACCTCCACAAAGCGTTTGCAGTGGTCTAGACATGAGGTGATGAGGGTTTGTGACAGGGGATTGATAGGAGAAGGAAGAAGGAAATAGACCTAGGGATGTTTCAAAGGCAAAATCAATACACTTTGACAGACGGGGGTGTGTGGGCCAGGGAGAGGGCCAGGAAAAGTGGTTCCTGGATGGGAAGCCTGCTATCTCTGCTATCTCAATGAGGGAAGCCTGCTATCTCTGATTGCAGGGGGAAGAACCCATGGGTGCCAGACCTTGGGCCCCAGCTGGCCAGGGACCAGGCTTCTCTCCGCATGGTGCTGAAAGGACAACGCCACGATGGAGGCCCCTCTGTCCACATCCAGGCCTGGCCCTTCCTGCTGCCCAGCTCCCGGCGGCCACCTGCCCGCAGCAGGACACTGGCAGGAAAGGAACAGGGCACTGAAGGATGCCAGGGCCAGAGGCTTTGGGTTGAGGCCGGGCTGGGACCAGGTTTTGCAGGTGCTCCTGGTTGCCAGCCTGTGGGCCAAGCCCAAAGCTGCCTTCCGGCTGCCTCCCTGCTCCCACTCTGCCCTGGCTGCACCAGATAAGGCGGCTGCTGCCCACAGCCACTGATAATGAGGGAGAAGCTCCAACTGAAGTGTTCAAACCCAGGGCCGAGGCCCTGCCCCGAGGGACCCATCCAGCCTCTCGCCCTGCAAAGCCTGACCCTGCAGTTGGCGCCGGCACCTCACGGGAGTCCCCGACCACCAGGGCCGAGTGTTAAGAACCAGAGGAGAGAGGCTGCCCAACAGTGTGGGGAGAGGAGCCTTGCATGCCAAACCTGGCCGTCCCCTCAGATCCCGGCTGGCTGTGTGCCCTTAGCTGCCCCAAGGCTGCTTCATCTTCTGGCAAAATGATGCTGACACACTTCCTTGTGGGCTCTCTTTAAAGCAAGTGCTTGGAAAGGAGTGGGATGACGGTGTGAAGGAGTGCCAGACTTGGGGGCAAGGGGACAGGGCCCAAACCTGGGGGGGGAGGCAGAGGGACAGGGCCCAAACCTGAGGGGGGCAGAGGGACAGGGCCCAAACCTGGGGGGGAGCAGAGGGACAAGGCCCAAACCTGGCTCCCACCAGCCGCAGCCTCTCTCTGGATCTCATCTCCCCCCTGGAAACAGAAGGGTTCAGAAGAGATGACTGAGGGCCCCTGTCCCCTGGGGTTTTCCAATGCACATTTAGGATTAGGGTTTTCCATCGAGTGGGACTATGGCCTCTCAGCCGTGATGGGGTGATGCAGTGATGGTGGGTGGAAGAGAGCCAGGGACCTATAAATGAGGGCGGGAGCAGGATGGCCCCTCAGACCCCTCCCAGACCTGAATCCTACAGTCCTTTCCTTCCCCTTTTTTGACTTGCATGAGTGGAGCTCCAGGGCAGGGTCCCGGCCGCCCTGGGGGTCCAAGTCGGGAGAGGAGGGGCTGCCAAGCCCAGTGTGAGTTAGCACGCAGCCCCTCCACCCAAAACTGGGAACATGCCTGGTCTTCAAGAGGGCCCCCAGCACTGTGGGCGTCCTCCCTAACGCTCCCCCGAGTGCCGCCAGGAACCCAAGACCCTCCTCCCCTCCCTCTTCAGAATCTGGGTGTGTACCCTGCCTTTCCCAGGCCCTCGCACGGCTCCCATTTTCCACAATCTCCCAGGCTCCCCTCGTGCTGGCTCCAGTCACATCTACCGCGGCTTCACCCAGGCTGCTCTGAGTCAGGTGGTGGCAACATATCAGCCTTTTCCTTATCAGCCCCATGAGTCATCTCTGCCTCCATCGGAACCAGCTCCTTTCCTGAAGTAACAGCTCACCTTGGAACAGGCTCTCCCTGGGAGCTCAGCAAACCAAGGCTCTGCCCACGATCATGCACAAACACGTCTTGGGCCGGGCTCTGGCCGACTTTCCCAAGCTTGGCTCCAGGCTCCATCGTCCTGCCAGGCCAAGGAACCTCGGAGCACTGCGCCAGCCTCGGGGAGGAAGCTGGAGAGCAAGCGATCCCGGGCTTCATTGCTCACTCAGAGACCCGGAGTATTCAGCATCTTGTCGGTCCTACACAGCCCCAGAGTTCTGAATGAGGTCCCAAGCCAGGACCTCAGGGGACCAGCCGGGACCTCAGGGGACGCTCTCCAGGCTCATCAGGCGCCTTCCCACAGGAAATGGAAGAGGACCCAAGAACAATAATCAAAATGGGCATTTATAAAACACTCTGTAAAAGCATCTCTCTGTCTCCTCACAAGCCTGGGAAGAGGCCATTTTCATGCCCTTCACAATCAAGGAAATGCAAACAGGTAAAATTACTTGTCCAGGTCCTACACTTCATGTCTAAGACATTGAACTTAGCTCTTCCTAAGTCCATACCTAGCTTCTATCCAAAGCTGTCCCACTGAGGTAGGGAGAGATTAAAGCTCCAAGCTTTTCCCCATTTTCTGTCTGTGGCTCCACAATCTGCTTCTCAGACTCTTGTTTGCCCCCCAGTGCCGGTTGTATTCCCACTTTGGGAGCCACAGCCTGCCGGAGGCGTCGTAACAATAGCTGGAACTTTCATAGCACTTTGGCATTGGCAAGATGTTTGCTATGTGGAGCCGCCCACTACATGTGGGGCCCCGGGAAGCTGCCCCAGAGCCAAAGCATGATGCTGGTCACCGTCCCCTGAGAGCCCCAAGCCCCCATCGCTGTGCTTGCTTTTACTGCACCAAGCACAGAATACAGAAGTTTAAAGCAAAACTTGATTCTTCATCAAACAGTCTCACAAGACAAGTGACCAAAAATTTGCTTCATAGGCCAAGAGCACAATTCATCTGAGGAGGACAGCCCTGCAAGGGCATCTGCATCTTCAGTGTAGGAGGATCCCAGTTGCCTTGGTCTACCTGCGGTGCTTTTCTCTGCTGGGTTGGCCCTTTATAGGTTCCCATCAGCCGCTACCCAACTGCAGAAAGACCTCCATCAGTTCTCTAGTCTGTAGGCCGCAGGACCCCAACCCAGCACACCCAGGGAGCTAGTTACTTCCTTGGCATCTGGAAGTCTCCCTTAAATCCTCTTAGAGTCTCTGTCTAAATTCTCAAGGAAGTTATGTTCCGAAATTCTATTTAACTCCAATCATACTAGTGAACCCCAAGCCCAGGACCTCTTCTAGTTATCCTGGGCCTCCTTGTACAAAAACTGCACCGACTCAAAGCCTGATCGGGCTATTTGCCAGCCCATCAACTTGGGAAGATGCGAAGGCCTTGAGAGCTTTGCCCTCTCCCAGTCATAAAAACATCCGAAGTCCCCACACCAATATTTCCTCATTAGAACCTCCCAACAACTGTCCCCGTTTTGTAGATGATTAAACTGAGGCTCAGGAAAGTCAAGTAAAATGTCACAGGTCACACGACTGATGAGTGTCTCATCTGGGATTCAAACCCCTCCACGGCTTTCTCTCGTTCATTCTGTGCCACTGTTTTATCTCAGTGACATTTTCCCATCTCTCCCCTATGTTTAGTAGATCTCCCCGCCAGGGATAGCCCTGATCAGAGTTGGGTCATCTGTACACATTCTTTCTGCCTGCTGCGATGCCTCGGCTGTTCTTCCTGTCTCATTTTTCTCCCCCAAAAGGGTTACCGTCTTCCAAAGAGCTGGATATTTTCCATCGTGATCCATCTGAAGCCCGAAGAGAAATCCTGAGGCAGATGGACAGCAGCAAACCATCGCCTTTCCGGCTCAGGGTTCCTCAACCCTTGTGCTCAGTCTCTGTGGGGTTTGTCTTTGGTCCAGTCAGACCTGCTGAGACTCGTGCTGCTGGCTGGGCCCTGCCTGGTGTCCACAGATCAAGGTCTGTGGAAGAATTATAGAACCAGACACAGAGGTCATCCTAGCACCAGGTCATAGGAGATGACCCTGAAAACGTCTCCCTGCCTGAATCTGCTCTGAGCCCTGAAGCTTTCCATGTAATGATCTAGCGTGTTGGACAATTCTCGCTTTTTTCTTTTTAGTCCCTTTGCCCCAGCCACAGGGTCTTGTACATAGTAGGTGATTAATAGACATCCACTTAATTACATCCATTTGAACCTGTTCTCCCCTCCCCCCACCCAGTGTGTATGAAGAGAGATATCTGGTGTTCCTGCACAGAGAGAAGCTTTCAGAACATCAGAGGAAAGAACTATTTTCCAATTAATTTGCATTCAAGAAACAAAAAAGGAAAAAATCTGTAATCAAAGGACTCATCTACCTCAGGGCTTTCTCACATATGGGTGTTTTCTCTCATGTGTAAATAGATGCCCCAAGATTGAGGCATTGTGTGGAATAGCACTCACTCAAAAATGGCTCAGGAGACCCCAAGGATGTGTTTAATTTGAACAACAAGCTCAAGGAAAGAGTAGTAAATGAATAAGAAAAGAACATTTGTGGAAAAGCTCACATCAAGAACCTGTGTGAACATGACCCCCAGATTGGGACATGGGTGCCAGTCTCAGTATTCCAGAGCTGCTCATGTACTCATGTCCTACTTAATACTCCAGAATTGTGCTTTTTTCTAGACACATGATCTCTACTGAATATCACTTTTCTGACCTTATCTCTCCTGGTCAGCCTTGGGTTGATGATTGGCAAGCTTTGCTTAGGGATTTCAGGTCTTCAGAGCCATCTTAGGATTGTGACTTACAAGCCTCTCTCTGATGTGTTTGGGTTAACAACATTTAGCTAAGGGCTCCCGAATGCAGACCCGAATGTATGGTTTTCACTGCTTTGGTATGTTCCATGTTGTCCCAGACAGTAAGTCAGGTGGTTTAGAAATCCTGAAAAGACCATGCCACTCTCCACTTAATCCCCTCTCCCTACTGAGAATTTTTTTCAATGGCATAATAAATTAACAGACATTAAAAATATTTACTGAATTGAATTGATTCCCCAGGTAAGTGAGAAGAAGGAGAAAGAAGAAGAAAATGAAAATGAAAAAGAGGAGAAAAGAGGAGGAGGAAAAGGAGGAGAAGAAAATGAAGCAGAAGAAAAAGAAAGAGAAGAAGAAGAGGAGGAGGAGAAAAGAAGAAGGAGAAGGAGGAGGTGGAGGCGGAGGCGGAGGAGGAGAAGGAGAAGGAGGAGAAGAAGAAGGAGAAGGAGAAGAAAGAGAAGAAGGAGAAGGAGAAGAAAGAGAAGGAGAAGAAGAGGAGGAGGAAGAGGAGGAGGAGGAGAAGGAGGAGAAGGAGAAGAAAGAGAAGAAGAAGGAGAAGGAAAAGAAAGAGAAGGAGAAGAAGAGGAGGAGGAGGAAGAGGAGGAGGAAGAAGAACAACAACAACAACAAAGAAAAAAGAAAAAAGAAGGAAAGAAGGAAAGAAGGAAAGAAGGAAAGAAAGAAAGAAAGAAAGAAAGAAAGAAAAGAGAAAGAAGAAAAAGAAAAAGAAAGAAAAAAAGAAGCTAGAGAAATTATAATTAATATGAGGAACTTAAAGGAAACAGATTTGATTGAATGGACAGGTTTAGTAAAAGTGAAGAGTTGGGAATGACTCCGAGTTTGTAATCTGAGGATTGAGGTTGTGGGGGGCAGGGAAGAATCTGAGAAGAGAGGATGATTTGGAGAAAAGATGAGTTCTTTCTTGAACATGTTGAGAGTAGGAGGAGGGCAGCTAGGTGGCACAGTGGATAAAGTGCTGAGTCTGAAGTCAAGAAAGCTGAATTCAAATCTGATTTCAAACACTAGCTGTGTGACTCTGGGCAAGTCACTTAATCTTGCTTGTCTCAGTTTTCTCATTTGTAAAATGAGTGGAAATGGCAAGATATTATAGTATCTTTGCCAAAAAAACTTCAAAGTGGGTCAGAAATGACTGAAAATGACCAAACAAGTTTAAGGTGGGTCCTAGATATTTAGTTTGAAATATCCAAAAGGTGGTTGATGATGGGGCTAGCAGGACTGGTGATATGGATTCATCATACACATTATGAATCCATGGGAACTGATGAGTTCATCAAATAAGAGAGTTAGCAAGAATGAACAGAAGGCATCCCAGGACAGAGCTTTATGGGAAATCCATATGACCTGGATTACTATCCAGCAACAAAGATTAAGAAGCATTAATCAGACAAGAAGTGGTCCAGGAGCTGGAGAACATCCAGGAGATGATCCAGAGAAGCAATTTCCTTATAAACAAAATGTCCACAAGCCCCTCCCCTTATGGGAAATGACAGTTCTTCACTTAGAACTGAGTTTTAATGAGCCTGTGGCCACTGAGAAGTCAGTTTTCAGAGTCTTGTGAATGAGGTTGGTACTTTACTGCTGAGGATCCCCCCAGTGTGGGACGAGGTAAGATTCCCATGCTATCTGCCACCATTTCAGAGGGATGATGCATCTTCTCTTTTTATACTCTTAAAACAGTATTGAATCGGGGCATGAGATGAGAGAGGGGCTTGGAAGAGCAGCCCCACGATAGTCGTGACTTTGGCTCTCAGATGCCAACGTGGCCCAGGGCTGGACCCTCTAGGGGACACTCCTTATTCAGAGACGTTCTAAGACTCCTCTATGAGAGCTGCATGGCAATGTGCCCACTAATAGTCAACTAAATTATCTACAAGTTTGGTTTGAGTTTAGGTTTTTTTTTTTTTTTCGTAGAAAAGTTTCTTGTTGCATCTAAACTACAGATGCTCCTGAAGGTCTTTTAAATTCAAGGAAAACCAAGGAAGGTTTTTAGTGCAGAGAGCAATTCCAGGCCCAGCAGGGGAAAGTTTGTGTCTGAACGAAATGCTCGCTCTCAGCCCTGCAGTGCACTCTCTGCACAGGGCTCATCTATCCTGGCAGGATTATTCATGGCTGCATCTTCTTGCACCGCAGAGGTTCCCTCCTTCTCGGCCTCCCTGCAGTCCGTCCCAGATCCCGGGTTAGTCAGGCAGGGCTCTGAGGACCTTGCTTCCCTTGCCTCATCCCAGCCGCTCCCCAGAGCTCCGGGACCCAAACTTTCACAAGATCCCAAGAGTTGCCAGGAGACATCAGTGGACTCTGAGTAATTGCCGTCTGGCATCGGCTCTGCTCTCACGAGAGAGATTAGGTTTCTTAGTCAGACATGCCTCCTTCGCATCCCCACATAAACCTAATGTTTATTGAACAAGCCAATTTATGGCGGCTCACTAAATGTCAAAGAGCTTATGGAAGATTTCGGGCCCATTTCTGCTGCATGAGCTGAACTGGGGACCAGCCGACTGCTGAGGGGAGGAGACGCCTGATGGAGAGCCAGGGAATCTCACTCAGAGCTCTGCCGTTGGACCCAAGAGCTAAAGAACGGCCCGGGAAGGAGAAAGGACCTGGAGAGATGTGGTCTCTTTCTGGTGAAAGAAATCGGACACAGGCAGGGCTCCTTCAAACACTGCAGAAATAAGGGGGAAATCTTGGCATTTCGCTCCATTCCCATGGACTCTGGATTAGATGCAACGATAATACATGACTCAAGCTCCCTCCAGTGCCTGTTCTGCTAACAGACAAGACGGGCACCGTGAGTAAATGCTGATGACTCCTGCAGCTCTGGCCCTGTGAGCTAACACTCATAGCCTCCCTCAGTCCCTCCCAGAGGCACGCATTTTTTATATGAGCCTCTCTCTCTGGAGGGTTTCTGCCTTCTCGTGTCCTTCCTAAAATAAAATGGCAAAGACTGGGCACGGAAAGGGGACAGACTCCATAGGACTGTTCTCTCCCTGGTCCTAGTGAGCTACTGTAGTGCTTCTCTCAGAACTGCCTAGAATAATTGTTGTGTTATGTTGCTGATGGTGATGATGAAGATGATGATGGTGGTGGTGGTGATGATTATGTTGATGTTAATGTTGTTGATCTTATTGTTCATCCTTAATTAACGACTTAGCTAATCTTTCACATTATTGACTCAGAGTTTGCAATCCACTAAGACCCAAAATGTTTTCTAAGCAAACTGCTATCCAATCTCATCTCCCTCATGTCACACTTGTTTAGTCCATTTTGAACCCCCTTGTAAATCTACAGCATCCCAATTAAATTTCATCTTCTTAGATTTGTTAGGGTTCTGACCATCGAGATACTTCTGGTTACAGACTTTGTTGTCCACTGCATTCTCCGACAGATATGACAAGCTGGACGTTTGTGCTTTTGTGTAAGTCATTAATTAAAAATGATAAATGATAATTATTGACATTTATAGAGAACCGCATCATTTACAAAGTATCACACAAATTATCTCATTTGACCCACTTGACAAAATTATAGGTAGCAAATGACATATATGATTCTTCTCATTTTACAGATAGAGAAACTATGGACCAGAGAAGTTAAGTGGCTGGTCCATGGTCACACTGCTTGTAAGTGTTAGAAGTGGAACTTGAATGCACATATTTCTGACCCTACCCCTAAGTCATTTCACTATACACTAGGCCAGCCTATCCTGCCTCTGGAAGGGTGAGGGAGTCACGTACAGAGCACTGAGGAACTCTACTGGAGATCTCTTCCCAAATTCCTAAATAGCTGTCAATGTCTACAAATTATAGCCAATCACTCAGCTAGGATTAAATTTGCCTAGTGATATTTACTGTTGCCTAGCATAAAAGGCATATGTCACATGTCGTATAATCCAATCAAAAAGACTTAAAAGAAAACCCAAATGGGGTAAGGGAGGGAAAAGACTGGCTCTGCACATCCACCAAGGTAGATAAGATAGAGAATAGCATTAGTAAGGGAAAATCATATTTTGATTACATTAAATTAAAAGGATTCTCTACAAACAAAACCAAGATTAAAAGGGAAGCAAAAAAGCTGGGGAAGGGGGAGAATTTTACATCTGGTGTTTCTGATAAAAGCCTCATTTCTAAAATATATAGACAATTGACTCAAATTTATAAAACCATAAGTCATTCCCCAATTGATGAATGGTCAAAGGATATGAACGAGCAATTTTCAGGTGATGAAATTAAAATTATTTCTAGCCATATGAAAAATGCTCTAAATCATTATCGATTAGAAAAATGCAAATGAAGGCAGCTCTGAGGTACCACCTCACACCTCTCAGGTGGGCCAAAAAGAAACAGGATAAGGAAAAGGACCTATTTGTACAAATATACTTCCAGCAACTCTTTTTGTGATGGCTAAGAACTGGAAATCAAAGGGATGCCCATCAATTGGGGAATAGCTAAACAAGTTATGTCACATGGCTGTGATGGAATATCATTGTGCTATAAGAAATGACAAGCAGGATGATTTCAGAAAAATCTGGAAAGACTCACAAGAATGATGCAAAGTGAAATGAGTAGAATCATGAGAATGTTATACACAGTAACAGCAATATTGTATGATGACTTGGCTGTTCTCGGAAATACAATGATCCAAGATGATTCAAAAGAACTAAGGATGAAAATGCTATCTATAGCCAGAGAAAAATTATGTTTCTGAATATAGCATAAAGCCTTATTTTTATTTTTATTTTATTCAAAGTCTTCTTGTATAAAATGGCTAATATGGAAATGTTTTACGTGATTACACATGTATAATCTATAACAGATTGCTTACTGTCTGGGAAAGGGGAGAATCAAAGTGATGGGGTACAGTTTCTATAGCAGTGGCCCTGAGGTCCCCTGACCTTAGAATGCTTTTGTTCTAAAACTATGTCTATCAATAATTCTAAAGTCTTCTGGACTTCAGTATATAAAAATATTTACCCCTAGACTTTAGGGAAGATACGGCACTAATTGTGAGGTCCTCGGACCTTAGAATGTTATTGCTCTAGCAATCTGTCAGTGATTCTAAAGTCTTCTGACCTTAAGATACTCCTATAAACATTATTGACTGTCAGATAGATAATCTGTTGGTCAGTGATAACACAGTTCTGAGACAATAGTGAATAGACCATCTGTCAAATCTACCTGAAAGCCGTAAAATTAGCAAATAAATAACAAGAAGCTCTGGTCTCTCTACTTTTGTCCAATAAACTTACCTTCTATCTCCTGGTTCTTTACTAATCCTTTTTGGAACTTAGCCCACTGTAGTCAGCATACTAAATCTTTGCCCCTGAACTTGGAAACAAACTGAGTTTGCAAATTCTTTTGACATACCTGCAATTCTGACCTGGGGATCCCTAACATTGTTGGGGTGCTTTAATCTCTCAACAAGAGGAAGGAAAGAATTGGAATTTGGAACTCAAGACTTTTTCTAAAATGTTTTTAAAGAATTAAGGTGCTGATGGGATAGAATTGTATATTAAGGATACATTTTCATGTGAAGATAGCCACAAACCATAGCAGTGTTGGGAGCATGTCAATAGTGAGAATGGTCAATAGTAGAGGGGGGGAAATGTTTTTGTCTTTGGAGTAGACTATAGACCACCCAAAAAGAAAGAGGAAGTAGATAAGGAGTTTGGAAAACAAATCACTAACCTGGCACAGAAGTGAAATCTATTAGCAAAGGAGGACTTCAGTTATCCATATATCTTCTGGAGAATCTTCTCCCTGTCCACTCTCAATCTTTTCCTGCCTCTATGTTCTTTCTCCTCTGTCTCTCTCTCTGTCTCATTCTCTCTTTCTGTGTGTGTCTCTGTCTCTCTCTCTCAATCTCTCACACACACGCACACACATATACACAAACAGAAGATAATTTCTTGACTTTTCTTAGTGATGAATTCATATTTCAAAAAGCAGCATCAATCAAGGGCAAATTTTTTTAATGTGATTCTATCAGATAAAGACTGGTTATTGATATGGAAATGATAGGAACCTTGGAGGACAATAATGATTTTCTTGACTTCTCTGAAAGAGGAGAGGAAATCTGGGGACAATTGCCATCTGATGGCCAGGAAACTCCCCAACTCGTTTAGATTTTGGAGGATGTTTACAGAAGGTGGAAGCAAAATCGGGCACCAGAAGGTGTCTATAAGAGTGAGGAACAATCCTGTAAAAATTTTGTCAGATGCTACATCTTAGAATGAGGTATGATTGGTAAAAGCCGTGTGGGACAGTAGCACCCACAAAAGCAATCAGAGACTCTAGAGGTGAGAAAAAGCAAAAAGGGATTTATGATCTCGCAAGAAAGGGCAACTCCTAACAGACAAGGTGTCAGTAGAGGAGTGCAAAGCACAAACTGTAAAACACAAGATTAAATAGACCCTGAATGCAGAAACCCCCACCCTCTCCCTGGTCTTTTTTCCTATTCTCTGAGGAGTTCGGGCTTACCTTCTAAACATGGAAATCTATTCCAGAAACAAAGGAATATTAGTAAATAAAAACTCTTAAATTTTCCCTAAAGAACTAATATAGAAGCAGATATTCCTGGATGAGAGAATTCTGTTACCTAAATTCCCAAAGTCATCATTGCCTTTAAAAGAAGTGCTAAAATGCTAATTAAGCAGTGATGGGAAACAGGAGGGGAAAAGTTCATCCAAAACAATTGAACACCTGCAGCTTTTTAGCTATAGCTCAACTTATTGCAAAGTCTCAAGGTCATATTCCCATGAGAGGTCTTCACTTAGTTTATTTCATTCAAACTTAAAGACACAGAGGCTTGGCTTTTGTTTCTTTGCTTTCTTAGCTCAAGTGGGAGCAAAAGGAGGCTCCAAGAAGTCCCAGACTGCTTGCTTTGGTTGATTAAGGCAATGCTGAATGAAAAACAAAAAAGACAACTGTTTAATTCTAATTTTGCTACATTTTCTTAGTCAACAAGCATGTATTAAGGATTTACTGTCATGGTCCTCTTTGAGACTGAAGGACAAACAACAACCTTTCCTCCTTAACCTTAACTACAGATGCTCTTTAAAATATTTTTTTTTTGCTTTTGCACCTCTGAACCCTCCCAAGATATCTTGGAGTTTACTGGCTAGATTTCTTAATGACCATGCCTTAAACCAAAAGCAATCTGATTCTAATTGGCCATCAATTATTCTTAGGTAAAGTCCTATTTGGTCATTGTTTGGTCGTGATTGACTCAAATTGAATGTAAATAGCCCTCATGTCTGCTTTGGTCAAAAACCCTGAAGATTTTCCTCCTTCCTGTCATTTATTTATTTAGATTTCTCTGAACTAAGTGAAAGAAGAGCTTCTTTACCTCAGTTTCTACCCAACCTAAATCACTGAATGGATGTGGCTTCAGTCAAACTGAGACCTGTTGAAGACCTTAGCTTAAAAAGCCCATTTCATCCAGGGTCATCTCCAGTCATCTTGATCTGTATCTGCCCACTGGACCCAGATAACTCAGGAGGGAAAGTGAAAGTGGGGGCCTTGCCCAGCCCTCCCTCACTTCAATCCAATTCACTTGCATGTCATCGCCTCCCCTCTCTGACATCATGGTCCTCTTAGAGAATAAAGAACAAAAACAATATGTGTCAGGAACAGTGCTGAGAGCCAGGAACACAAAGAAAGACAGAACCAGGATTCCCAACATGAGGAAATTCACAGTCTAAAGTAGGAAAACACCTGCACGTACAGGAAGATGACAAGTTGTCTCCGGACCCAAGCTGAGGGATCCTGGAAGTAACCAGAAGCCACTGGAGAATATTGAGGAGGGAGAAAATGTAACATTTGGGCTTTAATAGATTGATTTGAAAGCTAAGTGAAGGATAAACTGGAATGCAGAGGAGCCTTGAGACAAGTAGACCAAATGGTAGGCTGCAGCAGTAATTGAAGAGTGAGACGATGAGGGCGTGCACCATAGTGGATATTGTGTCAGTGTAGAGAAAGGAAGATAAACTAGAAATTTGAGAAAGTAAAAATGACAAGACTGGGCAACAGCTTGGATATGGGGATGGGAGGGGTAGTGAAGATGACTCCTATATTGAAAACCTGAGGGACTAGGAGAAGGGTGTTTCCTTCTACAGTAACAGAGAAGTTTGGAGGAGGGAAGATTAGAGAAGAAGATAACAAGTGTATTGGGGGTATATTGAGTTTAATATATTTACTGGACATCCAGCTCAAGATATCTGAGAGCTAAAAATACAAGAGACTAGGGGGCAGTGGATAAATCACCAGCCCTGAAGTCAGGAGGACCCGAGTTCAAATCAAGCCTAATACAAGCTGTGTGACCCTAGGGAAGTCACTTAACCCCAATTGCCCCAGCCAAAACAAAAATGCAAGAGATTAAGGTTGAATGAATAGATCTAGGAATTATCTGCATAGAGATCCATGAAGGGAGGAGAGAAGACAGAGCTTAGGGGAACATTTATTTTTAGTGAGCATGAAATGGATGAAGACCCAGGAAAGGAGATAGAGGAGTAGGCAGGTAGTGCAACCAGGAAAGAATGGTGTTATAGACATTGGTCAGGCCATAAATAATCTCTCTCAGAAAAAAATCCCCAGGAACAAATGGATTTACAAGAATTCGAACAATTAATTCCAATGCCATACAAACTACTTAAAAAATAGGTAAAGGAGTCCTACTAAATTCTATGACACTATTTTTACCTATCAACAAAATATATACTTTTTTACTTAAATACACTTTTATACCTAAATAGCAATAAAAACAGCAACATAGTTGGAATGACATAATTTGGAATTTATATTTCTAAAGAGAATTAGTGACATTATAGGGTAATGTCTTGACTCAGGTGATTTAAGTGAAGCAGATTTGCACAAAGTTGTCAGCCTCATTCTCTCTTCAAGAATCAACAAAGTCCAGTATTAGCACTCCAGTGGTTATGGATGCAGTGGACAGCCTTGGCGTCTTCAATGTCTGATAAGCTCTGAGTGCTCGACAACACCTGCTTCAGCTGCTCTCGTGGCATTGGAACAAATTGTTCTCCACCCATTGCACAGGAAGAAGTCTTCACATACTTGGGATAGACATCCCCCAACTCACTGGTGGGTCTGAGTCCCATCTGTTACCCTCAGCCTGGTTTGGGCCATCTGCCAATGTGGTTTAACTGAGATGTGGTAGCAGTGTGTGCCAGTTTCTTGAAGCCACAAGTGACAGTTATGTAACAAGTAGATACCAAAAGTGGATAAGCAATCCTGAAAAGGGCTTGACGAGGACTCACACCAAGAGCTGCTAGTCCTCCCTGAACAGCTTCCATGTCCCTCTTCCAAATATATAAGCTTTTTGAGAAGGTAGTAGAATATGTGACCTTGTTATCTCTTTCTATGATAGAAACATGTAGTGCTACCCAAACCAGGGAGAGATGAAACATAGAAAAAAATATAGGCTGATACGCTTAACAAATATTGACAAAAACACTTAAATAAAATATCAACCAATAGGTTGATATTTTATTAGAAAATTATTATTTTCCATTAGAACATATTAGAAAAATATATGCTATGATCAGGTTGAATTTATACAGAAATTCAAGTTCAAAATAAGAAAGATTACAAGCATAATAAACCATATTAATAACAAATGATTTAAAATATATCAATAAATTTTGGGAAAGATCAACAAAATCCAATTTTTTATGCTAAAAATAATAGAAACAAAAATAATAGAAAAATAATCTTTTATTAAAATAAATAATATGTAACTGAAATCAAGAGGAAACATATGTAATAGAAAAAAGTTAGAGGCTCTTCCATTAAGATCAGGGATAAAGCAAGGATGTTCATTGTCACCATTACTATTTATTAATATAGTGATAGAAACATTAGCTATGTAAATAAGACAAGAAAGTAAAATCAATGGGAATGAGCATAGGTAAGAAGAAACGAAAGTATCATTTATTGCAGATGATAACAATACTTTAAGAGCATCTACATGGCAATGGATAGAGTGCCAGATCTGGAATTCCTAAGGTCAAATGCAATTTCAGACATTTACTACCTGTGTGACCTTGGCCAAGTCATTTAATCCTGTTTGCAACAGTTTCCTCATCTATGAAATAAGCTGAAGAAGGAAATGGCAGAACACCCCAGTATCTTGCCAAGAAAACCTCAAATGGGATCATGAAAAGTCAGATTTGACTAAACATGACTGAACAAAAACAATGTGATGATTCACCTAAAAAACCCTAAAGAGTAAAATAAACTATTAATTGAAATAATAAATTCATTAAAATTGCAGGATTTTAAACAGATCAGCATAAATCATTGGCATTCCAATGTAATATCGATAAAACTCAGCAAAAAAAGAAAGGGGAAAAGAAATTCCCTTTAAAATGACTACATAAATAGATATAAAATATATGGTAGTCTATTTACCAAAGCATACTCAGGAATTATATGAATACAACTTTAAAAATACTTTTGTAAAATAAAAACAAATCTAAAAAGTTGAGTCGAGCCAATATAACAAAATATAATAAAATAACATCACATAAATTAATCTATGCATTTCGTAGTTTATTAAATGAAACTACCAAAGGATTACTTTATAAAGCTAGAAAAAATCATAATGAAATTTATATGGAAGAAGAGGACAAGAATCTCAGTTGAAGGATGGAAAAAAGAAAGGAGACCTATCAATACCAGATCTTAAACTACATGACAAAGCAGCAATCACTAAGATGATTTGTAACTAATTAAAAATAAATCAATCAAAGGAACAATTTAGGTACAAAATATACAGAAGCAAATGAATTCTAGTATATTATTAGAATAGCATAGGATATGATAAACATAAAGACCCCATTTACTAGAGTAAGGAATAACATCATAACACCGAATACTAAGATAAATTACAAATAGATACACACATATATAAAGTTGACATTATAAGCAAATGACCAGAAAAGAAATTAGGAGATAAAAAGGATCATAGAAGATAAAATGGACATGTTTGATTGTATAAAACATTAAGTCATTGCACAAACAAAACTAGCATAGTTAAAATTAGTAGAGAAGCAGATACCTGGGAAAATGTCTTTGCTGTAAATTTCTCTCATAAAGAACTAGTTAAAATTTGTAAGACTAAGACCTATGTGAATAAGCAACTTTCAAAAGAAGAAATCCACACTATCAACAATTATAGGGGGAAAAATGCTTCAAATCACCATCAATTAGAAAAGTGCACATTAAAGCCACTCTGAGATTTTCCCTCACATCCATCAGATTAGCAAAGATGACACAAGGAGAAAATGACTGGAAGGAAATGCTGAAGGGCAAAATGGAGTGAAAACAAGTAAACTAATGTCCTATTGGTGAAGTATGGAATAGTCCATCTGTTCTGAAAGGCAATTCAGAGTCCAGCTCAAAAAGTTTCAAAACTCTGCATACCCTTTGACTATACCATATTTTGACCATACCACTATTAGGCATCCAAAGGGATCCAAAGGAATCAAGAAAAAAGAAGAGGTAACTCATATATGCAAAAATATAGCAATGTTTTTCATAGTAGGCAAAAACTGGAAACTCAAGGGCATCCACTAATTAAGGAATTGCTAAACAAAGTATGGTATATGAATGTAATGAATTTTCTTATGCTATAAGAAATGATGATGACATGGATGACTTCAGAAGAAACTGAGAAACATCTATGGACTGCTGTAGAATGAAGAAAATAGAGTTAAGAAAACAATATAAAAATGACAACAGCATTAAAAAGAAAAACAACCTTGAAAGACTTTAGAAAGTTATTCAATGCAGTGTTAAGCCATGAGTCTGAAGGAATGAAAATTAAGCATAATATCCATTTCCCACTGATAGGTGATGAACTTAAAATGAAAAATATATTCTTGGAAATGGTCCATGTGGGAATTTGTTTTGTTTGACTAAGAGTATTTGTTGTGAGCATTTTCTTTTTCTTTTTAAAAAGTTAATTGGAGGATAGTAGGAGAGAGAGATAAGAAATGCATGTAAAAATAAATAATTACTTAATTTAGAAAAATAACACACTCAATGGGATGTCCTTGAAGTTGCCAAGTCCTGGGTCAGCCTCCCCCAGCAAGGTGCAAATAAAAGAACTCTGGATTTGGGGTTAGAGAACCTGGACACAAATCCTGCCTCCAACACCTCGGGTAACCCAACCTTTCTGACTTCAGTTTCCTATTCTGTTAAAGTTAGGGGAGGTGACCTTGATCTTCTCCAAGGTTCCTTCCAGCTAAAAATCCATGTTCTTTATCCACCTTGTCATGCACGACTGTCTGTCTCTAGCAGAATTGGAGGGGCAGCAGGTATCATTGAGTGAAATAACAGAAGAGGGGATCAATGTCAGTCATAGCCAAGGGAAAATGTTGCTGGCTAGATATGGAGAACCAGATGAAGTGAAGGGGAGAGAAGAGAGAGGGAGTGAAGGAGGAAGCGATAGAGAAGAAAGAAGGGACAGAATGAAGAGGGAAGGAGGAGAAAGGGAGGAAGAGAAATAGGGAAGAAGGAAAACAGAAAGGAGAAGAAATAGAGGAGGGAGGAAAGAAAGGAGGGCAGGAGAAAGGGAAGAGGAAAAGAGAATGAAAGAGGAAGGGAGAGAGGAAGGGAGGAAGAGAGAGGAGAAGAAAGGGAGAAAGGAAAGGGAGACAGAGAGAGAGAGACAGAGAGACAGAGAGACAGAGACAGAGAGAGAGACAGAGAGAGAGACAGAGACAGAGAGAGAGAGAGAGAGAGAGAGAGAGAGAGAGAGAGAGAGAATACAAAAATAACCCTGAAAATTTAAGTAGAAACAGGAAAACAATAGAAGTAAAGCAGCAACAGAGATGGTCTGAAGGACATTCTGATATAATGTAAATTCCTTAAGGACAGGTTTTGTTTCTCTTTTGTCTTTCCATCTCTCATCCAAAAACAGTGTCTTAGATGCCAAAGGCTTAATAAATGCTTGTTGATCTAACATCCTATACAAGATAAAGTCAAAATAGGTTCATGATTTAGATATAAAGGAGGATACTCTAAGTACATTAGAAGAGCAGGGGATAGTTTGCCTGTCAGATCTGTGGATAGGGAATGAATTTGTGGCCAAAGAAGAACAAGAGAATGTTAGGAAATGAAAACTGAATAATTTTGACTACATTAAATTAAAAAGATTTTGTACAAACAAATCCAATACCCAAGATTAAAAGGGAAACAGAAACTGGGAAATAAGTTGTACAACCAGTGTTTCTGATAAAGGGCTTATTTCTAAAATATAGAGAGAATTGAGTCAAATTTATAAGAATACAAGTCATTGCCCAATTGATAAATGGTCAAAGGATATGAACAGACAATTTTCCAAAGAAATTAAAGCCATCTCAAGTCATGGAAAAAAAATGCTCTAAATCACTACTGATTAGAGAAATGCTTAAGACAACTCTGAGGTACCACCTTACACCTCTTAGATTGGTTAAGATAACAGGAAAAGCAGAGTCCGATTCTTTTTGTAGGCAAAATAACTGTTTGGACATGTATACTTATTTTGTATTTAATTTCTACTTTAACATATTTAACATGTATTGGTCAACCTGCCATGGGGGGGGGGGGGAAGGAGGGGAAAAGTTGGAACAGAAGATTTGGCGATTGTCAATGCTGTAAAATTACCCATGCATATAACTTGTAAATAAAAAGCTATAATAAAAAAATAATAATAAAATAAAATAAAAAAGATAACAGGAAAAGATCATGATAAACGTTGGAGGGGATGTGGGGAAAATGGAACACTAGCATTGTTGGTAGTGTTGTAAACTGATTCAATAATTGTGGAGAGCAATTTGGAACTGTTCCCAAAGGACTATCAAACATACCCTTTGATCCAGCAGTCTCATTACTGGCTCTGTATCCCAAAGAGATAATAAAAAGGGGGAAAGAACCCACATGTACAGATATGTTTGTAGCGGCTCTTTTTGTGGTGGCAAGGAACTGAAAATTGAGTGGATGCCCATCAGCTGGGAAATGCTGAATAAGTTATGGAATATTATTGTTCCATAAGAATGATGAGCAGGCTGATTTCAGAAAATCCTGGAAAAATCTACCTGAACTGATGCTGAATGAAGTGAGTAGAACAAAACATTGTACATGGTAACAAGATTATGTGATGATCAACTATGATATACCTGGCTGTTCTCAATAATGCAGGGATTCAAGGCAATCCCAGTAAACTTGGGCTGAAAAATGCCAATTGCATCCAGACAGAGAACTATGGAGACTGACTGTAAATCAAAATTTGATGTTTTTACTTTTTTGTTTTTCTTCTTTCTCATTGTTTTTCCCCTTTTGATATGATTCTTTTTTTTTCTTTGCACAACCTGACAAATATGGAAATACATTTAAAATTATTGCACATATAACCAATATCAGATTGCTTGCTGTCTTGGGGAGAGGTAGGTAAGAAAGGGAGGGAGAAAATTTTTAAATGCAAAGTTTTACAAAAATGAATGTTGAAAACTATATTTACCGATCAGCAGGATGATTTCAGAAAGGCCTGGAGAGACTTATATGAACTGATGCTGAGTAAAATGAGCAGAGCCAGGAGATCATTGTACATGGCAACAAGAAGATTATATGATGACCGATTCTGATGGGTGTGGCTCTCTTCAACAACAGGATGATTCAGGCCAGTTTCATTGGTCTTGTGATGAAAAGAGCCATCTGCACCCAGAGAGAGGACTGTGGGAACTGAATGTGGGTCAACATAGCATTTTCACTCTTTTTGTTGTTGTTTACTTGCATTTTATTTTCTTTCTCATTTTTTTAACCTTTTTAATCTGATTTTTCTTGTGCAGCAAGAGAATTGTATAAATAGGTAGGTATGCCTATTTGGGATTTAATCTATATTTTTACCATGTTAACATATATTGGATTACCTGCCATCTAGGGGAGACCATGGGGAAAAGGAGGGTAAAAAATGGAAGATGGGGGTTTTCAAGGATCAATGTTGAAAAATTATGCTTGCATATGTCTTGAAAATAAAAAACTTCAATAAAAAAGGAAACTATATTTACATATGTTTGGAAAAAATAAAATCTTATTTTTTAAAATGCTTGTTGATTGATTAATTGGCTGACAAGAAGGTCATCTGGGTTTTAGACATGCTGAGTATGAGACAATAGTGAAAATGTGAATGGGGGACTTCAGGAGACATTTGCAGCTCCCTTATTAGCCACGATAGCCGTAGGAGTGTTAACCTGAGCCAAGAGACTGGACAAAGAGACTTTACTCCTTATTGGCCAAAGGCTTGTCTATCTGAAGTAAACCCCACCCCCAGCACTCCAGTCCAACCCACCAGCATCCCCTCCGCCACCCCCACCTCCCCAACCCTGGAGGATGAGGTGTATAAATGCCAAAGGACCAACAACTTCAGGTCTGGGCAAAGAAAATGATGCTTTTGCCATTTCTGCCGCAAATAACAGCTTAAAAGGGCAAGCGTGAGCATCATCATTCAACATTTGTGCTACACACAAAACACTCTGGCTTTACCCACAGGCCCAGGAAAGCACAGCCTGGGCTGTTCCTCATAGAAGGTGGAGAGAAAGAGGGTTCAGGGGGTCCCTGGTGCCCCACATGCCATTTCCATGGACATGCTCTCCAAGGGCCGGGAGTGCCCCTCATCGTTCCTACTGCACAGCGCCACGTGCCCAGGAGGGCATCTTACCGCTGGAAGGAGCCTCAGAGACCAGAGAGCCCAGCGGGGACTTGTCACCCAGTCTCCTGGTTAGAAAGAGGCAGTCAGGATTCGGACCCAGATGCTCAGGGTTTTGTGCCACAGACCACCTAACATGGAGGCACCCGCTCCTCATGTGTGCCCCTTCCCAATGACTGGCCACAGAGCTACAAAGGCTCCTTCTGTAGAACTGGGCACACCCGACTGTCCCGGTCTCTCTGGATCCCGTTCCTTCCTGCCATGTCCAGAGGGGGAAGGTCTCACAGCCAGGAACTGAGCCAAAAGGGAAATGGCCCCAGGAAAAGGGCTTGGGGGCGGGGGGGGTCTAGTGTCTGTTCTATGTTCTTTATTCTGTTCAGTTCCAAGCCCCTGAGACAATGACACCCCCTGGGCCTGGGACTCGAGCCACGGTGCCCTTGGAGCCAGGACTGCAAGGGGGAGACCCAGAGAGGTCACCTGGAACTTGACCTTATGAGGACAGGAGACTGGGAACTAGAACCCACAGCGAGCTCTGTAGGAACTGAGCTGACTCGTGAGCCCGATCGGTTTTGGCTCCCTATGGACTGAAGTGTTTCACAACTTTGTGTTTGGGATCGGATCTTTTGAAATAAATCTTCCTTTGTGAGAGCTCATTTACCCCTCAGTGGCCGATCCGCAAGGAAGCCCCCCCCCGCGACCGAGGAACAGCCTTGGTGGGGCTGGAGGCACTTGCCCAGACACCCCAACCCCTTTCAAGCCACGGAGAACCTGGGAAGGGGTGAGAAGCCATCCTCACTGGCTGCCGGTGCGGTCAGGACTGCTTGCCTCTGCATCACGCCGCCCTTCTCTCTTCTGGTAGTCACAGAATGACTAAGTTGGAAGAGACGCCGGTGGCCATCAAACCATCCATTACCCACAGTGGCCCCTTCCAGGTAGCCTCCGACAAGGGAGGGGACAATCGGTCCCGCGCCACTCGGCCAGCAGCAGGGGCCTCCGTGGGCTGGGCAAACATTAGGGGTCTCAGGTCCAGCCACTCTGGGCTGGAGTGAGGTTTGAGCGGCGGGTCATCCAGGCAGGGCAGGGCCGGGGGGCATTTTTGGACATGAAAAAGACAGTTTGACAGAGAGCCATAGACTTGGCCGGCCCAGTCCCGACATCAGAGCCAGACCTAAGGCGGGAAGTGCCCGCGGAGAGTGGGCTCCACCTCCTGGCTTCCGGGTCCCCTTGAAGACACAGCTCAAACCCCAGTTTGTGGAGGCCGCCCTCCCTCCCCTTTCATTCTTGTTCTTCGTGTCCCTGGCTTCTGGTCCAGAGGTGTCGGCACCAGGCTGAGCTTCTCGCAGCAGAACGTTTGCCTCTCTGTGCCCTCAGCACTTAGCACAGCACATACTAGGTGCTTTATAAATGCTTCTTGGCTGACAGTCCGACCTCCCCAGAAGGCGCAGGGAGGAGGGAGTCAGAGATACATTTTAACCTGATGATGGGGAAATCCATAAGCATTCTTACGGTCAGAGGTGGAAGCGCAGCCATTGTCTTGCACTGAATGTTGGGCAACAAGGACAGGGAAGGGTCCATGGGCATTCCGAGTAACCTATGAAAGCCAAGTGAGCCCCTGATGCTCTGACTGGGTCAGTGGGAGGCAGCTTGTCCTCGGCCCGCATGGGGATCCTGACCACCGCAGCCACAGGGAATGGAGCTCACTCCCTCCTCTGCCAGCCTACATGGCCATCACCCGGCTCACTTCTGCTGCCAGTCTGGGGTGGGGCTGCCTGTCTCTTCCCACAAGCACCTTCTTCCGTATCAGGGCTACACAAGGTCCCCAAACCCTTCCTTCCCAGCGCCTCTTGGCCAAGATAGTCCTCCAATGGGCTGGCGGCGAGCTGTGCCCACTCCCCTCAGGAACAGCCCCAGCCGTGAACTCCAGCTGGCTTTGTCATTGTGGCTCGGGAAGCCAGCGGAGGCCGGGCCCCCTATTTCTGAGTTATGGTTATGGACCGAGATGTGACAGAGCACAGCCTGTCCCAATCAGGGCTGCAAAATGGGGCAGGGGCTCTGCCAGACTGGAATGGCGCCCGGGCCGCTTCTGCTGAGCTCTGGCGAGGAGCTGCCTGGCCCGCGTCTCTGGTCAGCCCCAGCCGCCTGGCGAGCGGGCGGCCACCAGCCCCCAGGCCCCCTGTGGCTTTAGAAAGAGAACTCCCGGGGTCTGCACAGGCTCCCTGGAAAGGAAATCTCCCTCCCTGGAGGCTGCCCAGGGCTAGGGACAGCAAGAAGGGGGTGGGGCGGGCAGGGGGTTTCTAAGAAGGCAAAAACCATCCCTACTAAAAACAGTGACCAATCTGTGTGGACCAGCCGTGTCCGGGGCCAAGATCACGGCCCTGAGGGATCCCAGGGAAAGATCTCCAGGTGGAAAATCCGGGCGAGGGAGATAGAATTCCGCAGAAGCGTGGCGGATGTCGTCGGCTGGAGAAGATGGGGCGCGTGTGGAAGTGTGTCCAAGGCAAAAACCTAATGACAGATTTAGCTAATGCTGCCAGAGAGGAAAATTCGCAGGAAAGGAAGGAAAGGCCGGCCTTGGCCTCCCACTTTGCAGCAGGCTGAGAACAGGCCCTGGGGAGGGCGGCCCCTGGGGAACCGGGTCTGGCGCACAGCCTCTCCTAAGCGCCTACTATGCACCAGGCAAACGTTGCAGAGTATTTCCACATCAGATTCAGGAGCACTGACTCCAAAGCACTGCAAAGAGCCTGACTCTGCATCACCCCCAGCTCCAAGAAGACAAGAAGGGCTTGACTCCCCTGCCTGACGTGCCGGCTCGTGGGGACAGAGCCACAGCAGGGGATCACTCAGCCTGGGCTTGGGGTGGCCACACTGTGGGAAGCCAGAAGTCCGGGGGATAAAGAAGGGTCTTGGGTGGAAGGTAGTGGGAGTAAGCCTTGGGGCTTAGTGGGGGATGCAAGGCTAGCTCAGGGAAGGCCCTGAATGCCAGGACAAGAGACCCTGGTATAGGATAGCGCCCACCACAATGAAGAGTCACCAAGGTGACGAGGGGAACACTGAGGCAGCCCCAAGATGTACACTTTCCAGAAGCACTGGTGGTGATGGAACAAGAGATAGAGAGCAGGGCAGGGAGGGGAAGGCTTCTGGATGAGGGCAGAGAGGCTCGCCCTGCAAGCTCCCTGGGAGTCAGCAGGTGGTCAACGTTTACATAAGCCTGGGCTACAACAGAGACACAGCCCCCAGGGGCTGGAGGGGAACATCCCAGCACTCCCTGCTTTGGTCAGACCACAGAGGAGTTCGGTTCTAGGCACCTCGGTCCAAGAAGACATCCCTGTGCTGGAGAGGGTCCAGATAATGATGGGAACCTTGAGTCCGTGATCCCTGAAGATCTGTTGATTAAATCAGGCATGTTCTTGGAGAAGAGAATGTTCAAGAGGGAGGAAGGGGAGGAGCCCAGAGTTGGGAGGGGTGTCCTGGCCCCGAAGTGGCCATAAAGGAACATAACAGTATCCCAACCAAGCCCAGAAAGACCCTGACCTAGAATCACCCAAAAGCTTGGTCATCCCCCGGCAGGTCCCAAGGCAGCTTTAGTTTATCTCCAATTCCATGGGCCTGGCTCTGGTGTAGACAGTCTCTGTTCCCTGTGAACAGCTTCTAGGAAATGCCCCCCTGGGCGTGGAGGAACAGAGGACACCCTGGCAGGCACAGCAGCGTTGGCAGAGAATCAGGGAATCGGGAATCAGCCGAGCCGCGTTTGCCCCTCCCCAGGAAAGAAGCTCCCAAACATCCAGACATCCGGCTTTGGGTGGTAACTTGGGGGGGGGCGGCGGCAAAAATCCTGGGGACACTTAGAGGTGGGCAGCAGGGGAAGCTACTTGGGCAAACATTCCCATCTGACATCTTTGACAATGGGGCAAAGTTCAGTTGTTTCTAGCTGTCGATGTGCAAGCACAGCAGCACCCTGTAAGGGGCAGCACCTGGGGAAAAGCCCCCAGTGTTCTACCTGAGTGCAGAGATACAGAGCACCTGGGAGCTGAGAACACAGAACTCTAAGCCCAGGTAACTGAGAGGCTCGGGGACCAACAATGCTAGGAGGCTTAGGGCCTCAAACTGAGAGGTGGGGGAATGGGGAGCAGCACAGACATTCACGTGTGTAAATCAGTACTTTGTGACTGGCTGGATATTGGGGAGGAGGGGCGGGACGATGACTCCCAAGACTCCTTTGTGGGTGAGGGGAATATGACTTCCTGCTCAGGAAGCTGGGAGGGGCCCCTTTGGGGGAGATTGTGCAGAGGGCAGCTTGGGATTGGGGAGGGCAGGGAGGGGGGGGGCAATCCACATAGGAAGGTGTCTTGGGGAAATGGAGACAAGGAAGGGGAGGGAACTCACTGAAATGAGTGTCATGAACACAGAAGCGAGAGCAGAGAACGTGAGTCAGGATCCGTTCCCAGAGTATGAAAGCAAACAGATGGCTGAGTTCTAAGCCTTGGGGAACAATCACAGCTGAAATGAAAGGAGAAGGGAGCCAGCCAGCGAAGGAGGCAGAAGGACCTGGAGCAGCTCAAAAAATGATGGCTGGAGGAGGGGTAGCTACAGTGAATCCTTCCTTCTGTCTCCCCCAGACTTGGAAGGGGCCTCAGCAGCCCCTGGTGCCCAGAAGTGAATCCCTGCCTAGGACACCTAGGTGCGGACACTCAGCCCCCTACTGGAGCTCTCCCAGGAGGAGGAGCCCACCACCTCCCAGCCCGCCTCCCACCTTGGACAGAGCCTCCCACCTTGGACAGAGCTTTCCACCTTGGACAGAGCCCCCCACTTTGGACAGAGCCCCCCTACCTTGGACAGAGCCCCCTACCTTGGACAGAGCTCCCCACTTTGGACAGAGTCCCCTACCTTGGATAGCGCCAGAAGCTTAAAGTATTTTCTTTGAAATAAATTTTCCTTTCCCTCTTAGTGATTTTCCATCCATTGCTCCGAGGGGCCAAAGACAAGAAACTGTCCCTCTTGAACATTCTCTTCTCCAAGAACATGCCTGATTTAATCAACAGATCTTCAGGGATCACGGACTCAAGGTTCCCATCATTATCTGGACCCTCTCCAGCACAGGGATGTCTTCTTGGACCGAGGTGCCTAGAACCGAACTCCGCTGTGATCTGACCAAAGCAGGGAGTGCTGGGATGTTCCCCTCCAGCCCCTGGGGGGTGTGTCTCTGTTGTAGCCCAGGCTTATGTAAACGTTGACCACCTGCTGACTCCCAGGGAGCTTGCAGGGCGAGCCTCTCTGCCCTCATCCAGAAGCCTTCCCCTCCCTGCCCTGCTCTCTATCTCTTGTTCCACCACCACAGTGCCTCTGGAAAGTGTACATCTTGGGGCTGCCTCAGTGTTCCCCTCGTCACCTCGGTGACTTGCCAGACCACAACTCAATGTAGCCATTCTCCTAGAGATCCTACCTCCCCCTGATAATGGATAGAAGCTGTCTCAATCTTGCATTTGTGCCTCCCATTACTTACCATAGGATTCAGTACATAGTAAGTGCTTAATACATGCTCTTCAGTCAGTCAGTCAAACTCACAGATCTTTTTCAAACTACTGTTGAGTAAGGAGCAGTGTGTCAGAGTAGACTTGGAATCGGGAACATCTGTGTTCAAATCCCACCTCAGATACTTATGAGCTGTGTGACTCTGAAGAAGTCCCTGCACTTCTACCTCAGTTTCTTCATCCTCATCTGTCATCTCCCAGCTCTAAATCAATGATCTTAGGATTCCCATCTTGTACCTGAATGATTCATTTTGTGAGTCCAGTATTAATTTAATGAGTTTCTAAATTGTGCCGATCTTTCTGTAACTCCCCCCCTTAAAAGTGTATTGCTGCAATGCTTCAATGGGCCCTGATTGCAAGGGGGTGGTGTGGGCACAGCCTTCACCTGTGCAGACTGGGATTCCTCTCCACCTTCTCATTCTGGATGATTCCTGCTGTGTCTTCCAACAAATCCCCTCCACAGACTCTTGCAAGGCTTGGGGGGCTTTTCCTCATTATGTGGGTGTAGGTACCCCCACCACCCATCTGTCTTCCCCTCTCCATACAGGGCTGCCACCTCCTTGCCGGATTATATCAACACATTTATACAAATCCAAAAAAAAGGGAGAAAGGGATTCATCCCCTGCCCCGCCCTCTTTCCCCCGGATGACAGAATTCATTGCTGATGAAGAAGGAACATGGTCCCACAGGATGGTGGCCATTTGTGTCTCTTTTGGTTGCATCAATCCCAACAGTTGAGGAATTCCTGCCTTATGGCCAAACTGCTGGGCTCTCCCCGAACCTTTCCAGCTCCACAGAAGCAGCAAACCCAGAGCTTTGTGGAGCATTTTAAGGGCCTTTGTTCTTGTATTAGCATCATTTTTCCCATCCTTGAATCAAGCTTTCTCTGTGCTTGAGCTCAATCTCCTCATCCACCTTCACATCCATTTCCTAAAATAAGTGCATTTACACATGGATGCACAGAGTCTTAGGGGTGGAACTAACCTTGACTCCCAAGAAGGAACACAAGATGAGCTAACATGGAACATGCTGAGATGAATCTGATAGAGCCTTCAGAAGATCTGAACTGAACCCATGTTGGAGCAAAATGGGAACCAAAACAACAACACCAGGGGTGCTGAGAGCATCCCCCCAAGGGCTGAGGACAGATCCAATCCAGGGACTCCTGAACCCCCTGGTATAGGGTAGTTAAGGCCACCCCCAATTTGGCTTTCATGACAAAAATACTTTGGGATTGAGTCAAGAAACCAAAACTGAATGTAATCAGGGCCTGTACACCTCCTCAAAGCAATCAAATTCATCATGACCCAAAACGGGCTCACACTCTAAGCAATGTTTATAAAAAGGGAAAATTTAGAATGAGAAGGGTCTCTCTCTCTCTCTCTCTCTCTCTCTCTCTCTCTCTCTCTCTCTCTCTCTCTCTCCCCCATAAGAAGGTAAGCTCCTAAGGGGTACTCTCTTAATTCTCAGGCTATAACTAATTCAGTGCCTTTACAGAGCAGGTGATTAATAAGTACACATGGGTCCACAAATCGACTAAAGCCCATTTCATGCCGAGTGTAGAACCCTGGCTCGTGCCATATTTCACTCCACAGTCCATAGCCAGCTCTGCCATGAGCCTTTGGAGCATTTGAATGAAATGGAGCATTTGAATGAAAGGTGGGACTGAGATGGAGCCTCGATTCCTCAGAGCACGAGGCAGTGAGCAGGTCCTGGGAACAGTGGGCCGGTGTCTCCGGGCAGGAAGACCTTGGAGTTCGCTGAGAGGCAGAAGGTGGGTGCATCTCATCCTTCTGAAATCTCCCTGGGTCTCAGGGTACCTCGGGCTGGGCAGAGCTCTGTCCGATGGGGTCAAGGTCTCCCATGTCCATTTGTCCCTCGCTGACACCGACCCCACTTCTTTAGAGATGATAACATTCGTAGATTCCCAGCTGCACAGGGCTTCGGAGGTCTGGAGCTCAACCCCCTCTATCCATAGACTAGAAAACTAAGGATCAGAGAAGATGAGCTGTCAGTGACAGACACAAAGGCAGGATCTCAGGGAAGAATAGAGGAGGAATAGACATGTCTAAGGTCTATAAGAAAAGACTTAAGATGACAGAGACAGAGACAAAGACAGACAGAGGCACAGAGAGAGAAAGAGAAGGAAGAAGGGAGGAAGGGAGGGAGAAACAGAGAGAGACAAGGAGGGAAGGAGGAAGAGAGGATGGAGAAGAGACAGTTGCAAGAGAGAATGGAGAAAGGTGTAAATATAGTTTACCGAGATTTTTAGCAAAATCTTTGATATTATTTCATGAATGACCAACAGGATGATTTCAGAAAGGCCTGGAGAGACTTACCCGAACTGATGCTGAGTGAAATGAGCAGGACCAGATCATTATATACTTCAACAACAATACTATATGATGACCAGTTCTGATGGACCTGGCCATCCTCAGCAATGAGATCAACCAAATCATTTCCAATGGAGCAGGAATGAACTGAACCAGCTACGCCCAGAGAAAGAACTCTGGATGATGACTAAAAACCATTACATTGAACTGCCAATCCCTATATTTATGCCCACCTGCATTTTTGATTTCCTTCACAAGCTAATTGTACAATATTTCAGAGTCTGATTCTTTTTGTACAGCAAAATAACGGTTTGATCATGTATACTTATTGTGTATCTAATTTATATTTTAATATATTTAACATCTACTGGTCATCCTGCCATCTGGGGGAGGGGGTGGGGGGTAAGAGGTGAAAAATTGGAACAAGAGGTTTGGCAATTGTTAATGCTATAAAGTTACCCATGCATATAACCTGTAAATAAAAGGCTATTAAATAAATTTTAAAAAAAAAAAGATAAATTATTTCATGCTCTTCATGTAGAATAAGTACAGGGATGTGAATTAAATGATAGTTCAATTAGACTAATAGCCACCTAGATGGCTAACCCCAAAGAATAACTTAATGTCAGTTTGGAAAAGATGGTTGAGTGGTTGATTGACTGTTGGTTAATAGTGAAGTGTCTTCGAGCCCTACATTTGACCTGCTATTTAAAATTTCTATCAGTGATTTGGATGACATACGGAAGAACTAGCGATTGATAAAAAGAAAAAGAAACAAACATACTATCCAAAAAAGCCAGGTTTCGTAGGGTATAGGTTTGGGTTGTATCTAATATGAAATCAGTGGAATTTTCTAATGGTTCAATTGGTGGGAAGTCTTCTGTGTAGGTCCAAAAATCAATTTTACAAGTACAGGATAGCAGAGGTGCAGCTAGTCCATCTGCTAAAAGATCCAGATAGTTTTGTGGTGTTACATTTTATTTCCCACTCAATACATCGGCAAAGGTTGAGGAACATTGGAAAACTTTTATGAACTGATGCACAGAGAAGTAAGGAAAACACTTGCACTGTGATGGCCACAAAATCTACAAAAACCACAGATTGCATGATTATGATGACCAAGCTTGGCACTTGAGAAGAATGGAGGAAACCTACCATCTCCCCTTCACTGAGAAAGTGGGGAACCATGTGTCTAACTTAGCTAATGTGTTGGTCGGTTTTCCCATATTTTAGGGGTTTGTATTTTAATTTACAAAGGAAGACTTGCTGGGTAAAAGAAGAGGGGAAGTGAGTGAAATATGAGAAAGCATCAATTTTTTTAAAGAATGGAAAAAGTAAAAATCATTGGGAATACACAGGGTGGAGGTAGAGTCATATACACCTTAGTATAAATGAGGAGAAAGACAGATGGCATCAATGTCTCTAGACATTCTTCTCTGGGACTACAATAGGGAATCAGGGTTCTTTCTCAGGCCTCTATCCCCATGGAAACTGGTTCAAAGGAAAGCAGAAGCAGAAAACAACATATTCTTTATTTCCCCAAACATTCCCATTGCTTTCTCTTTTACCTGGCGTAGACACCTAGCTTTTGGACCATTGATTGACCCAGGATGCCCTCGTAGGGATGCCTACCTGCATACCTGTCCATCTGTTTGTCCATCTATTCACACGTGTCTATCTGTCTAACTATCCATGTCTCCATCAAACCAACTGTCTTTATCCATCTGTCCATTTATTTATGTTTCCCATCTCTCTTGATATACCTCTGTTTATACATTTACATATGTATCTATCTATCCATTTATATGTCTGTGAACTTCTCGCTCTATCTTTACTGATCTATTTATTGGATCTACAAACAATTTACATTGAAGGTTTTGAGAATATTTCATGTGAGTGATGCCATTTTGGGAGGTCTAGGAAGACACGAGGCTCCCTTACATATCTGTTTATCTCTCTTTTTCTCTAACCATCCATATCTATCTTACCTAATCTCCAATTATCTGTTGCTCTCTATCCACACATCAAATTATGAATCGATATAACTATATGTATTTATCAATCGCTCTCTCTATTACCTGTCTACTTGCCAACCTGCTTAGCTACTCATCTACCCATCTTTCTATCTCACCATCTTTCCGTATGTTGTCTGACCACTTAGCTAGTGCCCAGGGGTGCTGGAGGACTCCTGGAAGATGGGGCCTCAGAGAAAGATCCTACTTAAATAAATCCATCCCACCTCTTAACACTATGTTGTTATCGTTTTTTATTTTATCTTTCATTCACAAAAAAATAGTACAGTAAGTAGCTAGAAACTGTTAATTGAGTGAATGCCCAAATTGGAGAATGGCTGAATAAATTATGGTATATGAATGTTATGGAATATTACTGTTCTGTAAGAAATGATCAGCAGAAGGATTTCAGAGAGGCCTGGAGAGACTTACATGAACTGATGCTGAGTGAGATGAGCAGGACCAGGAGATCATTCTATACTTCAACAACAATACTATATGATGATCAATTCTGATGGAAGTGGCCATCTCCAGCAATGAGATGAACCAAAGCAGTTCCATTTGTTCAATAATGAAGAGAACCAGTTTCACCCAGAGAAAGAACCCTGGGAAATAAGTGTGAACCACAACATAGCTCTGTTTCTGTCTGCTTGCATTTTTGATTTCCTTCTCAGGTTAATTTTATCTTAATTTCTAAGTTCGATTTTTCTTGTGCAGTAAAATAACTGTATGGATACGTGTATATATATATATATATATATATATATATATATATATATTGTATTTAACATACAAAAAGAAAAATAGTACAATAAAAAGATGGTTGTGCATGAAGCTGCAAATCTACTATGTACAACTCGCTCTTCCTTTCACACATACAACAAAATTATCATGGAAACTTCTTTTTGTCTTCCCTCTCCTCATTCTAGAGATGGCTATCATTGGGTGCAAAAAGATATGTATGTGTATACATACACACATATATGTATAGGTGTGTGTGTATAAAGTTATTCTATACAGCTGTCAGTTCTTTCTTTGGATGCATCTTCCTTCGTATGTCCTTTATAGAGTATTTTGATATATTCAGGTATTTTATATAATTTAGGTATTTATAATAGCAAAATAACTTATTTGCTCTTAAAATGACATTGCTGTTACTGTATACAATATTCTCTTGGTTCTGCTCATTTCACTCTTCATTAGGTGGTGCAAGTCTTTCCACATTTTTCTAAAACTCACTGAGCTCATCATTTCTTACAGCACAGTTGTATTCCATTATAATCATATACCACAGCTTGGTCAGTCATTCCTACAATTTCTAGTTCTCTGCCACCATAAAGAGAGTTGCTTTGAACATTTTAGAACATATGAGTTCTTTTCCTTTTTCCCTAATCATCTTTGGAAACAGGCCTGTGGTACTGCTGGATTAAAGAGTATAAGCAATTTGATAACTCTGTGCACAATTACAGATTGCTTTCCAAAACGGTTGAACCAATTCACACTTCCACCAACAATTAGAGTCCAGTTTTTTTCAATTTCCCCCAATATTAGTCCCTTTCCCCTTCCATCATTTTAGTCAATCAGGTAGGTATAAAATGATAATTTAATCTGCATTTCTCTAATTAATATTGATTTAGAGGAATTTTATATGACTAGAAATTGTTTTGATTTCTTCATTGGAAAACTGCCAGTTCACACCCTTTGACCATTTATCAATTATGGAATAACATATTTTTATAGATTTAACAAAGTTCTTTATATATATTTAGTTATCAGACTTTTATCTGATAAACTACCTATAAATCCTTTTCCAATTTTCTGCTTTCCTTCCAATCTTGGCTACATTTGTTTTATTGGTACAAACCTTTTTAATGTAATTTCATCTAAATTATCCATCGCGTACCAATTTGCTCTCCATCTCTCATTTATCCCCATAAGTCTAATGCATAACACGTTCTTTTAATTTTCTTGTAAAATCTCTCTTTCTATCTGGGTCACGTATCCATTTTGACCATATCTTAGTAAATGGTGTAAGACATTGGTCAATGTCCTGTTTCTGCCATACTGCATTCCAGTTTTCCTAACAGTTTTTGCCAAATAATGAATTCTTAGTCCAAAATCTTGTCTTTACCCTCATCAGAAGCAAGACTATGATTTTATTTGCTGCTGTGGGTTGTGGCTGCTCTTTTCTGTTGATCTACCTTTCTGCTTCTATGTTGTTTTAATGGGGCCTCACTGCTGGTGACCATTGATGGGCTTAATGAAGACAATAAAACAGCCCCACCGGGTGCGCTCTGAATTGCTAGGCAAGGTCCCTGTGCCTTCCGCGGGGGTGGCTGGCACAGCCAACCGCCCGCGGACCCAACTCCTTTTCAGCCAGCTCAGCTTCCCTCTAATGAAATTTAGGGCTGACTTACTTTGAGTGGATGACTGAGCAAGCTTCCTTTCTGAGAAGAAAAACAAACTCCTCATAAACCAAGCAATCTTGACGAGTCGGATCTTAGGAGAATAATCCCAAAAGAAAAGACTTTTCCAGATGAAATAATAGGGCTCTAGGGTTTTCCGGCATGGTATCTTAAAGGGCGTTCTCTGGGCCACAGTCTAATGGAAGTTTCCTCCCACCAAAGGGAAAGAAATATAGTGAAAAGATGAGATGAACCATTTCAGACCGTCTTTCCTCTCAATCTCGGTCCCCCTTGAAGACGCTCATGAAGTTGTCAGCTGCACTGACCCTCCTCTTCTGGGCCATTTCTCCCTCTTGGTTCTCTTCCCTCCTATCTAGCCCTTCCTCAGTCTCCCTTGCTGGATCTTTATCCATATCATCGCGGATTAGGACCATGAGCATTCCCCAAGGCTTGGACCTGGGATCTCTTCCCCTCCCTCTGTACTTTCTGCCTTCCTGAGCTCGCCAACTCCTGGCTGGTTCCCAGGTCCCCTCCATGCACTCACCAAGCATTTATGAAATGGGGATTGCTTCCTTTGTGTTTTCTGACTCAGATTGAGTCTTATCGGGGTAGGTTTTTAATAAGTGTGCATGGAATTGAACAAACTGTAGGAGGCCAGATAGAGATCCAGGCTTTGAACAAGCCAAATGTGATTTTCTCCAAGTCTGACCTCCATCCACCCTGCCGACCACACTTCTTCATCCCACCCCAAAGAAGCTCATGTGGAGCCAGTCTTCCAGGCTCAATAAATTCCCAACTTAGCTGATACAGCAAAGTGAGGACGGGTGCAATGCAAAAGAACAGACCTTCTAGTGCTCTCCTTAAAAAATCCCACCTTTGGGGCAACTTCATTCACAAACAGTCCACAGAACTAAAAATCCCTCTTCCCAGTCCCATACTCCCATCCAGCTGCCCGTGTCCCATCTACCCCTCCTCCTTTGGGGGGAGTTGCTTTGACAGAGAGAGGCATTAACAATTGCCACCGAGTGGTTCTTAAGGCAAGTTTCACACAAAATGTGGGTACTGGGGGCCCCGTAGCCCAGTCATGGATATCTGTACAGGTAGCAGGAACAGGTCATGGACCTTTTTCTCAGGAGGCGGATGAGACAGACTTCCTGTTGAGAGGCTTTTAGTCACTCCCAGATCGTTCATGAGTCAACGCGAGATGCTCTGAGGTTTTATGAGTTCTCCGAAGCAGAGCCACATTAAAGACCGGCTCCAAAGGTAACACCGTACCTATTTCCTCCCACCTAATGAGCTTGGCAGCAAGCGGCTCCAGAAGCATTTAATGTGAATCCGCGTACCGTCTTAGTCAGGAGAATCATTCAGTTTGGGCGATTACACTACACTTATCTCATCAACAAAATGAGGATGATTATAGCTGCTCTACCTACTTCATAAGGTTGGCAGAGTACAGGCAGTTTGGGGAACCAGAAAGCAACTTAGACATCAGCTAGCCAAACCCCCATTAGACAGATGAGACGCACACCCAGAGAGGGGAAGGCGCTCACCCACCAGCACACAAAGAAGAGCTGAGCCAGTGTTCAAAACTACTCGCTCCTTTTCCAGAGTTGGAGGAGAGGAAGCTCACAAATGATGCTTCAGAGGGACTCTGGGAAGCATTGGGAAGCATTTCCCCAGGGGAACAGAAAACGAAAGAAATTCAAGGTGATATTTTCATCACTGTGGCCAATCCAAGGCAAGAGATTCAGAAGAAGAAGGGTCGTTTCAGAAGTGAAGATGGTGTCTGAGAACTGGCTTTCACTGCTGGGACCATTGCTTAAAATCCAGCTGTGACAGTCCCTGGCCAAGGAAAAGGTGCACCCTCCAAGGGCTGGTAAGATTTGTGTGGCACTCTGCGACTCTAAGCTAAAAGCCTTTACCTGAATGGGAAATTACCTGTGAACACTCACACACACCCTCTAGAATACCAGAGAGAAGAGTTTCAAGGTCGAAAGAAAAGTGGGAGAGATGCCCCCAAATTTATAGGGGACAAATCTAAGACGGAACCCACCAAAACACCAGTGGCTTCCTCTGCCTAGAAATGCACAGAGTGCATCAGCTATCCAAATGGAAGGCAGCAGATGCAGCTTCCTACAACAGATATTACTGAGTTTTAGCAGAATAAGATCATGACAAGAAGGTGACTCGGAAAGGATGAAGAACAAGATCAGGAAGGCTGAGTGCTCGTGAAACAACCCTGTATATTAGGAAGGTATATTCATATGAGCAAATCTGGGAGACAGAGAGAAGATACATGGGCAAGTACTGAGGTAAAAATCAGGGAAGGCAGAAAGAGAAGCAGTGTTGTCTGCAGGACGTTTACAGCCCACCCGGATGGAGAGAGGAAAGAGCTGAGATTGGGTGAAATGTGCCCCAATCCCAGCTGGAAGCAAAGGTCGCATAACGCTAGGGACTGTGAGGATCTAGAAACCTCCTGGAACTCTGTCCCACAGCAGACCCTGAAAAGAGAGCTAATGATTTCATCCTTTGAATAATGGTTCCTTCCGTGCAGGAAAACTGATTATGGTACGAGTCTGACCACAAAGAGAAAGGGACTTCCAGGTGGCAGGGAAGTGACACTTACCCTTTAGAATCTGTGACAGAGAAAGAGAGAGAAGCTAAATATGGTTTTTAGACTCCCTGGATATTAGAAGAGTCATTTTCAAAGACTGGGGGAAAGGAAAGAAATCAAATAAAGAAATGGATGTGCCTGCAGAGAGCTGTCACCAGCTAATTAAATCAGGCAAATCCACAGACCACTAAGGTAGGTCTACCACCATCCCTTGGAGCAATTTCTTAACCTCCCACAAGGCCGTCATGTGACAGAATTCCATCTCCAAAGGCCACTTTTCCCCATGAGATAGAATTCAATCTCCAAAGGCCGCTTCTCACCAAGTGATAGAATTTATCAGAAGTCGCCATTTTCTCGATGGAAACAAGACTTCTAAATAGCCCCTAAATATTTTTTCCCTCTTCAGAAAATGCCCAGGTTCCATAGGCTGACTCCCACTGCTTCTGAAAACCCAAATCACAGCCAGCAACCAGCAGTGATAAAACCCTTCAAGGGGTGCCAAGAAAGCCATTTTACATCTGATTGATTTGACCCCATAATGTCGCTGGGTAGCTTCTATTAGTCTCCTATTTTAGGGGGAATTGAAGCTGAAAAGACAATGCGAACAAGTCCCATTGCCTTTTCATTGTCCAGGGTCACGGTCCGCTCTGTCCATTGTACCCCAGACTGCCTAAAACACATGCAGACGCCGGTTTTGACACCTCGACCTCTGGGTTAAAGGTCCAGCTGACAATTCGGACACATTTCGTCAGGAAAAATCCTCTTCTCCCAGTCGTCAGAACTCCAATCTTTATATTGTCTTGCCCTTGACATATTTCCTCTTCACAGCATTGGTTAATCCTCTGAATGTTCTTCCACCTCCCAGCAGTTTGTACCAACTGTGTCGCCCTCCAGTCGCCCGTTCTAGCTGAGGGCATGGTTTTATTAGTTTTAATTAACTTATTTAGAAACAGCAATTTGTCGGTGGTTCTTTTTCATCTTCTCCTCGTGTCCCTCTGCCCTAGAATGCAGCTCTTCCTGTTTGACTAGAGGCTTTAATGACCCATGAGACTTACCCACACCACCAAGCCTAAAATATCCTTAAGCATTTGGAGTATAACAATTGAACCATTCCCTCTAAGAGTTGTTATTTTTCAACATTTCCCTGAAGTAATAGCTAATCTCAAAAAAAATCACAGATTAAAAACACAACAGAAATTAGAAATATCTGTGGATGGCATGAGATCCAGCACGCCACTGACAGGAGGCACCGATTGTGGGCAGGGTGACTCAAGTCCATTTCATTAAGTCCCAATGGGTCTGGAGCTACGGAAATCAATGTACCCAAGCCCCGCTGTGACAAACGGGGCACCTTCCCTTGTCGGTGCTTGTTCTACGTCACCTGGGCAGGTCTAAGAGGAGCCACGGTATGGAAGCGTCTAAGTGTCGAAGGCCAGTGGCCTGAACTGGCAAAGGGAGCGCCAAGCCACCGAGGGGCCTTGGAGGGCCGTGGGGTACGGCTGCAGAAGAGCGGTTGGAGTGCTGGTTTGCAGGAAAGATGAGATCAAAGTCCAAAGAGACTCGGTGGAGCTGGAGAACCTGGATCTGATTCAAAAAGCTGACGAGAGTCGTTCCACCGAGGGAGAAGCGCTCGTGGGCATTCTCTCGGAGACGGAGACGGAGGGAGCCGCAACACTTGCCCTAGAGCTCCCGCCCGGGCTCTGTGTCCTGCCAGCCGGCCGCTTCGCCAGCTGCAGACCCTGCTTCAGCTGTCTCCCGGTCTGCCCGGCCTGGCCCACCCCACCTCTGCTCCTGGGGGGTGGGGAGCGTCGATCGTGTCAATCAGTCGCCCTATGGCTTTTCTCTCTGAGACCCGCCAAACCCGCCTCCCGGGCCCCATGTGCAGGCCTGGGGAGTCGTGCCCACAGTCAGCGCCCAACGGGAGCATTTGCCCCATCCCGGGGCTGATCGCACTTTCAGACCACAAAATATAAAGGCAGAGGGCAAAAAAGATCCTGCCCCCCCCCAGAGCACTGCAATAGCACAAATCAATGGAAACCTTACAATTGTGTCCAACTTCACAACTAAAAGATGGGGAGACATCGATAGAGTTTAACTTGGAAAAGATCTGGGGGCTTTAGTGGACTGCAAGCTCAATGTGGATTTGCATTGTGATGTGGTTCTCCAAATTCAAGCAGAACTAAGGCGTGCTGGGCGCCAGATGTGGTACCCGAGACTGTTTCCTTAATGGGGGGGCCTTGTCCTCAATCCCTTTCCTCTGGAGACTTGGATGAGAGACCAAGTGACGGGGACGCTGAGAGACCAAGTGACGGGGACGCTGAGAGACCAAGTGACGGGGACGCTGAGAGACTGAGTGACGGGGACACTGAGAGAATGAGAGAAGAACGGCGATTTTTATTGAGACACATTGGAGTTTTGGGGGCAAAGGGCTCTGGGCATTTCCTCCGTCCCCCCTCCTCCCCCTACTTTTCCAGGCTCTGCTCCCTGTCCAGTGGCTGCCCCAGCCTCTCCTCGCCACCGACTCGTCTCTCGGACCTTAGGCGAAGGCCTCAGGATGAATTTCAGAATCTGGCCGGCGGGGGACTCTCCTCGGCCCCTTCCTCAGGTCCCCTTTCTGGAGAATAAGGTCCTAGCCGGGCTCCAAATCCAAACTAATCAGTGAAACCCAACAGGAGTCCAAGCAATAACCGGCCCAAGGGCAAGAGGAGAAAGCCGACTCCTCTGAAAAGTTACCTGAGGATTTCAGGGGGTTCGAAACTCAATATGAGTCAACTGCATGGAATGATGGCCAAGGACCGGCCATGTTGCCTTAGGCTGCATTGGGTCAGGGCAGGAGGAGGAGGTGGCTGCCCGGCCTGGCCCGGAGCACGGTGGGCCCCCATTGAGGAGCTAAGGGGGAGCCAGGGAAGGAGCCCAAGATGATCAGGTGGAGCTCAGAGAATCCCAGATCTGGGGGGACGATGAGACGTCTGCCCAGAAAAGGGTCCGTTTGCAGTAAGGACGAAAGACCCAATGTGAGAGGGAAGGGCACTGGACCCAGACGTGCTCAGCGGTCCCCAGAGCCAGAAGGGGCCAGGGCTGGGCCTTGCCCACCCGACGCTGGCAGCTGAGTCAGGGGGAGGGGGCGGAAGAGCTGCCCCTGAAGGGGCTCCGGGAGTGAGGGGCAGTCGGACCATTCTGCAGGCTGGACAAGGAACAGCTGAAGGGAAGGCGAACCTAGGCTCGGGGTGAGGGGTGCTTCCTGAGCCTGCGCACCGTGCCAGCATGGAGCACCTGTGGGAGAGGATCGGGGACCCTATCTCTGGAGCTCTCTGAGCCAAAGCTGACTCTAAGGTGGAGGAAGCTCTTCAGGCCTGGGCACGGGCAGCTTCCGTGGCTCCTGGGGCCAAGTGGGAAACAGAGGAAAACCCCAGTGAGAGGGGCCCCACTGACCTCATTCGGGGCCGGACCCCTGCCGGGGGAGGCTGCCCCGTCTGGAGAGGTGGGAGTCAGTGGGATCCCTTGGGGGCTCACCAAGAAGTGGGGAGGAAGGCTCTGGCTCTACCCTCGGTGTCTCCGAAGGCCCAGGAACAAGAGGGCGAGGAAGAACAGGCCAGTGGCAAGGAAGGTCCCCAGACGTGCTCCTTGCTCTGTGGGCGGGAGAAGGGGATTGTGGAGAGCCCCCCAGGGTACCCCTCGCCCCATCGTGTCTGGGGGGAGTATGGGGAGAAGGCCTCAAGATGTCCTGGTCCCCCAAAACTAGTCTACGTGATGTTTTCCCGGGCCTTGAGGGGAGAACAATGGGGGCTGAGCCAGGAGGGTCCCAGGGGAGGAAGGAAGCTGAGAAGGGCTGGAGCAGGACATGCCCCCGGGAGAGCCCCAGGGAGAGCTGCCCTCAGGAGGGGGGAGAGGGGCCAGGAGCCCCGGGGGCCCCCCAGAACCCGGGAGGGGCCCAGGGAGGCCCGGAGGGGGCCCCGGGGAAGGCCCCGGGAAGGAGGGGGCTTTGGTCCTCCCTTCCCGGGGGGCTGGGAGGGGGGCCCACGGGGGCTCTTTGGGGCGGGGTCCCCCGGGCCCAGTACTAAGGGGGTGGGGAAGGGGCCAAGGGTGGGGGAGGGGCCTGGATGAAAAGGCCCAGGACCCTTTAGGGGGTTTGGAGGGGAAGGAAGGCAAGGGGGGGTGGGGGAGGAGGTTGGGGTTGGGAGGAAGGGCCTGGGGGGGGGGACCTTGGGGGAGGGAGGGGGTGCCCAAAGGGTTAGGGGGGGGTTGCTTTGGGGGTTGGGGGATGGGGGGTTTAGGGGGGCTTAAGGTGAGGGGAGGAGGCCTTGGGGTTGGGGGAGGAAAGGTAAATGGGGAGGAGGCCCCTAGGGGGGTTGGGTAGGGAAGGAGGCCTGGGTTGGGGAGGGGCCCCCAGAGGGGTGGGGAGGGGTTCTCCCTGGCCCCTGGGTTACTGGCTTGGTCCCTGGGGAACCGGGTTTGAGGGCAGGGAGGGGACCCCAGGGAGGCCCCAGAGGGCCGGGTCAAGGAATTCCCTGTTGGGGAAAAGGGGCCCCAGTCCTGGGGCCCCCGGGGCCCACCCACCCGGGCCTGGGGGGGAGCCAGGGGGAGGGCCTGGGGAGGGTCCCCTAGGGAGGTGGGGGTGAGTCCCAAGGTTCCCCCTAAGGGGGAAAAGGCCTGGGGTTGGGGAAGGAGTCTTGGGGGTAGGGGGAGGTCATGGGGTGGGAGGGAGGCCCTTGATGAGGGGATCCCATGGGGAGGGGAACTTAAATGAAGGGAGGGGCCCAGGGGGGGGGATTCCTGGGGTGGGAGGGGGAAGTCCAGGGTGGGGAGGAAGGCAGGGTGGGGGAGGATGGCCGGTGGGGGAGGCCTGGGTTGGGGGAACCTGAGGGCAAGGGAAGGGGTTTGACCGGGGCTTTCTGGGGAAGGAAACTAAGGCCCGGCCTCCCGGAGGCAGCCGGGTTTGGGGGCCCCAGGGACCGGGGGCCCCAAGGGCCCAAAGCCCGGAGGCTCCAGGGGGCGGTCTTCCTTTTAACCCCAGGAGGGCGAACCCTTCCTCTGGGAAGGTGGGTGGGCCCCCCGCTGCATGGAACCCCGGGTACGGTTTAAGCCCGGGGTGGCCGGAGCCCCCCGCTCCGGCTCCCAGGAGACAAAACCTCCCCGCTTCCCCGCCCCGGGGCCAACTGCCCAACCGGAATTAAGGTCCACCCCTGGGGGGGGGGCCCCGCTTCACCCGGGCCCTGGGAAGGAAAGAAGGGCCAGGCCTCCCAACCTGGGGGCCCGCCCCCCACCCGCCAAGGGGGCCCCCATGGGCCCGGGACCCGGGCCCAAACTCACCAGGCCCGGGGAGGGCCTCTGAAGGCCCGCCCTACCCCAATCCCTGAAGGCGGCCCGCCTACCCGCCGGGCCCCTTGCTTTGGAATTAAGGGTCCGGACCGCCCGGGCCTTGGGCCCGGGGCGAGCCTGCCGCCCACCCCGCCTCCAAGGCTCACCAATTAATTCCACCTCCCCTGTACCCACTCAAAAAAAGGCCACCCTTCCAACCCGTCGGCCCCCCACCCAAGGGCCACACCTTGGGCCCTAACCTTTACCCTCACCACTCCTTTCCCCTACCAACACCTTTAAGGCCCCCCCACCCCACCGCCCCCAGTCCCCCCTGCCTCCAATAATTATCCCCCCTCAACCCACACACCCTTGTTTTACCCTTCGTACCCAAAACAACCACCACCACCCCCACAAATTTAGTCACTTACACTCACACACCACCACAAACCTTATACCCACCACACCACACACCATCACTCTTAACCCACTCACACCCACACACACACACACACACCGCACACCCCGCACTTACACTCACACACGCACTCACATAACTTATACCCACTCACACACACACACTTAGTCACTTACACTCAGGCACACCCAGTCACACACTCACACACGCACTCACATAACTTATACCCACTCACACTCACACACTTAGTCACTTACACTCAGGCACACACACACACACACACATTCGCACACACTTAGTCACTTACACTCACACACGCACTCACATAACTTATACCCACTCACACACACACACTTAGTCACTTACACTCAGGCACACCCAGTCACACACACACACACACTCGCACACACTTAGTCACTTACACTCACACACGCACTCACATAACTTATACCCACTCACACACACACACACTTAGTCACACACACACACACTCACACACACACTCGCACACACTCAGTCACTTACACTCACACACACACTCACATAACTTATACCCACTCACTCACACACACACTTAGTCACTTACACTCAGGCACACCCAGTCACACACACACACACACTTGCACACACTTAGTCACTTACACTCACACACGCACTCACATAACTTATACCCACTCACACACACACACACTTAGTCACACACACACTCACACACACTCACACACACACTCGCACACACTTAGTCACTTACACACACACACTCACATAACATACCCACTCACACACACACTTAGTCACACACTCAGGCACACCCTACACACACAAAATTTGCAACAAGTCACCACACTCACACACACACTCACATAACTTATACCCACTCACACACACACACTTAGTCACCCACACACACCCAACACTTAGTCACCTTACACACACACACCCAACATAACATACCCAACCTTTAAACACACTTAGTCACTTACACTCCAGGCACACCCAAATCACACAACACACAACACACTTGAAATTTTAAATACTTAATCACACACAAATTACATTAATTTATACCCACCTACCACACACACTTAGTCATTTTAATTTAAAGGCACCACCCACACACACACACTCACACACACACTCGCACACACTTAGTCACTTACACTCACACACACACTCACATAACTTATACCCACTCACACACACACACTTAGTCACACACACTCACACACACACTCGCACACTCGCACACACTTAGTCACTTACACTCACACACACACTCACATAACTTATACCCACTCACACACACACACTTAGTCACTCACTCACACACACACACACACCCCCTCACACTCACACACTCGCGCGCACACACCTCCCGGCCCCTCCCCACCACCCCCCGCAGCGGCGCTCACCGGCGCAGGTGGCCGCGGCCCAGCAGAGCATCAGGGCGCCCAGGCCCGGGACTCCCATGGCCCCGCAGGCCGGCGGCCGTCTAACAGTCCGCGGGGCCGCGGGAGGACGCTCCTGGGCCGCCCCGTCCGTGGGTCCCTGGGTCTGCCGCACTGCCCGCGGCCCGGCCGGTCCCACTCCCTCCCGCCCCGCCCCGGAGCCGCTCCTCTTTCACTTTCGCTCCCTCCGAAACGGAAACCGCGGCAGGGGAGGGAGCCAGGCTGGGGGCAGGGAGCCAGGGGTGGGGGCAGGGAGCCAGGGGTGGGGGAGGGAGCCAGGCTGGGGGAGGGAGCCAGGTGGGGCCGAGGCTGCTGGCCGCCCTCCCCTCCGCCGCCCCCACTTCCCCCAGCCCTGCGCGGAGGCGTGAGGAAGGTCTGGAGCCGGGGCCCGCGTGGGGCCGGAGGGGGCGGCGCAGCCCGGGAGACGCTGGGCAGGGAGCGCCGGAGGGCCCGGGAGGGCCGGGAAGCTGGGCCCCTGCGGGGAGGCGCCAGGCTCTGGGCCTGGCCAGGTTCCCTGATGCTCCGGCTCCGGGAGGCAGCGGTGGGGCCCCGCCCCAGAAGCACGACCCTCCGCAGGCCCCCTCTCCCTCCCTGGGGGGCCCTTTTACTTCGGTTTCGGGGGGGGGGGGCGACTGGGCGTAAGGAAAAAATTCCCTGGACAAAAAGTGGCCGGAACCAGTTAACCGGGCCGGGCCGGGCCGGGCCGGGCGGGGTGGGGCCGCCCAGGTTAGAGCTTGTTAGTAGCGAGTCTTTGGGGGAGGATTGAGGGGCGTAGCCCGAGGTGAAATCTGGGCATCCCGGGACCCCCAGAAAGCAGAAGCTTAGGGAAGTTAAGGCGAGGGGAGGGAGGGGGCCCCGCCGGCCGCGGGCAGCTGGGAGTCCGGGCTGGGGCGCTTGGGGCTCCCGGCGGGCCCCGGGACACGGGGCAGGACCCGGCTCGTCTGCGGAGGGAGATAGAGAAGCCTGGGGGCAATGGGAGAGTCCCCACCCCTGCTGCTGCGCCAAAGGCAGAGGCAGAACGGGTTTACAAGGAGCCCTTTGCGCAGAGACGCTCTCACCCTGTAGGGCCGGAGCGCTGAGCGACGCTGCAGATGTGCCGGAGCCCGGTGAGCCCCGGGGCGCTCAGTGTCTCCCTGGCACTGGGGGTCGCCCGCGGCCGCCCGCCCCTGCCTGGGCATTAACGGCCCGGTGCCATGTTCTGTAACCCTAGGCCTTGCCCCTCTGAGCGGCGGGCAGAGGCGTGAGGTCTCCTGGGCCCCGAGCCGGGAGCCCGCCCAAGGCCGTCCAGGAGGAGGCTGACCTCCCAAGGCCTGAGTCTGCGGCCTCTCGCCGCCTCTGGCTCTTTGCCCGGCCCGGCGGGTGCTTAGTCCAGACCAAGCTCAAACGTGCTTCCAAGATGGCGCTTTCTCGGAGCTGCACCGGAGGGGGCTGCCGGGCTTGGGCCAAAGGTGGGAGTCTCCCCCTGAACACAGCCCCTAAGACAGGGGCACGCACCCAGTTGGGGTTCCAGGAGCGGGTGCTCACAAGCACCGACAGCCATTGAGAGCAGCCCAGGATTCCAGGCCCACAACTGAGGCAAGGAAGGGCCCCTGCCCCCTGTGCCCATCATGCAGAGAGTGCCTCCAGGCCCGCCCCCTGGGCCTCGAAGGAAAAGCAGAAAGACCTTGGAGGCTGGGCCAGGGCCAGGGATTCTCTTGGCCAGAGAGAGCCATCTGGCTCGGAGGATGAGCCAAGTCCCCTGCGAGGGTGATGGGGAGAGCCTTTCTCAAGAAGCAGACAGCCACAAACATGGAAGGCTGGAGGTAGGAGGGGGTAAGGGGCAGCAACAGTGGTTTTGTTGCGTTCTCTGGCTTGGAGAGGAACTCTGTCAGAAGATGGGCTTGCGGGGGAACTGAGAAGGAGTAAAGTGAGGCTGTAGTTCTGTCTCCATTTCTCCTCTTCCTTCTCCTTTCTGTCTCTCTCCCCCTCCCTGGCTCTCTATTCCCTTCCTTCACTTCTTTCATTCTCTCCCTCCTCTCTTTCTTTCTCTCCTCTATCTCTCCTTCTGCCCTTCCTTGTCTCCCTCTTTTTTTCTCCTTTTCTCTTCTTTTAATACTGTTTTTCTCCTCCATCTTCACATTCTCTGTCCCTCTCCTCTCTCTTCCTTTTTGTGTCTCTGTGTCTCTCTTTGTCTCTGTCTCTCTCTCTTTTTCTTTCTCTCTCTCTCTCTCTCTCTCTCTCTCTCTCTCTCTCTCTCTCTCTCTCTCTTCCCCCTACATGACCCCAGGAGAAATTAATTTTTAGCTCCACCTGAATGTCCTATCATCTTCTTGTCTAATGATATTTTGTTCACCTAGTGTGAGCTGTGCAAATGGTGGCAAATAAAAAGAGCTTCCCTTTGCTGTCCCCGCCAACCCTACAAGAGCATGATCAGCAGGAGGGGGAGCCCAGCTTTCTGGCCTACAGATCCTTTCTGACCATCGGAGTGACCCGTCCTTCTCCAACCTCATGGCGACTCTCTCGTCACCAATCATTGGCAGCAACGCGGCCATCAATCTTTCCTGTCAGTTCTTTCTACCCCTTGGAAAGTAATTGCACTTATCAGAGACCTGTCACACACAGTAGGTGCTTAATAAATACTGATTGCCCGAGTGACCCGGCAAAAGGAGCCGATGGTGCAGAGCTGGCCCACTCTGAAGAAGCTCCATCATTTACACCGAGACCTTGGGACTCTGCCCCTTCACCATTTGTTGTGGTCTCTGTCCATCCCAGGATCGCTCTCCTGGGAATCAAAATGGGAATCCCCATCTGCAAAGCGCCATCATCCGTTGCCACGGTGCCACCTACCCAAGTGGAAGGCTGTTTGACCATCCCCTCACCCCAACCTATGAGCACCCCCTAAAAAGGGAGCCCAAAAGCCAGCCTTCCCTGATTTCTGCTCTGAATTCCCTGCCTGCAGTCAGAAGAGGGATGGAAAGGCCATTCCGCAGCCCTCAGCATCTTTTCTCCACCGGCTCATTTTGATACAGGGTGTGACCCCCGGAGAGGAGATGACACTATCCCACAGGGCGTGGCCCCATACAGGAGGAAATGAGACCAGCCCCACGTGGCCCATTCCAAGGTGCGATTGACGCCAGAGAGGGTGGCACTTTCCAGAAGGGGAGACTAGCCCCAGAGGGCATTGCCTTTTTAAGGAGTAGAGACTAGCTCCAGAGGGCGTGGCCCCATCTATTGGGTGGGACTGACCCAAGAGGGCGTGGCCCCCTACAGGAGGTCAGACTGGCCTCAGAGGACCTTGCCCTTTAAAGGAGGTGAGACCGGTCTGAGAGGGCGTGGCGCCCCTTCCAGGAGGTGACACTGGCCCCAGAGGGTGTGGCCCCTTTATGGAGATCAGACTGGCCCCAGAGGGCGTGGCCCCTTCCAGGAGGTGACACTGGCCCCAGAGGGCGTGGCCCCTTTAAGGAAGTGAGACTGGCTCCAGAGGGCTTAACCCCTTCCATGTGGTGAGACTGGCCCCAGTGAGCATTGCCCTTTTAAGGAGGTGAGACTGGCCCTGAGGGGTGGGCTTCCTGAGGAGGTTCTCTCCACCCTCGGATGGCTATCTCTGAGACAACCGCAGACACTCAGCCCGAGCCCAACTGGACCCTGTGGGATCTGGCGGGACCCGGTGGGATCTGGCGGGACCCGGTGGGATCTGGCGGGACCCGGTGGGATCTGGCGGGACCCGGTGGGATCTGGCGGGACCCGGTGGGATCTGATGGGACCCAGTGGGATCTGGCGGGACCCGGCGGGATCTGATGGGACCCGGCGGGATCCAGGAGGATCGCCACCGGCCGCACGGAGCTCCCTGCTGCCCGGGCCTGGCCAGGCTCCTTCTCCTCCTCCCAGCAGCTCCTAACCTGGAATCTGGGCCTCCCCTAAAAGGCCTTCCCGCTCCCCTCCAGAAGCCCGGCCTTCCCCTTTCCCGAGCCCTTGTCCGGCCGGGCCGGGCCCCCAGAGGCTTCTCGCCTCCCAGAGCCCCTGGCAGGGCGCCCGCCCCCAGCCCCGGCTTAGGGCTGCCAGTCCCTTATGAAGCCACTAAGTAACGGGGCGCCTGGGGGAGGCTGGGAGCTGAAGGAGCCGCTCCCCCCGCGCCGGCCCCGGCCTCGCTGACCGACTCTGGGGCCGAGGAGCCCGCTACGCCCCTCAGCCTCGCGCCCCGGCCCCACCTGGCGCCGGCGCCGCCTCCCGAGCCTCCAGGTCCCTCCTGAGCCTCCTCCGCAGCATCGCGTCTGACGGTTCTCTAGGAACTTTTGGGGGACGTGGCGTTTTCTTCTTAAAAATCAAGGGGCGTGTGAGGGGGGCGAGAGAGGAGCTACCTGGGAAGTGGGGAAGGGGAGCCGGCAGCCCCCCCCCGGGACCGGCAGCCGGGACTCTGGGGACCTGGGGTCCCCTCTCCTTCAGGGAGGGAGGGGCGGGGACCTCCTCCTGCCCTGTGCTTCTGAGGAAGCCCAGGGAAGGCCCCCGGGACACCCCAGGGGCTCCATGGTCACCCTGCCCCTGCCGCTGCTCTGAGTCCCTGCTCCGAGGGAAGTGGGGGTGGGGGTGGGGAACCTTCCTGTCCCCCTCCCCCTGACAAGTCACTGACTGTTGGGAAAGGGAGCTTTGGGGAGAGAGCCCAGAGAAGGGCCAGAAGGGCCTCGGAGCAGAGGGGTGGAAGTGCCCGGTGGGGGGGGGGGGGCTCTCCAGAAGCAGCCGAAGGATGTCAGCCTGGGGATGTGGGGGCCATCCCCCCTCCCCCCCCCTGCTTTCCCGCAAGGGTTGAGCTTCCCTACAAAGAGATCTGTTTATAACCAGGCAATGGATGGCTTAATTTAGGCCAATATGTGTTGGCTGTTTTGTAAAGTGGCAGGGTGCTCCCAGAGGCTGGGGGTGCTCCCAGAGGCTCAGGGGTGCTCCCAGAGGCTGGGAGTGCTCCTAGGGGGTTAGGGTTGCTCCCAGAGGCTCCGAGTGCTCCCAGAGGCTCCAAGTGCTCCTAGAGCCTCCCAGAACACCTGCCCCAGCAGGGACAATGGGCCATTCCCCAGAGACTCCCACCGGGAGGAGGCCTTTGTCTGAAGCCTCCTAAATCTTGGGCTCCCAAAGGCTCAGTCCTGAATGTGGAGGAGGCCTGAGGGCCAAAAGCCCCTGCGTGGCCCCATCCTGTGGTCAGTGCGGACCGGGCTCCGCGAGGTCAGTGAAAAGCCAGTCCCGGACACGGGGACACAGGGCGGGGTGGGGGGGAGGCTGGGCTGCAGGGCGGCTGGATGGGGGCAGCCCCAGAGGGGTCTGGGTATAATGATAATAGTGGGCTTAAAGGGCGGCTGTAACGGGACTTTACAAACATGATCTCCCTGGAGCCTCACAACCCTGGGACATGGCGTGGTCAGGATCTCCACTTTACAGCTGAGGAAACTGAGGCAAACAAGTCAGGGCCCGTGCAGGGTCTCACAGCTGGTCCCTGTCTGAGGCCATATTGAAGGGGCCGTGGGGGAGGCGGCAGAAGGGCCCCTGTCAGGGCCGGGCTTTGGGGCAGTGAGTGAAACCCTCAGCCAGGGCCGGAGGCTGACTTCTCTGGGGATTTCTTGTGACTGTCTCGGAGGGCTTGGGGAGGACTGCCTCCAGCCATCAAGGTCAGCCCTGGAACCAGGGGCCTGCTGGGGGGGACTATTCAGATACCGGCCCTCGGTCCTTTGGGCCCTTGTTGAGAGAAGTAGTGAAGTCACACGTGGGGGCCCAACCCTCAGCGCCCCGGGGCCCGACTACTTTAGAAGGGGCTCGTGCCAGTGGGCGGAGCCCCCACCCGGAGTCAAGTGTTGGGGGTGCACCCCGCTCCCCCCCCCCCGTGCCCATGCCCTGGGAGGTGAACCTAAGCAGATGCTGGCGCAGCCTTGGGCACATGGCTACCCCGGACAGAGCCCAGCTCCCTGGGCAAGCCCGTGGGCACTCACAGCCTCCCCGGTGCCCTGCCTCCACATGGCTTTACCAGTGTTTTTCTGGAGTGTTGGAATCTTTACAAAGTGTTAAGCCATTGGAGTTGATTTGATCTTAGAAAGAGTTATTTTGGGCCAGAACTTGAACTAGGTACTAAGTACAACTGATGGAAACAATGCTTGTGTTCACACCTTTGGAGAGCTCATAAGTATCTAAGAACTCAATGGAGTTCACATGCTTGGGAGATTTCAGAGAGCATGCTGGGAGATATCCCACAATCCCACTCTCAGAGAAGTAGCATAAATACAGCTCCAGTGAGCGACTCAAGGGGGTTTGGGGGGAATGTTGACTGGGGTCAGAGCGGAACACTCTGGAAGAAAGCCTACAAGCCCTATCTTTGAGGCAAGAGAGATCCATTGCATCTTCTACCTTGGTGCTGGCTGGAGGCTGAAGAAAGCAGAGGCAGAAGCCAAGGACAAAGCTGCAAGGGCTCTTGGAGCCAGGCAGAGAGTTAGGCCTCAACTAACCGGGCTAATTTGGAGGGAGAAATAAACGTTTGCATTTTTACCAGCTGGCTGCATTTTGGAGTAATTATTGATTGTAACTGAGACTAAGGCTGCCTCCAGAAAACCACACTGGGGGGCCTTAGACCTCCTTTTATCCCCAAAGACTTCCGGGCCAACATGGAGCCTGGAGGCCGATCCCTTGGGCTGGCGGGGGCCCTGCACCCAGAGGTGTCTGGGAAAGCGGAGGTCCCCTGCAAGGGCCTCCCTGAGAGGGCCTGGGGCTCCCTCGGGCTCTGAGAGAAATCGCACTTTCCCGGTGTTTCACAAAGGCGGCCGCCCGCCAGGCTCCCCATGCACTGGACATGGGGTAACCCAGGCTCTCCCGGCCCAGCTCCCAGCCACCCTCACGCCTCCCCCGGGGCCTGCCCTGGCCAGGGACTGAAGAGGACTGACCAGGGACCGAGCCTGCCCAGACTAGGGACCAAAGATGCCCTAACCAGGAACCGAGGGGGGGATCTCAAACCAAGGAAGGGGCAGCTAAGTCATTGCCTTGGGGAAGGGGGAGGGGTCTGTGCTCCCCAGAGAGCTCTGGTCAGGGCCCCACATTGCTCTGTTCCTGAGGGCCCAGGCAGGGGAAGTGAGAGGCCGGCAGGGAGACCGTGTCTGTGGCTCCACCATGTGCCCTGCTCCTGGACCCTCTGGGCCCCCCAACTTTGCCCAGCCCAGGGGAAAGTCAGACTTCTCGGGGTGGGGGGGAGCCACCACCTCCCACTGGCCCCAGTCTAGAACTTCTGGGCCCCAGGAGGGTGGCCAAGGGCCCGACTGTTCTGGCTACAGGATTTTGACCTCGAGCCTCCAGCTTGGGGTGAAAGGAGGAATTTCGCTGAGGACAGCAAGGGAGGAAGGCAGCCCACACCTTTCCCTCCACAGGCTCCCGGTCTTCTTTCTGCCCGGTGGGCTCCGTCATAAGGTCTCCCCAGACTTTATCTGTGCTCCTGGGAGCATCTCCTCCTTGGGCGCCCAGGAAGGGGAGCTGGGCCACAGGAGCAGAGCCAGGAAAGCGTCTGGTCCCAGGCTGAGGAGCCGCTGCAAAGCTCCCTCATCATGCTTGGCTCTCGGAGCCCCGCTCCTTTCCGGAGCACGGTCCCGGGCTGGGCCCCGCTTGGGGAGGCAGAGCCGCTTATTCACGTCTGCCAGCTAGTTGGCAGAGATGCCCGGTGCCGCCATCTGTTCTTAGGCCTGAGGATTCTGGGATTTCTCTCCAGCTCACCGAGGGGAATGAAGTCATTAGAGCAGGTGACAGGGCATCTCGAGAGAGAGAGAGAAATGGCCCCTGAGCTCCGCCTTTCCGTTACTGCAAGCTCAGAGGGAGCAGAAATCCGGACAGAGGCATGCAATGATTAATGGGAGCCGGCCGAGACGCCTTCCTCTCCTGCCGCCCTCTGCCTCCATATTACCCCCTTGTCCGTGTCCTGCTACCCGAGTCCCAGCAGGTAACGCTCCCCCGGCCAGCAGGACACAGCCCACGGTTGCAGTGACTGTGGCCAAGCGGGCAAAGATGCATCAATCATTGCCATGGGGGGGCAGAGCCCCTGCTTCCCTGGGCAGAGTGCCCGCCGCCGCCTCCGTGCCCAAGCCCAGCTGCCTTCCCGAGGCCGAGTCAGCTTTCCCAGGGCAGCGGGCAGGGCTGGCCCCCGCTCTGCCCCCTCCTTTGCCTTCGCTCAGCGCCTCCCGTCATTGCCAAAGGTCGTCTGGGACACGGCTCTTCCCTCGCCAGTTCTGGGCCAGCCCAGAGTCCCGCACTCTGATCCAGAGCAGCAGACGCAGTCACGTGTTCTGCCAGAAAGTCAGGCCGATGTTTGCCCCAGAGCGGGAGCCACGGGGAGATTTTCAGGGAAAAGACATTTCCTAAAGAATTAAAGGATTTCTATGGCAGCTCCCAGGGAGAAGGAGCACTGCGTGGGATGTGGGACAAGGTGGAACTTGCCGCTGTGCTCCCCGGCCCCTAGAGAACCGGCAGTCAGGCCGAGGTTCCAGAAACCCAGAAGGGACGTCCATGCTGGGCTGTGGCCGTGGCCAGGGAATGGGAAGTCAGGGAACAGTCAATGGCACCGAAGCATTAATTAGCTCAGAATAAATCACGGCCCACACAGGGACTCACCAGGAGCAATGAGGGCAGGCAGTGGGAAACCATCAGGCTTGGAAATGTCCAAGAAGTCCACAAGCAGGGGCTGCCCCGGTGCCCACCTTCAGATGAGGAGCCTGAGGATCCTTGTTGGGAACGCCCAACATGCCCATGAGCAGGGGCTGCCCTGGCGTCCACCTTACACATGAGGAAATGAGATGACCAGAGTCCCACTGCCAGGGAGCGTCCAAGTGATCTTCAAGGGTCCCTTATCACAGCCTCCCTCCGTCTCTGTGTTGTTTCATGATTAGAGTTGGAATTGAGAGGCCCCTGTTTGTCTCACTCACTGGAAATTGAGGAGTGGAGAAGGGGAGGGGGAAGAAAGAAGAAGCAAGTCCCACCTCCTCGGCTGTCTCCCTGACCCTGGGCAGTGTCCTGAAGCCTGTCGAGGGTCAGCAGTGCCGCCCACCCACAAATTTGCTGTTGTGAGAGGAGGACTCTGGCAGACAGATGGCCCATTCAGGTGGGTTACAGTGTGGGGCTGAGGTCCTCCGATGGAGAAAGCAGGGGAATTGGTCAGGTGGTAAACGGTCCTTCTCTCAATGAGCTCCGCCTTCCCCAGGTACCCCACTCTATCCCTCCAGTGATGGTCGCCCCGTCCAGCCCTCCACCTCCACCTCGTGTGCCCAACAGGGGGGCGCCCTCACCTGCCTCACAGAACTGGTGAAAGTCCAGGTCCAGGTTCACATCTGTACATCTGAACTCTGTTGCCAGTTGCTTTTTGGCTTGGGTTCCCTTGGGACCTGTCCTGAACTGGGCCTCCAGCGCTTGGTCCTGAGTTCTAGAGCTTCCCAGCATGGCTCAGACCATTGCTGAGTCAAGGTCTCGGACATTTCTTTTTTCATCCGCAGTGCTGGGAATCTTACCAGAGGGTGTCCAGCACCAGGGAGCCCGTGGGCCAATTAGCATATTTCCAGCTCCTTTATGGGGCCTGTGGGCCCTCCTGGGACACACAAAAGGACCTCTCAGGCAGCTGCAAACATCGCTTCACTTGTTTTTCTCAGTAAAATCATCTCACCTCTCTCTTGTGACTGAATTTATTCCTGTCAAATGAATCCATGCTTCAGGCAGGGTGGTCCCCAGAGGGTCAACAATTCCCACTGAGCCCTTCGGGCCGGGGAGCCAGTGCTCACAAGCCCTGATATTTATCTTCTCATGCTAATGGTCCTGGGGCCCAGAGAAGGCTCCAGAAAGCATCCAGGAGGGAGGAGGGCAGCCCAGTCCACCCGATGACCTTCAGAGAGGTCCACCCGTAATCCATTGTGCCCTTCAGAGAGGTCCACCCGGTAATCCACCGTGCCCTTCAGAGAGGTCCACCCGTAATCCACCGTGCCCTTCAGAGAGGTCCACACGCCAATACTTATATTGGCCACATGGCCTCCGGCGTATCATAAACTGTGTCCACAGGTAGAACAGAAGCCAAAGTCTGAGGCTGCAAGTCACCATCAGTCACATGATAAAGGCCCAAACTGGGAGGAAACAATGAAGGGAAGTATGGGGTTCTGCGGATGGGTGTGAATGCATATGTATGTGTGGGGCAGCAGGTAAGTGTGTGTCCTTATGTCTCTGTGTGTGTAACTATTAAATATATCAGTGCTTAACTATAACCTGCTTGGGGGGATGAAAGAAGAAAAAGAACAAAGTGAAAAGAGTGCACAGCAGAGAACAAAAGACCAATCTACAAGGAAGTCAAGATGGACTCTCATGAATAGAATTTATTTTACTATTATACATCATTTCTTGAACTGGAAATTCATTGCTATATTTTGAATCCTCCCTGACATTCTGTGGAGCACATATTCTGCTTTGTTTTATTTTTCTTTTCTTTCTATTTTCTATTAAATTTAAATAAAAAGAACTTACAGCCTAAAAAAAAAGGAAAGAATGGAGGGGATTAAAATAGGGTAACCATTACCTACAACTAAGGATTAAAACTTTATAATATTAATATTTAGCTGATTAAAAACAAAGTGAAATAAAATAAAAATGAGTAAGCAAAGGAAAAAGACCAGTGATAGCTACTTTGATGCAAAAGAAGACTTGGGTTCATATTCAGAGCAAGACAATGGACCTGGATTTGGAGCCCAACATGTCAAGGCCAAGAGCTTCCGGTCTGTGAATTCCTCTTCCCTGTTCTTCATGGCTTGAGATGTGTGTGGTTGTTGATGATTGTTGAAATTGCAATTTAAAAAAAAAATTAACTTTTTAGAAAATAAGCTCCACCACCCTTGTCATCCTCTCTCTGGGCCAGTCTCCTCACCTCTGTGATGAAGGCATCAGCCTTCTAAGTTCTAAGTCCCTCCCAGCTTGGATGATCTCATCATCATCTTTGGGGTTCGAGGAAGGCTTGATTAGGCAAGTAGTTGAGCTTGGAAGGCATTTACCCATCAGTAAATTGTTCCAGATGTGAACAGAGGCGCTCAAAGAGCCCACTTTCCCAAAGTAATGTGGGCACAAGACATCCAGCCAAATCTCCAGAGAGCAACAGATGCTCCACAGCAGGGTCCCAGGAATCCCCCAGAGTGCTGTGTAAGCCAGATTATTCCCAATTCCCCTCTCATGCAGAAAGCTGTTCCACTCATTCACTGCCCAGCAGACCTGCACTAATAGCATGGTGGCGGATTCCTGTCCAGCAGCCTTATGCCATGTTTAGGATCTTATGGGTCCTCAGTGACCACTTCCAGGTCCCCAGGTCAGTGCCTGCGTGCTGCTCCCCCTTTTCCCCTCTCCTCCACTGGGGTCTGACTGCCCAGCATCTGTGCTCACAGCCCAACATTTGAAGTATTTGAAACTCAATTCTTGACTACACATAGCAACAAATGTCCACTCTAAAACAAGATAAAGATGATAAAGGTGAAGGACAAGGCAAAATCAGATGCCAAAACCTCTGCTAGATTTAAATGTTTTTGATTTATAAGCTCACTAATGAACCTGTTCTAACTCAATTTAGAAACTATCCCACAAACCTTGGGATTCCATGGAACAATCTTTGAAAAGCCAGTGTGCAGGACAAGATTTTAAGGATTTTGATACCACTCTTCTGATGGCTTCCCCATTCTGGGAGCATCTTCTTTTTTTTATTATTATTATTATAGTAACTTTTTATTAACAGAATCCATGCCAGGGTAATTTTTTACAACATTATCCCTTGCACTCACTTCTGTTCCAATTTTTCCCTCCCACCCTCCACCCCCTCCCCTAGATGGCAAGCAGTCCTATACATGTTAAATAAATTACAGCATATCCTAGAAACAATATGTGTCCAGATCCAAACAGTTTTCTTGTTGCACAGGCAGAATTGGATTCAGAAGGTAAAAATAACCCGGGAAGAAAAACAAAAATACATTCATTTTCTGGGAGCATCTTCACACCACCTTTGGTTATTGGGACTCTTTTACTGTTTAGTCATCAACAACAGCACATAGTTAGGGCAAAAGGGTGGAGCCATTGTTCAAGGCCTGGATCAATCCTTCTCATGAAAGCTTTGGGTATACCATGGATGTCTTTTGGAGAGGACTGGAAGTCACCCAGTCACACCTCCCTGAGAATGAATTATTCCATTTCAAAGTCACAATTGATTGAGAACTGGAGACGCCCTTCATACTGTGTCTGTAACAGGTATCCTGGATCCTAGAGTAAGGTAATATTTAAAATCTACTTCTTGGGAGCAAGTGACTGAATGAAATGAAAAGCAAATGAATGAATTAAAAAAGATACATGGTTATGCTGCTGTGTGCAATGCATTGGATACTAGGAATATAAATAACAAAAGACTGACTAACTTCAAGGAGCTTGAACTCTTGGGAGACTGAAGGCATATAGTGGTGGCCTGGAATGGAGGGGGTGACAGTTAATCTCTAGGATGGAGAGGCTGGGCCACAGAGCAGACAGCTGACATGGCAAGGATGATCGATTTGATTGATGTGCCCAAAGCAGGGGGTGGAAAATATTGAAGAGCCAGGGTTGGGGGCAGGGATTGATGAGGACAGCCCAAGGACTGACAAGCCCAAAGGAATAGCTAGATAGAGAGGAGAGACAACCATAGCATAGATAAAAGTGAGCTCACATCCCCGGAAGGAGAAAGCCTACGCTTGCTCCTCCTGTTAGGAGCCACTCAGGGGTAAAGGTCATTATGGTTTTCCACATTCTCATCCACGAGAGATGAGCAGTAGAGCCTATGATCACATGGCCTCAGGAGAAAAGGGAGCCAGGGACTGAACCTATGGTTGTTGTTAGTATCGGGAACTCCTGAGTGAAGGAACTCCCTCTGCCTGTACGGGTCAGCACCTCCTCTGCTGCTCAGTCTTACAGTGACTTAGAGCACTGAAGATTGGGGGATGACACAGGGTCATACAGCCATCAAAGATAGAACCTCAGTCTTTCTGGAAGGACACAAGAGAATTAACCTGTTCTATATAAATCCAGAGCTTGAGTTCCTGAGTCCCAGATTTCCTGCCTGTGACGAGGAGGGCTCCTGTCTGCAGAGACATCTTTGGGGGAGTCATGACAAGGCAACAGTTCGTTGGGGTGGATCATCAGTGTGTCATGGCAGCCAGAGGAGCAGGCGTATTCATCAAGAGAGGTGACATCATGTTCAGGAATAGACCTGATATTGGTCCATTGCTCTGGCCCAGACCACCTCTCATTCCATCCCACTGCCATGCTTGAGCAAGGCCACTGGTAAAATGTAGCTGGCCACCAGAGGGTGCCCAGAACAGAGGGCCCATGGGTCCATGGCATGTGGTGTCCAGCAGCAAGAACAAGAGATGTTGAGCCTTGTAGAAAGGAAAATCTGTCCGGGAAAGAGCCCTGTCTGCCATGAAAAAGAAGGATCTGATGGGTTCCATTTGGTACCCACGGCCAGAACTCAGAGCAATGCCAGAAAGTGGCAAAGAAGCACATGTGGACTGATGTCGGAAAACCTCCTCGTAGTCAGAGCTGTCCTGGAGTACACCTGGCTGTCATGGGAGGCGATGACTGGGCACAGGCTGGATGACCACTTTCGGGTATGTTGAAGGAGGGGTCCTTTTTCAGGCTTTGATGAGACTAGTTGACCTTTGAGATTCCTTCCAGCTCTGAAATTCTGCGATTCCATGATCACCCCAACTTCATAAAAGAGTCTCTAAGAGACAGAGCAGTCAGCACTCCCTGCCAGACTTTATTCCTTCCCAGCAGGTAACCCCCATTTTCCAGTCTCCTCGCGGAGCTGCATGTGCCGCTGCCCAACTCCAGAGAATCCCGGACCGTCCCACAGCCCACAGCTCCCACTCATTCTGGATCCGCCCAGACAGGCTCCGATTCCAGGCACTTCTTTTCATGATAATTCTCTGCATCTGGTTCATTTTGCTTCTATCCATCTCAAGACTGGCAACTTCTAATGTCTCAGGTGTAGATATTCAATTACTTACTAACAGACCAGACAAAGAATCAAATTGAAACTGTAAAACATTTAACTGGAACTGAAAGGTACAGCCTAGGAACCGGGAAGCCACAGCACAACCATTGCTGAACCAGGGTGAGCTCGTCCCCTTCCCACGTGAGCAATTTGGGAAATCAAAAGTCCTCCCAGCTTCCGCACTCCAACGGGGAAGGCAGGTGCACGGCCAAAGGGAAGGAAACGGCCTCCAGCGAACGGCCACGTCAGCGAAATTCACTTGCAGGCTCCCCGAACAAAACTAACCTCCAAGTGTTAAATTACTTTTCATTAAGCAGGTTACTTCATCCTCTCTCGCTCGATTTTTGTTTTGCTTTATTGTGGGCCTTTGGTTCTGCCCTTGACAAAGCCCACTGGGGAGTGAGCCCAGTGGGCTACCAGACCTGCTCCCTTGCCGCCACCACCCCTGCACATCTGTTGAGATGCTCCATCGCAGCCTGTTTTGCAGGGTCTCCTGGGATCCCAGAGACCACCAACACGGCCTCCGAGGCCTCTGCAAATGATCACTGCCTCTAAAAGAAAACCCCTGCTCAGCCCAAATTCTCACACCCTAATTCCAAGCATCGCTACAGGCACCCTTCTTGTGGGAAAAAAAAAAAGTCCTGCGAACTTGTCAACGGTGAGATCGCCGAGGGGCCAGCACTAGAGAAAGGTCCTGCTGTCCTGAGGGCCTCAGGGTTCACTGACCACCTGCCTGTCCTTCACCTGAGACTTGTACTATGGAAGGGAAAGTCCATCCCCAGCTTCTGTGGGTCCTCGGCCTTCCTCCCCTGGGGTAGGAACGCCCCAGATGGCCACCAAGGGACTGTGGTCCAGGGAGGCAGCCCTGGGCATGACACTCCGGGGGGAGCCCTAAAGAGTGGGGGGAGCAGGAGAGGGGGCTCGATCGGGGGCCAGAGTAGCAGACACTTAGCTCCAGCCCCAAGGCCTAAGCCAGGCAGGGAGGGGGAAGGCGCAGGGCACAGCCAGCGGAAGCACCTTCTCTTCCCCATTAAGTGCTAATTGGCGGGTATTCCTGACGGGATTCTCAGCAGAGCTGAGCTGGGCACTCGCCTCCACGCAGCCAAGCCCTCGCTGCTCCCCCGGCGGAGCTGCCCAATTCGGCATCTCCCCGGTAATTGGAGGCCACCGCCCATCAGCCAGTTGGAAGCTCACTAATGAAGCGAAATAGGTCCGGCCGGGCTCCGGCGCCCAAAGGGAAGGCACCTTTGGCCAGCTGACGTTTCCCTCCACATCACCTCACTTCTCCACACACAGTCGGCCCTCCGGCCCTTCCTGGCCTCCAAGCCAGGGCTGGCTTCCAGGGGGAGGCTCTGTCCCCCCCGACTGACCAAAGAACTGGCGCACTGTCATCACGGGGCGGCCGGGAGCTTGGCCTCAGTGGGACTACAGAGCTCTGGGCCCCCACTCCCTCCACAGACTCCATCCTCGGGAGCTTCCAAATGCTGCGGCCTTCCAGCCCCGTCAGGAGTGTTCCCTACAGCATCCCTAGTACCCCGATAGCAGCTGAGTCCTCCACAAAATCTATTAGACAATTCACAGTAATTAGCTTTTACAAATGGCTATTTGCTAAGAAAGGGCAGCTAGGTGGTGCCATGAGTGCTTGCCCATTCTGGTGTAAGGAATGACTCATCTGGCTTCAGGCAGTGTGCTCCTGGCCAGTCACTTTCCTCTCTCTGCCTCAGCTTCCTCATCTGTAAAATGAACTGGAAAAGGAAACAGCCAGCTCTGCAAAGAAGACCCTAAATGAGGTCATATACAATGAGTCTGATACAATTGAAAAGGACTGAGCCACAAGTTTACTCATAAAAAATATAGTAAGAATCAAAATATCAAACTTTTGAAACCAGGAACGGCACCTCCTCTACTACCTTGGCACCTGGGGAGGCTGGATTCAAACTCCTTGCCAAGTTCCCTTCTCGGTATGGCACGGATACCACGTGAACTATTTCTTTACATCTAAGGTGGGGAATCTCAATCATTCAGTGCTTTCTCAAGTGGGCTATCTCAGTCACCAGTGCACTCCCAAAATGGGGGATCTCAGTCATTCAGTGCCCTTCTGAAGTGGGCTATCTCAGTCACCCAATGCATTCCTAAAATGGGGCATCTCAGCCATTCTGTGCCTTTCTTGAAGTGGGCTATCTCAGTCACCAGTGCACTCCTAAGATGGGGGATCTCAGTCAGTGCTCTTCTAAGGTGGGGGATCTCAGTCACTCACTGTCCTTCTAAGGTGGGGGGGGATCTCAGTCACTCACTGTCCTTCTAAGGTGGGGGGGGGGATCTCAGTCACTCACTGTCCTTCTAAGGTGGGGGATCTCAGTCAGTGCCTCTGCCCTCTCTAATCCGAGGCAAGGATCACGGACCGACTTCACCGGGTGCTCCAGCCACAGGGCCTAGCAAGCTTTTCAAGCTCACAAATTTGTAGCCTGGTTCAATCCATTTTTCACGCTCATTCACTTAAGATTAACAAAAGAAGAATAGACTCTAGATCACAAGACGTCATCCAGTCGATAAATGGGCAAAGGATGTGAACAAAGAAAAAACTCTCCGAGCCATCAACAATAATAGGGGAAATCCAAGTCACTGATAACTAAACAAAGGCAAACTAAAAGAAAATGGATTCCAATTAGCTTCGTGCCCGTCAGAGCGACAAAGACGGCAAAAGAGGAAAATGGCAAATAAGGGCCGGAGAACAGGAAAAGAAGCCCCCAGCGCCTGGGGCGGAGCTGCTCATCGGAAAGCCCTTCAGGACCCTGCCCCAAAGTCACCGATCTGCCGCCCGGCGCCCTGCCCACGGCTGCTCTGCACCCCAAAGAGCTCGAAGGAAGGGATCCTCATTATATCTGCGCTAAACGAGGCGCCCCAGAGCCCAGGGCAGCGGCCCCGGGAGCGGAAGAAGGGAGTTTGAATCCGACCTCCCGCCCTTCCTGGCTCCGGGACCGTATAAAAGGAGCATAATAATGGTAGCTCCCTCCCAGGGTTTTTGCCAAGCCAGACAATTATGAAGTGCTTAGCACTGCACCTGGTATATAGTAGGTGCCAAATAAATACTGGCTTTTACTGAGGCAGTAGGAGGGAGAATCAATCCTTGTACAGATTTTTTAAAATAAAAAAAAGTCTTTTCTTTTTAATTTTTAAAAAGAAGAAACACAGTGAAGGCACGAGACACGCTGGCCACCGTGTGGTCAGAGGAGAAAAGTGGCCATGCTCAGAAGAAGGCGCTTCTTCCCCCGAGCTGAGCCATCCCCATCCTCCAAATAAGGAGGCTGGGAAAGGGCCCCTGTCCTTGCCCTTCTGGAAGCAGGCTCCCCGCTCCCAACAAGCAGGGAATCCTGTGCCCCCCCCCAAGGACGGCCCTGCCACCGGACCCAGGAGGAACTAAGGAAAGTGGACAGCAGCCCTGCAGGACACACCCCCTCCCCCTCAGGCTAGGTCTGGGCCCCCCCCCAGGACATCCCTGTCCCCCAGACTGACAGCAGCCCTGCAGCACACACCCCCTTCCCCTCAGGCTAGGTCTGGGCCCCCCAGGCCCTGACCCCCAGACCAACAGCAGCCCTACAGGACACACCCCCTCCCCCTCAGGCTAGGTCTGCCCCCCCCCAAGGACATCCCTGTCCCCCAGACTGACAGCAGCCCTGCAGGACACACCCCCTTCCCCTCAGGCTCGGTCACTGGCCTTCTCACTGACCCTGGAAGATCCCTGACCATTCCTGCTTCAACACCACTAGCTTCTCCCCTCCAGACCCAAACCCCCCTTGAGGACCAGCTGAAGACCCCTCCTCCAGGAAGCCCGCAGAAATCCCTTCCACTGCCAAGGGCAGTGTCCGGCTGGGGGGGGGGCACTCATTCATATGAAGGCTCGTCCTCTGGGGACCCCCGGCCGCCTGCACCCCACACCTAGCACCCGGCAGTCAGCCTGTGGACTAGTGAGTGTGGGGGGAGTGGGAGAAGTGGGTGCACGGGTTCTGCCCCCAATAAATCCAAGTCCGGGTTGTTGGGGTCTCCAGGGGCCGTCGGTGCCTCTGATGTGGCGGCTTCTCCGGGGACCCCCGAGGGAAGAAGGCGTCCCAGGGGAAGGGCACCCACCCTGGGGGGCAGCAGCTGACCCTGGAGGACCAGGAGCAAGTTCCAAGGACAGGATCCATTCCCACCAGGCCCAAAATGTCCAGCTGACTTGGGGCTTCCAGGGAGGGAAAGAGGGAGCACCGAGCTGGGGGAAGGGGTGGGGCACAGGGACAGAGCAGCCCTCCCACGGGGGGACAGTGTGCGGAAGGACCCTTTCCCAGGGTGCTGAGGGCCTCCCTGGCACGGTGCTGGGAGCAAGGGCCCACTCCTGAACCCCTCCTGGGAGGGGGGAGCAGGGCTAAGGCATGGATGGCATCAGTGCAGGGCTCGGGTGGGTATTTTAAAGGGCACCCTCAGCAAGCCCCATTGCCATCCTTCCAAGGAGAGGTATCAAGAGGCCCAATGCACAGTGTTGGGCCCCAGACCCTTACTGGCCAGGGGCCCCCAAAAAGTGGGGATCATTGGGCCCCAGACCTAGCTGGGGGACCCCAAAAAGTGGGTATCATTGGGCCCCACACCCCCAGGGGCTCCCTGTAAAGTGGGGATCATTGGGCCCCAGATCCCCACAGGGACCCTGTAAAGTGGGGATCATTGGGCCCCAGACTCACTGGGGGACCCTGTAAAGTAGGGATCAGAATGTCCCCGGGCCAAATGATTCCTGGGGGCCCATAAAAGTTGTATTTGTTAGCAAGGTTCCATCCTGTGCTCACTGGGCTTTGTAGTCGGGTATTTCCGGGTGACCCCCTGCTCCCGGGACCTGAGCCAGCTCCCCCAACAAAGGCAGCAGCCCCGGGCAGCCGGTCCCAGCTTCTCTGGCTAGGAGTGACCTACGACCCGAGGCTGAAGCTCCCTCCCTCAAGGTGGGCCCAGACTGGCCGCCCAGGGCAGAGCTCTCGGGGCCCCCTGGACACTCTGGGGAAACTCCAGGAGGGAACACGGGGGAGAATGTTAGAGAAACTTGGGAAACACGTTCATATGGTTCAGGGTCAAGGGTCATGGGAGACCACTTACATTCTGAGGGCTAAAAAGGTGGGTTATGATCAGCAAGGCTTTATTAAGGCCTGGAAGGGGGCAGGGTCCTCGGGGAGGATAGAGTGGGAAGGGGCCACTGCCCCGCTGGGTGGGGAAGGGGGGGACGGGAGGGCGCAGGGATGGACGCGGACTTGCCTTTGGACATGTTGCCTTGGGAGGGTTTCCAGGCTGGGGTGCCCACAGGCCCAGGGCGGGTGGGGGAACCCCCCAAATCACATGGTCATCTGCCACCACAGGACCCACGCCTTAGGGACTGCTCGCCTTAAAGGTCGAGAATGGAACAACCAATTGGGGAAAAAAGGCCTTAAGCGACTCAGCTCGGGTATTAAAATCAATCCCGGGCGCGGAGAACGGGGCCTCCCGGAGAGCCAGGGCCGTCGCCGGGGCCTCACTGCGAGGGAGGCCGTCCTGGCTCCCGCCTGGGCCACAGGGGCCTCGGGACCGGGATGGCACGGCTGCCTCCTTCCGGGGGTCCTGGGGGACAACCCCGGCTGGTCTGGCAGGGGCTCTTCGACCTGGCCACCTTCCACGGAGCCCTCCTCTCCTCCTCTCCCTGAAGGATCCCTCTCTGGCCCCTCCTTCCCTCACCCCAAACTTTTATTGGTCTGCCGTTTTGCTCCAGCAGGCGGACCCCTGGGCCCTGTTCACCAGACCGGTGACTTGCAGGGGGTGGGTGGAAGGGCCCAGAGTCCAGGGCCCTCTGAGGGAGACAGGAGGGAAAGGGGGCCCGTCCCCCCCTGCGGGAGCTCACTGCGGGACCCGCGTCCCAGAAACGGGAAAGCGCGCCTGGGAGCCAGCCAGGGCCAGACTCAGATGGCTGAGAGCCCCGACTTCGGGCGGAGGCCAGACCCTGCTGGACCCGTCCAGGGAAAGGGGCCCTCACCCGCCCAGGCCCAAACCCTGGGGACAGTCTGGGCGTCCGAGCTCTGACTCCGTCCCGCGCTGGATGGTGACCCCAAAGGCGCGGCCGGCCCGGGCCCAGCGGGCCGAGGGGCGGCCAGGAGGACCCGCTCTGGACGTCCCTGACTGGGGGGCGGCAGCCGGGGCTGCTGGGAAGCTCCGGCTCGTGTCGGGAGCATTTCCTACCTCACAGGCGCCGTTGCCACCTGCAATTAAGGGAAATCGGATCCTGGTTCGCCTTCTAATGTTATAATTACCTCTTTGGAATAACCCTCCAGGTGCTCAAATACCACAGCGAAAATTAATTCAAAGGGGGAAATAAAACTGAAGGGAAATCGGCGAGGAAAAACACCCGTCTCGCCTTTCGTTCCGACGAATCCCGGATGGCCCGGCCTGGGCGCCGAGAATACCCGGGGGCAGGGCCAGAGGCAGGAGGCCTTCCCGCCACCCGGCCTGGGCCAGCAGGGAAGGGCCCGAAGGCCAAAGGCGGAGGGGGAGGAGAGACTGAGATGGGCAGACGGGATCAGAGATGGAAGGAGGGAGGGAGACAGAGCAAGAAGAATGGGGGGGAGGGAGGAGGGGAAAAGAGACAGAGGGGGGAGAGGGGAGGGAGAGAGACAGAGACAGAGACAGGGGGGGAGGGAGAGAGGGAGGGAGACAGAGACAGAGACAGAGATGGGGGAGGGAGAGAGGGAGGAGGAGACAGGCAGAGATGGGGGGAGGGAAAGAAGAAGAACAGAGATAGGGAGAGAGGGAGGGAGGGAGACAGAGACAGAGATGGGGAGGGAGGGAGGGAGACAGAGACAGAGACAGAGATGGGGGAGAGAGGGAGGGAGGGAGAGACAGAGATGGGGAGGGGGAGGGGGAGAGAGACAGAGACAGAGAGGGGGAGGGAGGGAGGGGGGGAGGCAGAGCGGGAGGGAGGAGGGAGACAGAGACAGAGACAGAGATAGGGGAGGGGGAGGGAGGGAGACAGAGACAGAGATGGGGGGGGAGGGAGGGAGACAGAGACAGAGACAGAGATGGGGGAGAGAGGGAGGGAGGGAGAGACAGAGATGGGGGAGGGAGGGAGGGAGGGAGACAGAGACAGAGACAGAGATAGGGGAGGGAGGGAGGGAGGGAGGGAGACAGAGACAGAGGGAGGGAGGGAGGAAGACAGAGACAGGGATGGGGGAGAGAGGGAGGGAGGGAGACAGAGACAGAGATGGGGGGGAGGGAAAGCAGAGACAGGATGGGGGAGGGGGGAGGAGACGGGCAAAGACAGAGATGGGGGAGGGGAGGGAGGAGAGACAGAGAGGGGGGTGGGGAGGGGAAGAAAGGAAGAAGGAAGGGGGAGAAGGAGGGAGAGACAGAGACCGACAGAGAGAAAGGGGACAGAGAAAGAGACCAGAGAAAGAAATCCTGGTAGGAGGCAGGTTTGGGAGAGATGATCCATCTCAGAGGAGCTGCAGGAAAGCTCCTACTGCTCAGAAATACAATGGAAAACTCCAGGACTCCATTGTTTAAGTGCCTGTTGGGGCCCAGTGCTGGGGTAAGTGCTGGGGTACAAAGAAGGGAGGGATAGACCCTGCTCCATCCACACAGGTAGAGCCGGGGGCCACCCCCCCAGGCAGCCCCCCATAAGCCAGTGGCCACCCCCCCCAGGCCGCCCCCCCTGGGCCGGGCTGGCTCCCAGCCTCTCGGCAGCCACGGAGTCACTGACCAGGGAAGGCAGGTTACCCCGACAGAGACACTGTCTCCACACCGGGAGGTGCAGGGGGCAGGACCAAGAGCCCGAGCTGCCTCCTGCTTTTAGGGATGCAATTACAAGCAGCATTTAGGGCAGAGCCGGATGGGGGCCCAGTGAGATCCCGCCCCATCTCCAGGTCAGGCCGGCCCTGGGCAGCTGGGAGCCACATCCCGGGGTCCTCCTGCCCCATTCCCGGCAGCCCCCAGGGCCATCCCAGCCTGCCCCAGCCCTGATCCCCAAGGGAGGCCCAGGGCTTACCCAGGGCCAGCCTCACCCTCTGGGTGGGGGTCGGGAGGCAGCCTGGGCTCTTGGGGGCGTTGGGGAGGAGCCTCTGGTCGCCCTCTCCCTCCTGAGGACCCTACACAGCGCGCCCCCGAGTGTTTTCTTCCCCTCCACGCCCGTGGAAAGAGCCTGGACCATTTCCTCCTCCTTCTGCCCCGATGAGGAGGGGCCCTGCCCCAGGTGCTGAAACCAGGTCTCCCTTCTCGATCCATCAGGGTGATGGGGGAGACAAGGAGCCCTTGGACAGCTCCCAGGCCTGTGACTGCCAGGACCAGCGCTCAGCCTCCCATTCTGAGCAGCCCAGTCCCGGGCCATTCATAGCCCCAGGACCCTGGGGCTTCCCCGAAGCGCAGAGTGAGCCCAGGGCAGCAAAACACGAGGGGACCCAGGAACGTTCCCTTGCTCCTGACCAGGTTACCTCCTTCCCAAGGGCTCTTCCCTTGAGGCCCTTGAGTTTGCTGGGGAAAGCAAAAGTAGGTCTACAACATTATAGACTCAACTCCTCTCTCTCTCTCTCTGTCTCTCTCTGTCTCTCTCTCTCTGTCTCTTTTCTCTTGTGTGTGTTCTCTCTGTTTTTTCTCTCTTTGCCCTGTTCTCTGTTGTCTCTCTCTCTCTCTCTCTCTCTTCTCTCTGTCTCTGTCTTTCTTTCCCTCTTCTCTGTCTCTCTTGTTCTCTGTCTCTCTTGTGTGTGTCTATCTGTCTCTGTTCTCTGTCTCCTTTTCTCTCTTGTGTTCTGTCCTGTTCTCTGTGTGTTCTCTTCTCTGTTCTGTCTCCCCCTCTGTCTTTCTCTGTCTGTCTCGCTCTTCTCTCTCTCTCCCCCTCTTTCTCTTTCCCTCTCTTCTCTGCTCCTCTGTTCTGTCTCTCTCGTTCTCTTCTCTGTCTTCTCTTATCTCTCTTCTTCCCTGTGTGTCTCTGCCTGTGTGTGGCTTCTGTCTCTGTCTTCTTCCTTTCTCCTTGTGTGTCTCTGTCTCTCTGTCTCTCTGTGTGTGTTCTCTTCCTGTGTCCTGCCCCTCTGTTTTCTCTGCCCTGTCTCTGTCTCTGTCTCTCTCCTCTCTTCTCTCTCTTTCCCTTTCCTCTCTCTTTCTCTCTTCTCTCTCTCTCTCCCTCTCTCTTTCTCTCTTTCCCTCTCTCTCTGTCTCTGTCTCTCTCTGTCTCTGTCTCTCTCTCGGTCTCTCTGTCTCTGTGTGTGTCTCTCTGTCTGTGGGTCCCAGCAATGGGCCAAAGTTTGGTGGTGCTCAGTCAGAACAGTGACTCCTGGGAAAGGCCTCCCTGCAGCATCCATCCAGCTTCCCGGCACAACTTCACAGACCCTGGGCTCGGGCTCCATCTCTGGTCCACGTGCTCGGGTAAGTCCGGGTGACCTCAGCATCGGCTCCCTCCTGAACCAAAGCTCTGTGTAGCCGAGGGTCCCGAGTCCCTCACACCAGCCCATGGGCAGCTCCCAGAGGAAAGACATAAAGACCCTGGAACTCTCTGGGATATTATGAAGCCCTTGTGAAAGAGCATCAACACGAGGACCGGGCACGAGGACGGCCCTGCCCGCCTCCAGAGAGCACATGGGAACGGCTTCCCTTTATATCATGGCTAATTTAGGAATATGTAAATATAATTGTCGTTTGGTCCCCCCCCCCCACTTCCTCAGGGAAAGAAAAGAAGGGAGGGAGAGAATACAGACCTGAGAATAAAGAAAACTGAATTTTTTTAAATGTACCTTCCATTTGCTTCTTGACATTCGAGGCCCACCAAGTCTGCCTCTGCTTCCCTTCTAAGTCGTCTTGGGGAGGGTCTGAATGGGCACCAAAGGTGGCCACCCCCCTCAGGCCCCCCAGGGACCAGCCCGTTGAAGTTGTTGATAGCCTCCTTTTTAAAAAATGCCCGTTTTTCTGGGGTCCAAGGCAGGGGCCCTCGACGGGGGGGGCTGGGTGGCCTGGGGGTGGGAAGACAGTGTCGCTGGGCCGCCCCTGGCTCTCCAGGAGACAGCTGGGGATGGGAAAGGGACAAGCCGGACACAAAAGGACTGGGCTCCAGGGAGGCAGGCCCCCTCCACCTCCCCACTGGCATGCGTGGGCATTGTTGGAGCCCCAGCTGCTCATTGGGCACTTCCTCCGTGCTGTAGGTCGGGGGGGCGCTGCGGCATTGGGCTAGAAATTTTGAGAAGCCATGTGGAGCCCCAGGATTTCGCCCCCAAACAGACACCAGTCTGGCTCACCAAGATTTTCTAAAGGGGGAAAGGGCCGCAAACAGCGATATTCATCCGCTCTGCTGTGTCCTCTGTTGGAAACTGCAGCGACGCCCGGCTTTTATCATGGGAAACAGGGGTGGGATGTGAGGGTGCTGGGCGGGGATCATAGGAAACAGGGGGGAAACCTGGGAAAGGGCGGAGGCAAAGGGAAAAAGAACGGAAAGAACCACTCACAATGAATAGTAATAGTGCAACAAGGATCCATTTTGAGAGACTTCATGACTCCGTCGCCCAATGACTCACCACAATCCAAGGTGTGAAATCCCCGGAAACTACGGACTCAGAGCGGGGCCTGGCCCTTTCTTTTTCCTTTTTGTTTCGGGCCCGGATAGGGAATCCGGGACCCCATGGGTTCCCGCATACCCCCAGTCTTGGCTGCAGTGGGGTGGGGGAGAAGAATCGGAACCAAAAGTAAAATGTTGTTTCCACAAAGGGGATGCGGCGGCTTCGCTCTCCAGTGACCAGCACCAGGGATCCGCCTGTGCCTGGGCTCCGTCCTTCCTGCTGGCTGCCCGGGCCGCTGGCTGGGCTGCCGGGAATAGCCCGGAGATGGCCGGTCCCGCGACTCTGACTTAGGGAGAGATGCTGTTCACATGAAGAGGTGATGCCCGCTGGATGCTCAGCCGAGGGCGACTGGAAGGAGCTTGGAGAGGCTGCTTTTGAGGGGAGAGAAAGGGTTTCCCTGCTGAAGTGCAGTGAGCAGCGGTAGGTAAGTAGTGGGGGCCAAGCCCACCCAGCAGAATCAGGAGTTACATGGTGGGGGCCAAGCCCAGGAAGTACATAGTAGGGACCAAGCGGGCCAAGCAGAACCGGGAGTTACGTGGTGGGAGCCAAGCCTGGGGAGCAGACCTGGGAGTGACGTGGGTCAGGGGCACGTCCTTCCAGCTTCCTGCGTGCCCACCTCCGTGTCACAATAGAGATGGAGAATGTCAGAAAGAGAGGTCCAAGTTCATGTGGCTGCTGGGCCATATTTGCCATTTGAGCACTGAACATAGTATCTACAGCGAGAATAACAATAACCTGCAGAAGGAGGAGCTTTGCTCCCCCCATATCGCTCCCCCCACTGCTCAGCATTAATTACCCTGCGAAGTTCATTTGGAGTCTCAGTATCACCTCAAGGACAGCTTCTCATTCTCATTCTGTGCGTTCGGGTAAGAACGGCTGCTACTGACGGGCCTTTAGCTTGCCAGTATTCTCTCATTTTAACCTCACAACTCTGAGAGTTTGGTGCTCTTATGAGCTGCACTTTGCAGAGGAGAAACTGAGATAAAGGTAAAGTGGTCCTTCCAGGGTCTCACAGCCAGCCAATGTCTACAGCCAGGCTTTCCAACTTTGAGCCGGGGCCCCTTTTCTCGGCACTCCCTGGCCTTTTTGGCATTTATTAGTAAATGGGCTGACCCCGGAAACAATGGTCATAACCATTTATGACCTACAGGTGTCCTCAGGAGAGGCTGCTGGTGTGCAAACGCTGCCCCCTCCATGGTGTGTGACCTCATCGGTGGCTCAGGTGAGAGGGGGCTGTGTAGGTCCCCCCCCCCGCCGCGGGAGGTATTCCAGGACCCTGACAGAGTCTTCCCCGAGAATCCAGCCCTGAGAGGGAGAGCAGGCCGTGGAAGAAGTGGACTCACCCAGCCCATGAGCCACAGGAGTCCGCCTCAGATCCCAGGCCTCTGCAGCCCCTCCCTAGGGTCTGGGATCCCAGGAGTCAGCAGACCCCCACCTTTGGATAATATGTCCGGGGAGGGGCAGACAAGAGGGGGAGACCTGGGTCTCTGCCCCAGAAGGCATTCCTTCCAGACCCCGCAAGGAGGATTCTTTCAGGGTCTCTGGGGCCTGACCCCCCAAGCCCTCCCTCCTGCCCCATGGGTGGGATATAAGCCAAGGATTCATTCAACATTCCTATGCTCCCCCAATTCAAGGCAGGCAGAGGACAGGAGTAAATGGCCCCACAGCCAGAGGCTGGTCTGACCCTCTCCCTGACAGACCCCCACCCTGACCCAACTTCTCCATTCTCTGGTGCTGGGGGTGTCCTTCAGGATCAGTGCCAAGGGGACATCCTCTGCTCCACAAATGGCCAAAGCAGAGAGGGAGGGAGCAGGACAGTGACTTAGGGATAGAGTTAAATCAGCTGTGGCCTAAACTGAGCCTCCCTGCCTCCCGAGCAGGGAGACTTAGGGTGGGCAATGCCCTCCCTATTAGCCCCGGGAGTCTTCGGCAGCCAAACTCCTCGAGACATTCTGCCCCTTCCTGGGCACATGCGCCCAACAGCCTTCTAAGGAAGAAGCCCACGACATAAAGTTGGCTACCTTGGTGGCCCAAAGGGGCCCCATCTCGTCCCAGCCCCAAATCGTTGTGGCTGCCGATTCCTTGGGCCACCTGCCTCCTTTACTTCCCGGTCAGGGGCCACCAGCCTGCCTGGGAAGGGACGGGTGCTCCTGGGGCCTTCAGTGTCGCTCTGACTGGACACAGGCCTCTGTCCATGGACTACGCAGAGCTTCCCTTAGAAAGAGGGGTTTCCATGGTAACGGCAGACCGAGCCCAGGTGCCGGGCAACGCGGCCCCTCCGCCCAGCAATGCGGCTCCCTTTTATCCCCGTCTATTTATAGCCGAGAATAATTAATCTGCACACATCTCATCCTCGGCTGATTAACACAAGGTCTCATTATCCCTGGCCCTTTGATTCCAACTATTCTGTCACCTTCGGGTAATTCCCAAGTCCCACTGCTGAGCCCCGGCGGGCAGAGAGGCGGGAGGACGAGCTCCGGACCTCCCGGGTGCTCCTACGGCCGCCCGGTCCTCGGGGCCGACGAGTTCCGAACTGACGTCAGAAACGTCCCCGCGTCCTCCTGTGGCCGCCGGGCCCCTCGGACCCATGCTGAAAACGTCCCCGCGTCCTCCTGTGGCCGCCAGGCCCCTCGGACCCATGCTGAAAACGTCCCCGCGTGCTCCCGTGGCTGCCGGGCACTCGGGGCGACCCCGGAAACCCCCGGCTGCCAGGTACCGGGGCCACAAAGCGCCCAAGTCCACCAAGAAGCCCCGTGGCAGCCTCAGATGACCACGGCGAGCCCCAGGAGAGCAGGGCCAGATGGGGCGCGGAGCTGCCAGCCTTCTCTGGGAAGCTGCCCCAGAGCCCAGGCTGAATTTAGAATCTGGCCATTCTTCATCCACTTGGTTTTCCTGTGTGCATGGTCACACCAAATGCTTTGGAGTCGTTTAGAGCTCTTCCAGGAGGTTCCCTAATGTTCTAAGGTTTGACACACTCAGCATAATGTTAAATGCAAACAGAAGCATCTGGAGGACGTGACCATCCCCAGACAACCTCACTTCTCCTTGGGGTCTGTGCTTTGCCTCCTTCACTGTGGCGAACACCGTTGGTGAATATAGGTAGCAGAGGGTCAGCAAGGTGATCCTGAAGTCAACGGGGTCTGAGTTGGATTCCTGCCTCTGGGGCATTTTGTAATGGAGTCTCTGACTCAGGCTACTCCTCTGTGAAATGGAGATCTCATCTACCTTACAGGGTTGTTGGGAAGATCAAGCAATAAGACACATAAAGAGCTTTTCCAACCTGGAAATGCTGGCTATGATCATAACTAATTTTGTGCCTCAAGTCTCTGATCAGGGAAGGTTCAAACAGGGCTCGCTCTATTCCTCTATTCTCAGCGATGTTAAATAGTTGTAGTTGGGAAGAACACCTTGCTGGAAGAGAACTGTGGATGCCCCTGAGTCAAATGTTTCCTCGTGGGATCGCTGAGGTCCCAAGGAGCTCTTTGGAAGTGCTCATGGGCACCATATCTCCAGGGAGCATGGCTCTGGGGAGGAAGGAGGTGTCCACTCGGCGACCAGCTTTGGGCTCCCTCTCGGAGAATTCTCCGTATTGTCCAGTCATCTGGCTGAGAGTGAAGATGTGCTTTGCGATAAAGTGCAGTTATGTTCCCCATAAATATTCTCATTGAGGATGTCTCAATCTGTGTGCAGATGATTCTAATGAAAAATATATAAATACAAATGGGAAAGCAGGTTTTTATAGATCCATAGCTACTAATGTTCTCTGGATTAATAAGGTCCAAGATTTTTCCAATTTCCATTTTTATTATCTTGAACTCAAAAAATATCAAGAAATATGAACATTTCTCCATTCCAAGAAAAAGAGAGAAGATTGCATATGAAATTATGACTCTCCACTATCTAGAGGGTTTTTTATTTTAAATGCAATTTCCAAGACTGCCCTGCTTATCAATATTCTTTTCTGAATTTCTTCCTGCTTTCTTCTGTGTATTTTGAAATGATTCATTGCCCAGACTTACCCTCAACTTTCTCCTTCCCCCCTTCAGACCCCTGTATACCGATTCTTCAATGTCTGCACGATCGTGTCCCCCCATGGAGCCCAGATGTCCTCAAGTACGTTCACTCATGTCCAGCTTCTTTTCCGACTTTGTTCATTTAAACGTGGCTCCGGCTTCCTCCCCAAGCATGGCTAGACTGGACTCTAAAGCTGATGGCCCTGTTGCTCTTGCTGGTGAAAAAGTTTGCTTTGGACAAGTTTGCAGAATTTTTCCATCTTTCTCCTCCTTCCTGAGGATTTTCCTCCTTAGATGTCAGAGAAATAACTTAGCTTGACCAAGCTTCTCACTTTGACCAATATTCATCCTCCGCTGGCTCCCTCGGCTTTCTCTCTGGAGTGACGGCTCGCATTCTCTCCAATCATCCTTCTCCTACAAAGGACTGACGTGCCTGACTCCACTGTCTGCTCTCCACTGGTCAGGCGTGTGCACCAGCCTTTCAGGGGGCTCTCCAGCTTCCTCTTTAAAGCTGTTGATTTGCAGAAGTTAAGCTTCAGAAAAAAAGTGATTATTTGACTGTGTCTATATCCTTTCTTCTTGTTTCATCAATAGCTTGTTTAAAAAGGTAAGATGGGGCAGTAGGTGGTGCAGTGGATGGAGCACCAGCCCTGAAGTCAGGAGGACCTCACTTAACACTTCCTAGCTGTGTGACCCTGGGCAAGTCACTTAACTCCAATTGCTTCAGCAAAAACATTGAATTTAAAAAGAGATAAGATCACATTTCAGCTGCATGTGGAGGCTTTTCCCTCATATTTATTCTTCCTCTGAAGTTTGCACTTCTTGATCACTGATCGATTTGCCTTAACAAGCGGAGCCGGTGCTTTGCACAAGCCGCTGATTCAGAAGAGATTCTCCTTCCAAACAACATTTATTTTGAGGTCTCCTAATATTTATCACGAGTGCCACGATCCACAATGACCAACTACTTCATGGAAGGATGTTCTTTGTCGCCTCTAGAGAAAAGCAACTAAACTCCTCCTGCTGCCTTCCCCCAGCCCACAGGCCCCTCTCCTGTTTGTGGAGAGAAGGTCCAGTTTCCTCTCTCAGCACGGCCTCCCCTTTGTCCCTCAGAACAGCCTTGTGAGAGTTTGTAGATAGTCCAGCCATGGAGGGCTTCTTTCCCATGAAGAGGGGGCCCAGGGGACCTTCTGGGGTCCTTCTGATATGCTTTGCTTCATAGGTTGGAAAGGTCAAAAAAATTCATCGTCGAGGGGTCGTTCTTCTGTACTTAACAAGGCTGGTCCCTGGAAAACAGGCTCAGGCTGTTGCCAGGACCCTCCTCAGATCCTCTCGAGGCGGAAGCTTGCACCAGCACAGCCTTAGAGACCCCGAGGTTCCTTGTGTAAGACAGACCTCAGAGCGGGGCTTCCTGGAGCACAGTCTGACACACAGCCTCGATTTTTGAAGAATAGATTTCAAAGACTCAGAGAAAGAACAAGTGGCATCCCGTGGCCTAAAATGCTTTGCAAACTGCCTTTTGGGTGCCTTTTATCTTTATGTCAGAGTTCCTTCCCATTCATCCCCAACCCCCGCTTCAGATCAAAGCTTCTTTTGTGACGAAGGAAAACAAGCATCAGTGGGGAAAGTGACCCGGCATCATGTCTGTGGAACCGCACGCTGTGACGGAAGGTTTGGCTGGTCTTTGGCCCTTCCTGGGTTTTCCCATCCCTTTCTCGGAGTCTGGCATCCTTCTGGAGCATCTCTCTCCCATGGCAGAGTCACCGGGCCTCCCAGTGCCCCCTTTATCACTTGTAAAGGGCTTCCCACCTTGTTCTGCCTTCCCTCGGTCTCTTTAATGGTTTTTTTCTGTGCGATATTTCATGGCCTTGTGTACCATGGCTTTTCCAAGTATCCCCCAGTCACAGGGCGCTCCCCTGCCTCCGGTTCTTTCCTGCCAGAAGGAGTGCTTGTTGTACCGCAAATATGGTGTGACTCTCGGCCTTCGGCCCTGCCTTGAATCCCCAGGATTGTTCTGGGATCACAGACGGGTTCGTCGTTTTTCTCACACAATCCCAAGTCAGAATTCAGAACGGTCGACCCAGTGCACAGCTCCCCCAGCAATGCACCAGCGCGTCTTCCCGCAGCGCCTCCAACATCGACGCTTCCCATCTCTCACCATCTGGGCCGATTTGTATAAGGACCATGATCCTCCAGGCTCCTTTCCTCAGACTGCCCGATCCCCGTGTGAAGCGGCCACCAGCCTGGGCAGCGTCCACTCCAACCGGCTAATCCTTCTCCTTTCAAGCCAGAGCGTCCGGCTCTGCAGTGAGGGCAGCAGCTGCTGCTAAACCTCCGAAGGGCAGAAAACAAATAGCCCAGCCCTCATTGGGAGCCCGCTCGGGCAGCCACTTCCCAACTGGGCACCTGGGGTAACCCCGGTAACTCCTCTCCAGGAGGAGGCCCAGATGGCAGCTCAGGGTGGTGAATTCTGACAAGGTCAAATGACCGAGCACAAGCCTCATGCTGCATGAACCCATGTCCGTCCAGAGGGACCTCTGCGGTAGGAGCCCCAAGGACTTCTCAGCCTCATGCTGTCCCCTGTGCACCAGTGACTCGGAAGGAGACCTAACGGACTCCTCATCAATTAGCAGGAGCCTCCAAAGGAGACCTAACACAGCAGCCGAGCACATTCTCACCACACAGAGAGGTTCTTTCTCAGGCCCCCTTTTCTTTTCCTTTCTTCATATGTCTGTTGGTGAACCCCTCAACTCCCAGAGATTAAGTGGCCATCAGTACTGGAAAACTGCTGAGTCCCAATTCTCTGCTCCCACCAGCCTCACATCCAAGTGACTCTCAGACAGCTCCGCCTGGGTGTCCCTTAAACATCTTTTCCTCAGCATCCAGAACTGGCCTTGCTGCCTTCCCTCTCCTTTTCCTTACTCTCTTTGTTAGGGCCCTACCATCCTTCCGGTCACCCAGAAGGGTCCTCCCTCTAGTCCACCATAACTCATCAACTCCAAGTCCTGTTGATTCTAACTTTGACCTCTCTCTCTCTCTCATATAGTTCCCTCTCCCCTCTGACCCTGCCACCACCCGGACTCCTATCACTTCCCACCCAGCCTATTGCAATAGCTGCTGGGGGTCTTCCTGCCTCAAGTCTCCCCCCATTTAAATCCATCCTCACTCGGCCACTGAAGTCCCAGACGTGACCATATCACCCCCTACTCCGTGGCCTCTAGTCCCGGCAGGAGCAAATATAAAATGCTCTGGTCAGCGTTGCAGGCCCTGCCTCACACAGCCCTCCCCTTCTCCACCCACTCCCCTCCTTGTCGTCTTTGAGCCAGGGGTCCTGGCTCCCACTTGTTCCATCAACAAGCCGCCATCTCTTGGCTCCAGAATATTCACACTAGAGTCCTCCTCTCTGACTTCCTCTGTGTCTCAGGTAAAGTCTCACTTTCTGCAAAAAGCCTTCCCAGAGCCCCTCCCTACCCCTGCTCTCTGCAGATTCCCCCTGCTGATCGTCCCTGATGGATCCTGTTTAGATCTCGCTTGTCCAGAGCCGTTTGCACGGTGTCTCCTCCTGTGGGCTGTTTGAAAGCACAGATTCTTTCTTTGTCTTTCTTTGCTTACCTGGCACTTGCCACAGAGCCTGGCACATAGTAGGTGCTTAAAAGCTTGTTGGCTGCCTGACCAGCAGAAACGAGCTCCAGGACAGGTCCAGGATCAGCCGGCACCAGAACCTGGTTTGGTCCAGGATTGGCCGGCGGTGAATCAGCCAGGCGGAGGCTGGGAGCGACGCCCTCCCAAAGTCCTTGCCTCTCCCAGAGCCGGACTCTCCACCCCAGAGCTGACCCAAGGAGTCTGAGAAGCAGGAGGGATGCCCGGCTGCAATCTCTCAAGTCTCTGTGGTAGCCTGGCTGAAAGAAACTTGTTCTACATATAATTCTCTGTGGGTGGGGGAGATCGAGGGGGGTAGGGAGGGGAAGGCAAGGGAGAGGAAGAGAAAGAGGAAAGGAGGGAGGAAGGCTCTTACTTTCTCCAGAAGCTACTTGGAAGTTTTCTTTCCAAACCAGGGGCTCTGCCCCTTTTGGGGTCCCAGAGCCCCTTGTCAGCCTGGCAAAGCCTGCAGGCCTCCCTCACAATTAGGGGGCACTGCCCGCTTTCACAACTGACAATTTCTGAGACAGATTGCTGTTCAGGATCCCCTAAGCCCTGCTCCCAGACCACCAAGGGGCTCAGCGGAAGCCAGATGAAAACCTCTGCTCGAACCTCAGAGGAGCGTCCCTCTAGTCCTCCACTCCGGTGATCCCCTGCGGCCCTGCGGACTCTGGCCCGGGTTGGCTGGCAGCCTCGGCTGGCAGCTTCCTCCTGTCCCACTTCTGCCTGCTCATCATGAAACGGGGTGCTGCCAACCTGCAAGCGAGTCTTGCTTGCAGGCCACGGGAGGGACGGGCACAAAGCTCCCCATTTCCCTGGGGACAGCGGTCCTTTTGCCCCCGAGGGCCCACGCCTTCCCCAGCATCCCCTCCGAGCCCACAGCTCCGTCAGAAGTGGGACTGGGAGCCTGCCCCCAGCCTTAAGAGGGGGGTGATGAGAAGCCCCCAGGAGGTCGTTCCCTCTGGGAAGTGTTCCAAAGGCCCTTCCTGGCCTTAGCCCCGGCGCCCAGCATGGCCAGGTCGCCTGCCATGATCCTCGTAACTTCCCTAGGGAAGGGACTCTTCGCCCGGCGGTCACCCCGAGAGGCTTCTCCCCAGGAATGCGATGCTGGGCAGCCAGGATCCAAAGAAAAGCTTCCAAGCACATCTGAGCCTGGTCTAGAGCCCGGGGGAGGGGGCGCCACTGCAGGGTGGCAGTATGGTCCCCATGGGCCTCAGGAGCTCCGGGTTTGGCCCCCGGCAGCCGGGGCCCGCGGGCAGTCCCTCGTCTGCAGAGAGGGCCCCAGGATCTGTCCCCCGCCTGTCTCCGGGGCTGCCGTGAGAGAGGCCTTCCCTCAGTAGCCAAGAGCTAGCCAAGGGTCAGACCGGCCCTCGAGGTTTTCATCTGTCAATGACACAACTAGATTGTCCCCCGCCCGAGGGTCACAACGTACGGCACATCCTCTTCTCCTTTGGGTCGCAAAATCTGAACAATGGGTACGTGGATGACCAATCTCCTGACTTCTAGACCAACAGGGCTAGAATTCAGTCACTCCCAGCATCTGAGGGCTCTCCCCCTCCCTCCCCCCGCACCCAACAAGGAAGAAGTCAGACTTTCTCTCCTCCATGGCTCCGGCCCCTCCCCAGCCCTCAGTCGGCACCTTCCCTCTGCCAAAGCTCTCCTTAGGGTGGCCCCTGGCTAATGCCCTGGAATTCCAGAGCGTCGGAATTCTGCCGCCGTCGTCCGTGCTGGGAAACCCTTCCGGGCCCCTGAGAGGTCTGGGAATCGTTCCCCATTACCCTCAGCTCCCGGGGCTGCCTCTTCCTTCACTGCTGCAGATTCTCCCCCCGAGTACAAAAGCATCCTTCGCACCCAGGCCACAGCCTGGAGATGAGAGCCCCTAGTATCCCTGCTCTCCACCAAAATGGAGAGGGAAGGGACGGCGGTGGGGAGGGGGAGATGGTTGGGGGAGAGGGGACGCGATCTAAGGCAGCAGCCGCAGACACGGGACACAGTCCGTGGAGCCTCGGACCTGAGCTCCCAGCACGTCCCACTCATCACAGGACCAGGGCTGAGGACCAGTGGGGGACGGCGTCCTTTACAGAGAGGGTAGTGGTCCAAAATGCCCCCCTCCCCCAACCTGGGAGCACTTGTAAGAAGTGCTGGGCGTGGGGAGGACCTTGAATCCCCGGCCCAGACGTGGACACAAGAGGCAGCTGCCCGGGCAAACCAACCCCTTGGTGAGAGGGCTCAGTGCCATGGACAGGGCCGGAGAGTGGGCAGCCCCGGGCTCCCCCGTCCCTGGCAGCTCCGGGCTCCCCCTTCCCAGGCAGCCCCGGGCTCCCCCTTCCTGGGAACTGGCCCAGCTCACACTCCAGTGACCAGTTGGGTCTCCCAGAGGGCAGGGGCTCCCACCCCCCTCAGGTTTTCAGAGAGATTAGGGTAGCTGGCAGATCCTTCTCTGGATCACTTTGCAGATGAGGAAACTGAGACAAGCTTAAGTGACTCACCAGTGCCCATAGCAGGATTTTAAATGGGGGAAGAGGGGTCTTGCCTCCAGGCCCGTGGTCTCTAGGGCAATGAGGGGGCAGCTGGGGGAGCAGAGGGAAGGAGGAGATCTTCTTGAGATGTTGTGGGGGCAGAGATGGCAAGTCCGACTGAAGAGTCACGGTGACTCTGGGACTTCATCCCAGCAGCCCTGGGGGTGCCCTTGGCAGAAACAGGGATGGCGGGAAAAGTCCCTGCTCTGAGGGGAAGCTCAGGGGTCTTGTTCCAGATGCCTGAGCGCTCTCAGAGCCCCCTCCCCGTCTCGGTACCAGGGACAGCTCCCGGGCCCCCAGGCCTCGGTATCAGGGACACCTGGAGCCCCCAGGCCTCGGTACCAGGGACAGCTCCCCGGCTCCTGGCCCTTGTCCAGCGGCTCAGCAGCTGGAGCCTTATTTTTAGTGCCGGAGCCCAGGATCCCTGAGTGACAGTGACAGTGGAAACTTCCCGAAGGCAGGCAGGGCCCTGCTGAGTCTGCAGCACGGCCGGGCCGCTGGCGTCAGCGGATCCCATCAGCCAGCACTATTTAAAGCTGCCCCAATTCCGAGGCCCACTTTTGGAGGGGGAGGGGCCCCTCGGGAGCTGGAGGTCAGCTTCCCTCCCCCAGGACCGGCAGGAAGCCGAGGGAGGCAGGTGTGCGGGCCAGTGGTGCGGGGGGGGGGGGGGGGGGGGGGGGGGGGTGGGGGGGGGGGGGGGGGGGGGGGGGGGGGGGAGAATCACCTAGTGAGGCAGACTCTCGCTGACCACCTACTGTGTGCCAGGAGCTTTGAGCGCTCCCGAGGGGCAGAGGGGGTCAGGGGGCTGCCACGGGACTGTGGGGAGGACGTAACTCCCCCCCCCGGGAACAGAAGGGGGAGCCCCTCTCTGAAGGACTGGGGGAGGGTGGTCCCAGCTGAGTCTCCAAGGAAGCCAGGACTGAGGGGGGAGGGGGCTTCCCAGGCAGGATGAGGTCCCAGGCCCGAGTCCGACAGACCCAGGAAGTGGCCACCGGGCATCCAAGGGCACACCGTCCCTACGGGGCAAGTTCAAATAATGCTGCCCAAGGGGAAGCTGGACGGTGCAGTGGCTAGAGCCGACCTCGGAGTCGGGAGGACCCGAGTACAAACCCGGCCTCAGACACTTAACACTTCCTAGCGGGGCAAGTCACTTAACTCCAATTGTCTCAACAAACAAATCAATAGTGCTCCCGTTCTCGGGATTCCTGATTGCAAGAGTTCTCTCTACAGGGTTTCGGGCCAGGACACTGGAAATGCCCCGAGCACGAGACTCCCTCGATGTCCCACCGGGAGCCCTCTGGGGACGATTAGGAGGGGGTTGGGGTCCTCAGGGCTCGCAGGCAAGATGAGAAAACCCAGTAGAAAATCTTGTTTCCCCCAGAGCGGCCGCACCGGGTCAGACCCACACAGCTCTGGGGCAGGGCTCCACCCTCCACATTGGACTGGACACAAGATCTCCGTGAAGGAGCTAAGAGTGACCCAGACTTTCTAACTCTGCATCAGGGGACAGATAAAGACCTGCCCCGGGTGACGAAGAGGTCGAGGTCAGCAAACAAGCCTAAGCCAGGGCCCTTTCGGAGGGGGCAAGCAGAGGGCTTTCAAGACGCGTGGGATAAGGATTCGCCTCTGAGAAAAGTGGTCCCTCATGGCCAAAGCTCTGAACACTTAGAGAATCTCCTATGGGCAGAAAAAGCAGCTCCGCATTTCCCCCACTACAATGCCTGGGGGTGCAGGGGCACCTCCCTAAAAAAGCACTCAGGGCAGCCTTTCACCTCAGCTCCCCGAATCTAGGCGCCCAAAACGAAAAGGAATCGCACAAGCTTTGCCTTTAGGGCAGTCCTGCCTGAGCACGGCCAGCAGGGACCACCGAGAGCCCACTGAGGCAGATTCAGCGCATCCCCACCAGCCACGGCCACTCAAAGGGGGCAGGAAGCAGCCCAGACACGCCACGCCCATGACCTTGGGGAGACTTTGCAGCACCAAACAACACAGGGAACAGCACCCAGAGCGATCCTGCTGGGCCAGGAGATCCCACCACCGCCCACTTGCTTGAGGTACTCCTGTTTCTGCCACGTGTGCACCTCCTCAGCATCCTCTGGGAATCCTCCGATTATTCTTGGGCTGCTTCCACTCTCTCCACAGGGAACATACTTGTGGGAGTGGGCACCCCAAGTCTGCGGGCCGCCATTCCGTTACTACTTTTCTTACCGTGCCATTTCACTGGATTGTTGAATTATTCGTGTCCTCTGGCTGGCAGAGCAGCGAAAGTAAAGACCGCTGGGCCCCGTGAGCCTTGGTGTGGGGAGGACAGCAGTCCACTGAGTTTGTGTCACCAGAGCCAGACCCAGAAACTGTCTGGGGGGGGCCTGGGGAGTTGAGGTTGCTCCTGGCACAGTATAAATGTCGTCTCATTGGATCCTCGAGGCTACCCTCTGACGTCATCGTTACAGATCTCATCCTCCTCAGTTTGAAGATGAAGAAACAGGCCCCGGAAGCCTCGCCGCCACGACCAGTCAGGTGCCGTGACCCGCTGAAATGCCAGAGGTAGAACGTGACCCCAGTTCCACAACGAAGGTCTCAAGATGCAGCTCAGATGCCAAGCTGTGGCTCAAAGGGCCGCCTTGAAACAAATGGTGGCTGATAGAGACTTTAAAGGGCCCGTTTCCCAGCATCTCTTGTAAAGAGTAAAGCAAAGTCTTCTAGATAAAATGGCTCCAAAACCACCTGAGGCTCTTGTCCCAGCATTTACCCGATGTTCTCCAGCTTATCCTTCCAGCCTGGCTCCCGGCTTGTCGCTAATGGAACTTCCAAGGACCCTCCTTCCTCTCTAGAAATGGAGGTCAGAGGCTCCCGGAATCGCCGAATGGAGCAGGTCTGCATGGGACTCTCCATGGCAACTCTCTGCAGACCATGGAGGGATGAAGGCAAAAGCCCCTCATCTTACCGAAAGTCCTTAAAACAACTGACAATGTGCAATGGATTTAATCATTCTTTGTTTTTTATTTTTGTCTTACTTGTGCTCATTACTTCTGTTTATTAAATATCTTCATTTTTACTCCTCTGTCAAATGGAAACATTTTGTGACCCTACAGGTTCCAGGGGGTAGAATAGAGGGGAACCATCCCAGGACCAGTGGCGGAAAGAAGGGACTTAGGATGGTCCCGAAATCTTGCTGCCTCCCAAGAGTTTCCTTGGGCTGTGGGATTTCAGCGCCGAGATGCCAATTCCCAATTTCCCCGGAGGCTTTGGGACCTCCTCATGAAGCCCTCTGCTGAATTTGCGGGCAGCCCCGTGGAACCGAGGAACTGAGGGCCATGGGAGCCTCGAGGGGCGGGTGAGTATATTCTGAGTTTTATCCAGAGCGGTTTTTGGAAGCCCTATTTCAGCCTCTACAGGTCACTGCGCAGTGACATTTATCTGGAACCAGGAAAACCGCGTACACAATGCTGAGAGCGACGCAAACGGAAAGAATAAAACGGACCCGAATTCTGCATGTCACTCTCATGACCGAGGGTGCCCAGGGGAGAGCCAGGAAAATACTGCCCAGGGGGGGCACTGCGGGGGCAGAACAGGGCTTGCCCTCTCAGACGCAGTCTGGGATGGACTTCTCTGCTCCCTTTGTCTGTTACGACAGACTCCTAACCCTAACCCTCCCGACTCCCGACTGACTGCCCCTCGCCTGGGGTGAGACGGTGTGGGCCATGGTCATGCCCTGCCCCCATCCCACTGCCCAGACCCCCTCACGCACACGTTCACAAACACCTGTCTTTGCTGAGGGGTGTGCAAGCCCAGCAGATCCCCACTGGGCTGGGGGGGCTGCTCCACCCGAACCCCATCGTGGGGTCCTTCATCAAGCCTTAGTGCAGGAGCCCCAAAGGACACACAGGCTGGCAGAGCTCCCCTGGCTGAGAGAACCCAGGCCCAGAGAGGCCTGTGCTCAGTGTCAGCTTCCAGACCGGTACAGGTGGTGATGGAGGAAGGACCTGGGGCTTCTCTGAAAGGAAGGAGAAGGAGCAGGGGTCCCGGAGAGCCAAGAACCGGCCAGTTTGGGAAGGAAAGGGAGGAGGATGAGGAAGGTGAGAAGGAGCCTGTGGTCAGGCTGGCCCCCCTTCCCTTTGGGACTGGTCAGACTAGACTAGCTTCTGGGGGCTTCCCTGTACGTTATTAAAGCCGTGGACACAGTGCCTCCTGCCGGGGTTTGCAGCAAGGCCGGGAGAAATGGGATCGCGGGCTTTTCAGCGGAGCTAGGGCTGATCGGCCGCCGGTGCTGCGGGGGGAGGGGGGGGTCCGTGGTGGGCTGCCGTAGTCTGCTTGGCCCTGGCGTCCACCGGAAGCCCCGCCCCCTCTCCAGGGCCCAGAGTCCGGCCAAGAGTCTGACTAGCTGGAGCCAGGAAATGTCTGACCCTTGGTCCCAGGGGCTCAGCTAGTGGAGGGGTCGCACTTGGGCTGAAGTGCAAGCACAAGGGAGAGCCCCCAGTGGGGGGATGGCACTGGAGCCCGGGGGGCCCCTGGGGGAGCTGTCCTGGCCAGCTGCCCACTGGCCCCCGTCCTCACCCTCCTGCCTCTGCTGCCCCCTACTCTGGCCCACAGCTTTTCCCTGCCATTTCCCAGGAGGCCCTGACGGGAGCCGGGGGCCTGACGTCCACAGCCCGGGAGCCTGGGGATGCAGCTGGTGGGAGCCACATCCCGGAGGTCACAGCGAGGTTGGAGAACCTCCCCGTCCCAATGACGAGGGCCTGGCTGATGGAGGCTCAGGAGCCACGGACGCAGAAGTGGAACGGCTCCCTCGGGGCCACGGCTCCCTCACACCTGGGACATTCTCTGACCAGAAAGACGGAGAACTCTGGGCAGGCCGGGGACCAGCCACAGCTCCCGGGACAGAAGGGGGTGCTGCCGCCCCCAGAGGGGGGCTTGGGGCCCAAGGCCAGGGCAGGGGGCTGAGCCAAGGTTCCACTGCACCCGTGGGTTCCCTGCAAGGGCTCCTGTGTCCTTCGCTTTTCCTCCCATCTGAGGCGGGGCAAGTGGGAGGAACAAAAGGCACTTGTTCAATTAAAATTATCTGTTTAAAGCTCCAGGATATTAGTTATTTATGTCTGTTGTATCTGGGGCACAGTGAAGCAGGGGTTGTGGGAGCTGAGGAAGGGGAGGCTGTCTGAGGGCACCCGATGCTGGAGTCCCCCAGAACAAGGGCAGCGGTCAGATTGGACAAGACTGGTTGGCTCGGAAGTCTTGGAGGAAAGAGGGGCTCCCTGGAGGTTGGGGGCCAGAAGTCAGAGGAAAGAGGGGGTCCCTAGAGATCTGGGAGGGGCAGAGGTCTTGGAGGAAAGAGGGGGGTCCCTGGAGGTTGGGGGCCAGAAGCCAGAGGAAAGAGGGGGCTCCCCGGAGGTTGGAGGCCACCCCCACCAGAACTCGGCCAGAGGGGGCTCTGAGGAGGATGGGCTGCTGAGTAGTGATGGCACTGAGAGGGTCTTGAAGGGGCAGCCCCAGGGAGCCGACCACGGCAGTCAGGATGGAGGGAGGGAGGGACCCGATCAAGGAGGGAAGAGCCTGGAACCACATAGATGGGACTTGGCTGCAAGCGCCCTTGAGGTGCCCGTGGGGGGCCGTGGCTAACCTGGAACTCGGGTGCTGGAGCGCCACGCTGCCCATTAGTGGGGCATGGCCGTCAGCCCGCCGGCCCCCGCCCTTTGTTCCGGGGAAGACCGAACTCCCTAAGGATGAGAAATGGCCCCTGGGAGATCCGCGGCTCCTTCTGCTAAGTCTGCACTTCCCATAATGAGTTGGGGGGCGCGGCCTTTTCCTCTCCGTTTGTTTCTCGGCCTCGGCGGGACAGGGAGACCAGCGCCCACCGAGCCCGGGAGGGTCCCCAGGCGAGGGCTTGCTCAGAGCCAGCAGACCTCGGTCTGTGACAGGAGAACTGGGGGGGGGGGGTCTCATCTTGCATTGGCTGACAGGCCCGCCCCGACCGCCCGCTCCCCCACCCCCCAAAAAGAAAATCGGCTCCGTCACGCCCCCTGGGGAGTCTCACTGCACCCACATCTCACTGGCCCCAAACTAAGGCAGGAAAGCTCCGTGAGGTTCCTCAGCTGAGTGGCCTCAGCAGGAACCGCAGTCGCTGTCCCGGGTCTCGGCCAATACTGGCAGCCCCAGCCAGCTCACGGGGGAAGGTCGGTGTCTATGGTGACCTTGGGGCTCCAAGAGCCACGGGGGGGAGACAGAACCAGGCGAGGCCCTTTGGGGACTCCTCCCTTCCCTGGCTCCTGACACCCCCCAGTCCTCCAAAGGCCTCCTGAGGGCAGTGCTGGGCCTCAGGGCTGGATCCGGATCAAGAAGGGCACATTACAGAGGGTCAGGCCTGGAGGCGGGAAAGATTCCTCCTCCTGGATTCAAATCCAGCCTCAGACCCTCCCTAGAGGGGGAGCCACAGATGTCACTTCCCCCGCCTGCCTCAGTTTCCTCATCTGTAAAAGGAGCTGAAGGAAAAATTGCCTGGATTTGCTCCAGCCTCACTCCACGAGAGCCAAGTGCGCTCTATTTTAACTACTCCCACCCAGGGCTCCCCAAGACCTTGAAGGGCTTGAGGGCATCTCCCCTGGGGGCGTCTCCTCTGTGCTCCCCCTTAGGGGCCATTGATGAGTACCCAGGGCCATTTAGATCTCTTATAAGAGGAGCTAGATGGCATAGTTGATAGAGTGCCAGTCTGGGAGTCAGGAGGACCTGAATTCAAATCCAGCCTTGGACACTTAACACTCACTAGCTGCATGATCCTGGACGAGTCACTTAATCCCAATTGTCTTGCCAAAAAAAATCTTTTATGAAGGGATATTTACTTCAAAAGTATCGCCAGCGCCAGCCTACAAACCCCCCCAATAGCGGGGGAGCAGAAGCCCCTGGTTTCTGGGGTGCCGAAGGATTTGTCGGGTGGCTCCCACGTGGCATTCGCCCCATCCGTGCAGTCCGAGGCCAGCCCGGTGAGCTAGCTTTCTGATGGACTCTCCCTTCGGGGCTTCCCTGCTGGACTAGCCAGAATCTCGGCTGAGATGTCGGAGGTCCCAGGAGTCAACTCCCAGCCTGAGGGCTCCATTCCCTGGTTTTGCCCCATCCCACAAAGGGAAAGTGAATTAGCCGAGGCATTCGCCCTCTACTGTGTCCCCCACTACCACCATATTTCTAAGTGTGAGCCCACTGTGCCCAGAGACCCCCAGATCTGGAGGGGCCGTTTGGTAAAACTCCTCGTCACGTGCTCTCCGTTCATCCCTTTTCTGCAAGTTCGTCTGGGTGAGAATGGGAACACGCTGGGGGGGGGGGGGGGGGGGGGGGGGGGGGGGGGGGGGGGGGGGGGGGGAAGGGGCTCCGGATCCATGGGACCGGCTGAAGAGGAGCAGAGAGCTACCTTCCTGGGAGCCGGGGTCAGGAAGGGGCCCCGGGCTAACCCGGGAAACTGGGCAAATGCTCCAAGGTGTTTGAAACCAAGGTGTTCGTGAACCACGATGGGGAAAAGAAGAGAGTTCAGCCCCGCATTTCTTTGGAAAGTGCCGTGATTTAAGACGACCACTTAATTTACTCAATAAATTTTCTGCCCTCTTGGCGTCTTCATGGAGTCTTATTTACCCAAGCATATTAGCGCAGTCATTAATTAAATCAACGCTCATTAATTCATTCTGCTCTGGTCCTTGCAAATACAACCCCCAGAAAGCTGGAAATGATAGTGCCGTTCTGCTCCAGCTGGAGATTGCACTGGGAGGGAGGGAGGGAAGAAGGGAGGGAGAGAGGAGGAGAAAGAGGAAGAGGAAGGGAGGAATATGGAGAGGAGGAAGGAAGGGAGGGAGAGAGGAAGGGAAGGAAAAAAAGTGACTTCTATAGACCAGACACTATTAATTACTATGTGTGCAAAGACAAAGCTTGAGAGAGCCCCTGCCTGCAGGGAGCTTCCGTTCTAACCGGAAGGAACAGTACATACAGGGAGTGCTGGTCTAGGGCAGAGAGGTCCCAAGTGGAGCCAAAAATCAGATTAAAATGCCACTGAAACGACGACAAACCCTGCAGTTTTCTGACTCCATCGGCAGCCGGCAGGGACCCTCCTTCCCCCCTGCTCTAGGCTGTCTCACGCATCCCAAAGCCACGGCCCTGTGGGTTTGATCCTTGTGGGCAGGACGGCCGGCAGATAGCAAGATGGCGCCCACGGAGACCGTGGCCGGTCTGGGCTTGGGTAGCGGACTCATGCAGGGGTTTCCGCTCCGTCTCGCCAGGAGCAGCAGCCCAAGAGCACTCGCTGGTCGGGGCAGGGCCCGGAGCCAGGTTTCTGCAGCTCCAGGCCGTAAAGCTCCATTGGCACCACAAGAAGTGCGGCAGCAGCCAGGGCTTTGGCCAACTGCCCAGGCCTGACCCTGGACAGAAGGGGTCCATCCTCCCTCCTCTGAGTCAGTGGCTTAGGCCATCTACACCCACCTAGGACAGGTTAGGTTGTCTCTACTTCTGCCCCATAATCCCACCAGGGACCCCACCTTCAGCGTCACTATCTCTCTGTCTCCCTCCCTCCTTCCCTCCTTCTTTCCTGCTTTTCTCCCACCTCAAGTCTCCACGCAGAGGTCCCACAACCCCAGCAGAGACCCTTGAGAGCCTGACAGCGGCTGCTTTGGGGAGCGGTTCCAGAGCTTGGTCTCAGAGCATGGCAGAGGGGGGAGCAGCCCCGGGGGGTCGGGGGAAGGCCCCCTCTCATTCTCCCAAGGAGAGAACCAAGACTGAGGGGAGGGAGTGGCCCCGGACCTGGACGCCACGGCCTGTCCCGGTTCCCCAGCCCCGGGGTCTGTGACTGGGGTCGGGCCCTCCCGAGCCCCTGAATGGGCGGCTGCTGACGCTGAGGCCTGGCCCGGGTCCTCCCTTTCTGCTGCCAGCGGGTCCCAGGCGAGCGCTTCTTGTGAGAGGGAAGGAGGCGAAGGGACGGGCATGGGAGGCTAGAAGCTCCCCTGAGGGGGCTTGATGGGCAGGGCCCCTCCCGCACCCGGGAACAGCATCTCTGGCAGGGGGTTCTGCAGAGGAGCCCCCGAGCTGATTCTAATCAATGAGCCCCTCCCTGTGCAACGCCCGCCCCCTGCCCCCACCCCTTGTCTGTGGCTCCCACCCTGGCCCCCACCTGCTCCTCCTCCTCGCTGGGGCTGTTGTGCCTGCCCTGTGCCGCCACCTAGTGCCAGGCCGGGAGCCGGGAACGGCCCGTTATCGGCCACAGTCCCAGTGAGGGCCTGGACCCCCCCCCCCCCCCACCATGGGAAACCAAAGGGCTTCCAGAATGTGCTTCCCAAGCCCAGCGAGAGGCCGGCGCCGTCCCCTGTGGCTCCTGAAGCAGAGGGAAGGGCAGAAAGGGTCTAGTCCTGCCCGGTCACCGCAGACTTCTCTGGGCTCAGGGGTCAGAGGCTGTAACCCCCAGGCCCCTCCCTCCCCGCTCCAACCCTGTCAGCCCTGCAGCGCCCCAGCGGCCGCACAGAGAACAGTCTCAGGGCCTCAGTTCTTATCTCTGGGGGGGCGGGGGAGGAGGAGGAGGAGGAGGAGGAGGAGGAAGGGAGGAGGAGGAGCCAGCAAGAAGGGGGGGGGGGGCAGCTCGGTTGCTGCCTCACTCTCCAGCGCTTGCTCACACTAAGAACACTTAGCCTGGACACAAGTGCCAGACCGGGAGGAGGGTGAGGGTCGTGGCCGTCCTGGAAGAAAGGCCCAGGGGGGCCGACCTCACCCATCCCAAGAGGAAGGGGCTCCTGTAGGAGGTGGGGAGCTCCCGGTCCCTGGCATTTAAAGAGATGGGCTTGGCCAACCTGCAATTTGGGATCTGTGGAGGGTGGGGGGTGGACCCTGGGATGAGAGAGGAAACCCGGGACTTTCAGTTTTTTTTCAAGAAGAGTAGAGGCCATGGGTTTGCGAAATTTATTCCCTGGAGGAATTTCGTTTTCTGCCCCGGGGCCCCTGGTGTCCCCTGAGTTCTTTGCCGGGACTTGGGGGTCCCGGTTTTCCCTGCCCAACACCTGCCGCGCCTTGTTGATGGGCCGGGGGGTCCCCGCCCCACCCCCGGAAGGGGGCCCTTCAGAGGCCACCTATCTTTTGGGCTCACGGGATCCAGTAGGCATCTAATAAGTGCTTGGTGACTGACTGAGACAGACAGCCGGGGCACACAGAGCCAGAGGGGGGGCAGAGGCAGCAGGGCAGGGGATGCTCCCGGAGGCCAGGGATGCTCCCGGAGGCCAGGGCTGCTCCCGGAGGCCAGGGACGCTCCCGGAAGCCAGGGACGCTCCCGGAGGCCAGGGACGCCGGGAGACTAGGGACGCTCCCGGAGACTAGGGCCGCTCCTGGAGGCCAGGGACGCTCCCGGAGACTAGGGACGCTTCCAGAGGCCAGGGCCGCTCCTGGAGGCCAGGGCCGCTCCCGGAGGCCAGGGACACTCCCGGAGACCAGGGACGCTCCCGGAGGCCAGGGCCGCTCCCGGAGGCCAGGGCCGCTCCCGGAGGCCAGGGACACTCCCCGGAACTGGGCCTTCCAGGGCCCCGGCCGCCCTCAGGCAGGGGCCCTCCCAGGGGGCGCCCCGGAGGGGGAGATGGGCAGGGCAGTCAGGGGTTGGGCCGCCTCACTGGATGCTGGGGGCGGGGAGGCCAGGCCAGCAAAGGGCCAGGCGACCTGGGAAAGGGGGAGAGGGAGGCCCAGAAGGTCTGGCCCCTTTTGGCCGCCACCGAGCGAACCCGGATTTTCCGGGCCATTCCCCCGACTTGACGCCCTTTGGGGTGGTGGGCGGCGGGCCCCCCCCAAAGGGGTCGGGGTGGGGGCCCCGCGCCCCGGCCGGGGGGCCCGGCCCCGGGGGGCGGGGTCCCCCTTGGGGCGGGGGGGGGCCCAGGGGGGGGCGGAGGGGGGTCCGGGGGGGCGGGGGCCCGGCAGGAGGGGCGGGCCTGGCGGGCGGGGGGGGGCCGGGGCGGGGCGGGGGGGGGCACAGACAGAGCCCCCGGGACGCCCTCGAGAGGGGCGGCCCAGGGGTCGGGAAGACTTCTACCCTCTCGGGGCCCCAGAGACGCGCCGGACCCGCCTCCCCCTCCCTCAGCCACCGGAAGGAAGCCGGGCCGCTCGGGCGGAACGTGGGGCTCTGGCGCCACCTCCTGGGTTTGCCGGGAAACGGGCCTCGGCGCGGGGCGTTCCCCGGCTTCAGGCGCCGGCGCTCTCGCACCCTGACCTCTGCTCCCCGGAAAATGGAGTCACTGAGTGGGTGGCCCTGGGGCCGCCCGTGACCCTTGCGGGGTCTACGCCCAAAGGGGTCAGGACAGAGGGCGGGGCGGGGGCGGGGCGTGGGAGGTCCCGGCCGTCCCCCCCCCCCCCCCCCCCCCCCACCAGAGAGGCCAGAACGCCGGCCCTGCGGAGGGCCTGGTGCCCAGCGCGCCCATCGGGCGCCCCCCACTGGGAACTCCCCCGCCCCTGGGGTATTTTCTTTATCCCACAGACTCGCCCTCTCCCCCGGAGCCTCTGGGCCCCCCTTCCCCGGCCCCCGGGGCTCCCGCCCCTCCTCTCCGGGCCCCCAGGGGGCGCAGAACTCCCGCCCCCCCCCCTCCCTCGGTCCCGCCTCCGCGCTCCCGCTCGGACCCCCGGCCTCCGCCCAGGGCGGCGCAGGGTGCCAGTGTCCCCTCGGGTCCGAGAACCGTCTCTGGGACGCCCCTCCCGTTCCCGGGGCGGGGCCCCCGCGGCGCGGCTCCAGCGCGACACTGCCGGGCTCAGAACGGCCGGCGGGAGCCCGATCCGGCGGCGCGGCCCCGGTGGCAGCAGCGGCGTCCCGGGCACTGCGGGGGTTCCCCCGGGCGCTGCCAGCAGCGGGCTAAAGCAGGAGTCTACAGCTACCTATAGGCCGGGCCGAGAACGGGCCCCCGGGTCTCTCAGAAGCGCCCCGGGCGGGAACGGGCGGTGCTGTGCGTCAGAGCCCGACTCCGGCCTCCGGACGGCGCCGCGGGGGCCCGGCCCGGCCTGGACCTGCAGTCAGAAACACTGGGGACCCGGCCCGGCCCGGCGCCCCGCGCTCTGCGCCGCGTGCGGACAGAGGCGTGAGAAGCGTCCCAGCGCTTCCTCTCTGCTTTCCCTGAGCCGCGGGGGCCCGGCCCGGCCTGGATGTGCCCGGCGCCCCGCGCGGACAGAGGCGTGAGAAGAGTCCCAGCGCTTCCTCTCTGCTTTCCCTGAGCCGCGGGGCAACGCCTCCTGACCCCGGGCCGGCGCTCCGTGCCCTGCGCCCCCTGGTGGCCGCCTCTACGTGCCCTACCGCCCTTCCTGCAGCTGCCTCAGAGCCTCGTGCCGCCCCCGCCCGGTGTACTGACAGGGGCCTCCCTTAGCGCTGCTCCTCCTCGGGCACAGGGCGTGGTCAGACCCCGCCCCGCGTCGCGGCCCCTCCCCCCGCAGCCTCCCCAGCAGGCGCCCTGGCGGTTTAAGGGGCACCCCGGACGCGGTGTCCGGTGTCTGGGAGCGACGGGAGTGGCGGCCCGAGACCCGGCTGCGCCGGTCGCCGACGGGGCCAGAGCCTTGTGGCGTCACCGCGTTATCAGGTCCCCGTTTGCCGCGGCTCCTGTTCTTTATCCGTAATTTGGGGCAGAAATACTAAGTAAGACAATTAAAAATTAAAAAACCTCGATATAAATCACCAAAACCCTCAGACACAATCCCGTGCGTTCATGACCCAGCGCCACGCGCACCCCTCCCTGAGCTCTCCCATTTTAGTGCAGGGCAAGAAGTGGGGAGATGCTCCAAGAACTTTGTAGAGCTGGGGACACACCTGTTAGGGGCCGGGACCTGAGACAGGGAGCTAAGTCGGCGGTTGTTGAGCCGGGTTAGCAGCTGTCTAGCTCAGCGCATGTACTCAGGACTTAGTAGAGTGCCACTAGATCCCCACCTTTGACGAGGGTGCAAGCCGGGACAAGCTCAGCCAGCGTGGGGACTCGGGAGACAGACCGTGGTGGCAGGGGCTCTCCTCCTGGAACCGACATCCGGAAGGCCTCCAGAAAGCCGCCCAGCCCCAAGTGAGGGAGACAGGACTTCGAAGGAGGCAGGAAAGGGTTTGGGCTGGGACCGTGGCTGCACGTGTGGTGGTTACTGACCTGAAACGAAGGCTGCTCCCAGAGACCCTGAAATGGCCAAAAGGAGGCAGATTTCCCAGTCATTTTCCAGGCTATCTAAGCAACCAGTCTTCACTTCTTTGTAACTTAGCACCTTTTTTTTACAATCTTGGTTAACTTCAGTATGACTCCCTCTTCAGGCTCTTAAGAACTTCCAGGTGCCTGATCTTTCCCTATTTCCTTCAGTGGCCTTGCTTCTATTTACCTAAACAGTTCATTTTTTTTTGTGAAAAATGGACGGACATTTATTTGGCTTCCAGGCATGAAAATTAGACGGGAGAAGTGAAATTTAGAAATTGAAGATTTGAAACCCACAAGGACATCAAAGAGTACCAAGGGGGAGGGAAGAATGGAAGCTCATGGGGGCAGGGGCTGCATTGAGTGGGAAGTCCCCTGCCCAGTTAAGCATTTGACCTTCCATTTTTAAGAAATCCCAAACACTGGGGTCAGGGAAGGCAACAAAGAGGGATTGCCCCTTGCTCGTGGGGGTCTCTCACTTGGAGAGGCCGCACACCCTTTCTCATGAGAAAGAAACCTTTTCCCACACTCCCACTGGGACTCCTGGTGGTGTTAGTGGGCTCTACCGTCCTACAGATTTTAGGTAAGGTTTTGCAAGTCCTACTTCAGTCTTCCTAAAAGACATTACTAGTTCCTGGTGGCTTCCCCCAATAATACATGGTTCTTGGCCATTCCCATTCTCCTCAAAAGGGTGTGGGCCCAGTGTGGGACCCTTCTTTGTTTTTTATTGATTTTTTACAAATCTCCCTTTCCGGTCCTTAATTAAATTTTACTATTTGCTATTTCCCTAATTTTAACAAGCATTTTTTTTTCATGATCTAGAAAAGAGTTACTAACAGGAAGTTCTTAAGTACCAGATAAATTTAAACTGGAAACTAGAAATCATCTTCCTCCTTTTCACCGAAACAAGCCTGTCAATCTCCAGACAACAAAGCTATCATGTGAGTACAAGAGAAGCCTAAATGCTCTTTCCCTGTAGCTTTTTTTTTTTTTTTAAATCCTATGGGGTGACCCACCTTCAGTCCCCCCGGTCCTTTCTGGCTGCAGATGGCTCTCTCCATCACAAGGGCTATTTGTATCTCTAAGTCTTACTGATAAATTCCAGGGTGGTACCCCAAAACCAAGATATTTCTGCCTTTGTTAAGCTTCTGCTAAGTGCCTTTTCAGAGAACCAAAAGGGGCGACTTTCTCAAATCTGCTTCTCTCAAAGGAATTGATCTTTCTCAGATCCTTTCACAATTCCAAATCTTCCCTCCAGAAGTGCAGATCTTGATCTTCAAACCCTCAAAGTCCACTAAGATTTTTTTTTTTTTTTAGCATCTAGCACAATTTGGAGATTTATAGGAAAACTATTGCATCCGTGCCAATTACAACTTTAGTCTCTGGTTTATGACGCTACGAATTTCATTAACCCCAACCCTAAATGCTTCCAGACTCTAACCCTAACCCTTAATCCTGATTTTCTCTCTATAATTCCTACATGGTCAGGGCTAAAGTGACAGAAAGTGTCTTCCGGGGACAGTTAAGCATCAGCTGACACAAAGCTGGAAGGAAACTCTCCTTCAGATAGGAAATTTTCAGAACCTTTCCCAGAATTCCCAAGTCTTCAGCAGCTGCTTTTTTACAGTGGTCTTTCTGGCCACTTGCAGTTTTCTCTTTGGCAGAAGCTTCAAACCTCACAAGACAAAGATTCTCCTGCAAAGCTTTCGGGAGGGGCAGAAGGCGATAAAGAGGGAGTTCTCCACTCCGGGGCAGGAGGCTTGGCTCACAAACTGGCTGACTAACACAAGGAGGAGCTTGCCTATTAGTCATCTTCCAGGCGCAGAAGACCACGGGACAAAACAACAAACCAGATGTATTGGCTGGCCTTATCTCTTACTGAAGGCTTAATCAGAAGGTTTGTGCACGCAGTTCTCTAAAAGCCATTTCAAAGCCTTTAAATTGCAGTGATCTGGTCTTTCTTCCCTCAATTTCATTCAATTTGCCCCCCCAAAATTACCATTTGAATATGAGTTTTAGAATAAATTTCCCACAATTCAGAAGCATGCTCCATTCCCATATTAACCAGGGAGTTCTCAGGTGCCCGGACCAAAACTCCTAGGGGAGTTCCCACCTGTCCAGGGCTATGGGATCTTACTGTTTCCTGAGGGGTCTTTCACAAGACTGAGGCCAGTTCCCTTTAAAGGGACTTTGGGACTTCCAGCAATAGTGCTGGAGCTTATCTGGGAGCCAGAGAAAGGGCAACCTCCTGGACAGCCTTCTGCATCCCCCTCCCCATGGCGGCCGACCTTCCAGTCTGCGCCCTGATTTCTTGGCAAGGGGCGCAGAGCTGGCCACTTGCAGGCCCTGAACCCCAAACTGATTTGGCAGATTGGTAGACCCTAGATTTGCCTCCGACTCCAGCTAGACTAGAAGACTATATCCCCTTAATTTCTTATTGGAAAAATGATTAAAGATTTTGCCAGTTGGGAGAAGAGTAAGTTTCCGGGTCTTCCAGATGTGAAACAGGAAGGAGGCTACTCGGCTCCCAAGGCCCCCATAGGCGTTTGTGTGTCTTCCCCATCAGAGTGTGAGCTCCTGGAGGGCACCCCGTGCCTGGCCCATCGCTAGGCACACAGTAAACACTTACTAAGAAATGCTTGATAACTAATACGTACACAAGTGAAGGATGAACAAAGAAAGTGCTTCCAAGCTCACGGGAAATAAGAAGCCATCATACAAATAAGTAAGAATCTTCCAACTTTTATTTTTTGGGTACAATCATTGCAACATTTCCATTTCTTTATAATCTCCCTAAATGAAAGATATACAATAAAAATATAATCCAACATCCAACAAGTTTCATAATCAGAAAGGAATCTGAAAGCCTTGCTGTGGTAAGAAAGGATTGTTTTCAAAAATAGAAATTTCAAGCCAGCGACAAAACCTGGACATTCGTATTCTTTAAAAATAGAACTCTTTCCCATCCATCCCTGGAAGCCTCGCGTCTCTCTGTGTAGCCGGCCCAATGTAAAGGCTCCTTCCAAACCAGCAACAGGCGTCCGGGTGCACGGACACACAAATTACAGGACCGGGTCTGCCTCGGCTCGTGCCTCGTAACACGTTAATTCTATCTGAACGCCGATCGGATGCCACAAACAAATGAGGTTAGTCAGTCTTGGGGTCCCCTGAACTGGGAGGAATTAGAAAAATATCATGGGCTCTACTGGACACCACATAAGTAGCAGCTCTGCCCCGTTAGCAACAAGAACAGAGACTAAGGAACTGAGGGGGTCTGACCGAGGGGCCGGGGTCGAGGGAGACCCAGCAGGGGCTAGAGAACGTGCTCGGGGAAGTCATCGCCTGATGGAAGCTGTGGCCCAACGGCAGATGGAGCCAGCGCCAGGAGGGCAGTCACCGAGGAGACTACAAGAAGTCACAAAGAACCCCAACGACTGTCTTGGAAGTCTCCTGGAGAAAGAGCGAGATCCCCAAAGCCTGGCGAAGTCCAAACTTTGGGGGCCCCCTCCTGGGTGACCTGGTGGACAGAGAGCCGGGCCTGGAGCCAGGAAGATGAGGAGCCGACCACTTTACCAAGATCACAGCTTTCCAGGTGGAAAGGGATCTTGGGGGCCCTCCTGTGTGGGCAGGACCCGTCAGGACTCAAATCCAGGCCCCTGCCTCCAGGTCCGTCCCCCTTTCCTGAGAGGGAAGCAACGGATGGAGCCGATTCCTCATCAGGAGCCATGTGGTTACAAGAGGTCAGCCTCATCCCTAACTCAGGGAACTCCTCCCCCAGCCGGAGGCCGAGGCTCCTTCTGCCGAGGCAGCCAGAGCAGCCCAAGGCGAGTTACAGTCACAGAGCATTTTTCCACATTTCCCGGACAACTTTAACAACGTCTTTGACCAATTTGGCCCCTTTACAAAAAAGTCGGCTGTCCCGTCATAGAAAATAAACACGAAGTACACTTGGGGGATTCAAGTAAGAGCCATCCCACAAAGAGCCTGAGAGGGGTCCTGCTCCTCAACCCAGATGCCCCAGAACGTGTCCCTGCTCCGGGGAGGGGGGACAAGGAAAGCTCTCCCCGAGCCCAAGGGAGGAACTCAACGTTCCAGGTGATGCCTTTGTATTTAAAAGTCCCGGAAAAGAAAGGTCGTGAAAATCCAAACCAAAAAGAGTAAAGCAAACAAGAGTGTTCCGACCAAAACCTACTCACAAAAACGGTGCTCAAGGTCCCGCCGGCCTCTCTCTGGGCTCTGCTGCTGGGGTCCCAGAAGGCTGAATGCCCACCACCGGCAGGGGGCCCGAGGCCACCAGGGCCAGCAGGGAGCCGGCCCGGTGAGAATTAATGACAAAGCGTAAGGAAAACCCAGTTAAGTCATTTATTTTTAAGTTACCAGATTTACAAGGCTCTGATTCTGTCAGAAAATAGCATACTGAAAACTAAACGCAGAAGGCAAACCCCAAGCAGACCCGTGGGCACTCACCCCGTCCTCTACGGGCACGGTGCCACCTCCGGCCGCGAGCTTCTCCGCCCACGCGCTACCTGCCAGGGTGACCTCCGTGGCGCAGGGTCCGCGGGAGTGCCTCGGGCACAGTCCGGTGTGTTAGGGGGCTGAGGCAGAGAAGGCTTATTGCGAGCACCCCCTAACCTAAAGCCGGGCCCCACGGAGGCGCTACTGCTGCGGGTAGTGCGGCTGCTGGGGAGCCGAAGGGAATGGGTAGTGCGGCTGCTGGGGCCCCGGGTAGGGCGCCGGGGCAGGATTCTGAGGGTAGGCAGGAGGATAAGGCAGGGTGTACTGGCCGTAGACGTAAGGGTTGTAGCCCATGGGCATCGGCATCTGGCAATACCTGTGGGGGACAAAGGGCACCGGTGAGGGGCTGTCGCTCCACGGCGCTACCCCCCCCCAAACCCCCAAGGAAGCTCTGCAGCCAAGCCACGAGCCTCCTGGAAGCATTACCCCGGGTATCCTGGGTAGGTAGGGTACGGCGGTCCCTGGGCCTGTGACGGGGCCGTGCCGGGGGCCGCACCGGGGGCCGAGCCGGATGCGGGGAGCCCTGGTGTCGGGGACGGAGCCGGAGGCGGAGTGGGAGTCCCCATGGCTGAAGCAGAGGCGGTGCGACTGGCTGAGATCACCGGAGGCGGAGGGCGGGCTGGGGGCTGGGGCTTTGAAGGCTACAAGAAACCACACAGGACTTGGGATGAGAGGAGTCCGGGCAGCACAGGCCCCTGCTGGGGAGGTCCCCGACTCTCCCCCCACCCCCACCCCGGGTATCCCTAGGGAAACGGCTGAGTGAGAGGCCAGGCACTCACCAGCATGGTCCTGGGTGCCGGCGTAGGAGGGGCTGCGTTCCCCCCGGCCGCGGGAGAGGTCTGGTAGGCGGGGGCCGGAAGGGAGGGGGCACTGGGCTCCCGTGCGATGCTCTGCTGCAAATCCCTTTGGAAGAAGGAAAAGACATTGAGCCTGGCGAGAGACTGCGCCGGGGCCCAGAGCGCCCTGAACTGGGAGGGGGGGCCTCCCCTTCTAGACACCAGCGGGCCAGCCGGGCCGCCACCCACAGGATCCCCAAGCAGGCAGGAGACGGGGGTCCCCAGGGACGGTGCCGGGCCCTGGAGACTCGCTGCCTGACTCAAGGCATGGCGGCACAGGGAGAAGACCCGCAGAGGGAGGACGGCCTGACTCCAGGCCAGAGGCCCATCTGAGATGGGGGCTGCTGACCAGGGGCCTCAGGAAGCTGACCTCTGCAAGGCCCGGGACACGGCTAAAAAACGATAGGGGTAGGTCGTCCCCCCATTTCCCCCCCCCCCCCAGCTCTGTGCCAAGGGTCCCTTGAGAAAGAGGGCAAAAAGGGGGCGGGCAGCCTGGAGTGTGGGAGGGGCAGGTGTGACATGGAGAAGGCTGCAGGGGACAGAGGCCAGGAAAGGGCAGCAGTGTGGGGGGGTCACCCCCAGACCTCTGGGGACACAAGCCCCGAGGGGGAGGGGGCGCACACACATACACACACACTTGCCCTCCCCCACTCCCCAAGCCACGTACTTCAGGAGCTCGTCCCTCTCGGTCTTGCGGGCAAACACGATGTCGCTGCACTTGTTCTGGAACTTCAGCAGGATCTCCGTCAGCTCGTTGTAAAACTAGGAGCGGAGAACGAGGAGCCGGGTCAGCGCGGCCGTGCCTCTCCAGGGCAGAAAGCCGGGGGAGCCTGGGGCCGAGCCAGCTGACACACAAAGTGACCCAGCTCTCCAGGGGACCAGACTCCGGCCCAGGGCCTTCAGAAGTGACCGAGAGCACGGCTCTCACCCCGGGCACCCCAGCACCCCAGGCTAGGTCTCCAAGGCCCCCTTCCCAGAAGGCCCAGCTCCCCCAGAAGTCAACCCCTCACCCCCCATTCCCGGTTCCCCAGGGCAGAGCTTGTTCAGCCGGGGGCACCACAGGGTCTCCCGGGGAGGACCGAGCCCCCAACCTCTAGCGGGCCCGGAGCAGCGAGGTAAAGGGCCCGGAGGCCCCACTGAGGACGCTCACCTTGGTGCCCTCCCTCAAGTTGGCGACGAGCTCCACAAAGTTGTCATAGGCGACCGCCAGGTTCTTCAGGACCTCCTCGCGCAGATTGGCCTCGTTGTTGGACTGCTTCATCTTGGAGAACTCCTGGTGCGAGACCTTCCCCAAAACACAGACGAGTCACCCCCAGTTTCCAGGCACGAGGCCCCCAGGCCTCCAGGCCCCAGCCGTGTGCAGACCCCCGTGAGCCACGGCCAACTGGGTCCGCAGCCCAGGCACCTGCCGAGAACCCCCACACAAATCATGGGGCCCACCTCCCGGCTCATAAGTCAGAAAGTAAGTTTTCTAGGGAAGAAAAGCTGGAGGTGGCAGGTGCTGCACCCCTCAGGGGTCTTCCTGCCTCCCTCGCTCTTTGGTTTCTAGGCCCCCCACTCAGGCACGGCCACAAACGCCCACCTGGATGCTCTCCAGCAGCTCTTCCTGCTTCTTCAGGGAATCCTGGACCCGGTTCGTGAGGCCCCCGTAGACGCGGTCCAATTCCGTAACAGAGAGCGCTTCCTCGTTGATGGCGCCATCCTGCGCCAACGCCGACAGGAACTTGCCCCTCATGTCAAAGGTCATGGACTTGAGGTCGTTCTCCAAATGCTCGCGCTCCTTCTTCACTTCGTCCAGGTTGGCCAGCAGGGACTTGAGCACGGTCACCACCTGAAAGAGACGGCAGAGGGACCGTGCCGGGAAGGACCCAGGGCGGCAAGGCGCCATTCTTCTCTGGGCAGCAGCCCCGCCGGCGGTGGACCCCGCCCCTCCCAAGGGGGCCCCCGAGAAAATGCCCCGCCACAGCCCCCGAATCTCCACACTCTCAGGCACCCCTGCCCTCTGGGGGACTCCCTGCATGCAGGAAAATGCAAAGCGTCCCAGCACAAGCACGTACATACGTCCTGCACACACACGCAACAGCCCACAGTGGACACAGATGTGTGCTCCACAACCACAATGCAATCACAATCTCGTGTACGCTATCCCACACAATCACACACACGACCACACAATCTCACGTACACTCTCACACACAATCACACACACACATCCACAATCTCACATACGCTATCATACACAATCACAAAATCTCACCCGCCCCTCCCCGCTCTCGCTCTCCCCAGACCAAACCGCCCTTCTCTGCCCCCCCCTTCGGTGCTGCCCGCCCCACCTCGCTGCCCTGCATGGTCTTGGCCGGGTTGGCCGAGGGGATGGCCGCGTTCAGCTCGGGCTCGGGCTTGGACAGCAAGGCAATGGTGTCCCGGTGAGACTGATAGCGCTCCCTGACTTGTCCGTCGGCCTGCACGGCCTTGTCCAGAACCGCCTGGAAGTTGTTCCCCTCTGAAGAGGGGGAGAAAGAGCCGTGTCCGTGGAACCCCAAGTGGAGTCCATGGGGACCCCGGGGGAGGAGGGGATCAGGAGCTGCCACGGCCACCAGACCACCGGCTGCTGCTGTGAGCTGTTCTCAGGGACGCGTACTGGGAGGACCGAGGCGGGGAGGGGCCACATAGTGCCCCAAGGCTGCAGCTGCATCCTCCCTCCCCCCCGAACCCATTGGGGCCCTCAGTTCTTCGAGGACACAGCAGAGGGGCCAAGGGCAAGAGCGGGTCCCACAAAGATCGCGCACCTGCCCTCAGAGGCTTGTAGAGCTCGTTGGACGGCGTTCTCTGCCAGCGCTCCTTGAACTTGGCCTTCAGCTCGTTATCGGTCGCTTCCTCTTCATTCAACAACCTTAAAGCCTGGAGAGAAAACGAGACGCTGTCCTGGGCTGGGAGAGCGCTCACCACCTCCCACTGTGCCCAGGTGGCTCCCCTCCCCCAGCTCCTGCTCTGGCCCCTGTGGGCCAGAAAATTCAGTTGGCTTCTATCTTCTTAGAGCCCCCACCCACCTGGGGCAGAGCCCCCTCCTCGCTGCCCCCCTCCCACATTCAGCAGAGCCAAGCCCTCTCTGCCTCCCCCCTCCCCCCCCCAGGTGCTCAGGCCTTCGATCTATCCTGGATGGAAACCAGGGCACCATCTCCCCACTCTGACCCCAAGCTTCTCGAGAGCCAGGACAGGGGGACCAGAAAGGAGCAGCCCCTTCCACAGGCAGCCCCAAGCTCCCTCTCTGCTTTTCTAAGGTCTGGCCACAAGGTCATCAGGACCCTCGACCCCCTCCAGTGACCCCTTGGCCGCTGCTGCTAAGAAAGGGACCAATCCCATGGGGTCTGAGGACTGGAGCTGCAGGACCCCAGAGAAAGAGGGAGTGAAGGAAGCCACAGAACCTGCTTCCCTGTGGGCCAGGAGCCACAAAGGGGGGCAGCCGGGGCGGGAAGCCTTCGCGCTGGGGGTTGAGTAGTTGCTGAAGCAGACAGGACTCGTCCTGGGCCCTCCGAGGCTCCCCCGCCCCCCACCAGGTCTCACCTCCTCGAGAATCTCTCGGTTTCTCTGCAGCAGTTCGGGCAGATCCTGGATCAGCTGGTCAACCGTGTGGATCCCTCCCTGCTCGACAATGGCGGCCGACTTCCCCAAAATAGACTGAGGAACGGTGTCCCCAGAGATGTCTTCAATGGCCGCTGGCAGGTTGAGGGATGCCAGGACCCTAGAGGGAAGAGGGCAGGAATCAAGCCCCTCATGGCCTCTGGGAAGCGCTCCGGCCCCAGACTCCCATGGAGGCAGGTCAGAGGCCTTCTTCAAACCCCGGAGGAGAGATGGGCAGCAAAAGGTGGGAGGCCCTGGAGCAGAGGGTGCAGTGGCCTCTGGGCCACGGGGCCGGGCCGGGCGCGGCACTCACCCGTTGGCCAGATTGGTGGACTCCCTCATCTGGGCGATTAATCTGTTCACCAAGTCGGCTTTCCTCTGGTTAGAGCAGGCCAGAGACTGCTGCACGGCCACCGGGACCATCTTCTCAAACAAGTCTGCAAGCAGCAGAAAGCCCTCAGCGAGAGCGAGCCGCCGTGTGCCCCGGCTTGTGCCCCCTCCCCCACTGCACCCCTCAGTAGACGTCCACATGCTGGCGCCTGGGGACCACCCAGGGACAGGAGCCCGACGGAGAAGCATCTGTTGGCAGGAGGCTTCTCTGGGGAGGAAGGCTCCGTGGCACCAGGAACGGGTGCGAACACCCAGCCTGACCCAGCGGGCGCCGGCCACTCTGTGCGTGTGCATGTGCGTCGGCGCTGCCCCGCCCTGACTGGGACCACTGGGAGCTCACTCTTGGAGCCCCCGGACTGAACCTTCATGCACCCTCCCCTGCCACGTGTGCAGACAGACTTCCCAGAGTCATTCGCACCAACCACTTCTTAAACATGAAAAACTAGTATTTCAGAGTTGTTTCCGGACTGTGGGAACCGACGGAGTTTGCAAAGCGGCCAACAGATGCGAAAAGGCCGATGTTTAAGACCAGTCTTGTCCCCACCAGGTCAGAGCCTCGCCCCCCATGGCGTCAACACCTCGTAAGTCGGCATAACAGACAGAACAGGAATTCTGGAGGAGTCGGGCGGACTCCGAATGACACGGGGAGTCTAGAACCCAGAAGCGCACGGAACCCATGCACCTGGTCACCTACATCTGACACAACTCATCTTAATGTCCCATTTCGTGTTCGGGGTCACACATCCTGGCAATTCATATCCCATCCGGGATTCTCTGGGCCAGCAGCTTTTCCCGGGGTCCCCCGATCACGGGGTGCCATTCCCCACGCCCCGAAATGTGGGAGGGGTTTCTCCCTCACAGACTCGATCCCAACTCCGGCCCCCACAAAGCGCTCACCGGTGAACTTCTGGCTGAGAGGCACGTGCACGGGCGTGGCTTTCACCAGCGTGGCTTTGCCGATGGGCTCCAGGTCTTTCAGGTCTGGAACCCGGTCGTGGTAGATGAAGTCGTTGTCCTTCCTGGCGGCCGTCAGGGCCCGGGCGATCTTGTCGGAGAAGTCCTTCACACTGATGTACTCGTCGTACCGAGACGCCACCGTTTTAATCAGCTCTGCCGCGTGCTGAGGGGACACCCGGCACATTTAGGGGCGTGGCCCAGAGCGAGGCCGGGCCCTCCCGCCACCCTGACTGGCCCCACTCCCGGCCAGGCCTCTGACAGGCCTCGCTGACACGGACCGGACCTCTCTCAGGGACAGCCCACGGGCAGGGGATCAAAGGGGGTCGTCAGAAAAACCACCATAAAGGACAAAAGGCAGGCCGGGGATTCTGGGGCCCAAGCCAGAGAAAATGCTCCCCTCCTTTGGTGTTTTCCAGAAGGGAGGAGGGGGCAGGACCCCCCACAGCTCAGCCTGCTCAGCCATGTTCTGATCCTCTGCTCTGAGGGATGGGGGAAGGGGCAAAGGCAAGAGCCACGCAGAGGTCACCTCGGGGTCCCCCCAAGGCCTCAGCCCTCGCCAGCCCGGAGGCTGGGCACGCGGCTCACCTGCAGCCTGGCGATCTCCTCCCCAAATCTCTTCTGCTGCTTGGCCAGCACTGCCTGGTGGTATTCCGCGTGCGCCTGCATCACGCAGTGCTTGGCCGCCAGGACGGGGAACACTTCCTGCGAGGGCACGAGGAGACGGCTCCCTCAGAGCGCGCGGGGGAGGGGGTTGAAACATCTCTTGCCGTCTGGTGCTCGCACGCACGCGTGCACATTCACTCACACACACACACACGCGCGTGCACACGTGCCGCCCATCTAACAAGTTAGGAAAGAGTTAAATGACCCAGGCCTAAACCCACCCTACAACACAAGTGGAGCCGTGGCCCTTGGCCAGCAGGCGCAGGAAGACAGAGGCGACCTCCCAACCCCCCCATCCCTTCCAGGGCTGGCAGCACTTCTCCCCTCACTCACTCACCTTGGGGAGGGTGTCCTTGTACTGACACTGCTTGAACGCGTCTCCGTAGTAATCAGCAGCCTGATTGGCCAGTTTTGCTATGATGGCATCTTTCATTTTATCTGAAGAAGCAAAAACAAAGCTGCCATCACCTGCCCCTGCAAGGGTGCCCCAGCAGGAGCACGCACGTGGGCAGGTGCAGGGCACATGGGAGCACGCACAGGGGCGCGCAGACTCTAGAACCTGCCCTTAGAACCACTCCACACTCAGCACAGTGCTGTGTTACACTGACCCCAGTAAGTGCTCTTCCCAGTGACAGCAGGACCGCAGGCTGGGCTAAGAGGCAGGCGGGCGAGCTCCCCACACTTCCTCCCTCGGCACCGATCCCGGCCCGGCCGTCTGACTCCCCTCTGCGGCAGCCCACCCCCACTGCCCTCACTTCCACGCTGACCACCAGCCCCCCCACCTGCCCGACCTCCCACTGGGCCCTGCTCCGGCACCCCTCCCCCAGCTCCTTCCCTTTCAGACCCAGGCAGCGAGCCGGGCTCCTTGCCCACCCCCTAGGGGTTCGGAGGACAGCTGGGGACTGCTGACCCCCCCTACCTGTGACTGTGCCCTCCCTCACCTCTGGTGGCCTTGAGGAAGAACACCTCTTGGGCTTGGGCCAGCATGATGAGACTCAGGGTCCCCGTGGTGTCAGGAGCTATATCGGCCGTAGGTTCTCGATTCAGCGCAGACAAGACAGTCTCCTTGATGTGCAAGAAGGCGCCGCTAGCGAACTGCAGAAGGAGGAGGTCGTTGGTGGGGTGCACAGGCACCCCCGTGTGTGGGGAGAACACCCCGGCCACAAAGGTCACATAGGACAAAAGGCGGACCACCCACCGGGGGGCGAAGGTGCCACAAAAGGGGCGTCTCAAGGGGGCTTCCCCAGCCCTGGCCCCACACTCTGGGGGGCCCAAAAGGCAGGGGGTCCAGCATGGCCCCACCTATGACTTGGTCCCCAAAGAAGGCACCTCACAGCAGGAGGAAGAGAAGCCACCACTGCTGCAGGGAGGACGAGGCAAGGACAAGGCAAGGACGAGAGCAGCACAGACTGGAGGGTGGCCAGACCAAACCCCATCCCCGGGAGCCCCGAAGAGCTGGGCTCATGGTTACCCCCCAAAGTTGGGGGGATTCTCCCATGCGACGGGCCCTGGGGTCCACCCCCCCCAGCACAGGGGTCTCAACCCAAGGACGGCCTCCCCAAAAGCCCAACTGTCGCAGGATCACCAGTTTCCCTCACAGGGAGGAAATCCACCTTGCTCAGGACAGGAAAGGACCAAGAGACACAGATCACGGCGCCTCAGGGGCCAGGCAGGGCTTGAAAGGGCCACAGCCACACCCCAACCCCACCGAATTCGGTGCCAAATCCAGCTGACAAGCAACTTTGGCAAAAGAGTCAGTGAGTGGACGTTTCCTAAATCCATGGGAGGCTGGAGTGTTCACCCCGTGAGCTGGTCCCATTCAGGGCACTTCCAGCCCCAATTACACCGGAAGCTCTTCTCCCCAAAGTCTTCCCCTCAGTCCTCCATCTTCTCTGACGTCCGCCCCGCAGCCTTCACCCCATTAAAGTCTGACGCATCATCAGTCAGAAGGGCCCGGCCCTCCTGGCCATCGATGCTCCCAGGATGCTCAGAACCCCCTTTGTCCCCCTCTCAGAGTTCTGGTCCGCCTCGCTCCTCGTTCTCTGGGACTCTCCCTTGGGATCTTGGTCTGGGCCACACCCCCACACTGGGGGCCCCTGAGGCTCTGTCCTGGGCTCCCTTCCTCTGTTCCTATGGTCTAAATAGCACCTCTTGGCAGATGACCGCCACCTCTAGCAGTCCCATCCCAGTCTCTCTCCTGAGCTCCGGGTCAGCCTCCCCAACTGATGCCCGGACATTTCAGGCCACAGACACCCCAAGCGGAACCATCTAAATCGGAGCTTACCTTTGCCCCCCAACTGCTGGCTGAGGCTCCCGCGGTCAGCCACGCCAAAGCCTGGCCCATCCCTCCAAGATGACCTCTGCTCCAGACTCCCACAGCCAGACCCAGAGCAGCCCCCACCAGGATCACCGCGCCGTCCTACACGGTCTCCTGGACCTAGATCTCTAACCCTGCAGCCCCTCCCCAAATCAACCAGGCCACTGAGCCTGGGTGTGGCCCCCAAGGCCCACAGGACCCAACCCCTCTCCGAACTTTCTGGCCCCTCACCATCACCCCGAGGCCCAAGAGTCTATCTCACCAGTGTCCCCACACACAGACGGCTCCCCCGGCTCTGTTCCCTGCAGTCCCCACTCAGACACCCCAGCACCTGCCCTTCCTTCAAGAGCCGGCCCAAGCACCACCTTTTACAAGAAGCCATTCTGGGGTCCAACCACGGCACCGCCATCGCTCACCACCCAGGGTACAGCTGCCTTCTAGCTGATGTGCACGCACATCACAATCACACACTCACAATCTCACACAGAAAATCACACAATCACACACACATGCACGTACATCACAATCACAGACTCACATAAACACACATCGCAATCACACATCACAATCACAATTACACATTCTCTCACACACACACACATAATCACACACCCCCTGCTGTGCTTGGGGCAGCCAGGACGGGCCCAAGGTTCAAGCACAGCCTGCATGGTCGCACAACGTATGGAGAGTACACAGCCGAGCTGGGACCCGACCCCCGGCTCCGGGCCGGCAAGACCGTCCCTGTGGGGGCCGGGCCGAGCTGGAAAAGGTCAAGAAATGGTGGTGGTAGAGAGCCAGGAGCCGCTTGATTAAGAAGGCCACATGCCAGAGCATGGCGGTGGGGCTGGGGGTTGGAAGAAGAGCCTCACCCAGGGCCGAATTCCCCACTCCCGTCTCTGCCACTCTGCACCTTTGGGAACCCAGCAGCGTTTCTCTGAGATTCCACTTTTCCCCCTTGGGTCATGTTGTGAAAAACCACAGCATAAAACACGCAGGGAAAGGGGCATGACCAGGTCCACGTTCGGCCTCCGTGGCTCTGCACCCCAAGCCTGGGATGGCCGTGCTGCGGAAAAGAGCCACGTCGCCCCGCGTGAGGGTGGCGTTCTCTTGTGGTTCTCCTGGTTCTGTTTGCTGTCCACAGACGTCTCCCCGGGCTTTTCAGAAACCGGCCTGCTCATCGTTTCTTGGAGAGCGACAGGATTACAATCCCAAACCCCGGTCCAGTCAGCCATCCCCCAAACGACGGGCCTCCCCTCATTTTCAATTCTCTGCCACAACGGAAAGAAGCGCTCTAAGTATTTCTGCACATGTAAGTCCTTTGTCTGGTTTTTTACCTTTCTGAGACACAGACCTAGCCAAGGGTGTTGGGGGGCGTAATGTTCTTCTCTAAAATGCAATGTTCTCTGGGAGCAGGTTTCTTGGGGGCTTCTGGAGGCAGCTTCATTTCAGTCAGTAATCACAAGTGCAGCCAGGGGTTAAAGTCCAAATCCTTTATTTCCTTCAAAGTCTTGTCTTTTTTCCTGGGGGCCGGTTAGCTTTAATAGGGGCCTTCTGTAGTCTTGCTTCCAAGAGCTTGAGCTCTGGCTTCTGAATCTCCCCAACTGAATCCTGGCTGAGGTTCCGAGCTTACAGATGCTCTCTAAAAGGTGTGATTCTTGTGGAACTCTAGCAAGTACTAAGTACATGTTCTGAACTAGAGAACTGGTAAATATCATGCTAAATAATCATTCTCTCTATGAATTCCGCAGACTTGGCACCTTGGTTCAAGTTCTGACCCATAACTGGGGGGGGATGGGGGCTGCCGACCTAGCCAGGGGGCGCTGCTGAGGCAAAGGTCGTGCCACCTCGACAACTCTTTGGGCATAGTTCCAAATTCTCTCCAGAGTAGTTGGGTCAGTTTGCAATTCCACCAACAATGCACCAGCGTTCCATTTTCTTTTCTGTCACATTTGTCAATCTGAGAGATGGGAGGAGGTACCTCAGAGATGTTTTAATTGACATTTTTCTAATTAATGACTTAGAACATTTTTTCACGTAACTCTGGAGAACTTTAATTCTTCATCTGAAAACTGCCTATTTCTATCCTTTGACCAAACCAATTGCAAAAGATTCCATTTTTTCATGTGTAGAAAGGTAGTAGTGTACCAGGAGGATTCTTCCAGCTTCCAATCTTAAAAAGAAAAAGGTTAAAGACTCCAAGGACATCACATTTAAAAGCTGTGGCTGGATCCGACCATAACAGCTCGGAGAAGAGGCTGCCAACTGCACCGACAATTTCTGATGAAAAGTCTGACGTCCAGCAGAAAGAGGGCCACAAGCGTCTAAGACCGACAGCCTCCCCCAGCGGTCACAGAAGGCCAAGGGGAGAACCTCCAAAAGAAGATCCGTGACCTTCACGGACCACGAAGACCGAAGGTTCTGACTCACTAAGGGCAGTAACCCGACCAACACCACTACTAGAGGCGCCCAAGGGGCAGACCCTTGGGGAGGGGAGGCTGCTCAGGCAAAGGCAGAGGGCCCCGTGTTCCCTGCATGCTCCGTGAAGAACGGTGAGCCACAGGCATGGGCAAATCTGGGAGAGCCCACGTGATGGGAGATAAGCAGAATCTGGCTCCGGCGGGCCCAGACCCCAATGACGTCAGTCTCCTGGGAGAGCACCAAGGCACAGGGCTGGGGGAGGGCCGGAAGGTGGAGCCCCCCCTACCCCCTGGGAGCTGCAAGCCCCCTTGGCTCAGCTGCTTTTTCTTGACTGGGGGAGGTATGCCACTGACTACATGGGGGATGACTTAGCATGAGAACAAAAGACGTCCCTTGGGTTGTTTCTAAAGGTGCAAGGCCAGAGATCTAAGAGACGTGGAGCACCTCAGTGGAGGGAGTACTTCTCTCAGAAGGCACCGGAAGCACCAACCAGCTTCCTCTTCTGGTTTCTAAGGGAACAGACAGCATGGGAGGGGGCAGCAGGATGCATGGTCGTGGGGGGAGCCAGGTCCCCTCAGAACAAGACAAGAAAAATGGGGCACAAAGCAAGGCTCTCGGGGGCCAGGAGGAGCCCCACTGTGGACAGGACGAAGGCTGTGGGGAGGAGCTGGGGGCAAGAGCGAGGAACTCTGCTCCCAGAAGTCACTGGGCTCCGTGATTTCATCCCACACAGCCAGGCCACCCCCACCCAAGGAGATAAGACAAATAAGAACTCGGAGCCACAGAATGAGGGTTTGTCACAGCTTTTTGTTGAGGCAAAGAACTGGAAACTGAGGCAGCCCCTTATCCTCAACTGGGGAACTGCAAGGGAAGAGGGAGAGGATGATGTCAAAACGGCCTGGAAGGACCCAGGCTGAGCAAGGTGGAAGGTGAGGAGCAGAACCAGGAGCGTGATGGGCCCATGTGGCCAGAACCCAACCCTCACCAGAGGGCAACAAAGGGTACACTCACAGGAGGACCTTGCTCAGCAGGAGAGGCCCATGTGCCACAAAGACTTGGCTCTTTCTCAGAGCAGGGAGGGAGAGAGAAAAGAAATGGTGTTAACTGGAACAGCCAGTGTGCTCACAAATCTAAAGAAAGGGGAGCACTGCAGCCCCCGACAGCAAGGGGCCATGGCTGTGTGCAGGCCGAGCAGCACGGGGAGGCGGCCAAGAGGGGGTCCGGCTGCAGAACGAGAGGTCTTCCCACAAAAGCCTGGCTAACAGATGGGGAGAACGCCTTTCCCCGAGGGCACTCCAGATGGAGGGGAACCTTCTTCCAGGCCCCCCAAAGCCTCAGGAGGCTGTGGAGGGGGTCGGCCGGGGACATCCATCCTACCTGATAATGCTTAGCGGCGACCTTCAATCCCTCATCGTTGTCCAGATTCTGGTCTGCCGCGATCTGGCTGGCTAAGGCCGCACAGTTGAACAGCACACACGTCTTTTCGTAGCCTAAACTCGCGAGCGCTGTGCAAGAAAACAACTCGGGTGAGAAGACAGAGTCCCCACGGCTTCCCCACGGGCGCCACACCTGCCGCTGGCCCCAGGCCGCCAACGAACTGGGGCTCCCCCAGAGTGCAGAGGGCCCCCTGTCGGCCTGCAAAGCCTAAAGCCCGGGAGGCAGGAGGGCAGGAACCAGCCCCTCTGAGGAGGTGGGCGGGACACCACACCCAGCCAACAAGGCAAGTCCCTCCCCTTCTCCCCCAGGACAACAGGAGGCCCATCAGAGGGGAGGGCCCTGGAGAGGTAAGAGGGGGAGGGTATGGGGGGAGGAGGGAGAGAGGAAAGGGCGAGGAGGAGAGGGAGAGAAAGGGGGAGATGGTGGGGAAGGGGGAGGCTGGAGGAAGAGGACAAGGAGGAGGAGGTAGTCCAAGAGAGAATACACTGGAGGAGGGGGTGGGCCAAAGCAAACACTTTGGGTGAAAAGAGAATTAATGACCAAGGGAAATAGCAACAGTTAATTAGGAAAAGAATTGCGAAGCAAATTTCTCCAATAAAGGCCTCCTTTCTCAAAGGTAAAGAGAACTGAATCAAATTTATAAAAAATAAGCACCATTCCCCAATTGATAAGTGATCAAAGAACTACACCCAAAGGCTGCAAAATCGTGCTTTACCCTTTGACCCAATGATCCCACTGCTAGGCACAGATCCCCAAAGAGATTAAAAACAAGTGAGTCCGGCTCCCCAGCCACTACAACAGGCAGGGTCGGGGGCGGTTTAATAACCGTAATTACAGACTCACACATATGTCTCACAGAATGCTAAGTGCTGCAGAGCGAGGGCTAGAGATCAGGGGAAGGGAAAAGCCCCATCGCACAGATTCGAGCTGCTTTCCTGAGAAGGAAGGGGGGGGTGGGGGGGGGAGCCAGGAACAGCAGCAGAAGCAAAAGCCAAGGGGGACCAGCTGGGCACACGCAGGGGGCAGCGGCATCTCACACTTCAAAACCTTGGCTAGGAACTACCTGAGCAGGTCACGGCCCCCAAGCCTCCCCCTCCTCAAGGCAACCCTGCACCCCTACTTCTCACTGACCCACCAGGACGTTCTGGCCTATCATGGGAAGACCATGATGAAATGATGCCAAAGTCAGGAAAAAGCCCCTCTTTGACCCAGACTGAAGACCTGAATGGGCAGGAGCCAGGGCAGTGATTTCCAGGGAAGAGCTCCTCCTTCCCCATGCAGCTGGCACTTGGGATGCCCAGCACGCTGCCCGCTGGGCCTGGGGAACACGTAAAGCAAAGACCTCGGTGTCTGTCATGACCAAGCTGGGCCAGGAAGAGGGGAGACTACATCCTGCTCCTGCTCTGATGAGCTCGAGCTGTGAGGAACTAGCCGTCAGACTGGGCTAGGGCACTGGGGAACCTTGCAGAGCCACATTTTCTCCTTTTCATTCTTTGTTAAAGAAGATACTCTCTCATTGGAGGAAGGAGGAGGATGTTGAGAAATAAAAGTAACAAAAAATATATATATTTTTTTTTTTCCTGAAGCAACTGGGGTTAAGTGACTTGCCCAGGGTCACACGGCTAGGAAGGGCTAAGTGTCTGAGTCCAGATTTGAACTCAGGTCCTCCTGACTTCAGGGCTGGTGCTCTATTCACTGTGCTGCCCCCCCCCCCAAAAAAATACAATTAAAAAAAAAAAACTATGTGGAGAATGGAGGACAAGAATCTTTTTTTTTTGGGGGGGGGGCGGGGGGAACTGGCCTTTTTTAAAAATACATTACAAAGTAGTTTGGAGGAAGGGTGGTAAGTGGACACATCTGTGTTCATCCTGGGTTATCTCCTAACAATACCAGCAACAGGAAAGCCACAGACAAATATTAGGAAGGGAGAGAGTGATCAGAAAGCAAAGTCACCAGAAGCAAGTGCCTTGGCCCATAGCCCAAAGAAAGGGAGGCAAGCGGACGTGGAACAGGGGGAGAAGGAAGCAAAGGAACGGCTGTTGGGAGCTGGAGCTGCAATCCGACCTCACCCCTGAAAGCCGTTAGGCAAGTCCCACACGCTCTCGGAATTGGGGGTAAGCCTGAGGACGTGAGACCAACTAAGGCACGGTGGAGAGGCTGCTTCCCAATTAACAAGGGGCTGCCACAGACAACCTCTGTCCGGATGGTAACAATTTGTTTAGACCAGATTTCCTGGCATTGATTTTGATAAAAATTACCTACCCAGTTTTACAGACCCTCCAAAAAGCGATCCTTTGTCAAACGCATCCTTCCAGGTAAAGGTCAAGCAGATCTATATTAAGGAAGAACAGAAAAGCAATTCCTGAAGGCAATGCAGCCCATGGGAGGCTGGGAGGGAGGGTTCAGAAAACAATGACTAACGGAAACCAGGGGACCCAAAAATGCACCCCTGCCCACCAGTCCAAAGGGAGCCTTGGAGGGAGACCTCCTCCCCATCCCGGGAGGCCGCGTTAGCGGCCGTGCCCGAGCCACCGTCCCCCACCTCGTGCTTCCTGATGCAAGAGTGGGCCCCAAAACCTAAGGCAAGAAATGCATGCCAAAACAACTGTATGTACATGTACACATATATTGCATTTAACATATACTGTAACATATTTAACATGCATTGGTCTACCTGCCATCTGGGGGAGGGGTTGGGGGAAGGAGGGAAAACTTGTGATGGAAGGTTTTGCAAGGGTTAATGCTGAAAAATTACCCATGCATATGTCTTGTCAATAAAAAGCTATGATTAAAAACAAGTATATGCTCTAAAGGATAAAGGATGGTGTCATAATTTTACAACCAGTTATCTGTTTACAATAGACATTTAACAAACATTTGCTTATTTGTTTAAAAAAACAAACACATGCCACGGATGCCCTTTCCATGGGACCTGCTCCAGGGGAACCCAGAGACAAACCAGAGAAGGATCCCAAAAAGCTCCTCTCCCGAACCATGGCTGCACCACCCGTCCCCCCACCCCACAGAGGCAGCCGGGAGTGGATGGTTTCCCGGGGCCCTTGTTTTTAAACCAACTAAATTAAGTCTTTACCTGGTTTTCAGAAAATGGGAATTTGGGCTCGATGGAACAAATCTGATCATAATACCTGAAAAGCAAAACCAAAATGAGTAACGACCACATCTGTGCCATTCACGCCAGTTTACTCCTAAAGAAACTCCTAACAAGCCCCCCTAACGCGAGCTCCAAGGGGATCCATGATCTCCCAAAGGGGGCCACGGGCTGGCCCAAGAGGCGTCACTCAAAGTGCCGAGGGCCTGTGCCCCGACAGCCCGAGGACGGCCGCGGAGATCCGTGAGGCCCCTGGGCACGCCGGGCTCCGAACCCAGACACGTCTTCGATCCCAATTCTCTGAAGGCCGTCATGGCCACAGACAGTGCGGGCAGACGGGCCTTCATTGCGGGGCAGCGTAAGGTCAGTCTCAAAAGCCCTGCAACCTCCCACAGACAACGCTAGCAGAACCAATCAAGTGAGCGTCCCATGAAACGCCCGACGGTAAAGAGGAGAAAATTAACCCCCGCAGTCCACGCCCCCCCCAAACACCTCACGGTTTGGGGCAATGGGGGATGGGGGCCCGGCCCTGGGTCTTCGCCTCCCCCAGAAGGCCCGCTGCACCTCCTGAGGGCATCATGCCCTGTCCTCCTCCTGCCCCGTTTCTGCTGAAGGATCCCCCGTGATCCTCCCAGTCTCCCCGATTTGCAATCTCAGCACTAGCCCGGACTCCTCCCTTATCCAAGCTGTGGCCAAACTTTGCCCAAAGGTCAAGTCTTTTGGAAAATGCCAAGCAACAAACGGATTCAGGCTTAAATTTCAGAAAGGATGTGTTTTCCTGGAGCGGCTCATGGGCCGGAGGAGCAGCCCCCGCCCGGCCCCAGGGGACAGAGGCAGCTGGAGCCCGTAACCCAGGCAGGGACCTCGGCCGTCTGCAGGGGGTCAGGGGGGCCAAACCAGAGGCGTGGCGGGGAGGGGGGGTCCCTGCCCTCCAGGAGCCCCCCCCCCCCCAAGAGCAGACACAGCCAAGTCCGAAATGGCCCGGAGCGGACACCTGGGGTCCGGGGGCCCCACCGGAAGCAGGAAGACGCCCCTAAAGGAGGCTGGTCCTGTGGGGGCGGGGGGCGGTGCCGAGGGGCTCCTCTCTGGCCGGGCTCCCAGGAGGCCCCGGGGCTGAGGGATCTGGGAATCAGGCAAGGAGACGCTTACCCCAGGGGGCCTGGAGAAAGGGCAAGAAAGCGGAAAGTCCAGAGACGGGAAGCGCCCCGCCCTGGCCCTCAGGAGCCCAGGATGAGGGTGGGGCCACTAGGAGACCCCCCCTAACTTTGGAGAACCATGGAACCCGACACGGGGCCCCCTTTCCCCTGAGAAAGTCACCTCGGGAGGGTGGGGAGGGGGACGGGGGCAGGGCCCTCCCTGGCGCCCCTCAGCGCCCTCACCAAACGCCAGCTCGGGGGGCTCTGAGGGGCCCCCCGGGGAGTCAGTGCGGGAGCGGAAGGGGCACAGGCAGCCGGCCGTGCTGTGGCCCCCTTTCACCCGGGCAGGGAGCGGGAAACACGGGGCCCCTCGAGGTGGGCCGGGGCTGCCCAGGATCTCGGTCCCGGGGACGGTCTCAGGCTGGAGCCTCCCGCTCCCCAATGCGGTCCCTGCGGACGGCTGACCCCGAGTCACCCGCTCTCCTTCTCCTCCGACACGCCCCAGGCTCCCGAAACGGGGCGGGGGGCGGGGCCCTCAGAGGGGAGCTTGCAGGCCACTGAGACCCCCAGCTCTTTCTCAAGTTGTCCAAGCACAAGAAAGCCCAGACCCTCTCGGATATCCCCCTCCCCCCCACGTCTCTGTCCCACCGAGGCAGCTCCGGGCTCCACGGGAGGGGGCGGGAGGGGGCGGGAGCGCCCCCCCAGCCCGCTGACCGTCCCGGCCGCCCACCCTCTCCCGGAAGTCCCCACCGTCCCAAATGGGCCGAGGGGGCGGGGCGCGCACCCGTGACCTCCCCGCCCCCACTTCCGCGCCACACCTGGCTACCTGAGCCCCGGAGGGGACGTGCAGGAATGCGGGCGCCGCCCAGCGAGCGCCCCTCCCCCAGGGCAGGGGGGGCTCGGGGCGCCCCTTCTCCTCGCCCCGCCCGGGCCCCCCTCACCGCAGCAGCGTGTCCAGCGCCGCGTCGTGGCGGTCCAGAGGGCGGCCGAGCGCGGCCCGGCGCAGGCGGCTCAGCTCCTCGGCGGCCTTGCCGAACTGCGTCGCCTCCTCGCCGCCCGCCGGGTACGTCTGCTGGATGAACTTGGTCAGCGGCCGCGCCACGTCCACCTCGGCCGCCTTCTTCAACTGCACCGTCACGAACGTCGCCATCGCGGCGACAACGGGGCAGCCGTCACCGCCGCCGCCCACTCCCCGGCCCTTCGGTCGGGTCAGCACTTCCGCCGTCAGCCTCGGGCGGGCGCGCACGTCGGCTACGTCACAGCGGCACGGCGCCGCGCCGCGCGCGTGCGCCCTGGCCGTCGGGCCCGGCACCGCCCCTCCGTGACGTGGCGGCCGCAGGGAGGGCGGGGCCCGAGAAGCGGCGCCTGAGCAAATAGCAGCCTTGCCCGAGACGGCCTCCCCAGGGGTGCGCTAGGGCGCAGGCTTCCGCCCGCCCAGGCTTTCCTCTTAATGGGGGGGAGGGGGTAGCCCGGAAATGGGAAGGGGAAAGGGCCCGGACCGAGTCCGCGTGCGCAGTATCCTCACGCGCCCCCTGGTGGGCGTCTCTGGCGAAGTCAGTGCGCGCCGTGCACGCGCCCTCTTCCTCCCCCCTCCCCACCCCCTCGCCCGTTCCCAATACTGCACAACACTAGCGGAAAACGGACCGACGCCAGAGCGCGTGCGCGGGCTCCTCCCCAGCCCAGCCCGGAGTTCTCCCAGTGCCGTGGCCTGGGGCGGGCGGGGCTGCGGCCCAGGCGGTGGAACTACTCCCTGGGAGCGCTCCCAGTCCCTAACTCCTGGTCAGAGGCCCCGAAGCGGCCTATGCGCGTGCGCAGCCTCGCCCCGTTTCCCCTCCACCCCCCAGCGCTGAAAGCCCATCCTCTGCTAAATTCGCGCACTGGGGCAATTGTGAGGGGGATGAGGGGGGAATTCGAACCCAGGGCTTCCAGGTCCCAAAGCCCTGCGCCCAGCCAACGTTTCAGAAGTGCGCGTCATTGCAGGGGCGCCCCGGACCCTCCGCCATCCCCAGGGTGAGGCGCCTGCCTCGGGGAGCCCAAACCCCGAGAATGGAGAAGCGAGCTCCCGGGGCGGCGCCCGCCTTCCTGCGGGGGCCACGCGGGCGCCCTGGAAACAGTCCCCCCGGTGCGGTCCCTGCGGGCGCCCCGGAAACAGTCCCCCCCCCCGTGCGGTCCCTGTGGGCGCCCCGGAAACAGTCCCCCCCCCCGTGCGGTCCCTGCGGGCGCCCCGGAAACAGTCCCCCCCGTGCGGTCCCTGCGGGGGCCCCGGGACGCCGCTCTCAGCTACCAGCCGGAGGCAGAGACCCGGATCTCTCTCCCAGCACTGGGGGGCGGGGCAGTGGCGGGCCCCTGGGGCCCGGCTGTCCCCTCTCCTCACGCACACCCAGAGGCCTCCGGACGCGCTGCTTCTGGTCGGGGGCTGCAGGGGAGGAGCGGCGCCCCCAGGGCCCAGAGGGGCCGGAGGGCGCCCCCGGCGATGACCCGGCTTTCCCCAGGGCAGGAGGCAGCGAGGATTCCCCAGGCCGAGCCCGCGTGCTGTAGATCGTTATCTTTGGGAAGATGGGGTTTGGGGGCATCCCCGGGGGCGGGTTTTCAGAGACCGGCCGGAGGAGGACGGACCCCACAGGCGCAGCCCCGCTGGGCCGCCTCGGCCCGCAGATTTCGGGAAGCTTTCCCAGGGACACGGGCGCGGTTAGCAGGCTTTAATCCCGAGTCCCACGTCTCCCTCCCCCCACCTCCCCCTTCCTGGAGAAGGCGATTGGACTCAGTTACACACACGAGGTCAGAGCAAACCCGGCCGTGTTTCTCCACATGAACCGAATCACCAGAGAACAAAATCACAACTTGGAGTTGGCTAGTTTTCCTCTGGAGGCGTTCTATCACGGACTGCCTAGCAGTGGGTTCCTGGAGAGTTCTCAGCTTGGAGGGAGCTGAGTGTTTCTGCCTAGGCGCTGTGGTTCTGTGGGAGAGGCGCTGAGTAGACTAGAAATTGGATGCTGAGCTTCCTTGGTGGGCTTCAACGTTCTGAAGAGAGAAGTGGGCTGAGAAGAGGTTTCTGCTTGTGTTCCGGTAGGACTTGGGGCATGGGTTGCTTCCATAGCTGGAGGGCTAGGGGATGTTTTAGTTCTGCTCAGGGGTTTCTTTCATCTCTGTGAGAAACTTGGGGAGGAAGGGACAGAGACTGAGGCGGAGGCGGAGGCGGAGACAGGGACAGGGACAGAGGCAGAGACAGAGACAGAGACAGGGACAGAGGCGGAGGCGGAGACGGAGACGGAGACGGAGGCAGAGACAGGGACAGGGACAGAGGCGGAGACGGAGACAGGGACAGGGACAGAGGCGGAGGCGGAGACGGAGGCGGAGGCGGAGACGGAGACAGAGGCAGAGACAGGGACAGGGACAGGGACAGAGGCGGAGGCGGAGATGGAGACGGAGGCAGAGACGGAGGCGGAGGCAGGGGCAGAGACAGAGACAGAGACGGAGACAGGGATGGAGACGGAGGTGGAGACAGAGATGGAGACGGAGGTGGGGGCAGGGGCAGGGGCAGAGACAGAGACAGAGACAGGGACAGAGATGGAGACGGAGGTGGAGGCGGAGGCAGAGACAGAGACAGAGACGGAGACGGAGACAGAGATGGAGACGGAGGCGGAGATGGAGGCAGGGGCGGAGACAGAGGCAGGGGCAGGGGCAGAGACAGAGATGGAGACGGAGGTGGGGGCAGGGGCAGGGGCAGAGACAGAGACAGGGACAGGGACAGAGGCGGAGGCGGAGATGGAGACGGAGGCAGAGACGGAGGCGGAGGCAGGGGCAGAGACAGAGACGGAGGCGGAGATGGAGGCAGGGGCGGAGACAGAGGCAGAGACAGGGGCAGGGGCAGGGGCAGAGACAGGCAGAGACGGAGACGGAGACAGATGATGGTGGGACAGAGACAGAGACAGGGACAGGGACAGAGACAGGGACAGAGAGAGACAGACATGGCGGCAGACTGCTTTTGGATAGGCTCGCAGAGGAGAAAGCTCCGACTATTTTACCGGAGCGAGCAAAGCTCTTGGTGTTCTTTCACGTTCTTCTGACCAGGAAGACGGGAGACCCTCAGCCAGGCCCAGGTGCACGGCCAGACTCAGCTGTTAATGGTTCAAAGTCAGGAGCTCGAGGATGCGTTTGACATTTTCATCTATTAGGAATAATGGCCCAGAGAGCCGCTCACCACGGCGGCTCTGGATCCAGGAGGCTCTTGACTGGCTAGAAGAGCCTTAAACGGGAGAACCAAAAAGCCCCTTTCTGAAGGCTTAAGGAGTCGTTCTCAGAAAGAGCGGGGCCATCAGTGGACCAGCAAGTCCAGAGACGGGCGAAGACCCGGCGGCCGCAGCCCTGGAGGAGTCTGGGAGGACAGCAGTAGCGGCTGGCTTCCAGTATTTAAGGGTTTAATGGGGGGGGTAACTGTTCTATTAGGCTCCCTACCCCGTGGGATCTCTTGAATAGCCAGCCCCTCCCCCTCCGGCTTCCCTCCCCCACAAACCCACCGTGTCCAATCACAACTTCAGTGCTTGTGACCAAGGACCCCCCCCCCCCCGCCCCCCAGCACTAGATTCCTTGGCTCTCTGATGCAGACCAGGAAAAGCCCCTCCCATCCTCTTCCTCTGGGCCCACCCCGGTTTCTAGGCTGCTTGCCATCCAGGCCCAAGGCTCAGCCCCTAAATCCCGGCCGGACCCCCTGGCCCCACGCTGGCCGCAAGGCTCAGCCCCCCAGTCTTGGCCCGGCTTAGCCCCAGCGCCTGGTCTCTGGATCACTTGGAGAAGGTTCCTGTTTCCTCAGCTTTCTGCTGCTCTCCCCACCACCATCACTCTGGGTTTTGGATACAAGGGTCTCTGACAGCTAGATGGCACAGTGGATAGAGTGCTGGCCCTGAAGTCCGGAGGACCCGAGTTCAAATCCAGCCTCAGTTAACAGTTCTAGCCCGGCAAGTCACTTAACCTCAATCGCTTCAGAAAAAAAAAAAAAAAAAAAAAAAAAAAGCTGATTGAGCACACCTGTCTTTTCCAGTGTAAGGGGGGCTGGGACCGGCCAGAGCTGAGAACCCCAGTCCCGAGGCCGGGTCCTGGGAGAGCACCCCAGCAGCCCCGCCCCCAGCACCCCCATTTGCCATGGGGCAGCGGTTCCAGCTCCTTGCTCCTTTGAAGGGGTTCAGGTTTGTCTGCAGCAACAGAACAGCCGATCCGGGCCGGGGCCTAATTCTGGGTCAGGAGAGCTTTCTCCCAGGCCCTCCTTCTGTCCTTGGCCTCGGCTCCCACGCACACAGCCCTCCCACGGAGGCCCAGGGCTGGACAAACTAGGAAACCTCGGCCTTCAGGGCCCCCCCGAGCAGGGGAGACCCCCAACCCCATTCTGAAAGCCCCATATCCACGCGGCAAAGTCCACATGTGGCCAGCCTCCAGGCAGGTACCACAGGCCACACTTCTTCCTTTCCCTCTGGATCCCCAAGGCACTCCTGCCAGCCGCACCGGCGGGAACGGCAGAGCTTCCAGGGACGGCTCCGTGCCCTCGCCAGCCCTGCCCTCGGCGTTCTCGGGCGGCCCGCGGGCCCACTTTCCAAAACAAACCCCTCAAACCTGGAAAGCCACAGAGGGCTCGACAAGGATCGGAGCCTAAGCGGGCACGCGTTCCGAGCTGGGCGTGGGCTGTGCCCCAGCTCTGCAAGCGCCGTGAGGTGGAAGGCTGCCCCAGAGAAGCCGGACCCTCCTCCCGGGTCCTTGTTGTCCGGGCCTCCTCAGCACCAGCCGGGCGCCTGCTCACAGTAGGCATGGGTAGCCACAGAGGCGCTCGTGTTGGGAGGCTGGTAGCAAACTTCGGATCAGGGAGCACTTGTGGAGCCAGGGTCAGAGGGGGGAGCACTCTGATGGAACCAGGGCCTGAGGGCGGAGCACTCTGGTGGAACCAGCCGAGGGGGGAGCACTCTGGAGGAACCAGGTTCTGGGGTGATGGCCTTGCACTGACAAGCGGAGAGAAAGCTGGTAACTAGGAAAGGTGATTGGCGCCACCTGCTGGAGGGCCGCAGAAGGGCGCTTTAGAAACTGGTGTTGGACCCTCTAACTGGGACAGGGTTGAGTTTCTAATGGGGGGTTAATCAATACTTGGCGAGTGAAGTAGCAGCACAGTCTTGTCTTTGCTGAGCCCCCCTTCCCTCCTGGGTCTCCCCCGGGGACTCCTTCCTTAGCTGTCTTAGTCACCCGCCACTGCCAAGTTCTTCCATCTCTGCAGGACCCACCCTGAAGGCGGAGGCTCTGTCGACAATCATTTGTGGGAGCAAGTCCGATTTTGGGCCCCCAGGGACTGAGGGCCCCCAGGGGAGAGCGGGCCCCAAACTTCTGTTCTTGATTTATCTTCTCACACAATGGGCTGTTGTTGTTCAGTCACGTTCTTCCGGGCCCCATTTGGGGTCTTCTTGGCAAAGGTACCTCAAGGGTTTGCTGTTCCCTTCTCCAGCTGGTTTTTACAGATGGGGAAACTGAGGCAGAGTAAAGTGCTTGCCCGGGGTCACAGAGCTAGCAGGGGCTGGGGCCGGACTCAGGAAGAGGACCCTTCCCAGAATGACTTTCTATAGCTCTAAGTTTTTCAAAGCATTTGTTTTCAGATGAAGACGCCGAGGTTTGAAGTCATGATTTGTCTCAGGGACAGAGGCAGTATCTGAAGCCCTGTCTTCCTGATTCCTGGGCGGAAGTCAGGTCATCTGTTAGTAGAGGAAGAACATCATCAAAGGGGAGATTTGGGTCTTCACTGCATACAGGAGGAGGCCCCAGAGAAGGAATCTCCCCTTCCAAAGTGCCACTTCCCTCCCCACCCCCATACTCTTAGGGGCTGAGGTCTCTAGGTAGCAGTCAGGGGGAGGGCCAGCATCCGAGCCCACCTCTCTGCCTCCCTCCAGGAAGCTACGGAGCCTCCCCTACTAAAACTGAGCTGAAGTTCGACATCAAAGGACTCGAGGGCTTGGAACCTGGTGATCCGGAGATCACCACCCGGAGCCTCCACCGGCCAGAGCGAGTGTAGTCCTTCAGGGGACAAGAAGGATGTCCAGCAAAATAGAGGCCCTTCAAGCTCTGGGGATGAAAAGACCAGAGCTGAATGGGAGCCCCAATTTCCAGATCCAGAGCTCAGAAGAAGCTGAAGGGAGCTCTCAGAAAGGGGAATCCCAAGGGCCTTAAGGAGGTCTCTCCTCTCCATGGGAGGATGATACTAGAACTTGTCAGAACATTCTCATTATCATGGCAGTTGGAAGAGCATAGAGAGCAGAGGAAACAGGTGGCAGGTGAATATGAAGGGATATTGTATTTTCTTTCTTTCTTTTTTTTATCTGAAGCCTTTTATTGGTTCTCTTTTTTTTTTTTTTTTGTAGCTTTTTATTTACAAGTTATATGTATGGGTAATTTTACAGCATTGACAATTGCCAAACCTTTTATTCCAATTTTTCCCCTCCTTCCCCCCACCCTTCCCCTAGATGGCAGGATGACCAGTACATGTTAAATATATTAAAGTATACATTAAATACAAAATAAGTTTACATGCCCAAACCGTTATTTTGCTGTACAAAAAAAAAAAAAAAAATCAAACTCTGAAATAGTGAACAATTAGCCTGTGAAGGAAATTAAAAAAAAAAAAAAATATGCAGGCGGGCAAAAATAGAGGGATTGGGAATTCAATGTAATGGTTCATAGTCATCTCCCAGAGTTCTTTCTCTGGGCGTAGCTGGTTCAGTTCATTCCTGCTCTATTGGAACCGATTTGGTTCATCTCATTACTTAAGAGACAGGTCCATCAGAACTGGTCATCATATAGTGTTGTTGTTGAAGTATATAATGATCTCCTGGCCCTGCTCGTTTCACTCAGCATCAGTTCATGTCTCTCCAGGCCTTTCTGAAATCCTCCTGCTGGTCATTTCTTACAGAACAATAATATTCCATAACATTCACATACCACATTTTATTCAGCCATTCTCCAACTGATGGGCAGCCGCTCAGTTTCCAGTTTCTGGCCACTACAAACAGGGCTGCCATAAACATTCTTGCACATACAGGTCCCTTTCCCTTCTTTAGTATTTCTTTGGGGTATAGGGATATTGTCTTTTCAAGAATGAAGAAATTAAGGGTGAGAGGAACACTGGGAGAAAGGGAAAGAAGGATGTGGAATGGTGTAAATTATTTGCCAGAAAGAGAGGAAAGAACAAGGTTTTGCTGTAAGGGGAAGAGCCTTTTGACTGTGAAAGGCTTGGTTCTTCTCAACGGGTGGGTGAGCCAAAGCAATCGTAATAAACTTTGGGTAGAAAACCCAAATGCCTCCAGAGAGAGAGCTATGGAGATTGACTGGAAATCAACATATACGAAGTTCACTTTTCTTTCTGTGTTTATTTTCTCTTGTGGTTTTTCCTTCTGTTCAGATTTTCTCTCCCAACATGATTCACAAAGAAATGTGTATTTAAAAAGTGAATACGCATGTGCAATCAGAAAAAATAAAGCAACAAAACACCAGATCGAAGCATAAAAACCTGCTAAACTGCACATTTTCTTGAGACAGAAGATTCTTCCAAGGTTCCCCAAAGCCATTATTCTGATTATGGTGGTAGCAGTAGAGCAAGTGCTCGTAGAGGGGGCTCACGGGTAGCTGGATAAACCAGTTTTACTTGCTTGTTACCGTGGCCAAGGCTAATTAGACTCACCTCTATGAACTCCTTAATGCCCTAAGTCTCCTGCCTGTTGGCCAGGTCTCAACACGCTTTTGAACGATTGCCCCGGGGAGTCTATGCAAAGGTAGCTTTCCTTGGGGAAGGTGGATGGTAGAAAGGGCTGGATCCCCTTCCCTTGGTGAAAATGCAAAGCCCATTGGCCGACCCAAGCTTCCCAGGAAAGCAGGGACTACTGTTAGAAGGAAAGCATCTGGCCATTGTTGAAGTACGGAAAGGAGACCAAGGATACTGACTCTGAAGGGCTAAAAATGAACATCGCGGAGGCACATGGTCCGTGGGAGCCGCTGCAGCGAACAACCAGGGAGGAGAGAGCACTGTCCTGTCCTGTGCTAGGAAGAGCGATGGTGAGGGTGAGTGCAAGCCCGGAGGGACCTAGCCCCCCACTACCTCAGCACGTTGGCAGGGAACCCCCCCCACACGTGGAACTCGGGTGGCAGAGGGAACTGCCCAATGCCTGATGGTGGGGAGCAGCACGAGACTCTGCTCTTCCATGGAGGGACATTCCCGGGGACGGTGGCCATGGAATGCAGCGCCAGGAGCCACGACCCCAGGCTCCATCAGCCGGACGGGACCCGGAGCCCCAACGCCGACACGATGCCCCCAAAGTGGGGCTTGGCTGTTTGTGCCCACTGCCCCGACCTAGGGTCCTGGGCTCTTAGTCTTGGAGGGGGCCGGCTTCTCTGCAGATGAGCAAGCGGAGGTCAGTGCAGTAAAATGGCCTGTAAGCCAGAGAAGAGACCGGCTCTCGTCAGGAGGGTGCAGAGTCGGCTCTGGGCACCTGGTGCCAAAAGGATACCTCGCAAGTTCCCTTCCCGCTCAGGAAAGGGCAGCTTGGCCGAAGAGCCCGCGATAGCCTCCTCCCGGGCGGCGTCTCTGTCCCTTCCATGTCCCTTCTTCTCTCGGGCTTAGAGAGAGACGGCCATCGGCCTCACAGAGCAGCGCGACCCCCCTCAGGGACCCATGGGCCAAGCCTATTATCTTGGCTATTCTTAGGAAGCTTATGCTGAGATTGTTCAGGCTCATCTCTGCTGACCTGGCCAGGTCGGTCCCCAACCTGCCCAGATCGCGGTTCTCCTTCTCTTTGCCCTCAAGTGCACAGCCTCCACCCGGAGAAGTTTGGCTCCAATGAATCTTAGAACGAAAAGTGAGACTTTTCCTACTGGGGGAGGTGGGGCAAAAGTGAGACTTTTCTTGGGGGGGGGGGGGGGGGGGGAGGCGAAAGTAAGACTTTTCTTACCTGGGGAGAGCAGTCCCTGGGTGATTCAGTATGTGGAGAACTGGACGCCAAAAGCCCAGTGTCCATCCTTGTGAATTTAAAAAAATTATCCGAGTTTCTCAAGTAGATCCCATTTCTCAATGTATCCTTTCTCCCTTATGGAGTTATTTCAGGAGGGGGAGGAAGAACCTAAGGATGTGGGGGACAGGAGAGGTGGCCTGGGGGCCCCTGGGTCATGATGTCACAGGGCTTTCATCCGCTCTGATAGAAGAAGACCCCGGGGGCTAAGGATGCTCCAGACGCTCCCTCAGGGAGGATCGTCCTGGCAGCCTTTCAGGTGGGCGGTGGGTCCAGGACCTCTGCAGCCGATCCTCTTCTGGTCTGATGCAGACTGGACACATTCGGAATGAGATTCAGAACTCAATAATGGGGTGCAATGCCCCCTCTAAGCCCTAGAATTCAATAATGGGGTACAACTCCCCCTCTAAGCCCTAGAACTCAATAAGTATAATTCCCCTTCTAAGTCCTAGAACTCAATAATGGGGTGCAATGCCCCCTCTAAGCCCTAGAATTCAATAATGGGGTACAATGCTCCCTCTAAGCCCTAGTCTTTTCCCTCAACACTTGCAGTTCTAGATCTGATGTCTTGAGCCTCTCCCCTGGGCTCAAAATTTCTGCCTCCAGGAAGATCTCCTGCCCAAGGCCAGTCTACTTGGTTCCCTTTAGGTTCTGCAATTTTCTCTCTCTCTTCTCTTCTTCCTCCTTCTTGCTTCCTTCCCTCTCCTTCCCTCCCCTCTCTCTATCTCTTTCTCTCCCTTCCTTCCTCCCTCTTTCTGTTGCTCTCTCCTCCCCCTCTTACTCTCTTTTCCTTCTTTCTGATCCTGCCCTCCTTCTTCCCTATCACCTTCTTTTTCCTCCTCCCTCCATCTTTCCCTCCCTCCCTCTCCACTTTTTTTCCTCTCCTTCCTCTTTGCCGGTGTTTCTCTCCGTCCCCTCCTCTCTTCTCAGGTTCTTGTTTTGCCATTGGATCACTTCTTTTGCTCCTGCTCATAAGATCCCTTGCAACTTAGAAATTCCAGAACTGGGGAAACTGGATGCTCCTCCCTTTCCTCTCTGGCCACCAAGTATTAAAAACAATGGACAAAAGGAAAGGGGAATGGGAGTCTCCTGTCTTTCCTCCCTTACAAAGGGCTGTTAGCTAATTATAGAAGTTCAGGCCCTAGTGTATCCACACCCACAGCCCAGCCCCAGGCTTTCTTTCATTCATATTCTGTGCTTCAGGTGCCCTTTCCTAGAGCCCAGGGAAGGTAGGATTGTATCATCAGACTCCAAATCCTTATCACTTTCCCCACTTTTCTCTTTAACGAGTGTTTTTACCTTTTTATTTATAAAAACAAAAGGTCACTTTTCCTCAGCTGACATTCCTTCTCCTCAGGAAGTTATTGAAGCCTCCCATCACAGTAGTCTGGACAGAACAAAATGGCAGCCAGTGGATAGAGAGCTTCCAGAGTGGAAAAACTGGAGGCTGATCCAATCTACTTGGAACAGAACAGGAATAGTACAAAATGTGAAGGGTAAAGGGAAAGGGTGGAAAAGGGAAAGGGTCCCTAAGCCGATAAACCAGTACTAACTCACAAAGAAAGAAAAGAATGAACAAAGGACCTAGAAAAAAAACACAACTCTGCAGATCTAGAAAAGAACACAACTGTGATCTAGAAAAGAACACAACTCCATGGATCTAGAAAAGAACACAACTCCGTGGATCTAGAAAAGAACACAACTCCATGGGTCTAGAAAAGAACACAACTCCGTGGATCTAGAAAAGAACACAACTCCGTGGGTCTAGAAAAGAACACAACTCTGTGGATCTAGAAAAGAACACAACTCTGTGGATCTAGAAAAGAACACAACTCAACAGATCTAGAAAAGAACACAACTCCGTGGATCTAGAAAAGAACACAACTCAACAGATCTAGAAAAGAACACAACTCCGTGGGTCTAGAAAAGAACACAACTCTGTAGATCTAGAAAAGAACACAACTCCGTGGGTCTAGAAAAGAACACAACTCCGTGGATCTAGAAAAGAACACAACTCCGTGGGTCTAGAAAAGAACACAACTCTGTGGATCTAGAAAAGAACACAACTCAACAGATCTAGAAAAGAACACAACTCTGTGGATTTAAAAAAAAACACAACTTCACATCTAGAAAAGAACACAACACTGTGGATCTAGAAAATAACACAACTTTGTGGATCTAGAAATGAACACAACTCCACGAATAAATAGTCTCCAGGGAAGAGTGTGTGTCAGCTGTGTACCTTCATTCAGGAGGCAAATTTTCTGTATCTGAATGTTTCTGAAAAAGCATCGGTTCAATGCTGGAGTTACCGAATGAAGAATACATGGAAAGCTTTTACTAAATGCTTTTGCTGTCTTTGGTCTGGAGGTTATAGTGAGAGGCCAGCTGGGGAGACCTGGTGGTCCACCTTCTTACTCAAAGGGAAGGTAATTAGAAGTTCCCCATTCATGAAACTGTGTGAGTATGCAGATCTGCCTTGATGTTAGGAGTCCTGATTGGCCTGGGCTTCCTCTTCTGAGCAGATTGTCGGGAGTCTGGATTGGATGACTGGCAAGGAGAAAACCTGGTGGGATCTGGTAGGGGGATAAGAGAAGAACATTGAGAAAAGCACCCAGGCCAGTGCCTCATCAGCTCTCCATGCCAGCTGGTGACTATGGAGCTAAACACAGTGGGCTTCAGCTCCCTTCAAGGGCCAGTAACGTTCCAATTCCTATCAGCCTTTACAATTTACTTTGGTGTGATGGAAAAGAGAAATTTCTAAAAATGTTTTTATTCCTCTTAAACATAAGAGGAAGGAGAGAAAAAAGAGTGGAGAGGGAGGGAAGGAAAGATGGAGGGAGCAGGAAAAAGAAGGTGATAGGGAAGAAGGAGGGAAGGATCAGAAAGAAGGAAAAATGTTAATAAGCATTTATTAATCATCTCCTACCTGCCTGGGAATTCAAAGAAAGGCAAAAGACAGCCCCTGCCCTCAAGGAACTCACAGTCTAATGGACGAGACAATATTGTTCTCGTTTGTCCTGCATGACATCACTATTTGGATAAAGGAATAGGGTGTCCATACCAGCATGAGCTAGCACAGTTCCAATACACATGATCCACAAGAACATTTGCAGGGGAGAGGGCTTTAAACGTATGCATTTCATTTTGGGGGGGGGTCAGGGTTTTTTTGAGCTGCTCCTTTGCCCACAGAGCACAGCTCCTTCTCTGACAAGGGCACGCTCTGCTGAGCAGTCCTGAGCCAGTGTCTCCCATGTCCCAAAATTAATTCCAAAGTTTCTGAGAGTGTCCTTGTGTCATTTCTTCTAACCTTCACATGAGGCCTTGCCAGTCTTTTAGGTGAACCCTGTCTGATGTTCGAATGACAGTGCCAGCCTCGGAATTGTGCTCTGCGGTAGAGTGGAGGCTGGGCAGTTTGGCCCGAAGGAGGACCTCGGTGTCTGGAACTTTGTCTTGTGAAATGACCTTTAGAACTTCTCTGACACAATGCAAATGAAAGCGATGCAGTTTCCTGGCCTGGCGCTGGCAGACCGTCTGGGTTTCACAGGCGTATGAATGACATCAGCACAATGGCTCTGGAGACCTTCAGTCTGGTGGGCAGTTTGATGCCTCTCCTCTTCAACACAGAGGCTCCCAAACAGGGAGCCGGCTCTGGCAACAAGTGTCAACCTCATTATCAAGGCAGGTATCCTTGAAAAGTAGACTGCCAAGGAAAGTGAACTGATCCACAGCATTCAAAACTTTGCCATTAACCATTTTAGCCAATCACCAATTAATCAATAACTGAAAGGATTCAAGAACTCCTAGGATAGGATTATCCAAGCCTAGGCCCAATAAGTCTATATAACCTGAACTATAGCTAACCCCTAAACTAGAACTGACCTCAGTATAAGTGGAGAGCAGGTGGTCTTGAGAACATGAAGGAAACATCCTTGTGAGATGCTGGCTGGACTCTCAAGGATGATCATGATTAACTGTCTATGGACTCCCGGAACTAGCCATTCTGGGGGTGTAGTGTCTTTGAGGCCCCCTTCCAGAGCCTTATGGAAACTCTTCTGGATGTTTGCTTTCTTGTTCCCAGACTATTTAACAGAGAAAGTCTAGTCACCTAGTTGGAGTCTCACCTGTGGAGAGGACACTTTGCCTGGGAATCCTCACAATCAAGGCTCAACTGGCTGCCCTCCGGGATTCCCTAGGCTCCCATTCCTGACTTGGTGCTCCCCCAATTTGGTGATGTTTTCTATAACTATACTTAGCTCTCTCTGCTTTGCTACATTGACTATCATTTTAAGTTGCTTAGGAGATTGCGTTTGTAAAACTGATAGGGTTCTGCCTTTCTTTAAGCATTTCCCTTTTGTCTATTTAAGCCTTTTTCTTAAATGTTTGTAGAAGTGTGTGTGTGTGTGTGTGTGATTTTGTAGGGAGCGAATCAAAGAACCTCCACTTTACAATAACCAGTAACCATTAACCAGCGGTTCAACATATGGATACTGCAGTGCTGGCTGATGGGATACTTGCGTCTTCTTCATGTTAGGCCCAAATTAGCACAAGTAGTAGAGAACTGATCCATACTTTGGCACATCTCAGCTGCAGGCTGTGTTGAGCACACATTCATCTGCACACAAAAAGTCCCACACCGACCCTCCTTCCACTTTCGTTCTGGCTTGCAGCCTTTTCAAGTTGAAGAATTAACCCTCAGTATGGTATCTAACCTTGACACCATGTTTGTCCTCCCTGAAAGTGTTTGCAACATGGCTAAAAACATCAGGCTAAAAAGCATGGGAGAGAGCACATGGCCTTGTTTCACGCCAATGGTGACTGGGAAAAGCTCAAGAGCACTGTCCATGGTCCAGAATCCCGGCAAGCACTGACAATATCAAAATCCTCAGTCAGAGCTATACATGTCATAGGCAGATTTCTGTTCTGTTCCTGGAGTTTCTCCTGGAGTTTTCAGGCAATAAACCATATAGGCTGTTCCTCAGCCCCTTCTGAAGCCACATGGGCTCTCAGGTAGGTGATCTTTTTTCCAGGTGTTTGGTCAGCCTATTGAGGATGACTCTGGCAAAAATTTTGCCAACAATGATAAATGAGAGACCTTCCTGTGACTGTCACAGGACAACCTATTTCCTTTACCTTTCTAGAGATGGACAATGGAGGCATCCTCTGGAACCCCTGGGGCATAACCTCCTCTTGCCACATAATTTGGAAAATTTCAGTCCGGGTTTGTCTGAACAATGGACTCCCCCACTTTATAAATCTCAGCATGAATAGATTCAGCAGCTGGTGCTTTGTCACATGAAAGAGGTCTAATGGCACTCAAAACATCTTCAGTTGTGACTTCTGCTAGGAAGTAACAGATTTCATCTTGAAGTTAATGGTTAATAACTTCAGTAGTAATTATGGGCTGTTGAGAGCACCATGGAATTGTTCACCCATCTCTCCAAGACCATGTCCTTATCACTACTCAATGTGGCTCCATCAGCACTGAGTAGCTGAGATGTATCATAGGTATTCGGTCCATATAATGCCTTCAATGAATTATAAAAAACGATTTGGATTGTTATCACCACAAAACTGAATTTCATCTGCCTTCTAACTGAGCCAAGAATCCTGTGTCTCTAAGCTTTACTGGTACTTTATCTTTGATGAGATGAAATGCTGGTTGAACTATTCTGTCGGCACACCCTGTGGAGTTCTTGTTTTATTTTTTTCATTTAGCAGCTTCTGATTTTTCCCATCATTCTCATCAAACCATTCTTGATGTCTGTGACTGTTCTGACCCAAATGAGCAAATGCAGTGCTCTACCAAATCTCTGAAAGCTGCCTACTCCTTTTCTGCTCCACTGTTGCCAACTGTGTGTTACCTCAACTTACCCTCCAAGTTAGCAACCTGTTGCCCGAGAACCACTCTAATCTGTTGACATTAATTCTTCCAGTAATCTTTTTGTCTTGGGGCCACCACTTTTGTTGAATGCAAATGTTCAGCTTGGAGAGGATGGGTGTGATCCATACAATACTCTGCATGATTCCTCTCACATCCTCTCTGTCTCTTACAATCATATAGTTGATTAAATGCCAACCTTTGCTGCGAGGGTGCATCCGTGAAGTTTTATTGCATTTAGATAAATGAAAGAAAGTGTTGTGGATGAGAAGGTCATGAGATGCACAAGTCTTCAATTGTAAATGCCCACTGCTGTTGCTATTTCCAGCTCCATTCCTCCAGAGGACTCCCTGCCGTGGCTGGTAGTCTGAGCCTATTCTAGCATTAAAGTCACCCAGAATAAGCTTGTCCTTCTTGGCATGTTAATAAGGCTCTCCAGGTCTTCATGGAATCTTTCTTTGACTTCATGGGTTTGTCATGGTGGGAGCCTAGGTACCGATGACAGCGGCATGGCTTTCTCCCTACAAGTGGCTCCCCACAATTGTGAGCACTAACACTTAAAAATCAGCAAATGCTTTAAATCAAGGCTTACTTTGATGGCCTAGACTTAACAGGATGGAGAAAATCCATTAATCCAGTGCAGATTAAGCTTAAAAGTGTTACATGTCCTTCTTTCCTTTCTGAAGAGCTGATTAAATGTGATACCAAGATTTTCCCCCTTGCCCCACTCCCCCTTTTTTTATTATAGCTTTTTATTGACAAAACATAAGCATGGGTAGTTTTTCAACATTGACCTTTGCAAAAACTTCTGTTCCAACTTTTCCCCTTCTTCCCCCCACCCCTCCCCCAGATGGCAGGTAGTCCCATACATGTTAAATATGTTAAAGTATATGTTAAATACAATATATTTATCCGTATTTATACAATTGTCTTGCTAACAGAAAGAGTAGAAATGCTATGTTGTGGTCCACACTCATTTCCCAAAGTTCTCTCTCTGGGTGTAGCGGATTCTCTTTATTCCTGAACAGTCAGAACTGGTCTGAACCAATTCATTATTGAAGAGCCCCGTCCATCAGAGCTGGTCTTGTTGCCGTGCCCAGTGATCTCCTGCTCCCGCTCACTTCCCTCAGCATCAGTTCCTGTCAGTCTCTCCAGGCTCCCTGAAATCCTCCCTCCGGTCACTTGTTACAGAACAATAACACTCCATAACGTGATGTACCACAATTCACTCAGCCCGTCCCGCTGATGGGCATCCATGCACTTTCCAGCTTCTGGCCACTACGAGCAGGGCTGCCCCAAACCTTCTTGCCCACGTGGGTCCCTTTCCCCGCTTTAGGGCCTCCTTGGGGGATAAGCCCAGGAGAAGCACTGCCGGGGCACAGCGCCAGATGGCTCCCCCAATGGCCCGATCGTTCCCAGCTCCACCACAAGGCATCGGCGTCCCCGCCGCCCCAACATCCGGCGGCAGCCTTTCCATCCTAGGAGCCAAGGGCACCTGCAGCGGCTCTGGCTCTCGGACCCAGGCACCCGCTTTCCCCGCAGCTGCTCGGCCTCTTGCTTGGGGTGATCCGCTTCCCTTTTCCTTTCTGAGTCGCTCCTGGGGGAGGAGGGAGCGGAGGGTCTCAGCCACTTTCTGCCAGGTGCCTTGGGGGCCCCGGTTCGGTTTCTCTCGCTGGAAGCCCCTTTCCCAGCTCGCTGTCCCACAGCCTCGCTGCCTCCGTGGGACCCGACCACCCTGGTCCCCCCTGCCGGGGCGCCCCCCTTCCGGCCCAGAAGAGATGCCCGGGGAGGGGTTCTGTCCGCCCGTCCCCCCCCCCCCCCCCCCCCCCCCGGGGCAGGGCTTCCGGCCCAGGGGCGCTCCTGGAGAGCAGCGGTCGGGGCAGGATCTGGGCAGGGAGGCGGGCCCGGAGGGGCCCCGGGCTGGGGGAGGCGGCGCCGGGGGAGCTTCCCTCAGTTTCTCCTGCTGTAAAAGAGGAGGGGCCGTCTGGGAAACTGGAGGAGAAACAACAGCACAGAAGGAAGGACACAGGCAGCGCTGAATAAAGCTCGGGGCCATCAGCCTCCCGCCTCCGCCTCCGGCCGGACTTGGAAGGAGGACCCAGTGTGCCCTGAGAGGGCGGGTCCCAGTGGGCTGGTGTGCGCCTGCGCCGCTCTGGGGTAGGGCCCGCCCTTCGAGGGCGGGGCGCGGCAGTGAGCCAGTGCTTGCGCCGCTCAGGGGTAGGGGTGGAGCCCGCCCTTCGGGGGCGGGGCGCGGCAGCGAGCCAGCGCCTGCGCCGCTCAGGGGTGGAGCCCGCCCTTCGGGGGCGGGGCGCGGCGGCGAGCCAGCGCCTGCGCCGCTCTGGGGTGGAGCCCGCCCTTCGGGGGCGGGGCGCGGCAGCGAGCCAGCGCCCGCGCGCTCTGGGTGGAGCCCGCCCTTCGGGGCGGGCGCGGCAGCGAGCCAGCGCCTGCGCCGCTCATGGGGTGGAGCCGCCCGGGCGGGCGCGGCAGCGAGCCAGGCCGCGCTGCCTGGGTGGAGCCCGCCCTTCGGGGCGGGGCGCGGCATGCTGGCCGCCGCGCCAGGGGTGGAGCCCGCCCTTCGGGCGGGGCGCGGCAGCGAGCCAGCGCCTGCCGCCTGGCAGGGGTGGAGCCCGCCCTTCGGGGCGGGGCGGGCAGCGAGCCAGTGCCTGCGCCGCCTGGGTGGGAGCCCGCCTCGGGGGCGGGCGCGGCAGCGAGCCAGCGCCTGCGCCGCTCAGGGTGGAGTCCGCCCTTCGGGGGCGGGGCGCGGCAGCGAGCCAGCGCCTGCGCCGCTCTGGGGTAGGGGTGGAGCCCGCCCTTCGGGGGCGGGGCGCGGCAGCGAGCCAGCGCCTGCGCCGCTCAGGGGTGGAGCCCGCCCTTCGGGGGCGGGGCGCGGCAGCGAGCCAGCGCTTGCGCCGCTCAGGGGTAGGGGTGGAGCCCGCCCTTCGGGGGCGGGGCGCGGCAGTGAGCCAGTGCTTGCGCCGCTCAGGGGTAGGGGTGGAGCCCGCCCTTCGGGGGCGGGGCGCGGCAGCGAGCCAGCGCCTGCGCCGCTCAGGGGTGGAGCCCGCCCTTCGGGGGCGGGGCGCGGCAGCGAGCCAGCGCCTGCGCCAGTCGCGAAGGAAGCATCGCGCGGACGGCCCGGGGCGGGGCCGCGCAGTCGCGTGTCTCGCACCGGGGCAGGGGCGCCCCTTTTGAGTGTTTGGGCTCTCGGGCCGTCTGCCGGTCCCGGCCGGAAGCGGAAGCAGTGCCGGAAGCGGAACCGGGCTGCGGCCGTGCTCGCCTCCGGGCAGCTATGGAGGCCCCCGGGGACGGCGGCGGGAGCGGGGAGCCGGGGGGCCCGAGCCTGTCGGAGCTGTGCGCGCTGCTGTTGCGGACGCGGGACGCCGGCAGCCGGCTCCAAGCGGGCCACGAGGTATTGCGGCGGCTGCGGGCGCCCGGGCCCGGCGCGGGGGCCGAGGGGCTGGAGCTCGAGCTAGACGAGGCCGAGTTGAGCCGGGTCGTGGACGAGCTCACCGCCTGGCTGCCGGCCAGCCACAGCAAGGTGAATTGGGGGTGGGGAAGAGCGGGGGCGGGGCCTCGTCGGGAGGGGGCGGGGCCTCGTCGGGAGGGGGCGGGGCCCGTGGAAGGGAGCTGGGAGAGGGGTAAGGGGCTAGAAGGGAGGAGAGGGGGCGGGGCCAAGAGAGGGGGCGGGGCCCCTGAGGAAGGAGCGGGGCAGGAGGAGCCAGAGCCATCTCTGGGACCCCCCCCCCCGTAAGGGCGGAGGGGCCCCTGAGAAGGGAAGGCCCCCCCTGCGCCCTGCACCCTGCGCGGATCCCCGTTTTACAGGACACTGAGGCAGGCGGGAGGGGGCGGGGCGGCAGTGTGAGGCTGGATTCGAACTCGCGCCCCGAGGTACCGAGATTCCCCCGCTGCGGCCCCCAAGCCTCGGGCGCGCGCTCCCGGGCCGGGCCCGGGGTCTCAGGCAGGCGGCGCCGCTGCGGGACAGCCCCGGGGGGTCGGGACCGGAGCAGGAGCCGCTGCGGCCGCCTCAGCCTGACCCGGCCCGGGCGGCCCGAGCCCGTCGGACGCAGCCAGGGTGGCGGCTCCCGGGGGCCAGCGCCCCCCGCAGGGGGCCCCGGGCTGACTGGGGGGCCCTCCTGGGCCCAGTAGAGCCTGCGGCAGGGAAACCTCGGGAACAGGCGGAAGCGCTTGCTGGGCCTGCTGGAGCCTCTGCTGTCCGGGCTGGGAGGGCCGGCGGGGCGTGGCCAGAGAGGCCGGAGGCCCCCAGCGACAAGGGGGGTCCCAGGAGCCCGTCCCGCCGCGGCTCAGGCTCCATCCCCTCCAGGGCCCAAGGCGCTGCGGGGGAGCACGCTTTTGCTGCGGGGGTCGCTTGCTTCTGTTCCTTTCTGAAGCCGAGTTGGCCCGAGGCGCAGAGGTGTGGCCAGCATGGGGGCTCGAGGCCTTAGGTCCCGGCCTGTGGCAGACGCGGAGAGAAAGCGAGGTGGGACCACCGCGAATGTGGCGCCTTGGAAGTGGTTGCCCTGGGTGAAGACCCTCCCCCCTGCAGCCCCCTCCTCACTTGGCTCCCGGGACCCTCTTCCTGCTGACAAGCTTCCCAGAGCCTCCATTTTGAAGGAGGGCCCGGACCAGCGCTCCCCTCGACGCGCTCCCCGAGAGCCGGCTTCCGCTTCTGTTTGGGTTCCCATCACTGGGCACCGAGGGCCGCTGTGGGCGGGCCCGGACCTCAGGGACGTGGGCATCCGGTTCGCGGACGTCCTGCCTCTGGCTGCGTCTCTAGCACATCTGGCCTGAGTAGATGCCCGACTCCTGGGCACCCTGTGCCTCTCCACCGCCCCTTGGCACGGGGTCTGTGACTGCCAGCGCGCAGTGGCACGTGGCCTCCTCCTGGGCCGTGGCGGTCGTTCTCTGGTTGTCTCTGCCTCGCTGGCCACGGGTCAGGCTTGGAGCTTCCCTCACCCCGCGGACCCTCCCGAGTTCCAGTCTCTCTGATGTGGCCTTGGAGAAGGTCGGCTCAGCCCCCGCCTTGAGCAGGTGATGAGGCGGGACCTCCGGGAGGAGGAGAGCCCTTCCTTCTGCAGCCGCGGTGGCCGTGGATGGCGACCCAGGAGGAAGCAAAACCGTCCACTGTCCGGTCTCCCATCAGGAACTGGAGCGACTGAGGTTTCGGTTCCTTAACCCGAGGGACCTGGGGAACATCCGGCAGCTGGGTGGGGGAAATGAGGCCTCCCGAGGCGAGCCGAGAAGGTTCTGGAATGGGCCAGCTCCCCATGGTGACAGACAAGCCCCGGGGGTAGAGAGAGAAGGAGGAAGGATGCAAGGGGCAGCTGGGGGCACACTGCTGGGGGGCCCAGCCCCTCAGCCCACCCCCCATGGGACATGGATTGTGGGCCAGCCTTTGCTCTTCAGCTCTGGCCCCCAGTGAGGGGAAGGGAATGAGCATTGCTTAAGCACTAGCTGTATGCCACGCCATGTGCTGTACAAGCCTCTGCTGACCTATAACAAATGAGCGCTCATTGCTAGGAGAGGATTCTTACTCTCCTGAAGCAGGGGGTGGTCGCTCCAGAAGTGCTGGAGCCCAGGATCTGGCCCCTATTGCCTTCTTGCTCTCTGCCTCAGTTTGTCACTCATAAAATGGGCATGGTGCTGAGAACCAAGTGAGGTAGCAGGTGAAGGGCTCTCTGCCCTCAGTGCCGGTCCGAGGAGAAGGCAGGGGCTGGCAGAGGGTCATGGTGGCGCTGGCGCTGGATGGGAGGGGGCGTGGCCCCCTTCTGGCCCAGAGCTAGGGAAGAGGACCTTGTGTTGAACGCAGCAGTTTGTGTTTTTAGTGGTGATTAAGTGTTTTCTGGACTGAACTTCTTTTTCCAAGACCTTCCTTTTGTTGCGAATGAGGTGGAATCTGGAAGCTTTCCTGTGAGGACTGCAGGCTTGGGGCTTGGGCGGTTTGGGGACTACCCGCCGTGAGGAGCCCCGCTCTCGGCCTCGTTGCCCTGGGTTTCCTGTCGGTTCTTGTGGCTCACGGTTGGGCCCGCATCAGCTTCATCTCTGCTCCGCCACTCAGGCCCCCCCAGGAGTGAGGAGGGTGATGGGGGCTGGCTCCAACTCGGAGCATCCCTGGGAGGGCGGAGGTGGGGGAAGCTAGGCCCGGCGGGACACAGTTCTTGTGGGAGTCCACGGGGCCGTCTAACGTGGTTCCCGATAATGTTTGGGCACCTTTGGGCTTTCTGAAAACCTGTTCCATGCACCGTGATCGCTCCAAGATGTTCCAGACTCAGTGGGATCTAGAGAAACAAAACAAAGCATCAGCCTCGTTCCAGTGGAGACTGCTGCACGGTCAGCTGCAAGGAGCCTGGCCAGTTAGAGCCAGACCGGAGCCTCACAGAGCCAAAAAAGCCGCCCTTGGCCTTGGCCCGGAGCCTCTCCAAATGACCTTCCCAAGCATGACTCTTGGGGTAGGGTTGGTGCTCAGGACCATTCCTATCGTCCCATACACCAGATTGATTAGTCCGCTAAAGACCTGACCCCTGTAATTCCCTGAAGCCTTGAGGGGGGTATGGGGGTGAGCATTCATGCTGGACTTCTGTGGTACCCGGCTCTGTGCACAGGACTTTACAGCCACCATGGTGTTTGACTCTCCTAAGATTCCTGGGAGGGCAGGGCTGCTCTCTTCTCCGTTTGCCCCTGAGGAAACTGAGTCAAGTGGAGTTCCCTGCCCAGGTCACACTGCTCTTCAGGATCTTAGGCCTTCCCTTCCCTTGCCCCCCATCCTCAGAGGAGTCAGGAAGGCTGGCTCCTCATCTCTTTGGCTGTTGGTGCTTTTCCTTCTGCTCGAATTTCCACTTCCTCACTTAGCAGCTTTGCCTCTTCACGTTGTAGTCAGTGTGCCTGAGTTTGGGATGTTTTACTTCCCTTTGCGAGCCTGCCGACGCTCCTCTTTAGTCACCAACTTTTGGTTTCTCAGAGCAGAGTTTGTTCAGCCACTCCCCCGTTGAAGGGCATCTGTTGTTTCAGATCTGTATTACAACAAGAAAGACGGCTAGAAACACCGGTGTATGTGGAGTCTACTTTGTCACTAACCCCAAATGCCTGGCAGCAGAATATATGTTAGCTGTTTAGCCACTTTTTTTTGCCAAGATCTCCCCAAAAGTTGAACTAATTCATGCTCTGCCCACAGGACATCCGCGGGATGTCTTTCCCTAATCCCCTTCAACTTTGGTCATTTTTCTCTTTCGTCAGTTTGCCAGCGGCGAGTCAGAATCTCCAGCTTCTTTGAAAATACCGAGGCTGTTCCCCGAGGCACCCTCTTTTCCCCCTGCCATTGCATATTACTGAAGTGCCTTCTCCTTTTTTCTCCCTCTCTGTTCATGTGAAGAAGAGAACATGAAGGTGTGATTTTAAAGGCTGGTTACTTTGATTTCCAGAAATCACAAACAAAAATTGCTTAGAACCAAAGGCCAAAGTGAAGGTGGGAAAAAGTTCTCTGCTCCCCTGAAGGAAGTCCTAGGAATACCCTAGCTTGAATCTCTGTATGTGTAAAACTACTGCAAACAAGCAGGAAGAAGCAATCGAGTTTCTGGCAGGATCACGGGAGACCAGGTAGTTTCAACTCTTATAGGGAAGAGATCTCAGAAAACCAAGATCCAGGTTCATAGCCACCAATAACTTGCCCTGCAAAGCCAATATTCCTGCAGGAGGAAAAAGGATCTTTCATCGGAAGAGGGGACTTTGAGGCATTTCTGATGAAAAGCCCGGAGCTGCTGAGGATTTTTGAGAGGCAGACCCGTGAGTGCTGAGAAGCCTCTCTGAGCACTTAGAAGATCTGTGCTAACATTTTAACTGAGAGAAAAGAAACAAGGGGTCTTCAGAGCCATCATGTCCTCCCATAATATTGAAGGCATTAAAACCAAGAAGTCTTGGGGTAGATTCATTCTACAACTTGGCCCTGTTTTCTCTGAAACCTCCCCCCTCTCTGATAGCACGGTAGCGCAGATGGGAGAGTAAAAGGAAGAATACATCCATTTAGAAGGGGGAATGGAACTGGCCGTTTGTTATGACCGGACTGGGAGAGCCGCCATCTTTGTCCATCACAGCCATTATAATTCCACAGCCCTGTCTTGTGCTTTGTCTTTTCATCCATGTTGTTGCGGTACTACATGTTGTTTTTCTGGTTCTGTTTACTTCACTTTGCTCTAGTCCCCATGAATAAGAGGTTTTCATTTTTGTTGCTTCTTAGTTTAGTAATATTTGGTTATGTTCCACAATCGTCTGAGCCGTTCCCCAGTTAACGGGTATTTACCTTGTTTTCCTCTCTGTAACCGTGACAAGTGCTGCCACAAAATAATGACCTTGCATTTGGGCCCCTCTTTTTCTGCTGACTTCCCTGCCGTACCTGCTTGTCTTTGGTTGGATCGGTTCTGGGGGTGCCTGGTCTCTGGTGTCTCTTGGCCCCCCTCCCACGTGTCTATTGTTTGGGAAGCTCACAGGCTCTTCAGTTCTTGTTTCTTTCTACAAATGTTGCCAGCTCATCTTTCTTCTTACGTCTGGCTGAGTTCGGCTTTTGTGGGATAGGTCACGCTGGCTTGCGCTCTGAGCACTTGTTGTTCTTGGAACACATTCTTGCCTTCCCTTCGATGTTTTCTAGTGGGGGCAAAACAGTCTTGCCTCATTCTTTTCCTTTGTCTTGAAAGGTCTTTCTCCCGCTGGCTCACGGAGCTTGTTGGAATGGATTGTTCAAGTCAATAACTCTGTCGGAATTTGTTTTTTGTTTTTTTCTGGAGGCGATCTGGGAATCCTTTCAGTTGTTATTTCATTGTCTGTTCCCCAACTTCTGTCCCGTCTTTCCTTTGAAGCTGGCCTGAGACTGGCATTCCCCCTCTGATTCCCCACCTTGTTCCTTGTGCTTTGCCTCTCATTTGCTGGGTTGTGCCCCCATTCCCCCCGCCCCTGGGCATCCCTGCAGAGGTACGGGCTCTCCTTCCTTTTAGCCTCTGATCCCCTCATTTTTTCCTCCCTGTCTGTTGGGTTCTATCCACTTCCTAGAACCCAAGTGGTGGACTCCAAGAGCCTCATCTTTTCTTGCTGTCTGCTTGAATTACTTTTCCTTTGCCTTTTGGATTCAGCTGCTGACCTTGCCTTAGGTCTCTTGTTCTTCTGCCTTAGCCCAGCTTGGAAAGCTCCTGGAGCTCCTGTCCCCGGGGCGAGGCCCTCTCTTCCTAGGGGACGACTTTCGCTATTGTAAGGTCTCTCATAGAACTAAGGACAGGGCTTGGGCACAAACTCAGTACCAGAAAGTCAAGCAGTCTTCCCCTAGCCTGCGGCACTCCGGCTCATCGTGTACCTAAACCGAAACCAAACTCTGGGACTTTAAGCATTACAGGACTTTCCCTCATGAAGTAGTTCGAAATCACGATAAATATGAATTATGAAAGCAGACGTTGACCTTGGTTAAATGTGGGCAATCAGATGAATTCAGATCAGTAATTTTATTTGGAATGTGCTTTTTGGGGAGAACTTAAGGTTTCCTTGTATCCCATAATACTCTTTTTTTTCTCCAGGTGGCGTTACTTGGATTAGAAATTTTAAGTGCCTTTGTTGACAGATTATCCACAAGATTCAAATCTTACGTACCCACGGGTAAGTGACATACGTGTATTACATTTTATTTTTTATTTTCATTTTCTTTGCAAAAGTAGGGTTTTAAGTTTAAATTTTAAGGGCCCACCTTTCCTGTCAAAAACAAATGTTTAGGGGATTTCTCGGTGAGTGGACAGATAGCGTGCCTCATAAGGATAGAGCGTCATGCTTGTACGGAGGTATGGGGCCGTTGGGTGGAGGAAACGAGGTGGAAGTTGGAAGGATTTGGTGGTAACCCAGCTGGGGTGGGCTCTGTGGGACAGCGGGAAGTGAGTCTTGACACGCGAGGAAGTCGGAGTGAAGCAAGGGAGGGGCTGCACAGAGTCCCTAGCTTCGCTTCTCTGGAGCTGTCTGCGTCTGGGGCCGAGATGGAGATTGGGGCCTTTTTAAGTGAAGATCTTAATGGTCTCATTAAGGGAATGAGACCATTCCATGGGCTCCGCTGGTCTGAGGCAGCATCTATTCAGTGACTCCTGTGTGTAAAGCTTCAGTCCCCCCTTCCAACCATCTCTATTATAACTCTTTCTCTACTCTGGTCCGGGCAAAGGGCCCCCTCCGCTCCATCTCCCCCCTCCATACCTGCGCCCTTAGTCACCTGCGTCTGAATGTCTCTAGCTTCTAAAACCCCTCATTTCCTTCAAATGCTGCCTTAATTTCCCCTAACTCTGTGCCTTCCCTCTCAAAATTTCCCTGCATTTATTGAGTGCATTTTAATATTAATTAATTAGTTAAGGTTAATATAAGTTTTGTCTCAAGGACCCAGCCATCACTTAGATTGTAGTAAACAGGAAGTGCTAATTACTGCTTGGAGGGGTTGATGTTTCCTGGGATACTGAATCTACCTCAGAGGTGGCCCTCGAGCCTGGGGCTCTCCCACACTGAGGCCTGCCCGCTGACCATCGGGCCTCCGGGCCTCTCCGTCTTCAGATTATGGTGCTGGAGGCAGCGGGCGCCAGGCAGGCGGTGGGATAGGAAACCCGGGGGAAGACAGCACTGGCCGACGGAGCTTGGCAAGGGTGAGCAGGCAGTCTGGGGCCTTATGAACCAAGCCGGGAAGGCCTGGAGTTCTGGGCAGAGAGGGCGGTGCGGGGGGAGAGAAGAGCGTCCTTGTTCACGTGTCAAGATGGAGATGTGAACACAGCCCGGCATGCAGACACACATGTAACATGCAGCCCACGTCTGCCTTGCCGTGCATAAACAGAGTGGATGGAATCACAGCCTGCCGTGCAATCCATGTGCAATGCATGCATAGACAGCCTGTCACGCAAACATACATGTAACACCTGCATACATGCCCCTGTGTCATACATGAGCAGTACATGGAAACGTGTGACTGTCACGTGTGTGTGCACCATGTGTACGTGCACAGCACATACAAAAATGTGTGTAACACCTGCATTACGGCACCTTGCTATGTATAAACAGAGTATGTGAAAACACGTGTCCGCCAAGTATGTGTCATGCATATGTGCAGAGCACGTCACGCAGACACATGGAGTAACACATGCAGCACATGTGCAACTGTGCCATGCAGCCACGGAAAGCACGTGTCTGCCGTGCACATGTATGTGCATTGTGCACATGCACACAGATCCTTCCTCCCACTGTGACATGCACATGAACGACATGCACCTGCGCCACATATAGGCAGAACATGGGGATGCCCGTGTCTGCCATGCACACGGTAGTGTGCCACACAAACACATACGGCGTACACATGCACACTGCCCATGCCCGTCGTTCCCACAGCACACACGCGCACATCACAGCCCCCTCCGTCATCCCGTTCCCCAAGTTCGCACCCACCACACAGGGGCGATGTCAGAGGGGCGGGCATCCAAGGGGCACACATGGGAGGACACACCGGGAGGGCGGCAGGAGGTGAGCCCAGCTGGAAGGGAAGGGGACGCCTGAGAGGGAGCAGGCCGACCCGGGCACGCGCTTCTCTGGAGAGAATGCCCCCTCCTGCCTTCTTCTTTCCGGCCCCCGGGGCCCCAGCTGTCCTCGGGGGTCAGGGTGTGGACTTGGAACTCCAGCCCCTGCCTGTCCCTGGACGCTTCTCCTGCCAACACTCCATTTCCATAAGTGTGACCTCAGAAATTCCCCGGTGGGGTCAGCGATTTGTGCCGGGCATCTCTCCCCTGTCTGATGTCCACTGGCTGCCCGCCTTTGGTCCCCCGGTGAACCGGGCCCCCTCATCCCGCCACTGAACGGCCCTCAGCTGGTGCCAGCTCCTCCACCCCCGCTCTGGGGGAGCTGCCTGTCTTCCCCTGCCCGCCCCTCCTGCAGAGGTCTTTGGCTCTCATTTCCCGCCTGTCCCACAGCGGGCCCTCCGGCTCCTGTCCATCTTCCCACTCTCCAGGAAACCTCCCAGCATGCACTGATGCATCTGTGTGTGACCCGCCCAGATGCAGGGAGGGTGGGGGTGGGGCAGCTTGCAAGGCTCAGTGCGAAGGGAGCCAGCGGGGGTGGGATGGGGGGAGGGAAGGACAGCACCCTGGGATTGCCGCCCTGCAGGGGGGGAAGGGCAAAGAGCCGGGATTGGGCGGCGCCCCTCGTTCAGGGGTCTGGCACTTGGGGTGACCCCACCTTCTGGGCAGCTGGAGTCCTGTTCCCCGGGACACGTGCCCCGAGAGTGGCCGGGTCCCCGGGGCCCATCCCCCGCGCCACCTGTCCCCCGAAGCATCGGCAAGACCGGGGCGACGAGGTCCCGGGTGGTGGGGAGCCCCCTTGTCGTCGGCTGTCCTTAATTGTTCTGCTTTCTCCAGTGATTTCAGCTTTACTCGACCGGCTGGGAGACTCCAAAGACCAGGTCCGGGAGCAGGCGCAGAGTCTGATCTTGAAGCTCACGGAGCAGGCGGCTTCACCCATGGTAGGCTCCTGCCCCCCGAGGGGGAGGGGTGCCTGCCATCGTTCCTCAGGCGGGAAGAAGCTACTGGCCCCGCCTGTCCCCGGTGGGCGGCCTGGGGGTAGTGGATGGGAAAGGCAGGGGCGGCTTCCCGGGGCACCCCTGGGGGGGGATCTGTGGGGCAGGCCCTGGGGGCCTCTCTAGCTGGCCAGAGGGTGTCGCTGTGACCTTTACGGCAGCCAGGAAAACAGTCACAGGAGGCTTACTCTGAGGCCGGCGCCATGGGCAGGAGGCCTCGCTCTCGGCGCTTCCTGGCTGCGGGACCGGCCTCGGCCCAAAAGAGAAAGTTTGGTCTGAGAACTTCGGCAGGCAATGCCAGCCTGGTGAAAGGCTGGCTGGACCAAGGTTGTGAGGGAAAGACAGGCGGGCACTTTTATCTGAGGTCCCGGGCGGGGGGAGCCCTGGGGAGTCTTGGGGGAGTGCCAGCTGCTCCTGTGGGCAGAAGAAAACTCCCCAAACCCTGATTCGGGGGCTCCGGCGAGCAGATGAGAAAGTGAGGTCCTGCCGGGGGGGTCATGTTTAGGGATCCGTGGGGCGTCGCAGTAAAGGGAACGGAGTCGTTTTCCTTTCCGCTGTGGGTGACCATTCTCTCTCCTTCCCTCAGTACGTTTGGGAGCACCTGACTGCCGGCTTTAAACACAAGAACTACCGGTCCCGAGAAGGCGTCTGCCTGTGTCTCATCGCCACCTTAAACATGTAAGCGGAAAGATTGAGAAACACAGCATCGCCCCTCCCCCCTCCCCACCTGGGCTTCCGGAGCCGTGGAGACGCCTCTGGTCTCACCCAGGGAGGCCTCTGGTGTCCGGCTCTCGCTCCCACGGGCTTTTTTTTTGGGGGGGGGGCATCCTTGGTTTTACCCTTGTGGGGTCAGGGGCCAGGGGGCCCTCCCAGGGGGAGGGGCAGGGGCCGAGGTGGGGGGAGGGAGACGTTTGGCCATGGTGACAAAAATCTCTGCCGACCCCCTCCCCATCTGTTGCTCTCCTGGTGCTTCCTGTGGGTCCCGGGGGACCTTGAGCTGAGCGGGCCTGGGGCTGCTGGGGGCTCTCCGAGGACGGTGCTCCAGGGCCGCGGGCAGTCGGGTGAGCTCGGTGCTGCCTGTCGCTTGATGCTGAGCGGCGGGTCGGGGGGAAGTTCTCGGGCTGGCCTGTAGCCCCTCTGCGGGGAGCCATCCCTGACCTCGGGGGGCCTCGGAGAGCTGTCCTTAAGGCGCATCCCCCGGCCCCCTCTGGCCTCGGTTGGACGGTGCCATTGGACTGGGAACCTCTGGGGGGCGGGGGCGGGGATCGCCTCAGAGCCTGCATTGTGCGCTGAACGGTCTCCCCTCCCCTTCCTTTAAAGCTACGGGGCCCAGGCGCTGGTCCTCAGCAAGTTGGTGCCGTATCTGTGCGTCTTACTTGGCGACTCCAATGGCCAGGTAAGGGAGCGCGCCTTCAGGAGCCGTGGGCTCGAAGTGGGAGACGGGCACTCCCGGGGTCCCCTCGGCCCGAGGAAGTCGGGGCACAGACTTACCAAGGCTTGTGTGGGTTCCAACCGGGCGCCCGAGGAAGTCCTCGCTCCTGGGGAGGGGACTGGGCCTCCTCCGCTCTGACGGCCCCAGCCCCCACAAGGGCCCCGGAAGCATCACAGTCTTGGGGCTGGGGCTGCCTGTGGGCGGGCGCGTCCTCCGCGCCGCTGCCGTCCCTGGGGAGGAATCTCCTCTGATCCGGGTCAAGGCAGGGATGAGCCAGGTTGGACAGAGCAGGCAAGCTGGGATCTGCTGGGGCCACCCTGTCACGGCCCCCAAACCCCTCCCCCCACCATGGTCCCCCGGCCTCTGCCGTCCCCCTGGTGCCCCTCAGCCACAGTCACTACGACCCCCCTTTCTCTGGGTGGCCAGGCCGGGGCCGCCTGCACGTGCCTCCGCTCCCTGTCTCTTTCCCCTAGGAGACTTGGTGGCCCGGCTGCTGCTCCTCATCTTCTTACCAGGGCCCCTCACTGACCCACAGCCCTTCCCGGGCTGCTGTCCCCCATCTCCTCTGCTCCCCCTGGGTTCCCACGAGCCTCGGGGGTTGGGTGTCCCTTTCAGGCCCAAGATTTGGTTGTTCTAAGAGGCCGAGACTCAAAACCTCCTGAGAGCCCCCGGGGAGAGAAGTGGGGAGAAGTGGGGTGACCGCCACAGGGGGGGCTTCGGGGGGCTGGTATTGGTCCCAGGGTCCCCTCAAGCCACAGCCTCGTGGGCAGGTAGGCCCGAGGTCCTCACAGAGATCCACAGAGATTGGCATGCCCTGAGAGGGTCTGGCGGGGGAGGGGGGGGGGGCAGCCTCCGGCCTTCTTGAGGTTTGTGGGGGCACCCGGGGCAGGAGGTGTGCCCTGGCGGCGGCTTTCTCGGGACCCTGCCATGGCCGAGAGCACAGCCAGCCTGGGGGCGCTTGGGGCTCCCCCGTCTCACGTCCCGGTTCCTTTGGCAGGTGCGGGATGCCGCGGTGCTGGCCATGGTGGAGATCTACCGCCACGCGGGAGAGAGAGTCAGAGCGGACCTGGCCAAGAGAGGCCTCCCCGCTGCCCGGTAAGCCCCAGGTGTGTCCGCACACCGCCCCGCACGGGGGGAGGGGAGGGGCAGGCAGAGGAGGCGCTGGGCCGGGTCCTGACCTGGGGGAACTCACGGTGGGGGGGGGGGGGGGGGGGGCGGGGGGGGGGGGGGGGGGGGGGGGGGGGGGTGTCAGAGGCCTGGCCCCCCAGGGGCTCAGCGGAGTCCTGAACCACAGGAGGGATCCAAGCTCGGGCAGAGAGCGCTGGGCCCTGGCAGAGGGCCTGCCGCCAGGGTGGGTCTCTGGGGGTCAGGCGCAGCCACCCTTGGGGAGTGCGGGGGAGAAAGGGCCCCGTCTGTGTCTGAGAAGGGATTTGAACCCAAGCCCAGCGCTGGCCCCTGGGCCTTGGGGCAGTGACGCCGTGTGAGGGCTTGGCCTTGGGCGGCCCTGGGGGGGAGGGGAGGTAGATGGCCCAGGCCCCAAGGTCAGGAGATGGGCCGAGATACCCACAATGCATATGCACGGTGCACACACACACACGTGCAACACCACAGACACATACGTGCACACACAGTGTAACAGCCACACAGGAGACACGCACACGCTTGTGACACGCCACAGACACATGCATGTACACACAGTGCCACAGGTGCACAGGAGACACACCACAGACACATACGTGCACACACAGTGTGACAGCCACACAGGAGACACGCACACGCTTGTGACACGCCACAGACACATGCATGTACACACAGTGCCACACAGTGCCACAGGTGCACAGGAGACACACCACAGACACATATGTGCACACACAGTGTGACAGCCACACAGGAGACACGCACACGCTTGTGACACGCCACAGACACATGCATGTACACACAGTGCCACACAGTGCCACAGGTGCACAGGAGACACACCACAGACACATACGTGCACACACAGTGTAACAGCCACACAGGAGACACGCACACGCTTGTGACACGCCACAGACACATGCATGTACACACAGTGCCACACAGTGCCACAGGTGCACAGGAGACACACCACAGACACATAGTGTAACAGTCACAGAGGAGAGATGCACATGCCTGCGACACGCCACAGACACATGTGTATGCACAGTGCCACAGGTGCACAGGAGACACACCACAGACACATACGTGCACACACAGTGTGACAGCCATACAGGAGACACGCACACGCTTGAGACACGCACATGCTTGCGACACACCACACATATGTGTACGCACAGCACCGTGCACAGCATAACAGGCACACAGGAGACATGCACACGCCTGTGACTTGCCACAGACATGTGTACCCACAGCATAACAGGCACACAGGAGACATGCACACGCCTGTGACTTGCCACAGACACATACGTGTACACACAGCGGCCACACACAGTGTAACGGGCACAGGAGACAAACGCACACACACATGCATGTAACCCATGCGTGTGCCCACACAGCGCCGCACACGATGTAATGTAGACATGCACACATGGAGCACGCACGGGCCCAGGGCTCGGAGGGGCGCTTGTCGCTTCACGAGTCCCACAGAAACCCGGCTTTCTCCCCTCCCAGGCTGCAGACGGTGTTTGCCAGGTTTGACGAAGTGAGAGACGCGGGCGCGATGATCCTGAGCATCGTCAATGGTGAGTGGCCCTGAGCGCCCGGGGGTCGCGCAGGGGCGCCGGGCATCCTTTCTGGCTTTCGCTCTCATGGCCCGGACCCCCGGGGGAGGGGGCGCCTGCTCAGGAGCACCGCGGGAGGCTTGTGGGGGGCTGGGATCCAGGGAGGCCGCGGCGCTGGGGGCTCGGGGCGCAGTGCCCCGCCCCCCTGGTCCTGACTCGTTGGCTGGGGGCTCAGGCTGGGGGGGATGAGGCGCGCCCCCTCTAGGAAAGTCTGTGGATGGGAGGGCCTGGTCCCCGTGCGGCCCTCGCCAGGCAGCGGCCTTGCTTGTCCGGTCATGGAAAGCCTTCCTTGAGACGTGGGAGGGGGCTGGGTGGTGCCTTGTCTGGGGGTCCCAGACACCCTTTGGGAGGCCGAGCCCACTAATGCGAGACGGAGTAATTAAAGCCCAGCCCTCATGGCGGCGGGGACGGGCCTGCGGCGGGGTGGGGGGCTCCCGAGATGTGCGGCTGGCACGGTGCCCTGACCCCCGGGTGGCCGGCGTGGCAAGGCCTTCTGGCGCGCCTCAGGGAGTGGGGCCTCGGACTGGCCTCCGAGTCTTCAGATAGGCCTCGAGGCCGGTGTCCACGCTGCGGGGTGGGCATCGAGGGCTTTCCTGAATCACCCTTCCGACTCCGTGTGCCCCCCCTCCCTGTGAGAGCTGGCAGGTGTCGGAGGGGAGGAGGGGGCCCAGCGCAGGCCATCCGGGGGAGCCCCGGGGCTCTGTCCGTGCTCTTGGCCCCAGGCTCGGGGGCTCTGTCTCCTGATGTGACTTTGTCGGGCCCCGGAAGGAGAGCGGGTTCGAGTGCCGGGGGACGCCCCATCTTCCGTCTGCGGCGCCTCGTTCCTGCTGGCGGGGGCCCTGTCACCTTGGCCGGCCCCCTGGGACCGCCTCCTTCTGGGAGGTTGAGCCGGGCTTGGGCCGCGGGAGGCGCCCGAGAGGGCGGCTCCAGAGCCACCGGCCTGCCCGTGGGGACTGAACGAGAGGGGCCCTGCCCGGGCTCGGGTGCCACCGGCCAAAGATCTGGGGGCTGCCTCATCCCCCCAAGTTCTCTTCTGAGTCTCTTCTCTGTGCCAGGCACGGTGGGGCCTGCCCCCTCCCCCCACTGTTGTTGCCCTTGGAGGCCCCGGGGGGAGGGGGCCCTTGCCCTGCTCAGGAGGAGGAGAGGCCGAGGGGAGGCGGCCCCTGGCAGCGTGCTGGGAGTCAGAGGTGCCCGGCACTGAGACGGGCACAGAACCAGCCTGAGGGCACGTGGGCTGGGGGGGCCGGGGGCCGCCGCCTCCCAGAGCAGCCTTTGTTCCCGGGTCGCAGCTTTGAGGCGGCTCTGCCAGAAATGCCTCCCGCATAATGAGGGCGGCTGCTGGGGCCCAAGGGGGAGAGACCCGGGGCCCCTGGGAAAGCTGCCCCGCCGGCCCTGCGGCCTCCCTGCGGCCCTCCCTGCGGCCCGCGGCGGGGCCCCTCGGGTGGGAGGGGCGGGGGCAGTTCCCGGGTGACCTTCAGGGCCCGCGGGGCGGCCTGCCTCCGGGGCTCTGACGGGCTGGGGGCTGTCAAAGCTCCAGCCCGGCCGCTCCTGGGCGGTAGGAGCCTCCCGCGCCAGAGCCAGGACTTGTATTTTGAAATGGCCCAGCAGCTGTCGGCTCTTCAAGCCAGCAGGCTGCCTAGGCCACCACACAGCCCTCCCTCAGTGCACACGGGAGCCCTGCGAGCCTGGCGCGGGCAGCCAGGCTCTGGGCTAGCCAGCGGGCCTGAAAGGCATCCCAGCAGGGCCTCAGGAGAAAGCGCCATGGCTGTCGGAGGCAGTGGAAGTGGGGCCTCACATTTGTAGGCAGGCGCCCGGCCACCAGCGTCTGCTCGAGAAATGGCCCGTCCAGGGAGAATGCGCTCTCACCTGCCACATAGAGCAGAAGCCAGCCCCTTGAGAGAAACGAAATGCAGCGAGGCAAAACCCAGCAAACCCAAGAAAAGGCAAAACCCAAACCCTTGTCATAAGGCCAGGCAAGCAAAGAAAACAAGCAACACTAAAAGTCCTACCTAAGCATCTTATAAGCCTCAGAAACCATCTCCATAAGATAGCAACACAGAACAACCCCATGGCAACCCCTACTATATACCCAACCACCGTACTCAAATCCACTCATCATCTCCTCGAACCCCAGAAAACAACATTGTGCATAGCCCCACTTACAACTAGAAACTGAAACAGGCAATTTACACTTAAGCAGTCACTGGCCAATCTAGGGCTTGGCTTGAAACAAGTCACCTCTACCCATGGCACTCTCCCCATATCCCCTCACAGCAAATGCAGAAGCTTGTTGATTAGGAAGCCTGTCTCACCCCTACCCTGAGACAGAAACCAGCTACCCAATTGCGTGATAATCCCAGAGGTGAGGCAATGCAGGAAAAGGCAACCCTTCTCAATCCCTTGTAGCATGGCACTAGGCTGCGATAAGTGTCACTGAGAAAGTAGATACAACCAAAAGCAAGCAAAAGACTAACCCCACTCATCTCCATTACTTCCAACCTCCCATCTCCCCAGCACACAAAACCCAAACCCAACGCCCAGTAAACCCCGTATAGCAAAATGCACGTACGTGCACAAACATCCAAGCAGCCCCTATCCAAACTTCCAAGCACTTAAACAACCTACCAAGAAACAGCGCCAGGGAAGGGAAGGTGGGCGTTTACAGCACGGGGCATGGAGCTGAGCTGGCGGGCAGAGCAAGGAGGAGTCAGGACCCCACGGGGCACCAGCGGTCAGGGAGAGCCAGGGGCCTGAACACTGAAGTGGGGGGTGGGGCTGAGTGACCCCGCACTGAGGTCAGACAGTGGCAGAGGGGCGGGGGCTGACGCCAGGGGGCGGGATACTGACTGCCACAAGGGAGGGGCCTTGCATGGTGCTCTGGGGTGCCTTCCACAAGGTGCCCGGGACCCTCTCTGCAAGAATTTCCTTCTACTGGTCTGATCTGGGAATTGGACCTGCAGAGACCGCTGCATCGGGCAGGGAGGCCTTGGCAGAGTCATGGCAGCTGGGAGCCTCCCCCAGAGATGGGAGCCCGATGGGGCTGCTCCCCGATGGGCCCCCTTGCTGCTCTTCCTGCCCTCGGCCTTTATCTCTGGGCCTCAGCCCCTGTCCCTTCCCCTTCCCATCTTCCCCTGCCTCCTCTCCCTCTCCTTGTCCCCCCTCCTCCCCATTCCCCCTTCCTCCCTCTCCCACTTTTTCCTTCCTCTTCCTCTCCCCAAACCCCTCTCCCTTCCCATGTCCTTCCCTTTCCTCTCCCCCCTTCCTCCTCTTTTCCCCCTTCCTCCCCTCTTTCCTTTTCCCCTTTTCCCCCTCCCCTTTCTCCCCCTCCCCTCCCTCTCCCCTTCTCCTCCATTCCTCCCTCCCCCTCCTTCCCTTCCTCTTCTCCTTCCTCCTCCCTTCTCCCCCTCCCCTCCCCCTCTATCCTCCCCCCTCCCCCGAGTGGAAACCTGCATGAGCAAGGTAAACAACTCTACTTCTCTCTAGCTCCCTCTCACTTCCAGGCCGTGCTCCTCCATCTTGGCCCCTAAATCCCCACGAGGAAACCTTAGTCATCAGCTTCCCCTAGGCCCATTGCTTTCGTGCAACAACAGAAAAATCCCAACCCAACGCTATCGCAAGGAAGAATAACCCGCTCATCCACCTACCCCCCCTTCCCTACTTTAGGCCCTCCCTTAGCAGGAAACCCCCAAACCACCGCAAACCACCAGGCTTACATCCTAAACTTAGAAACTATGCCAACCCTAACCTTACTAACTACAAATAAATTTCAAAGGCCGTCCACCCCTTTTCTTAGGGATATATTTTCTCGATAATATTTAGAGCCATCAATTTTCTTCTCTTTAAGCCGGAATTTGCCCTGAGAGCTCCTCCAATTTTATCTTCCTGGCAGAGCCAGCCGCGCCCAACACCCACTACCCTCAATCACTTTTAGAATCTATTAGTCCCCAATTTTTCTCTGAGTTTCCAACCTCTGTATGCTTGTTTTTGCCGCCGATTCTGTCCTTCCCTGGTTCCGTCTTGCGCCTCCTCGGAGCGTGCGCCGTCTCCCTCCGGCAGCCGTTCTCGTAATCGCCGACCCCGCGCGGCGCTGGGGGGCCACTGCCGGGCGTGACTTTGGGCCTGGCTCGGCCCCGGGCGGCGCTCTGGGTCGCGCTTTGGCTCTCTGGAGGACGCGTTGCTTCTTCGCGTTGGTCACCGGCCCGTGCCCTTCTGTGGGGGTGTCGCATGCTTGTGAGACGTTCCCCTGGGACCGCGGATCCCTGCGAGGCATTTTGTGGCCACTGGCGCTCCCTCACTTTTCTCTTTTTCTTCTGAGTTTTCTCGTGCAGCGTGATGAGTGTGGAAGCATGTTATGGATCACGGCACGTGCTGGATCCGGACCGGACCGGACCGGACCGCCTGCTCTCTTGGGGTGGGGGTGGGGAGGCGGAACAAGCTGGAACCCGAGGCTTTGCAGGGCTGAGCATTGACAGCTCCCTTTGCGTGGATTCAGAAAAACAAAAAGCTATTCTTCAAAGGGACATAAATAAGACGTCCCCATCTCGAAGCCGCTCCAGATCTCTGGGCGCCGAGCACTGGAACAATCGCGGCTCTGTGCTGAAGAGAACAAACGGGGAAGACCGCGGCGGCAACGGTCTCACGCGCTGGGGTCACAATTGGCGGCTGTTCGTTTGCCACCTGAAAAGGGCATTCTTCCGGCCGGGTCAGAGGCCGGCCTTTGGGCCCCACATTCCGGCCTCTGCTGCTCCGGCCAGCCCTCTCCCCTTTGCGCTCTCAATGCAGCGCCCACTGGGCTCAGGCCGCCCTTTCCCACGTTCCCCTGGGCTTACTTTACCGCGTGTGTCCTCTCGGCTCCCAGTGGCCCCGAGCTTTTACTTTCTTTGTCTGGCACATCTGGCCCGCTCCTTTTTTCTCCCCCCACCCTTGGGCCTCCGACCAGAGAAGGCGGACTCCGGCGAGCGCCCTTGGGTCCTTGTTTCCCGCGTGGCCGCAGCCAGACCAGAGCTCAGATCCAGCTTCAGACACAAGCTGTGACACGGGCAGGCCGCCTGGCCTTCGTGTGCCTTGGCTTCCTCCACTGTAAGCACAGGGAATCACCCTTCTCGGGGCCATTGAGGGGATCCAGAGAGACAGAAGCACGGGGCCTGGCCCTCATGGTGCCATATCGGGGCGCGGATTGGCCTTTCTTTGTATGCCAAGTGCTTTGGCGCGGAGCCTGGCGCGGACGTGCGCTGATGCTGGAGACGCTTCTTGGAAGCGCTGGGACGCCGCACTGTGGATGCCGTTCCCCACCAGACGCTCCAGCCTCATCATCTTTCCTGGCAGAGGGTCTCTCAGCCCTTTTGGGGTCACGTGAGAGGATTGGGGGTTGGGGGTTGCCTTCTTGAGAGGTGCTTTGGCTGATGGGAAACCCATGTGACTTTCAGCCCACCCTGCCCTCGAGGTTTCTACCCCCCTGGTGGTGGTTCATTAGTCTGAGGGTTTCTGCAGAGGATCCCCCTTGCTGATGACACTGCACCGCCTGCGGGGCTTTCTTGCCCCTTTGGTGTTTGTGGGTTCCAGGTCTCTTAACCTGGCCCTTAGCTCGTTGGGTTCTCATTGGCTGATTGAGTTTTGCGTTGAGCTCTCAGGCGTGACCTGGAGGGGCGCCCGAGCTGTGCCAGGCCCATTTCCATTTTTCAGGCTCCTCTCCGGTTCTCATCATGAGCCCTTGTCCTTTGGGTGCTCAGTACGCTTTGGGCCTTTTTTCTTTTCAGTTTCCAGCAGTGTTTCGTTTTTCCAAACACAAAAAGATGATTACCTGGGCAGACGTGCAGGGCCGGCCCCCTTCCCCCACGCCGCCTTCCGTCCCCGGGCTGCTCTGAGTTTGCAGGGGTGCCCCCCCCGGCCTTGGGCTGGGGTCTCGCTGGCCCCCATTCCCCAGGTGATGGACGTGGAACTAACCTCTGCCTGTCGACCACCCCCAAAAAGGAGAGCCGGCCGGGCAAGTCCCAAGCCTGAAGCACGGGGTTGTTCTTGTCCCAGATATCGACAGCCCAAGCACGCCCACTTCTCCCCACACCCTCCTAAGTGGTTGAGGGCCGTCCCCAAGGAAGGGGCGCCCGGCCTCTCTTTGGCCTGGGGGGGGGCAGTGCTTCCTCCCCCACAGGAGAGGCTAGCTCGCGCACCTCGGGGCTCCTCCTAGATTCGCCCCCACAGAGGAGGTGCCCGGGGTGCTCAGCCTATCCTGTCTCTCAGGCCCAGCCTGGCCTCCCACCCCAAGCCCATAGCTTCTCTTCATGTCACCTGCTCCTCAGTGCCCCCCGGGTGCCTGGCACACAGTAAGTGCCTCCACAGTGTTGGGTGCCAGTGTGACCACATCTGGCAGTGTTTGTGGGAGGCGGGGGCTCCCCGTGCGAGGCCCTGGGTGAGAGCGTGGCTCTGGGGCTGCGAGGGCCTGGCCCTCCTGCCCAAGTGCTCCCACCCCGGTGGGGAGCGGCGTCGGCTTCCCGGCCTCGCAGTTGGTCAGGCTTCCTGAGAGTTAGTGTGGGCGAGGCTGGTGATCGTGCCTGGCCCTGCCCCTCAGGTCCCATTCCCTCGTGTGTCGCTGTGAGAATAGCGGATGATGGGGGGGGGGGGGGGGGGGGGGGGGGGGGGGGGGCTCCTGGGCTGTGTGGTGAGGGTCAGAGGTGATATCACTCTGTATGTGTGTGGGGGTTCGCATGTGATAGAGGGGCCCATAAGGGGTGCCAGGATCCCCTCTGGAGTGCGTGCCGTCCCGCCCCCACATGTTCTCCCATGGGCCCACTTTGGGTCTGTGCCGACCTGGGAGCCGACTCCAAGGGGGGACGTTCAGGGGAGTGGGGCCGGCCTGTGGAGCTGGCCGTGGTCCTGGGGCGCATGGCCGCCCTCCAAGCCTGGCACCCCCGGGCAGTGGGAGGAAAGGAGCTGTCCACAAAGGGCCCCCAAGCCCAGCCTGGCATCCAGGAAAAGGGGGAGAGTGGGAGCCGGCGAACTCCCCAGGCCCGTTCGCTGGCAGCGGGGGCCGGACCTCTACTTGTGTCTGGAAGGGGCTGGGGGGGTCCTTGGATCAGGGGGGGAAGAGTCTGCCCTTCCCCCAGAAAAGCTCATCCATATGGAAGTGGGAGGAGGCTTTTATCCCACGCAGGGGAGCTACAAGCCCTGAATCACAATGGGAAGCCGCCTCTCTTTGTGCCGGCTCCTGCTCCTTCCTTCCCAGAGGTGGAGGGAGCGGGGAGAGCCGGGTCGGCCTGAGCTGGGGTGGGTGAGAGCGGTGAGAGCCGGGGTCGCCCCCGGGGCTCCAAGAGTTAATTCTCTTTCAGACTCAGTCCTTCCGCTCTTCGTGCCGGGAGGAGCGGATCCCGTTTCCATGGGAACCCTGGATGCAGGGAGCCGGGCTCGTCCCTTCCCTCGCTGGCGGCCACGTTTCTCTGGCGGGGGTGGGGGCGGCGGCTGAGGGCGCTCTAAGGTGGAGAATACCGCATCAGGCTGCGTCCTTGAGCGGCTTCTGCGGCCCCTGCGGGCGCCGTCCTTGGCTCCCTCCCCCTGGGCCGGCGTCCCTGCGGCTTAGGCCGGGACTCCCCCAGCCCGCCCAGCCCGCCGCCGTGTTGTTTACACAGTGTCCGGGTCTGCGGCCCTGGAGCCCGCCCTGCTCGCCTCTGGGCTGGGGGCCACGCCAGCCCGGCTTCTGCGGGGTCCTAGAGGCCCCCCCAGGGCCGGCAGATAGGCCAGTGGGGCCCTTCCCGGGGCTGGGGTCACGAGCGGGTTCGGAAAAGCCTCCCCACGCGTTGCCGTGAGAACAGGAGGGGCCTTGGGTCGGGCTCGGGTGCGTTCCCAGCATCGCTGGGGCCATGGCGTTCCCTGGCCGTCAGACGCAGGAAGGGGCGCTGTTCGGGACCCTGAGAGGTGGGGGGAGGGCCCGACTTTTGTCCAGCGTCGGGGTCTGCCCCTTGGGGCGTGCCGGCCGGTGAACCCTGATCGCCGGGAGCCCCCCACTGCGGCCCGGGAGGGGGCGGCCTCCGAGCCGCCTAGTCCGTGCAGGGGGAATTTTCACCTTTCATCGGGCTGGGCTCCCAGAAGATGATGTCACCTCACAGCTGATTGGCTGCCGCAGCACCTAGCGCAGGCAGGGAAGAGAAAGAAAGATGCCGGCACTAGGCTGCCTCGGCGGCGGCGGCTCTGGGCTGGCTCCCGCCGGCCTTGGGCAGAGCCCGTGACTGCGCCCGAGCTTCCGGGCTGGGCCATGGGAAGTCCTGGGAGCCGCCCCCAGTGAGGGCCAGGCCAGAGGGCTGCGGGAGGCATGAGGCGCCTGATCTGCAAGCGCATCTGCGATTGTGAGTGCCTGCGCCGGGCTGGGAGTCTGGTGGAAGTGGGCCGGGAGGCCCTGCCCAGTGGGGGGTGGGGGGGCCGGGGCGGGGGCTGCCTTGTGCAGCCCTGCGGGACTCAGCGGGGGCCCTACCCTGCCCACCCGGGGTCCGGGGCTGCCTCGTTCTGTCTGGGTGGGGCCTGCCCAGCCCAGCCCAGGGGCCTGGGGGTTGGGGTCAGGGGTTGCCTTGTACAGTTGGGGGGGGGGGGGGGGGGGGTGCCCTGCCCACCTGGGGTCAGGGGCTGCCTTGTACAGTGGGGGAGGGGGGCCTATCCTGCTCAGCCTGGAGGCCCTTGGGGCTGGGGGCTGCCTTGTACAGTGAGGGAGCCCTGCCCAGCCCAGCCTTGGCTGGGGGCCCAGAGGCCAGGGTCAGGGTTTATCTTGTACAGCCCTCCTGGGCTCAGCAGGGGTGGGGGGGTGGGGAGGGGGAGGTCCTGCCCAGCCCTGCTTGGGAGCCCTTGTAAATAGTTTGTAGGGGGGGGGGGTCCTGCCTAGCCCAGGGGCCGGGGTCAGGGGCCACCTTATACAGCAGGGGGGCCCTGCCATGCCCAGCCTGGAGGCCTCTGGGGTTGGGGGCCGCCTTATACAGCAGGGGGCCCTGCCTTGCCCTGTTCAGGGGCTGCCTTGTGCGGGACTCAGCGGGGGGCCCTGCCGGTTTTCCATAGGGCATCGTTTGTTTGATTTGGAGGAAGCTGCAGGAAGCTCCATCCTCACCCGTCTTTCTTGTGTCCTCCCCAGATAAAAGCTTTGACGATGAGGAATCAGTGGACGGGAACAGGCCGTCAACAGCCTCCTCAGCCTTCAAGGTCCCGGCCCCGAAGACCTCCGGGAACCCCGTCAACAGTGGCCGCAAGCCTGGTTCTTCCGGGGGTCCGAAGGCTGCAGGTAACGGGCGCCTGTGCCCGGCTCTGTCTGCCCCACTTAGCCGTGGCGGGGGGGGGGGGGGGGGGGGGGGGGGGGGGGGGGGGGGCGGGGGGGGGGGTGGTGCTGGGCCCTTGGGCTGGGGAGGGGCCCGCGGGCCTCAGGGCAGGGGCCGGAGCAGGGGTTGGGGGGTTGGATCGGGAGGCAGCTGACAGAAAATGCGCCCGCCTGCCCCAGCACTGAGCCCCGGGCCCTGGAGAGTCTGCCCAGCTGTAGGCTGTGAAGGGGCCCCCACTGGGGAGACCAAAAGAGCACCTTAAAAGCAAAAAAGGGCCCCGGATGTGGGGGGCTTGTGTGGAGAAAGGGCCCAGGGTGAGTGACCAGCGCCCACCTGTGGGGTTCCATTTCTAGAAGTCAGAGGGCTCCCGGCTCGCCTTTAAGGCCCCATCCCCCTGCAGAGCAGGGGGTAACAAGGAGTCCCTGTGGCCGGGGCCACGGGCAGCCTGGGCGGGGAGAGCTCCTGGCCTAGGGGTCATGTCGGCCTCCCCCCGGCCCCGCTCACCAAATTCTGGCGCAGGTGGAGCCGGCCGGCCCGGGACCCCTGCCGAGAAGTGGACCGGGCGCCTTAGCCCCCCCGCCTTTCCTCCCCCTTTTGGAGCCTCTCTCCTGGTCTTTATGCTCCTGGTGGATGGGCCGGGGTCCCACATAGGTAGCCCGCATCTGCTCCCCGGGTGGCAAATGGGTGTCCCAGCTTGCCTCCTCCAGGGGGATGGGGCCCGGAGTGGGGGGGGGAGAGGAGAAGGTAGAGGGCAGCTCCTATGTTCGGTGTCGGGCACTGCCCTGTGCCACTGAGCTGCCAGGCTGGCTGCTGCCTCTGTTCCCTGCCTCCCTAGGCTCCAGGCCTGGAAGAGCAGGGTGATGGACAGCTGAGGCCCTGCCTCCTCCACCCAGGCCAGGAGGGCGACTGCCTGGGCCGTCCTCCCGCCCTCACTTAGGTGGAGGTGCCCCCCAGGAAAGGAGGCGTCCAGTTCCTGCTTTTGCTGACTTGAGGGGGGGCTCCCCAAAGCAGCTGGCTCGGTGCTTGTCCGAGGAGCCCAGAGTGTGGGGGTGGGCTGGAGGGCACGGCGGTGACCATCAGACTCTCTTTCCTGCCCTGGGCCAGGGAGGCCGGGCAGGGCCCCCTTGGGCCTTCTGCATCTGCTCCCTCCCCCAGGGACCCCTGCTCTTCCACATGCTGGTGTCTCAGAAGGGCACGTCGAACCCTGTCCCCGTTAGCGCTTCCTTCCAGAGGCCAGGGGGTGCTTACTTAAATAGCTGCCCATCCTCCCGGGCTTCAGAAGCAGGGTGATGGGATGACCCTCCTGCCGGGCGTGCTCCCTGTCATGTGACCCAGCCCGACCCACATTCACTGGCCCCCGGGAATCCAGGACGGGTCATTTCTGCACCGGATAGCCGGCTTTGGTCATGGCCGCGACCGGCCGTGTCTCTCTGTCAGAGTCGGGGGCAAGGAAGAGTCTTTATTCGCATAATTCGCCACCTGTGGGGTGTCCCGATCTGCCCGAATCCCACTATTGCTTCTGTTTCATTAAGGGCTTTTTTCTTTGCTTTGCTGACACAGTTGGGCTTAAGTGACTTGCCCAGGATCACACAGAGGAGTGTTTTGAGAGCAGATTTGAACTCGGGTCCTCCTGACTCCACTGCACCTCTCGCTGCTCCCGTTTAAGGGCTTTTTTGAATGGAGAAAAATCATCTCATCTTCAGTAGGAATTATTGCACCCATTTCTCGTGGGTCCTGGCCTAGCAAAGACCCTGTAATTCTGGGGTCAGCCCAGTGGAATCAGAAAGCGTGCCAGCAAACCCCTGGTCCCCTGGCCTGCTGACGTGGCACCTGCTGACGTGGGTCCTGACCCTGAGAGGGCCCAAGGCCACACGGATCAGTCTGGAGCGCTCCCTGTGTAGGGGACCCTCCGGACAGGGACAGCTCGCCAAGGCATCTGACGTGCTCATGGGTAGGGCTACACCTTCACCGGAAGCTTAGGGTAGAGAAGCTGAGACCCGAGGCCCTCTGTTCTCCTGGTGTCCCATGGAGGGACCTCAGCCCTGCGGAGGGGCTGTACCCCCGGCTCCCCGCTGCGCCCCTGTGGGTTGTCTGACTCCATGTCCTGCCTGCTCTCCCCAGCCTCAGCCTTCTTCCCTTGTGTCTCCTAGAAGGCCCAGTTCGGGTTCTGGCAGGTGGGGGGTCTCAGCGCTCCTCAGTGCCGGCCCCCTTCATTTCTGCAGTTCCTGCCCTCCTGCACTGGGGATGTCCCCTCAGCTGCCTCCTTCGTGCCCTTTGGCCCACAAGAACAGCCACCCCCATTCCCAGTCTTCACCCTGACCTCCACTCGAGCCCCCCGCCCCGGGCTCCCATGCCTCCTCCCCAATGTCAGCACACGTAGGGCCATGAGCGTTCCGTGAGCCTCCAAGGAGGCCGGAGAGCCGAGGCCAGAGCCTCCGTGTGCCCTGGGAATGCTGGGGGAGCAGATGCCACTGGGCTGTCCTGGTAGGATGGGTACACCTCTGGGTGGGCATCTGAGGTCAGCAGGGGCGGCTGCCCCCACAGAGCCTGTGGGGAGAGGAGCTCTCCAGGTCCTCCCTGGGCTCCTCGTCTGGAGGAGGAGGCACTTCTAAGCGGGCCCGTCGCTGCCGCTTCCCTCACTTTGCCGAGCCAGCATGGGATCGTGGTCGTGCTGCCGGAGCTTCTCCGCTTGGCGGGCCTTTATGTATTCATTGTATTTGCCTTCTGGTGTCATCGTGGCGCGCTGTGTTCGGGCGTCCAAGTTTGGGTAGCCGCTGCCCCATTGTGGGGACGTCCTTTGTTTCTGATTCCTCGCATCCTTCGAAGAGTGTTTTGGGGAACATGGATGGTTTCCCTTTCACAGTTGATGTTTTTGGAAGTGCCCGGGAGCGGGGGCCAAAGACCTTTATTGCATACGTCCAGATTGCTTTCCTGCTTGACAGCTCTGCCAGCAGGGCATTGGGCTGCCTATTTTCCCACGATCCCTTCCACGCTGACCGTTTCCTCTTTTGGCAGCTTTGCAGGAAGTGACCGGAGCCTTTGAGGTTGTTTGACGGTTCTTTTATGAGGCGTTTGGAAGTTTTTTTCATGCAGTTGTAAATAGTTTGTAATTCTTTTGGGAACTGTTCCCATCTTGGGACCGTTTCTCCATCGGGCCATTGCCCGATTTTTCTTACATGCGTCGCTCTCTGTTTGCAGAAGCTATTCGCTTCCATATAATAGATTATTTCCCTTTTCCTCATGCCCAATTTTGCCTGAAGTGTTGCCCATTTCTTTTCTCGAAGAGATCTGTCTTTCCCATTGTTTTTCCCAATTTCTTTGCCTCTCTCATTTGAGAAAACCCCCTCTTTGCAGTTCTCTGAAATTCTACACCCTCCCCCATCTGCTTTACTTTTCACTCTTTCCTCAGCTATTTGTGAAGCCTTATGGGACAGCTGCTTTCTGGCTCTTTTTTGGGGGGTGTTTTTGGTTGCCGCTACAATATCGTGGACCTCTGTCCACAGTTCTTCAGATGAAATCCTTTACATCTCTTCATCACCTCCCAGTCAGAAGGGATGTTGTTTAGGGCATACCTGTATAGTCTGTTGGTTTCCCCTCCCTCCCCTGATTTAGGTCTAACTTTTGCCATAAGAAGCTCGTGATCTGATCCGCCGTCAGCCCCAGGACTTATTTTGGCTCACTGGGTAGAGCTTCTCCATCTTTGGCTGCAAAGTATCCGCTCCTTCCGATTCCCGTATTGATCTCGGTGTCTAGGTTGTTGAGAAAGTGTTTGCCCTGCCCAGGGCTCTCTGTTAGTCTCAGCCCAGGACAAACTTGTCGCTTATTCATTTTCTTTTGGTTTCCTACTTTGGCGTTCCAGCCCCCTATGGTTTTTCCAGTAGAAACTTATGGTGGGGACAGCTGGACCATAAGGCCGCCTGAGCACTGCAGAATCGAAGCTCTGGGATTGGAGGGCTGAACAGGACATTTGAGAGGCCATTGGACAGCAAGGAGATTAAATCAATCAATACTTTAGGAAATCGATTCAGGCTGTTCACCAGAAGGACAACTAGGTGGCACAGTGAGTCTCGTCTGGCCTCAAGCGCTTTCCCCCGTGGGCCTCAGTTCTTCATCTGTGACGCATGACGGAGAAGAGCATGGCACGCTGCCGAGAAAGCCCCAAATGGGGTCATCCAGAATCAGAGTCAGCTGACAACGTTTTCTGGAAGGCCAAAAAGTGAAGCTGAAATGCCCCAGCCACATACTGAGAAGATGGGACTCAATGGAAAAGAGCCTGGTGTTGGGGAGATTGAAGGCAGAAGGAGGAGGGAAGGGCAGAGGATGGGATGGGCGGATTGCATCATGGAGACAGTGAACAGATAGACTGAGAGAGAGGGAGTGGACAGATGGACCCGGTCCGTGGGGACCCAGAGGGACGACTGGAAAACCCCAACAGTTTATCTTTTGCAATTTCCCCTCTCTCCCATTTGGTAAAGATTATGTCTTCCCACAGTTAGGAAAGCTGTTTGATCGGGTTTCTCTTCTCTTTTTTTCTGTGGTGTGCTCTTCCATAGTAAGATCCTGTATTCATTTTAAATTTATCGTGGCATATACCACAATATGTTGCTCTAAACAGAATTTCTGCCAGATCGCTTTCAGTTTTTCCCTGCCATTCTACCATAAATAATTTCTGTTTTCAGTTTTCTTTTTACACTGGCTTATGGAGTCTCACCATGCAGAAGTGTGACCTATTTTCACAGTTTCTCTTGATGTTCTAGATCACTTGATTTTTCAAGTGAATGTTTTTTCTCTTACCAAGTTTTGTAAGACTTTTTTTTTTTTTTTTGATTGGTTGATGCATTAAAACTGCCAGCCAACTTTGGGGGTATTGCCGTTTTTGTCCTATTGAAATGGCTCAGCAACATATACTAAATATTCCTTTCTTTTTTTTTAATTTAATATTTTAGTTTTTTCCCCAATTATATATAAAACTTTTAAAAACAATCATTTCTTAAAACTTTGAATTCCAGATTCTCTCCCTTTCTTTCCCCATCATCTTTGCCACCCCAAAAAGAGCTGTTAGAAATGGTTTTGTACATATAGTTCCTTTTCCCTCTTGTTTTTTATCTTTTTGGGAGACAGATCTTCTACTGGTGTTGCTGGAGCAAAGGGTACGGGTGAATTCGAGCCCTTTGGACATAGCTACAAATCGCCCTCTAGAATGGCTGAATCCGCCCATAGCTCTGCCAACAGTACATTAGTGTCCCAGATTTCCCATATCCCTCCAACATGTGTCTTTTTCTATTGTTCATTGTCTTAATGTGGATTTAATCGATAATGATTTGCATCATTTTATGCATATAATTGTAGATAGGTTTGACTACTTTGTTTGAAAACTGCCCGTTCATATTCTTTGACCATTTATTATTTGGGGAGGGACTTGTATTCTTATAAATTTGAATCTGTTTTCTGTATAACTTTTTTTTGTTTTTGTTTGTTTATTGCTGAGGCAATTGGGGTTAAGTGATTTGCCCAGGGTCACACATCTAGAAAGTGTTAGGTGTCTGAGAGCAGTTTTGACTGACTTCAGGGCTGGTGCTCTACCCACTGCGCCACCTAGCTGCCCTTCTCTGTATATCTCTTTGAAAATTTTTATTCATTTAATATTTTCCCCCAATTACATTTTAACAATTTTTTTTACATTTGTTTTTAAAACTTTTGCGTTCCAGATTTTTTCCCTTATCTCTACCCCCAACCCACATTAAAAAACCACATGTAAAGTTATGTAAAATATTTTCATAAAAGTCATGTTGTGAAAGAAAACTGAAATCTCCCATCCTAAAAGGGAAAAAAAACACAACAAAACCCTCAAGAAAAATAGAGACAAGAGCATACTTCCTGCCATATGCAGATGCAGTCAGTTACTTTTCTGATTTTTGGACAGGATTTTTTCATCATGAATTCTTCAAAGTAATCGTAGATTATTGCTGTCAATATTTTTGTACATATGGGTCATTTTCCTTTTTTAAAAACCTCTTTTGGGATTCATGCCTCGCAGTGAGGATTGTTAATATGTATGAATTTATCATACATAGATCATATTTTGTTCTTTTTAAGAATTTTATTATTTATTTATTATTTATTATTATTTTATCATTAAAGCTTTTTAATTTTCAAAAGATATGCACAATTTTTTCAACATTGACCCTTGTAATTTTTCCTCCTTTTCCCCCACCCTATGCCTCAATAGCAAGTAATCTCTGTTAAACATGATAAAAAAAAATGCTAAATCCAATATATGCATACAGATTTATCCAGCTGTCTTGCTGCACAAGAAAAATCAGAGCAAAAAGCAAAGTAAATGAGTAAGAAAACAAAATGCAAATGGACAATAAGAAAAAAGAGTAAGAATGCTGTGTTGTGATCCAACCTCAGTCCCCACAGTCCTCTTTCTGGGTGTAGATGGCTCTCTCCATCACAAGATCATTGGAACTGGCCTGAATCATCTCATTGTTGAAGAGCCACGTCCATCAGAATTGATCATCACTGAATCTTGTTGCCATGTACAATGTAGATCCTATGTTTTGATCAATTATCATGCATATCCTTTGATCCTGCATACCAGTACTAGATTTGTTTCCTAACAAGAAAAAAAACAAAAGGGAAAAGGATCTGTATGTACAAATATATTGAACATTTTTTAAAAATAAATTTTGTTCTATAAATTTGACTCAGTATCCTGTGTTTGAGAAATAAGGCCTTATGAGAAACTTAATTGAAAATTCCTGTTTAAAATTTCTGTTGCTGTGTTTTTTTTTGTTTTTTTTTTGATGAGGCAATTGGGGTTTAGTGACTTGCCCAGGGTCACACAGGAAGTATTAAATGTCTGAGACCAGATTTGACTTGAGGGCTGGTGCTTTATCCACTGTGCCATCTAGCTGCCCTTCCATTGCTTTTTGATGTCTTCTGGGGTCCTTAATTTCTACTTGCTCCGTTATAATTTTAAAAGAATGACTGGATGCCCATCAGTTGGGGAATGGCCAAAGAAATTATAGTAGATGAAAGTAATGGAATATTACTGTTCTGTGAAAAATGATTAACAAACTGATTGTAGAAAGGCCTGGAAAGATTTACACGGCTTGACGCTGAGTGAAATAAGCGGAACCAGGAGAATGTTATACACAGAACAGCAAGATTGTGTGAGGATCAGCTCTGAAAGGCTTGGTTTTTTCTCAGCGGTTCAGCGATCCGAGGCAGTGCCAGTAAATTTTGGATGGAAACGCCAGCTGCATCCAGTGCTCACTTATTTCATTTCTCTTTCTTCTGTTCTTTTTTTTTTTTCTTTTGTGGTTTTTCCTTTTTGTTCTGAAATGTGCTTAAAAAATTAATGTACATCTAGGGGAGAGGGTGGACAGAAGGAGGGGAAAAGTTGAAACAAGTTTTTGCAAGGGTCAATGTTGAAGAATTACCCATGCATATGTTTTGTATATGAAAAGCTCTAAGAAAAATAAATAAATAAATAGATGAAAAACAGCATTTTTAAGTAAAAAAGAAAATAAAAATTAATGTACATGTATAACCTGGGGGGGGGGGGGCAGGGGAAGAACTATAAAAAGGGGAAGAGGGGGCAAATGATTTCCTTTGTTGAGCCTTTTTTTTTTTTTTTTTTTTTTTTGGCCTCCCTTTTCATTTGGCTAATTCTAATTTGAAGGGGGCTCTTTTTTTCAGTGAATATTATACGTCCTTTTTCTTTTGCCCAATTCTGCTTTTTTTAGGAGTTCTCCTCTTCAGGGAATTTTTGTCTGTTTTTTTCCATGTGGCCACTTCTGCGTTGTTAACCATTCTTCTTTTGTGCCTCTTTTATTACTTGGCCCGGTCTGTTTTTTCAAGTTTTGTAAGGTCAGGGGAGGAGTCTCCCTGGGACCCTCAGGCCCCCTGACCCTTACAGTTTTCTTCAGCAGGCGTGTGTTTGTTGGTTTTGGGTTCCTCCATTACCAAGCTGTTGACTCAGCGTATTTCAGCCCCGCTGGGGCTGCGGGCACGAGCGTGCTCCTGACCCAGCTCACCCTCAGATGGCTCCCACGGTGGTCCTGCCCCCAGGGCCAGGCTGGACAGAGGCAGCAGAGGGCGCCATCCCTACTCCCCTGCTGGCCTCTGTTTCCTCAGCTGTAAAATGGGCATCATTCAGGGGTGGTTGGGAGGATCCGGCGAGATCGTCACCGTCACATGCTCAGTATCTGTGTTCCTGATGGACAGGAGACCCTGAGCGATGCCCACCCTTGACCAGTGTCCCTGGGCTGGAGGCTCTCCCATCAATGTCCATCCTGTTGTCTTGGGTAATTTCCATCCGCAAGCGGGTACAGAGGCCGATGGAACAACAGCGAAGGCCAGATGGCCCTCCCCTCCCAGGGCTCAGGCGAGAGGCAGCCTGTGGGCCGGCAGACGCCCCCAGCACTGTGGGGGGGCTGGGAATGGATTGCTTGTCCTTTTCATGAAAGAGATCCCGCAGCTAGAGGCCAGGAGACGTTCCTTCCAGACCCGGGGGAGAGCTGGGACCAAGGGAGGGGAAAGGTGGGAGGGCACCGAAGGCTATGGATGCCGCACAGAGGCCATGGGTGTGAGCTCGGCTTTGTGAAGCGCTTTGGCACAGCGGGAGGGCTTCCTAATGCCTGCTGACTTGTCCCCCAGCCCCTGGAAGGGGAGACGGTGAGCAGCCCAGGGCGAAGGGGGCAGACAGGGATGGAGTGAACCTGGTGAATTTGGACTCCCCCCTACTGACCCACGATTTCAGGGCAGCTAGTGTTGGGAAGGGGAGGCCGGAAGAGGCTTTGATAGGAGCCACTTTGTCCCTGAGTCCCCTGGAAGGGGTAGGGGGGAGCCCCAAGGGTGTGAGCAGGGGCCTGTGAGGCGGCTTTGACCAAGCCTTGGGTCGGCACGGGGGGGCTGGGCGAGCCTCCATCAGGAAACAGCCCGGGGTCCTGGGCCACTTTAGGGCACAAAGCAGGGGTTTCTGTCGTGGGGCTGGTTGACCGGCCTGGACCGCCACTGAAACCTGTGGTGCTGGCTGGCCATTGTCCTGGCCTCGGGATCTGCCTCCCAGCGAGGACCGTCTGTCCTGAAAAGGATCCCGAGCCGGGCCACGGGCCGACTTCCTGCCGCCCTGCATTTCTAACGAACGCTTGCTCTCTTCCCTAGGTGCGTCCAAGGAAGGCGGGGCCGGCGCTGTGGACGAGGACGACTTTGTGAAAGCGTTTGCAGAAGTCCCTTCTGTGCAAGTAGGAGCTTTCATGCCCGGCTGTTTGGGTCTGTCTCTGGGTCTCTGGGCCTCTGAACCGGGCCCGTGGGCAGGGTCCCTGGGCCTTTCTCGGATGCTGCCAATGGGCTGGCCGTCCTGCCAGGGACAGCACAAAGGAGGCCTGGGGCTTCTGGCAAGGGGCTGCAGTGGCTTTGGGCGTCCCGTTAACTGGGACATTTCAATCGAGGAAGGGGAAAGGGCTTCCTTGGGCAGAGTGTGGTCATTAACAGGGTTCAGGAGGCAGGGTGTCGGCCAGCTGCGAGTCCACGTTGGGACGCTGGCCTGGGGATGGTCTCTCCAGTCCCGTGGGTCCTGAGCGGTGTGGAGAGGCGCTTTGCTTGACCACATGATCGGTCTTGTCCTGGCAGGGGCTGCTGTGGGCCCTGTGGTGGGCTCTCTTCTGCCAGCCTGCCTCAGAACAGGCACCCCTCTGCCAGAGTGGGATGGCTTCTCACTGGCCCTTCTCAGGCCCAGCCCCCGGGCATCCCCCATTGAAGACCCAACCCCAGCTCACAAAGGGGGCTTCAGGGTCTGGAGTTTGCTTTTCTGCCCTTCTTGTGAAATGGCGCGAGTCTTGCTCTCTCAGAGACTAGTTTGGTGGCAGGTTACCCGAGACAGGGACGGAGCTTGAGTGGAGGCCGGTTGGGAGCACCTGGAAAGGGCGCAGGGCCAGGAGGGAGAGGAGGAGTCTGGGGAACAGGGCCCATGGGCTTCCTGAGGAGACTTGCTGGAGCAGGGGGTCTTGCTGGGGTTCATTTAACCAGGGCATGGTGGGTCTGGGTCTCCCAGGAAGTCACACAGGCAGTGAGGCAACACCTTGGAGGGTAACAGGAGTCTCTCCTAGTGAAGGGGTTGCTAGTAGACCCACTCTGGGGAACAGGAAACTCCTGACCCCAAGCTCAGGGCCACATTGCTCCTCAGAACCCAAGCACATGGGGCTCCCCTAGCAAAAGCTGGTGTATCGGAGGGCACGAGCCTGGCCTCCAAGGACCCTTCACCACTATCTGGCTCAGTTCCTGCACCTGGGAGTTATACTGGCCCCTGCTTCCCAGGCTGGGCGGGAGGGTTCAGGCCAGGAGCTGGCACACAGTCGGTGCTCTATAAATGCGCACGCTTTGGAAGGATGCCTCTCTTACAGGAACAGGGACACATTACATTAAAGGCAGAATACAGGTTTCATTTGGAAATTAAAATTGAAAAAAGGAGCAGGAACCCCAGAGTTGGGGCAGGACTCTGGGCTATGGCAAGATGGCCCGTAGGGAAGAAAGAAAGATGGTCAGGTCGGTCCCTGTGCAGGAGGCCGGCTGAGATGGCCCTGGTTCCCCATCTCTGACAGAGAGAGCTCGGGCAGGGCCTCCTCCGCCCCAGGGACAGAGCCCAGCTTTGAGAGTCATGAAATAGGTGGGAAAACACGCAAAACAAAACAACCCCCCCCCTCCCCGAAAATAAGAATACAAATGTAATAATAAAGACCAGGAGTAGAATGTATTTAGGTGTAAAAAACAAAAATGAAGCAAGGGTGGTAGTCATTGATCTCAGACAGAAAAGCTAAAATTTAATCCAAAGCAAAATAGAGAAACTGCTCTACGTTAGCCGTATTAATATCATCTTAGACTATTTAAAACAACCAGATCCTATAAGGCTGGAATATTCCTGTGGGATCCATGATGGATTTAGAAAAATGTAGAAAGACTTGGACCCGTGAAGGACGATATTCTCTACCTGCTGAGAAATAGACAAGCATAGTGTGGTCTTAGATAAATGAATTGACTTTTCTTAAAACTCAATAAAAGAAATGGAAGAAAAGTTGGGGGAAGAAATGAGAGTGATGCAAAAGAATTATTCAAATGGAGTCGATAGTGTGGTAAAAGATGAGAAGGAATGTTCAGAAATGCACCGAAGAAAGCAATTACTTTTTTAAAAAAGTACAATTGACTATAAGTGGAAAAGGGGATACGAAAGCTCAGCCAAGAAAATCTTTTCTCAAAATTTAGAATTGGCCACATCCAATTGAATGACTCTAACGAAACAAGAAGTAATGAAACAAAATTGAAAAAGTAGAAATTATGAAATATTCCTTTGGACACATAACTGGCCTGGAAAATAGATGCAGCAGAGCTAATTTTAAGATTGTCAGACTACCCGAAAACCTTGTTTAAAAAATAGCCTAGATGTCCTATCTCAAGAAATTAGCAAGGGATATCCTAGAACCAGAAGTTAAAATAGAAATCGAAAGCACCCACTGATCACCTCCTAAAATACCCAAATGAAAACTCCTAGGAAATTGTAGCCAACTTCCAGAGCTCCCAGGTCAGGGAGAAAATACCGCAGGCAACCAGAAAGAAACAATTCACATCCTGTGGCGCCACAGTCAGCATCATACAGGGTTTAGCATCTTGTGCGTGAAAGGACCAGAGAAGTTGGAATATGATATTCGGGAGGGCAGAGTTGTCAAGTTTACAACCAAGAATCACCTGCCCAGCAGAATTTGCCATAATCCTTCAGGGAATAAAGTGGGCGGGATTCAGGGAAATGGAGGACTTTCAAGCATTCCTGATGAAATGACTGGATTTGAATAGAAAATCTGTCTTTCAGTTATAAGACTCGAGAAGCATAAAAAGGTGAACAGGAAAGAGAAAATATAAGGGATTCAGCAAGGTTAAACTTTATACCTATATACCAGCTGATACTGGCTGCTCTTAAGAACTGTTACTAGTAGGACAGTTAGGAGGAGTCTACATAGACAGGTGTGCTAACAGCTGGCTTCCATGGGATAGTAGCCTCCAAAATCCAGAAACAAAATTAAGGAGTGAGATAGGCTTTCGCTGAAAGAAGAGGGAATGGAGAGGTCAAATAGAAGACATTATTTCAGATAAAAGACTCATGAAAGAGTTAATACAGTGGATGGCAAGATAGCAGAGGTGGTCAGTGTTTGAACCTCATTCTCGTCGGAATTGGCTAAAAGAGGGAATATATGCACTCATTTGGGTATAGAAAGCTATCTTACCATGTAAGGAAATAGGAGGGGAGAGGGATAAGACATGGGGGGGGGGTCATCTAATAGAAGAGAGGGTGGGTTGGGGAAGGTGAGGGTCAGAAGCAAGGAAAAAGAAGAAAAGAATAGGGTGGAGGAAAATGCATAATAATTATAAATGTGAATGGGATTGACTCATAAAATGGAATCGTAGAGCAGAGTGGATTATTTGAAGCACAGAGTAAGGGTAAGGGGCTAAAGCAGAATTTATGCTTTAGCTGAGGTTAAAAAAAAAAACGCAGAACTGGCAGTCATGATCTCAGACAAAGCAAAGGCAAAAACAGATATAATTTAAACAGATAAGGAAGCTATATTTTGCTGAAAGGTATAGACGGTGAAGTAGTAGCAATACTAAACATGTACCAACTGATATAACACTAAATTTTATATTTCTATATTTACATGTATATAGGTATTTTATTCCCCTTCTCCTCCTGATACAGGATAAGAAATTCTTTAGCCTTCACTTGGACAAGATTTTGAGTTTCAAAGTTTTCTCCTTCCTTCCCTCCCCTCCCCTCTTCTGAAGAAGGTAGGCAGCTTGTTCTAGTTTATACATGTGCTGCATTGTAAAACATATTGCCGTCTTAGTCACGGTTGTGAAAGACGAAACAGATCAAAAGGGAAAAGGAACAACACAAGAAAGAGTAAAATGAATGAAAACATATACTTCACTTTGCATTCAGAATCCATCAGTTCTCTCTCTGGTGATGGATAACATTTTCCATTGTAAGTCCTTTGTCCTTGTTGTAGATCATATTGTTAACACCTAATTTTTAAAAGGAGAAGTTAAATGAAGTGGAAGAGGAAAAAGCCAGAAAAACTATACTAATGTGGAACTTCAGCTTTCTGCTGTCAAAACTAGATTAATCCAAAAACAAACCAAAAAAAGTTCCAGAAATGCATAGAACTTTTGAAAAGTTAGATACAGCTGCCTTTTGGAGAAAAGCAAATGAGGATATGAAAAGAATATGCCTTTTTCTTAGTGGTTTGTGTCATCTACACAAAATGGACCAGACACAAAACCCTCATGATCAGATGCATCCTTTTTAGATCATAATGCATTAAAATTACATTCAAGTAAGGGTCATGGAAAGATGAAAAATTAATTGGAAACTAAATAACCTGAGTTACATAAATAATCTGAGTGGGTCAAAGAACAAGAAATCAGAAAAAAAATCAGAAATTTCATTAAAGGGAATGATAACAATAAGAAATATCAAAATTTATGGGATGCAGCCAAAGCACTATTTAGAGTGAACTTTATATATCTAAATGTCTATCAGTAAAATAGAGAAATAAAATTCATAAAATAGAGAAGATCAATGAAATGCTCATGCAGCTTAAAAAAAAAAAAACTAAGGGGAAAAATAAATTTGAAAAACCCAATTAAATGCTAAATTGGAAATCCTGAAAAATCAACAGGGGAATTTAATACATTTGAAAGCAAGAAAACCATTGAACTACAAATGAATAATACTAGGATCTGGTTTTATGGGGGGGAAAGCCTGAATAAAATAGATAAATCATTGTTTGGTTTGATTTTTAAAAAGAAAGAAGAAAAAAAATTGATACAGCTAGAAAAAAATAATAAAATCCATTTGTTATAATAAAAATAAGAATATCAAAGAATATCAAGAATATCAAAGAAGTTAATGGCTGGGGGGGTTGGGGTGAAGGTAGGAGTGGGAAGTAAAGGAAGGTAATCTAGGCAAATCAGATCTCTAACTATTGTAAAGCAGCAATCATCAAAACTTTGGTACTAAGATGTCAATTGTTAGATCAGTGGAACAGATGAGGTTTGCAAGACACAGGAATCAGTGACTATAGTAATCTAACTTTTAATAAACCCAAAGACTAGCTTTTGGGACAAGAATTAACCATTTTACAAAACCTGCTAGGAAAACTTAGAAAACAGTATAGCAGAATTTAGGTATAGGTCAAAATCTTGCACCATTTACCAAGATATAGTCAAAAATGGGTACGTGATAATAGACTAAAGGGTGATTCCGTAGGCAAGTTAGGAGAGCATGGAATAGTTCTTCTGTCAGATCTATGAAAAAAAGGAATAATTTGTGACCAAACAAGAGACAGAGAGCATTATGAGAGGTAAGTTGGATTATTGATTTATATTAAATTAAAATGATTTTTGGCAAATAAAAGCAACATAACCAAGATCAGAAAGAAAACAAAGTTGAGAAAAAATTTTTTAGCTTTTTATTTTCAAAATATTTTCATAGCTGGTTTTCAACATCCCCCCCTTGCAAAGCCTTGTGTTCCACATTTTTTCCCTCCCTTACTCCATGCCCTCTCCTAGATGGCAAGTGATCCACTGTAGTAGGTTAAACGTGCGCAGTTCTTCGATACATATTTCCACACTTAGCATGCTGCACAAGAAAAATCAGATGAAAAATGAAAAAAAAAGAGAGAAAAAGAAAACAAACAAAAAAACCCCAAGCAAACAACATCCAAAAAGTGAAAATACTCTGTTGTGATTCACATTCAGTCCCCATAACCTCAGGGCGCAGATGGCTCTTTTCATCCCAGTCGGCCTCAATTACCTCTTTGTTGCAGAGAGCCATGCACATCCGAATTAGTCATTCTATAGTCTTGTTGTGTATAATGATCCCCTGGTTCTGCTCTGTTAGTTCATGTAAGTCTCTCCAGGCCTCTCTGAAATCCTCCTGCTGGTGGTTTTAGTAAACGGCTTTTACAGCAAGTGTCTCTGATGAAAGCTTTATTTCTCAAATATAGAGAATGAGTTGAATTTGTGAGAATATAAGTTATTCCCCAGCTGATAAATGGTCAAGGATCTGACTGGCAGTTTTCTGACAAATCAAAGCTATCTGCAGTCATGAAAAAAAATGCTCATAAACTGGGAAAATATTTTTACAGTTAAAGGTTCTGATAAAGGCCTCATTTCCAAAATATATAGAGAATTAATTCTAATTTATAAAAAATCAAGCCATTCTCCAGTTGAAAAATGGTCAAAGGATATGAATAGACAATTCTCAGATGAAGAAATCGAAACTTTCTAGTCATATGAAAAGATGCTCCAAGTCATTATTAATCAGAGAAATGCAAATTAAGACAACTCTGAGATACCACTACACACATGTCAGATTGGCTAAGATGACAGGAAAAAATAATGATGATTGTTGCAGGGGATGTGGGAAAACTGGGACATTGATGCATTGTTGGTGGAGTTGTGAACGAATCCAATCATTTTGGAGAGTAGTTTGGAACTATGCTCATAAAGTTACCAAACTGTGCGTACCCTTTGATCCAGCAGTGTTACTACTGGGCTTATATCCCAAAGAGATCATAAAGAAGGGAAAGGGACCTGTATGTGCACGAATGTTTGTGGCAGCCCTTTTTGTAGTGGCTAGAAACTGGAAACTGAATGGATGTCCATCAGTTGGAGAATGGCTGAATAAATTGTGGTATATGAATATTATGGAATATTACTGTTCTGTAAGAAATGACCAACAGGAGGATTTCAGAAAGGCCTGGAGAGACTTACACGAACTGATGCTGAGTGAAATGAGCAGGACCAGGAGATCATTCTATACTTCAACAACAATACTATATGATGACCAGTTCTGATGGACCAGGCCATCCTCAGCAACGAGATCAACCAAATCATTTCTAATGGAGCAGTAATGAACTGAACTAGCTACCCAGAAAAAGAACTCTGGGAGATGACTAAAAACCATTACATTGAATTCCCAATCCCTATATTTATGCACACCTGCATCTTTGATTTCCTTCACAAGCTAATTGTACAATAATTCAGAGTCTGATTCTTTTTGTACAGCAAAATAACGTTTTGGTCATGTATACTTATTGTGTATCTAATTTATATTTTAATGTATTTAACATCTACTAGTCATCCTGCCATCTAGGGGAGGGGGTGGGGGGGGTAAGAGGTGAAAAATTGGAACAAGAGGTTTGGCAGTTGTTAATGCTGTAAAGTTACCCATGCATATAACCTGTAAATAAAAGGCTATTGAATAAAAAAATAAATAAATAAAAGTTAAAAAAAAAAATGCCCTGTTAACTAGAGAAATGAAAATTTGCAACTTTGAGGCGCGCTTGACCTTTATCAGATGGGCTAATATGATAGAAAAGGAAAATGATATTAGTTGGAGGAGATGTTGAAAACCGGGACACTGTTAGAGAACTGATGGGGTTGTGAACCAATCAGATTATTCTGCAGAGCAGTTTGGACTGGGCCCAACCAGTACTACTACCAGGCCTGCATCCAAAACGCCGAAAAGGAAAAAGGACCGATGTGTGTCAGAATACTTGGAGGGAGGCCTTTGGACGACTTGGGGCATAGGAAAGCAATGGCGTCCTATTGTACTGTGAGAAATGATGAGCCAGGGATTTCAGAGAGGCCTGGGGAGACTGATGGGTGCTGGTGCTGAGGGGATGCAGAACCAGGGGGACCCGGCGCCCGGGGATCAGCCAGGACTCAGCTGGGGAATGCCCGTCACCTCCAGATGAGGAGCCAATGGGCTCTGAATGCCGATCGGGGTAGGGTACTTCCATTTCTTGGGGAGTTTGGCCTGCTGGGGGCTTTTTCACACCTCAACCAAAATGGAAACGTATTTTGCATATCGCAGAAGAATAACCTGGATCGGACCACGTGCCATCTCAAGGAGGGAAGGAGAGAATTTGGAGCTCACTTCTAAAAAACGAATGTCTCTTGTGTTTACGTGTGATTTTTTTTTTTTAATTGTAAAGTTTGTTTTTGACTGTCTTTCACTCTGATGGGTTTCATCTGAAATGCTCCCTGTCGCCTTCTGTCGATGAAGGAGGTCCATCTGAGGAGGACTTTGCGGTCCCGCTCCCAAACCCCCGTGGTGACATCTGTCTCCCAGGCCCATGGGCCCTCGTCCGTGCCGCTGCAGCTTTCCAGAAGCCTTGTGCGCTTTGGGCGTGGCCTTTTGGCCAGGGCATGAGGGCCCCAGAGTGGGGGCCGCCTTCAGGAGCCCCCTTCTCGTGCCGACTTCCCTGTTGCCGATCTGGAATGCTCCTCAGGCCCTTAGAATGGTCCAAGAGGAGAGACCAGGAGCTTCAGCTAAGCAGGAGGAGACTCACCCTGGGAGCACCCACCCCCGTTGTTGGGACCCCACTTGGTGACTTCCCCCCAGAGCCCTTCTCTCCTTCAGATTGGAACCCACCTCCATCTGGGCCCTGCCAGTACGTAGGCCCTTGTGTCAGTTTGCAGCTCCTGCAAGCAGGGCCCGGGCTTGTGTGAACGAGAAATTCTCCTCACCGAACGTGGTGCCCACACGGTGCGGTCTTAGCATGGCTCCCCTCGCAACCCTTTCTTCCCTGGGCCCGTCCTCTGCCGGCCCCCTGCCCCCATTCAGAAAACCCCAGAGCTCCCCATGGCCTCTGTCTCCTTACTCTTCCCTCACACGGTGGTCAGCGGACCTTTATTAGGTACCTACTGTGTGCTGGGAATGGTTGGTGAGGGCGTAAAACCCTAATTGTGATTCGGGAGTGTTTCACAGGCTTTAAAATCCGATGTTTGGGCCAGGGCCACGGCTCTGAAGTCTCCTGGGAGCTTTTCTGCAAATGCTGGAGCCCCCCGTGCGGCCTGAGCCCTGGGCTTTTTGTGGGAGTGCCCCTCGGGAAGGCTAGGACAGATCCTTGCCTCCAGCGCTGAGGGAGGAGGGCGCCCAAGCCGAGGCCACTGCGTGGCAGTCACCCCACTGTCCCTACTGAGCAGCACTTCCAGAGGGTGGGGCCTGACCCCCCAACCCCCTGGAGCTCCCACGTGCTCCCACTTGAGGGGGCACACAGCCGGAAGATGAGGCGGGGCAGGGGAGGAGGGGGCAGATGCGCCCTCTGGGACCCCCCGGCTCCTTCTCAGCCCTGTGACTTTGCTTTCAGATCTATTCTAGCCGCGAGCTGGAAGAAACGCTGAATAAGATCCGGGAGATTCTGTCGGATGACAAGCACGACTGGGACCAGCGCGCCAACGCGGTGAGTTTCCCGTCCAGGGGCTGCTCTTTGACTTCCCCTCCTCCTCTGGGGGACTCGTAGGAAGTGCCGGGCATGGATCTTGCCCAGGCTAAGGGAAGGCGCCCGGCGCTCTGCGGGTGGCTCTGGGGAGAAGACTGGGCCCGGGCTGCCGGAGGTCCCAGAGGCGGGGGCTCCGTCTGTCCCTCCCTCTGCGTCTTGGCGCCGCCAGCCAAGGTGGAGGCGGGCACCATATGGGCACCCTTGAGACTTCCCCGGGAGGCGGAGGTGGGTGCCATCGAGTCCTCCGGAGAAGAGGCTGCTTTGTCGGGGGGTGAAGGAGCCCGGCGGGGCGTCCCTGTTCTCCCCCTCTCCCGGCGTCCCTGTTCTCCCTCTCTCCCGGCCTTGCCACGCTCTCCCCCGGGCCCTGCCCTGGATGGGGGACCCTGAGCGCCAGCCCTGCAGGCCCCACACCCGAGCCGCCGCCTTCTCCCCTGGGGAAGGGGAAGCCGGCCCGCGCTCAGCTCTGCCCTCTCCCGCAGCTCAAGAAGGTGCGCTCCCTGCTGCTGGCGGGCGCGGCCCAGTACGACTGCTTCTTCCAGCACCTGCGCCTGCTGGACGGCGCCCTGAAGCTCTCGGCCAAGGACCTGCGGTCCCAGGTGGTGCGCGAGGCCTGCATCACTGTCGCGTGAGTGCCGGGCGCATCCTTCCTCCCTGCCCCCCCCGCGCCCTGCTCCTACAGGGAGAGGCCCGGGATGGCCAGAGGCCCCTTCAGTCAGCTCTGAGGGGCCGTCCTGCTGCCTTTGGACCGTGGCCTGGGCCCCCCCTCCCCCATTCCGACTCAGCTCCTTGTGGCTGCTGGGCCCCTGGCCAAGGTCATAGGTCGGGAGGTGGCCTCTGGGGCCCCCAGGCAGAGAGGGTGAGGGTCAAGCTCAGAAGTTACCCTGGAGGAGGGAGGGATGGGGAGCAAGGGAAGGGCAGGGGGAGGGGAGTGGGGGGCAGAGCCATCTCCGCTGGTGAGGGCCCCCAGCAGAAGCCCTGGTGCCCACATGCAGTCAGCAGGGAGATGCCGCAATCCCCGCTTCTGCCGAAGGGCACAAGGGCCGGAGACGGGGCGCCCCGGGGCGCTCTGGGAAGGAAAGTCCCCGCCCCTCTGGGTGTGCCGCGGCTCCATTGGTGCTTACTGCTTGTCATGGTGTCTGACACGGAGCCCGGCCCCAGATCCGGTCCTCAGGCACGGCAGGGTCCCGGTGACGCCCCCTTTCTTTCTCCCTGGACAGACATCTGTCCACCGTGTTGGGCAACAAGTTTGACCATGGCGCCGAAGCCATCGTGCCTACCCTTTTTAACCTGGTCCCCAACAGCGCCAAAGTCATGGCCACGTCCGGCTGCGCGGCGATCCGCTTCATCATCCGGGTATGGGGGCCCCTCCCTGCCAGACCCCTCGCAGCCCAGGCCAGGACTGGGACCCGCTGTGGTGCCGGGAAGTGCCTGCATGGGCCGCGGGCGGGGGTGCCCCGGGGGGTGGAATGCAGGGCCGGCCTCAGATCCCGCATCTGCCCCCCGCGGGGACACGGGCCGAGGGGACCGGCAAAAGCCCGTGCCCACGGGGACCCACACGCCATGTCTGTGTTTCAGCACACGCACGTGCCCCGGCTCATCCCGCTGATCACCAGCAACTGCTCTTCCAAGTCCGTGGCGGTGAGGAGGTGAGTGCGCAGCTGGGGGCTCTGTCCCACCCCGATGCCGCCCCCACCCCCGCTGCCCCCTCTCTGTCCCCCGGAGGCCGCCCTCTGTCGCACTCTCACCTCCGTGCTTCCCCCCACCCCAGGCGCTCCTTTGAGTTTCTGGACCTCCTCTTGCAAGAGTGGCAGACCCATTCCTTGGAGAGGTATGTGGAGGCAGGCTCCTTCTGGGCTTGCTCAGCATGTCAGAGCTGGGGAGGGGGCTTTCTGGGGGGGGACTTCTCAGAGGGACAGCCCACCCTCTCCTCAGTCAGCCGGTGAAGGGCCAAAAGGGGCAGAAGGGGAGGCGGGGAGTGTTGATAAAGTGCCTACTGTGTGCCCAGGACTGTCCAGGGTACTTTTTACACACTTCTCGTGGGGTTCTAGGGTTTCCCCCTTCATACAGTTGGGGAAACTGAGGCAGACATCCAGGAAGCGGATCCCTGGGACCGGGCGTCTGGGCTGAGCCCCTGGGGGCGTGTGGGACAGGGAGAGGGCCGTGGCACCTCCTGGGGGTGCCGTTGGCGCACTGAGCATGCTCTGTCCTGCAGGCACGCGGCTGTGTTGGTGGAGACGATTAAGAAGGGGATTCATGACGCGGACGCGGAGGCCCGAGTGGAGGCCAGGAAGTGAGCTGGGCCGGGCTCGGGTGCCCCTGGGGGGGAGGGGGCTCTCCCCGCCTGTTTGAGACGGGCACCTGCACCAGGAGAGGTCCGGGGGGGCAGGAGTAGGGGCCGCCCCCGCCAGCCGGTAAGCGCCGTGCTCTCGGCGTCCTAGGACGTACATGGGCCTCCGGAACCACTTTCCTGGGGAAGCCGAGACCTTGTATAACTCCCTGGAGCCTTCCTACCAGCGCAGCCTCCAGACGTACCTCAAGAACTCGGGCAGCGCCGCCTCCCTCCCCCCCTCGGACCGCTCCTCTTCCAGCTCCCAGGAGAGCCTCAAGTGAGCTGGGCACCGGGCGCGGGGGCAGGGGCAGAGACACTCGGGGGGAGGGGCACAGACACCTGGGCACCGGGGGCACAGATACCTGGGCACCGGGGGCACTGGGTGTGTGTATGGGGAGACCCTAAGAAGTTGGTGAATGATGTTCCGGGGGAGGTGGAAGTCGGGCTCAGACCCCTTTTGTGCCCCCGGTGGTCGTCAAAGGGCCCCCCCCATGCCGACTCCCCCTCCAGCCCCTCTTTCCAGCCTCCCCCGTCCCGCTGAGGGGGGCCAGCCAGCCTGGCGAGGGGCCCTTGGCTTGTGTTGTGGCCCCGGGCCCGGATTCACACTCGCGGGCCCCAGCCTTGCCCATCATCGGCTTCCTCCTGCGCACCTTAGCCCATGAGGAGTTTGGCAGGGAGGGCGCAAGGGGAGGCTTAGGGCATGGGGACCCCGGCCCTGCATGTGGGGTGTCTGGGGCCCCGAGGGGTGGACGGGGAGGCAGAGGAGGAGGAAGCCAAGGGGGACCCAGCCCCTGCCGCCCCATCCGACCCGAGCCCACAGCTGATGGCCCTCCTTTGTCTTGCAGCCGCCCATTCTCCTCCAAGTGGTCTGCAGGGAGCGCCTCGGCCGGCCCCGGGAGAGGTGAGGTGCTGCTGCTGCCAGGCAGGGTGTGAGGGGCACTTGGGTGGCGTGGGGGGGGGGCACGAGGGCAGCACAGGGAGCCCTCCCCGCCCTGACCACACCGCTCCTCTGCCCCCAGTGTCTTCCAGCAGCGGCAAAATGACGGGGAGTCCCGGCAGCCTCCAGCGGTCCCACAGCGACATCGATGTGAACACGGCCGCGGGGGCCAAGGCGCGCCACATCGCAGGGCAGGCAGGTGGCGGGCGCCTCGGGCCCGGCACCCTCACTCCTGGCTCGTACGCGTCCCTGGGTAAGAGCGGGCACACGCTGTCGTGGGGCCCCCCTCTGCTCTCCCTTCCCCAGCTCCCGAGCTCCGTGCCCGGCGCTGCTCCGGCTTATGGCTCCCGCGTCCCCCGCAGTTACAGAGCACTGGGGGCCCTGCCAGTCACACCTGCTCCCACGTGGCCGGGTTCCTTTCCCCGCGCTCCCGGCCCCATTCAGGCCTCTCATCTGGGCTCCCCTCTGGCCGCCGCCCGGCTGCCCCTTGCTGGCCTCCCTTTCGGGGCGGGCACCCTGTGGCCTGCCAGGGAGCCCCCCTTTGGAGCAGTGTGGCACAGGCGCCCACCCTCGGTCAGCTTCCCTTGTTTGCTCCGGGCTGAGGGCTGGGGAGCCGAGCACGGCCCCTCCCCGCCCCCTCCCCTTTGTTCTGACTGCCGGCCCCGGCCCCGGCTCTCGCTTCTCTGAGGGGACGCCGGGGGGTCACGGCCGGTCAGCCCGAGAGAGCGTCCCCGGGGCCGGGAGCCTGGTCCCTGAGCAGGGCCGTAGCGTAGCCTTAACCCCCCGCTCCCCTCGGAGAAGTGGTCGGGGGCCGGGCGCGCGCCTCCAGCCTTCCCCCACCCACTGAGTTTTCTCTGTTCTTTGCTCACTTGTTTGCCAAAGAGGACGCATCGGAGAAGGCAGACGGTAAGGACCCCCCTGTTAGCCCCAGTGTCTCTGTGGTGCTCCCAGAGCTGTGGGGCTCACTGTCCCCCCGCCAGGCCCCTGTTCTTGGGGAGGAGGCCTAAAGGGTCTGGCGCGGCCCCCGGCCTGTGTCCTGAGTCTCGCCCTGGGAGGCGGGGGGCGGCCTCAGCTTTGCGAGGATCCCAGGGGCCCCCGGAGCCAGACCGGACTGTAGCGCCCACCCAGCGAGTCCCGGCCTCCTTGGGCTCGGGCAGGGATGGCGAGTCCTCCCTGGGTTTGGAGCTCACACCCGGCCTCTCCCCACTCAGATCGTCGCTGCTTTTTGGGGGAAGAAGTTTGGGAAATGGCAGCATCCCCCAGAAGCCAGCCTGGGTGGCCCTTAGCGGGGCTTGGGGTCCCCGAATGTTCCCCCTCGGGGGGTGCCCTTACCTATCGAGCTGCCTCGCCCGCTGCAGTTGGGTCTTTGGGCAGTGGGGCGCCAGGCACTGAGAGCGGGAAGCCCCTGCCGGCCCTTCTCTGACAGGGTCGTCCCCAGACCCTCTTTGGCTTTTCTGAAGTGAGGGGCCCGAGTGGGGGAACCCCCCGATCACAGGCCCCCCATGGCCCAGGAGGAGCGGGCGTCTTCCCCGAGAGTCGCGTCTCTCTGAGGGCGCCGAGCCCAGGTCTCTAGAGCTGCTTGAAATGTCTCTGTTATCTTGTTTTTCCCATTTAGGGGCGGCGTCTGATGATGGTAAGAATCGCACCCCACCTTTGCTGGCCAAAGAGCCGCTCGCCTCCATGTTCTCATTTGTTGTAAATGTGAACTAAGGCCGTCTCTCCGAGGTTCCACACTAACTCCCCCCGGCTTCCTCCATCGTTCGGGGGCTCCCCGGGGGGGCCGGTTCCCAGGGAGGGGCCATCCCTTTGCTTATGGTTTTCATTTTGCCCCCCGGCAAACATTGGCTGCTCAAGCATCATGGCTGTGCACAGTTAACCCCATCGGGGATAGTGGGGGGGGGCCTGGCCTTTTCCCGCGCCCAGTGCCCCGTTTTTCTTGCCAGCGTACTTTTGCTCTGGGGGCCTCCAGGCTGCTGCTCGTGGAGGTCCCGTCAGACGGGCTGAGAAGGGGCCTCCATCAGCCCCAAGGTGCGGGGTCTCAGCGTCTGGAACCAGGTGTTAGTCCGGCAGCCTTTAGCCAGACGGTGACCCCGGAGGTGTTTCCTCACGGTCTCCCCCTCTCTCAGGGCCAGGCTATCCGTGAGGCTGGCTCCAACAGTCCCTGTTTCCCCATGTCCCGCCCCAGCCGGGCTTTTGGGGCCCAGGGCCTTGCCATGGTCAGGGGGCTTCCCAGGGCATTTAGAAAGAAGGAGGCCGGCCGGGTCTGAGCGTCCTCCCCACTGTGCCATCCGTCTGTTTGGTCCAAGCCACAGGGCCTGTGACCCTCTTGGGGTCATTGGGAAAGAGGTTACGTGACCCCCGGCCCCCTTCCAGCCCAGGGTGGGGGGAGAAGCGGCGACTTGCCAAGAAGGGCCACAGGAAGGTGCCCTCCAGGCTGACAGATCGGGGGCTCCCGGGCCAGTCCGTCGGACGGCTGCTAACCGCCGCGGGGGCCTCTGGGCCCTTCTGAGAGGGGAGGCCTTCTGCGCCAGTTTGGGGCTGTTGTTGGGGGTGGGTCTCCCTTTTGTGTTTCCATTTCAAAGATGGCGTCCAAAGGAGTCCGCTGGGCTGACCCTGTGCCTCCGAGGGTGCGTCGGGGGCAGGCACAGCCAGCCCCCAGCTGCCCCTGGGCTTCACCGGGCTGGGCTCCCTGACGGAGACTTCCCTCTCCAGGTCGCGTGAGAGCCAAACTTTCCACGGCCGTGGCGAGCGCTGCCAGCTCCAAGGCGGACTCCCGGGGCCGCAGCCGGACGAAGATGGTGTCCCAGTCTCAGCGTACGTACGGTTTCTCGGGCGCGGCCACCGGGCCAGGGGCCGGGGGGGGGCTGGGGGCACCGGCGGGGCTCCCATCCGGGAGAAGGCCTCCCGCTGAGTTGTCGTTCTGTGCCTTAGGTTCTTCGTCACCCGACAAAATGGAAGGTACTCTCCCAGCGTGGCTTGGGGTGACTGCTGCATGTGTCGAGCCCCTTTTTGTGGTGCTTGTGTGTTGTTAGGTCACCCTGTTGCCGACGGGAGCCCCTCCCCCCTCTCTCAATCCCCCTCCCCCAATGTCACAAAGCCCCCCGCCACGGGTGGAAGGTGATTTCTCCTTATCCCCCCCAGACCCCGCTGCCACAGTTCCCTGTTTCTGGTTCGAACTGCAGGCAGGTACGTCTGCCGCGACTTCCTCACAGGAGGGGGGAGGGCGTGAGGACCACGTGCTGAGCGCCTCCTGGGTCCGGGGCCTGGCCATCTCCGGACAAACGGCCCCTTTGGGGCGGTCGCCGCCTCCTCGATTTCCCTTGTTCCCTCCCCCAGGGCGCCTGCAGCCCTCTTGAGGCAGCGCGTCCGTTTGTCCCTCGGCCGTCAGGGCCCCAGCGTTAGCTCCCGGGGTGGTCGGTGGCTAAGGAACGCCTCCTCCCGGGGACGGGGCAGCGGGTCCCCGGCCCTTCCTGGTTCTGGCACCCAGCGGGCGGGCTAGAGATGGGAGTGGAGCCCTTCTGAGCACGGCTGCGGGGGCAGGCCGGCCGTTTCTGAGGAAATGCCATTGTCGGGACCCCAGGCTCGCAGATCCCGCCGCAGGCCGGGCCTCCCATCCGCCAGGTGGCTGCGGGGGGCTGAGAGAGCCAGTTCTAGGTAGCCAGCCCACTCTACAGGTGAGGGAGCTGGGGCCTATCCAGAGCCTGAGGAGACCCCGGCGGGTCAGCGGCACACGCTCGCTCAGGCTGTAGAGGTCAGAGAGAAGGCCCTTTTCAGATGGCCCGAGATAACGGTTCCCGAGGCCCCGCCGGGCACGGGCGAGCTCCTCGCTCGGCCCCCATCGGTGACTTCATGGGCCCCACGTTAGCTGGCGAGGGACCCGAAGGAAGGGTGCCCGAGAAGGAAGCCGGGGGGGCGCCGGGCGGCTTTGCTCCTGTGGAGCGGCCCTTCTGCTGGGGGGTGGCAAAGCCGTGGATGCCGGGGTCGTGCCCCGGCGGGCGCCCTCCCCGAGCCTCTGGTCATGCCTTCTGCCCCTGGCCCCACCCGGGGCTTGTTGTGGGGTTTTTTGTCACCATTAAGAAAAGTCCCCTCAGACCCTGGACCAGAGAGGGCGAGTGTGAGGCATGTGCCCCCAAGCCAATAGAATGGGCTGGAGCGAGGGGACGGCAGGGGCGGAGCCACCAGGAGCCCCCCTGTCTCGCTGATGGCGCCTCCCTCCTTGGGCCTTTTGCTTGTGAGTTCTGGAAGCCTCCCTTGCCTGTGACCCCTGCCCCCGCCTGGGCCTAAGAGAGGGTCCAGCGCAAACCGCCTCCATCCTTTCAAGGCCGCCAGGGCGACCTTTGAAAAGATGAGGCCGCGGGGCCAGTGGGGGCGGCTCGGCTCGCTCGGCCTGGTCCCCGGCACCTTCTCGGCGCCCGCTTCCACTGGCTGTTTGTGCTCAGTCTGCTCTGCTTCTGCTCCTTCCCTCCTCACGAATCCTGCCTTTACGCCGCTAAGGATCCCAGCCGGCCAACCCCATGGGCGGTAAGAACCCGCGGTGCGGCGCATGCCTCCGCCCCCCCATCCACATCTCGGGCCAGGCTCTATTCAGCAGAAGCGTGAGCCCGGCCGGGGGCTCCTGGTCCTGGCGCTTCCGGGACACAGCGGCTTCCCCTGTAGCCGGGGAAAGTCAGCGCCGCTCCCTCTCTGGGCTTTCCCGCCCCGGCCCCAGCCGGCCCTCGGGCAGCGGGCTAGGGCGGGGTTCCGCCCCCTCCCGCGGCTCCCTCCCCGCTGAGGCAGCAGGACGCGGGAGACGCCCCTTCTTGTTGTATCCAGCAAAGTTGGGGGAAAGCAAGCCTGGGCTCCCCCAGAAGGCAAATGGAGAGTTTTACTCAGCGGCCCTTGCTTGGGGGGCTCATATTCCTTCTGCTGAATAGAGCCGCGGCGCCCCCAGCCATGCGTGCCCCCCGCCCTCTCATCCCCCGCCGCAGCCCCCTCCTCACCATCTCCCGGAGCGCCCAATCACCTCCATGGGGCCGGCCCGGTGTCTCGGGGCAGGGAGGGTCGTGTTGCATGTAGTGCGTTTGTGGAAACCTGACCCGCTCCAAGGCCCCGGGTTGCCCCAGGGCCGCTCCCAGGACTTCTAGTCCGGCAGAGCCAGCGCCTCCCCAAAGGGGACCCATCTCCTGGGGGCTTCCGTCTATCTCTCGGAAGCCCCAGCTCTGGGACACAGCCTGGGGTCCGAGGGGGAAGGGTGGTCTCCGTGGGCGGTTGAGAGCCTCAGAGGAAGATGAGGAGCTTGTCTGGCAAACTTCGGGAAGGTTTCCTGGGCCCAAATCTAAAGGGCGCTCTCCTCTTCCCAAACCCCCTGGTTAGCGGAAAAAGTCAAAGGGAACCCCCAAAAGGCATCAAAGTCTCTAAATAAAAATAACAAAACCAAAAAGGCCCTCCCAATCCCCTCAAATCTTTCGCAAAACACGAAAAACAAAATTAAAGCCCCCATCCCAAATTCTCCCCCCCCTAAAAAACACCCACAGAAAATGCAAAACCAGAAAAAATCTCTAAAAACCCTCTTCCCAAAATAAATCCCAAACAAAACCCTCAAAAACAAAACCAAGTCTCAGTAAACCCACCAAACCCCAAACAAAAACAACCCATCCACAAAACCCCCTTTACCTTCCCCCAAACACCCCAAAAATCCCTTCTCCCTCTTTTTTGGGGGGCCAAGAAAAGCCAAAACCTTACCTAAACCTCCCTAAAAAGAAATTTTGAAAATCCAAAATTCTTTTAGCAATTCTCACAAAGTCATGGGGAAATAAACCTCATCCTAAAACCTTGCAACCACAAGAAACCCCTCTTTCTCCCTAAGTGGAAAAATCAAAACAAAAAAACCCAAACGCCGAATCCCCCCCCAAAACACCTCTAACTGCCCCCTAAAAAACTCCCCCCCTCCCAGAAAAACAAGAAAAAAAAAAAGCAAGAAAACCTATTAGAAAAAAAAAGCTCCCTCCCCCCCCAAAACTCTGCCCCTTTCCATCAACAAAATTTCTCCTAAAGGCCAAAAACCTCTGCCCTAACCCACTAAAACCCTCCCAAAAAATTTCCAAACCCAAAAACATTAACACAAGGCCCCTCTTGAAAAAGAAAAACCCCAAAGCATCCTGCCCCAAAACACAAAACAAAGAATTTGAAAAACAAAACTTCCACCCCTCTCTGGGGAAAACCCGAAACCCAAGGCAAAATCCTCCCTCTTCCCCCCAACACCCAAAACCATCCCAAATCTCAATCCAAACCCTCCCCTCAAAAAACTTCTACCCAAACCCCAACCACCACCCGCTTTCTCCAACCTTCCCCCCTCCCACCTTCCCCCCCCCCTCTCCCGCCCTCCCCTACCCCTCCCGCCCCCCCTAACCTCCTTCTTTGCTTTTCTTTCCCGCTCATCCCAAGGAATCTCACCACCACGCCTCCCCCAAACTCCATCCAGAAGATCTGTCGCCCCACTTGCCAAACAAAATCCCTAAAACCAAACCAAAAAACCCCTCCCCCTCTCTGAAACAAACCCCTCCCTCCCCCCCTAATCGGCAAAGGCTTTTGGGGCAAACCTTTCATAGCAAAATACCCCCAGCTTGCGAAACCCCCCCCACTAAATCTTCTCTTTTCCCTCTCCTCTCTCCGCCGCCAAACCCCTCCCAGGTTGGAAACTCCCAAAACATGAGAACAAACCCCAAACTCTTTCCAACCCTTGGGCAGCGCCCAACCTGCCGGCTCCCCCCCTCCCTCCCCTCTCTCATCCTCCCATCCCTCGTTGGGGCGGGGGCAGAGACCCCGTCCTTCCCCGGCCAACCTTTCCCCTTTACAATTCCTCCCCCCTCTACTCCTCCTCTATATCGGGCCTCTCCTCCCTGGGGACCCTGGCAAATCCCAAAACAGGGGTCCCAGGCAGCTGGGAAACTCCCCGGGGTCCTCCCAAACCCCCCTCCATCCCAGGGCACCCCACCCACCCCCACTCACTACAGAAGCGGACCCCGGGCACCCAAACATTGTCTCCATCTCCCGCCAACCATCCTCGGGACCGGAAAGGGAAACGTCCCCCAACTTAAACCCGGGTCAAAGGGCCCCCAATTTTCCCCCTTATTAACAAGTGGTTGCCCCTCCCGGAGGGGCTCCTTTCCATCCACAGTCCCAGGAGGAGGCAGAGGCGCTGCTTAGCTCTCACCTCAGGGGTCTCCTTCCCCGGCCCAGAGTGTAGACACTCGGGGTGCCCCTTCCGACCGAGCTCAGGCCCTTGGGGACCTGGTGCCCACGGCTCAACCCGCTTGTCATATGACTTGGGAATTTGGATTGTGACGGCAAGATGGGGGCTCCCTTCTGCGCTTTCTCTTCCCGTCGCAGGCCGCCGGCCAATGGGTGGCCCTGCCGGGGGCTCCATGTGCGGGGAGCACTTCCTGCTGCTCTGTGGCTTCTGGGTCAGGGCCGGGCACTAACTTGGCTTCTTCCCTGCTTTGCCATGGGCGCCTGGCTTCGGTGGGTTAGGATTAGCCGGGCACGGGGTCCTGGGACCCATCGGGGACATGTGTGCAAGCAGAGGGCCTTTGAGGGAGGTGGGCCTTTGAGGGAGGTGGGCCCGGCCCCTGGGAACTGCGTCCTCTCCCCCCTCCCCCAGTCATCCTTCTCCAGAACCCTTCTGGGTCAGGCGACATTGGGTAGCCCAGCCATCCAGGCCTGAGTCCCAGAGGGACGTGTGGCTCCGTGGTGCGTGTCCGGGGCCTGAGGGACAAGGCCTCCGATGCCCACCGGGCGGGCCTGTGGCTCCTGCAGAAAACTCACTTTGGCCCAGGTCCTTGGGCTGATGTCGGGTCGTGAGCTCGGCCGGCCTGAGCACAGCATCTGCCTTTCTGACCTGACGTTGCCTTTTGAAGCACACAGCCCATCAGGGGCAGAATTTCTCCCTCTCCCCAATGGGGAGGACAATACTGCCTTTACTGCCCAGACAGGTACCCTGAGATGCAGAGCTTGTCCCCTCACCTCTCGCTCCCCTGCTCTCGAGACAGATGCGTTTTAGGGGCATGGCAGCTCTGCTTCCAGATGGGATCCGTGTTTTAGCAGAGCTGGGGGGCGGCCTCAGTGAAGGCTCCCGGGGGGTCTGGGCCCCCGCGTCCCCACCCGCGCTCCGCAGCCCGCCTCGCCTCGCCCTCCCTCCGGGGCCCCTCGCATCGGCTGCCCGTGCGCCCCAGGGCCTGGGCCCGGGGCCGGCTCGCGCGTGCGCCCCCGCTCAGTCCTGGCGGTAACAGGCAGGCTTTGTGTGGTCCTGTTATTCCAGCTTCCAGACATCACTCCAGATCGACGGGTGCCCTCTACACCCCCGATGTCTGTGGGGCCTCAGGTGAAGGATGAGTACCTCGGGCCCCGGGCTCTGCCGCCATCTCGCTTTTATTCTAACCGAGTTTCTGTGGAACCATCCGCCCCAATTGAGTTGTCCCATCCGGTCCTTGCGCTAGAGCCCCCCGCGTAGAGCGACCATTTGCGGAGCTGCCTTCTCGGGGTCCTTCCCCCTTCCTCTGCTCTTCCTTGAGCCTCGCGGTTCTCCCTGCATGCCGTTTTCTAACATCAACTTTCCGTCTGTGGCCCCTCATCTGCTCACTTGGAACATGCGCACACGGGTGCGCAACTGCACACCCCCCGCACGCACCCCCTCCCGGACGGCCCCCTCGGGGCCTTCTGCTTCTGGCTGCTCACAGCACTTCAAGTGACGTCGGGCCCGCGGAGCCCCGGGGAGCCGGAGAACTCCGCCTCGTGGGGCTGCCGGCGTTCCCCAAGGGGACCCTCGCGCACAGGGTCCTGCGCGGCGGCCGGCTTGGGCTTCTTTCTCCGCTCGATCTCCATTTGAATTGCTGTCGCACCTCCATTTTTACTTTGCTCCTTGTCCATCCCATGGCCTCTCCGAGCCCAGGTCTCGGCTCGAGGGCAGACGCGCTGATCAGCCTCCTTGTGTCTGGCAGGCGCGGGCTACGGGATCGGGCAGTCCAGCCGCCTGTCGTCCTCTGTCAGCGCCATGCGCGTCCTGAACACGGGCTCCGACGTGGAAGAAGCCGTCGCCGACGCCTTGGTAAGCGCACGCCTCGTCTCCTTCTTGGGGTGTCTTGTATCTGGGGATCCGTGGGGACGAGCCCACCTCCCTGCCAAAAGGAAAACTGTCCCGGCTTGTCAGGAGAGGAGGCGCCCTCCTCCCGGTCACGGCCCGGGCATGCGCCCCACAGGGTTTTCTCTGGGACGAGTTTCAGTTCTGAGCCCCTTTTGGGGAGCATCCTTGGTCGCCCCAAAGCCTGCTTTAAGACACTCTGATTTGGGGAGACGGGGAGGCTGGAGCTTCTCTCACCACATCCTTCCTTTGCTCCCTTGGGACAGAGAGCGGGCACACCAGGCTGTGGGCCTCCCAACCCCGTTGCCCTGTCCCTCGCAGTCTCCGGGGAGTCCGGGGAGAGGGAGGCCTCCCGCCAGCCCTTTCTCGTCCGGTCTTCTTGGGCGAGCCGCTCGCGCCCCATGGCTGGCAGCGCTGATGGGGGAAGCCCGCCGTTCTCGGACGAGGGGAGGGCTTTCGGGGGGGTCTTCTCACTGTTGTCCGTTTTTCTCTTTGCTAACTCACTGCTCTCAGCTCTTAGGAGACATGCGCACCAAGGTAGAGAACTCGCTTTTTTCTCCTTTCGGGTCCGGCTCTCTCTGTCCTGTCTCCCTGCGCCAGCTTCTCAGCTTGCGCCCTGACAAGAGGGAGGGCCAGCCAGTCCCTGCGGGTGCCAGGCAGGAGGGGGCGCGGTGCCTGCCAGGGGAGAGGCCGCCGGATCCTCTGTAAACCCGTTTCCCCCGAGGGGATGTGGGCTGGCGGGCACTTAGCTCTCCAGGCACAAGTTACAGGGCAGATCTCGTGCCCACGTTCTGCCTGGAGGCTTCCTCCCAGCCCTTCTCAGAAAGTCCGACTCGGAACTCAGGGTTTCTCAGCTCGTTTCTTAGACTGGCTCAGGCGGACTTAGAAAAGCGGGCTGGGCGTGAGCCCGCTGTGCTGCGGGCAGAGGGCGTGGGGCAGGGACCACAGGAGTCCGCATGGCGGGCCCCACGGTAGCCTCCGGCCTCAAGGAGAGGGGGTGATGATGAAGGAGCTGTCTCAAGGAAACACCCCCCCTCCCCCCCATAGGAAGGGCCGTGGCGCCCGGGGGCTGGTGGGCAGGGGGATGGGTGTGGACGTGGCTGGGCCCCCCACCCCACCTCCTCACACAAAGCTCTGCTGTGCCCAGAAAAAGCCTGCGCGCCGGCGGTACGAGCTCTATGGCGGGGGCATGTACTCAGATGACGACGCCAACAGCGACGCCTCCAGCGCCTGCTCCGAGCGCTCCTACAGCTCCCGGAATGGCAGCATCCCCACCTACATGCGGCAGACTGAGGATGTGGCCGAGGTGCTGAACCGCTGCGCCAGCTCCAACTGGTCCGAGAGGAAGGAGGGCCTGCTGGGCCTGCAGAGCCTGCTCAAGAGCCAGCGGACGCTGAGGTGAGGGCTGTGGGCCAGCCTGGGGCGGACTGCGGGGCCGAGGGCCTGGGGAGGACGGGCCAGCGATGAGCGGGACCAGGGAGGATGGGCCGGGGACGAGTGGGACTGGGGAGGACGGGCCAGGGATGAGCAGGACTGGAGAGGACGGGCCAGGGACGAGCGATGGGCCGGGGACGAGCGGGACTGGGGAGGACAGGCTTGGAGCAAACGGGGTGGGGGAGGACGGACTGGGGATGAGCGAGACAGACAGGCTTGAGGAGGGCGGCAGGACCAAGCAGAGTGGGCCGGCCTGGGGCAGACGGCTGAGCTGGGTTTTGATTTCTCATGGGCCGTGGGTCCCCTGGGCTCGCTGCAACGATCCCCAGAGCTCTGCCCCAGGCACATGGTGGAGAGGGACAGAGAGAGTGTGTGTGTAAGTGTGTGCAGGAACATATATATATGCAAGTACATGTGTGTGTGCAAATATTTGTGTGTGCAGGTGTGTGTACATATATATGTGCATGTAAGTATTTGTAGGTATGCAAATGTATGTCTGCAGGTATATTTGTGTAAATATGTGTGTAAGCATGTGCATGCGGGTGTGTGCAGGTGCATTGTGCACTCAGGTTGTGTGTATGTACAGGTATTTTGCATATAGGTGTGTGTGCAGGTGTGTTATACACGCAGGAGTGTGCAAGTATGTTGTATGTGCGGGGGGGGGTGTGCAGGTGTGTTATGCACATAGATGTGTGTATATGCAGGTGCATTGTGTATGCAGGTGTGTATATGTGGGTGCATTGTGCACACAGGGCTGTGTGTTGTGCGTGTGTGTGTGTGCGCAAGTGCATTGTGCACGCAGGGGTGTGTGTTGTATGTGTGTGTGTGCAGGTGTGTGTGTACAGGTGCATTATGCACGCAGGGGTGTGTGTTGTATGTGTGTGTGTGCAGGTGTGTGTGTACAGGTGCATTATGCACGCAGGGGTGTGTGTCGTGTGTGTGTGTGTGTGTGTGCAGGTGTGTGTGTACAGGTGCATTGTGTATACACAGGTGTATGCCAGTACACACATGTAGCCCTGCCTGGGCCAGGCTCCTCCCTCCCTCCCTCTCTGTGTCTCCCATCCTTTTGCTTGCTCGCACCCTGCCCATCCCACGCTCTTCTGCGCTCTCAGCAGAGGCGGCCCTCAGTGGGCGTCTGGCTCGGGTACTTGGGAGGGGCTTTGGGGTGAGAGGGGAGGAGGGGTGGTGGCCGTCATCGCCCTGGTGGGTGCCCTGCCCCCACTTCTCCGTGTCCTCCTTGTGGAGATGGTGTTCTGCTCAGGGGAGGAGGGGGTCCTTACCTGGGGGCTGCAGTCAGTCTCAGGAGGGTGTAGGCAAAGCATCCCTCCGTCTCCTGGTGCTCTGTCTGCCCCGGAGGGCGGAAGAGAAGGGGCACGCTCTGAGGAAGAGCTGGCCAGGCATGGCTCCCCATCTCACACCCAGACGCCCCCCAAAGGTTCCTCTCTTTCCTTCTCCGTGGCCAGGCGGGGCCACGTGGCTTTCCTGGGTTCCGTGGTCTGGTGGCCGTTCTTTCTGCTCCAGATCCCAAAGTTGCGGGTGATGCCCTGAGATTTGGGGTTGGCGGGCACTGTCCATGGTGGCGGGGAGCTCTTGGCCCAAGCGGGGGGCAGGGGGGGATCGTGGTCCCTGAGGAGAGTCATCTCCACGGAAGCGCCTTTTGCATCTGCGCCGGGAGCTGGGGGTTGGCTCAGCGCAGGCACCAGGCCCGTTGTCTGGCTCTCCCAAGAAGTGCCAGGAAGGGCTGGGGCCTCCTCAGCCTGCCCTGTTTTGGGAAGACTGGGGTCCTGGTGCATCCTGGCCGGTGGCCAGAGGCTGGGGGGGAGCCCTCCTTCCCCACCCCCCAGGGCTCCTGGGCTGTTCACAGGCAGGTGCTGAAGGTAGGGTTCGAATGTCCCCTCAGGGCGCCGGGCACTAATTGGCGCTTTGTCATTTTGCCAGTCGGGTCGAGCTGAAAAGATTGTGTGAGATTTTCACGAGGATGTTCGCAGACCCTCACAGCAAGGTAAGCCTGGCGCGGCGGCCCCTCGCCTCTGCGGCCCGTTTGCATGGGAGGTGGCGGCCCCGGGCTCCTTCTGCCACGGAAGCCCTGCCACACTAGGGCAGAAACACAGCCTGTGCCCCGGCTCTTCGGCGGGGGACTCAAAGCTAAAAAACCCCCCGGGGCTCCCTCGGTGCTTCTGGGGCCCTCTTGTGCTGCCGGCCTGAGCAAGCACCAGACCACAGCGTCTTCATTGCCCCTTTGGTTTGCTCCATTCCCAGAGGCGCACGCCCTTTCACCAAGCCTGACGGCGGCTCCCCAGAGGCCCTTCCCAAGCCCTGGTCTGAACTGGAGCTTTGGGGGTCTGCAGCCTCTCTTCCTGGCAGCCCCCCATTTTCTTCTGCAAAGAAAGCACTTCAATCCCACCCAAAATGTGGACTGTGTGGCGTAGCTGATAGCGCAGGGAGGCGGAAGTGCTGGCTTTGGCTCGTTTCCTAAAACCAGGATCCCCCCAAAAAAACTAGGACCAAAAGGTGGTTTCATGGGGAGAGTCATTGCCACCTCTCAAATGGGGGGTCGGGGCCTAAAGGGAAGGCAGGGAGGACGGGGGCCTCACGCCGCCGCAGCCCATTGGCATATCCTGAGAGCTTTGGGTCAGGCCTCTGGTGCTCCCCACTGGCCAGCTCTGTGCCAGGGCTGTGCGGGAAGGCCAGGGGGCACAGGTGTGGTTGGCTAAGGCCAGAGGGCAGTCTTGAACTACTGTGCCCACATTCTGCCCATCCCGACAGCTTCAGGGATGCCGCCCCCTCTTGCCCTTCCTCTCTGACTCTGCAGCCATTGCTGTTGGGGCCCACCAGCCCACCTCACCTTCTCTCCTCCCTCCTCCTTTGGTGGGGTCATGTCTTCCCCAAGGGGAGGGGGGGCTTTCTTTTGGGGATTCCTGGGCCAAGGATCTTCAGGGAGCACATTGGCCCCTGGTCGGGCACCTCCCACAGACTGTGCCACATAGGCCCACAGTTGCCCTGGGAGATGGATGCCATTCTGTGCCCATGGTACAGATGAGAAAACTGAGGCAGGGAAGGAGCCACTGCTGGCAGTGTCAGGGTCTGAGGTGAGACTCAGGCTTCCAGTCCAGCGGTCTGTCCGCCGCACCGCACGTGAGCCGGGAGCCTGCAGAACCGAGCCATCCAGGGCTCCGAGAGACAGGCTTTCTCTCTGTCTGTGGGATACGTCCCCTCTATGCCTCGTGTTGGGAACGACAGGGGTATTGGCTGATGCGCGCTCGTCATACCCTGGAACGCCGATGGCGGTCCTTGACAGCCGAGGTGGGGGGGCAGGATTGGGGCGCAGGCCTTCCTGCTTCCCAGGCCCAAGCTCTGGCCCCGGACCGGGGCAACGGCCACATGCACTCTGGACGGCGTGCCTCAGTTATAGGGACAGACAGGGCTGGGAGCAGAACCTGGAGCATCACCACCAGACCCCTCAATTCCTGGGAAACGATGGGGACGACAGAACAGGGGGCAGCATGGCAGGCCAGGGGGACGGCCCCTGACTCTGGGGCTCAGGGCCGGTCGTTGCCCTCATGCTGTCGGTCAGCTGCAGGGATGGCTCTGACGACCGGACTCAGAGAGGGCTCCCCCGGGGGTGAAGGAAGGGATCAGGGGCCGGAGCTGGGGGTCAGGGTTGGGGTCAGGGGTCGGAGTCAGGGTCAGGGCCAGAGTCAGGGTCGGGATCCAGCGCTCTGCCGGGAAATGAGGCTCCGGCCCTCGTTGTGCCCAGGGCTGGGCGGGCATCGGGCTTGGGGGGGAGGCGGCCCCCGGGCGTGCGTGTTGGCCAGGACCGCAGCGCCGATGCCGACTAACGTGTGTGTTTTCTTTCCCCTCTGCTCTTTGCATGCCGTCTCCCGTGTCGGGACTCTCGGTAGAGAGTAAGTTGGTTCGCTGTTTGGGGGCAAGCTAACGTGGCTGCATGCCGGTGACATTAACCCTTCTTCTCTCTGACTTTTCTCTCCCAAGATTCCCGCAGGGGCAGAGCTGTCGCACTTTGTGCGACTCTGCCCCGTTGCGCAAACCCCATGGGTCTGGCTGGAGATGCGCTTTTCTCATCTACTAATTAACTGACGTAATCGGGTTATGTTCTTCTGTCCCAGACGCGATGATGACTGGCACACCTCACACGGCCGGCCCTGACCCCCCCTTCCCAGAGACCCGCCGGGCGCTGCCCCGGCATGGCCCCAATCAACCCGCTGGGTCCTCCTCCATTTGCCCACCCTGAGCCGGGCGCCGGAGCGGCCGGCTCGGAGGCCCGCCCCCTCGGGAGGCCTGGCCCCGTCAGCATCCCTAAGGGAGCGGGTCCTTCCCCTGGGAACGTAGGCTCCGGCATGAAGCAGCCTGAGAACTCCCAGATTTCCCTTGGGAAACGCCACGTCCTGGCTCGCGAGCCAGTCGTGTCCGTTGCTGCTGCTGCCTTCACTGAGGGCCAGTCACAGCAGGAAAGGCTTGGGGCTCCCTGAAAGGACCCCAGAGGAAAACCCCGTCTTGAGTTTTGCCCTTACCATCAGGCATCCCAGGTTGGCAGCCCAAGGGTGAACAGCAGGTGTGCCCCACCCCGCACCCCACCGGCCTCCCCCTCCTGGCTCAGATGGGCCCGGGCATATGGGCCGCGGAGTGGTCACTTGGACACAGCGAGCCCCGTTCCTGAGCGAGATCGTCTGACCAGTTGGGGATGAGCTGGCAAGAACCGCGCTACGGCGGATGACCCCAGTGGGCACGTCATGTGAGCTGCCCAGTCTGACCAAAAGGGGCCCGGGGAATAGTTGGCAGGAAAAAATAAAACCAACCAGAGGCAGGATCCCACTTTAAAAGGAAGTCAGTCTGCAGGGAGCTTCCCGGGCAGATCCGTTTGGGCCAAACCCAGGAAGAAGGGTCCGGTTGGGATGAAAGCCATCCCTCTCAGAAATCTGAGGCAGGAGAAGCTGGCGAGATCCTGGGAAAGCACCAGGCTTTCCTCCCAGGACCGGGGCCTTCAGCCGAGCGGCCAGAGCCCCTTCTGCTCCGTGTGCTCGGGCGGTGCCTGCACTCACCTGGTTTTTAAGAGGGCGAGTGCCTCGGACTGAAGGCCCCGGTGGCAGGAGAGCTTGGGGCAGCCGTGGCACAGAGGGTGCCCACCCCGGCACTAGCCACAGGTCCCTGGCACGTGACTTCAGAGCACTTCCCTCCCGGGTCGGTTGTGAGCGTCAGACGAGATCAGTGTTGGGTACACGGTGGGCACTTAGAAATGAATGTTTCCTTGTCCCCTGGAGGGACAGAGCCCCTGCGGAGGGGCTGGCCCGGGGAGCGGAGGGGGCAGCCTAGGAGCTAGCCTTGAGTGTGGCCAAGGACAGAGGGTTCCCAAGCCCTCACTCGGGTGCTCATTCGGGTGACTTTTACACCCCCCGTTCCCCCCGGGCTGGGCCGAGCCTTTCTCAGAAATGGCCCTTGTGGAGCCACTGCCAGAGCCGATTACTGTAAGCGCCCCCAGATCGGGCAGCCGCGGCCCTCCTTGGGAGGAGCGGGCTCCCTGCCTTAGGCCTCAGGCCAAGAGCGGTAAGTTGAGCCGCAGGGGCCCATGGGGGGCTCCTGGGCCCAGAAACTCTTGTGAGGGAGACCCTAGGGGACAACAGTGAGAGGGAAGGGAGGACTCCCAGAGGGGCCAGCCCTTGGCAGCTGGGCCCTGGGTTTCTCCTCCCCATAACCCTGGGAGGTCGGTGCCGGTGAGCCCCGTTTTACAGACACGCAGAGCTCCGGGCGTGCCATGGGCGAAGCGCTCTCGTCCTTAGCCCCAGACTGCAGGCACACACGGGCCCCAAGAAAGGGCTCTGGGCCCGTCACCTGCTGCCCAGGAACTCCCACCCCTAACCCCGGGGGCCCGCCCAGGAAGCTTCCCCAGGTTCAGCCTGTTCCTCAAAAGTGGCTGCTGAGAGGGGCCCTGGGACCCTGCAGTGAGGGGGCCACATCTGCGAGAGCTGCTCGGCCTTGGGTTGTCGCCAGCCCCACCCACATTGGGCTCGTGGCCTGTGACCGGCCCGCACAGAGACCCTGCCAGCTGTCGCTTTACTGGCCCTGACTTCTGCCAGGGTGTCCTTAATGCTAGTCAGGTGGTCTGTGCCCGGGGGAGGCTGCCGGCTCCTGCTCACCCCACCCCCCTGCCAACCAGCTCTTTGGCTTAAACTGCCCTCAGTCGGCCCGGAATGTCCCGGCCTAGAAGCCAGCCCCAGGGCCTCGCCTCAGTGTCAGGGTCATTCCCCGGGTTCCTGGAGGCGGCTCCAATGCCCCTCGGAGAACACCAGCCTTCCCCCTTGGCATTGCCAGCCACTTAGCTTGTTAGCGCCCCACCGCCCACCCCATGAATGGGCCCCGGCCGCGGCGGGTGTGCCAGCCATCATGGCAAGGTCTCCTTTCTCGAGTGACGCTGCATGGAGTAGCCGCTCAGTGTCGGACTTCTGCCGAAGTCGGGCCTCTTCTGTCGCAGAGCCCGCTGCAAAGCGAGACAGATTGTCCTCCCGCTTGGCTGCCAGTCACTGCCTCGTCTGCCTCTGGCTCCTTTGCTCCCTCCCGGCTGGGTCGTGCGCCCCCCGCCCCCTTCCCGCCTCATCGCCCATCTCTGCCGGCTCTAGGTCTTCAGCATGTTCCTGGAGACGCTCGTGGACTTCCTCCAGGTCCACAAGGACGACCTGCAGGACTGGCTCTTCGTGCTGCTGACCCAGCTGCTGAAGAAGATGGGCGCCGACCTACTCGGCTCCGTCCAGGCCAAAGTGCAGAAAGCCCTGGACATCACCAGGTAAGGCCCTGCGGGCCGCCCGGCTCCGGAACCAACGCCAGATGGGTCAGACGGGGCGCGATGCCCGTCCTGTGGGGCCCGTGGCCCTTCAGTGCGGGACGGGCAGGGGCAGAGTCGAGCCAAAGGGGTGTCGGGCCTGGAGTGCGTCCCCGGGACTTCCAGACTTTCTCTGGGGGAGCTTTGGAGCCCAGACTGGCCTCACTGATTAAGGAGAGTCTCTGGCAGGCGCCGGCTGAATGTCTGCTCCGGGATGGGCACTCAGTGCATGTTCCTCCCGTGGCATCCCCCAGTGGGCTTCGTGCTGTGTGCCCGGACTGGACTCGGGCACTTGGGAGGCAGCATCTGCTTAGATGCCATCAAGATCCCAGCCCAAAGCAAGTTGTGGAGGCAGCTGGGGGCCCCTGAGGGGCTTGGGAAGGGGAGGCAGCCAGGGGCCCTGCACTGGGCCTGAGGAGGGCTAGGCAGAGCCAGGGGCAAGGAGGGGAGCCAGATGGGGAGGTGCTCCAAGGGCGAGTGTTTGCTGGTTATCCCAGAGACAATAGGGAGCCACAGAAGGTTCTCGAATGGGGTAGCAGGGCTGGAGCTGACCTCTGCACGGTCAGTGTGACTGCTCTGCTGAGGAGAGAGTGGAAAGGGAGGCCATGCAATGATCCTGATGTTGGGGGAGGCTGGCCTCATCTGGGGTGGGGGGGGTTGATGGGACAGAGTCATGACACTCCCTGACCTTGTGGCGGTGACCCCCGCCGGGCTCGCTGACCAGAGAACCCAGTCCCAACGAGAGTCTGGATCTCCTTCTGGGACAAAGCCACAGACCCCCGCTTGGTGTGCAAGTGTGAGCGCAAGCCCCCGAGGCCTGGGGAACGAGAAGAGGAAATGGTCCAAGTGGGGCACCCCAAAAGGCCAGATGCCGGAGTGCACGGGGCTCAGTTGAGAACCTGCCCGCGTTCGCCTCGAGTCCATCCCCACTGCGCGTGGCAGGTGTGAATAGGCATCCCCCTGGAGGGTCTCCCCCCACGGTGCTTTGATGCTGCAGCAGGAAGCCTTGAGCCCTCCAGAGTGGCATTCAGGACCACTCACGGGAGGGGGGCGGGGGCGGCTTGCTGATCCTGAGCGTGGGCCACTGCAGGGGTGCCCTGGGGCCCGGGCCAGGGCGCCAAGTCTCTCGGGAAGCATTTCCTTCTCAGTCTGAGCTGCCTCCCTTTGGCCACTTGCCTCTTTCTGATCCGAGGAAAGGCCATGGTTTCTGAAGAACCGTGGGGGCTATGTGGGCTCCCAGGACTGATGGCAGCTCCCTGGGAAGGGGCAGCCTGGGTTCCGGAGAGATGAGCTGCGAGTCACTGGGAGGGCCTCGAAGAAGCCCCCCGGGCAGCAGGGACAGCACAGAACTGTGGGTCTGGAGAAGCCCGTGCCAGTCTGGGAGCCCAGCAAGCCCCAAGGGGTCTCGGGAACGTCCCCTACCTTCTACACAGCAGCTCCCAGATCCTGTCCAACGCCCTCCGAGCATTGGAGACTGTTCACCGCCCCTTTGGCTCCTCAGTGTCCTTTCTGAGTGCCGGTGCCAAGGGCGCGCCATTTGGGACCACCTGAGCCGGCCCGGGCCCAGAAGAAAGCCCTGCGCTGCCCCTCCTTTGGGTTTTCTGCTTTTCCCTTTTTTTTATTGTGTTTTCCTGGTTCTCCGGGTACATTGATTTCCTTCTGAATTGTGTTGGGAGAGAAATATCAGAACAAGGAGGGAAACTGCAAGACACAAAAGCACCGAAGAAAAGGAGACGGGAACGTTGTCTGTGCCCCTTACACCCCACATCCTTAGTTCGCTCTCTGGATGTGGGCGCTCTTGCTATCTCAGATTTTGGGGGATTGCCTGCGGTCTTTGAACCGCCGGAAAGAACCATGCCCATCGCTGCAGATCATCGTTCTCGTCGTTGCCACGTACCGTGATCTCCTGGTTCTGCTCGTCTCACTCAGCATCGGGTCCTGTCAACCTCTGCAGGCCCTTCTGAGATCAGCCCGTCCGTCTTTCCTTTCGGAACAGTGATCTCCCATCACCTTTGGGTACCCCAGATTTGGCCATTCCCGACCCGAGGAGCATCCCCTCAGCTTCCAGTTCCTCGCCACCACAGACATTTTTGCCCACGGGGTTGCCTTCCCTCCTTGCAGATTTCCTTGGGGTACAGGCTGGAGGCAGGGGTGCACTGCTGCCTCCTGCTTTTCTTAAGACAACTCGGGTCCCCCCTGCTCCTGGAAGGCTGCCTTGCCTGCGGCCTCGTGGATGCTGGTCACTCTGTCCAGTGGGCGCAGCCAGCTCTTTGTATCTGCATTGGTTCTGCCTGGAGCCAGGCTCTTGAGAGGCTGTTATACAGTCCAGGGCTGGGCAGACTCCCGGGCGCGTCTTTGCCCCCTTCCCAGCAACCCCTCTGGGCCCTGAGTTCAGCCTGTTCCTCACCCTCCCGTCATGTTCTCTAGCCTGTCTCTCCATCTTTTGTATGGGATCAGGGTGAGAGTCTGAAGCCCAGATAAGTGGCCTGTACGCCATCACCCTGCTCTGACCTAGCCAGCCTGCCCCAGAATCCAGTTCTCAGAGCCCTCCCACCCACAGGCGCTGGCTTTCCCCTGTGCCCGGGGCCTTCCCAGGGTGGGGGGCAGAGAAACAGAGCGGCCATCTCGCCCCGCCTCCTCACTGCAGTCGTCATTCCTTGCTTAGAGGGTCGCTCGGGCATTTCCCATCCTCTTCGGCCACCGCTTCCGATGGGTTCTGGACGGTCAGTCCAGATGGTTTTATTTCTCCGTCCTCCGAATCTTTGGAAATCTCCCCCAGAACTCGGCCCAGACAATGCCGGGCACAAGCTCTAGGAGAGAATATTCCCTTCCCCCCCTCCCCCAAAGGTGCCATCGTTTTTATCCCAACAAGTTTCTTGCTGTCAGTGAGAATCAGACCCAGAACAGAGTCTGTTTGTTGGTTTCTCTTGGAGAACGGCACCCTCGTTATGCTCAGACTTCTGGGAGACAGTCACGTCCTCCTTCCCTGCTGCGCCAGCCTTGGGGTTCTCCTTGCGTCTCCCGTCTTCACGGCTGTTTTTTTCTAAATTTTAACTAAGACCCATCCCTGATCATTGATCTTCCAGTCCCACCGGTCCTGGTGATACTGCCGAGCTCGCTTGAGTCCTTTCATTAGCTCTTCTAGAAGGTGTGGATGAGTTGCAATCTGCGCCTTCAAAGAGAAGATTCACACCAACAGGACTTGGCGAGAGTCATCGTCTCCCTGCCTAAAGCCCACGGGCAGCCGAGCCTCTCACCTCATCTGAGAGGGAAACGCTGCCGCTCACCTCGCGCCATGTCCTGGAGCTGTCCTGCCGGGCCGCTTTGGTCCGTCCGGGCTCGTTTCCCAAGTCACGGGGCGAGCATCAATGGGCCCGGGGCTAATGTGAGGGCGGTCTCGAGCTGTTCCTCTTGAAGGCCACCTGCTTCCTCACCAGTCACAGGGCAGATTTGGGGGCTGAGCTGCGGTCGCCTCTCGGGCCCGGCAGCATGACCAGCTGTCTCCGGACATGCTGCTTCTCGGCCCGCTGCCTGGTGCCCGCCCTCTCCCAGAGGAGTCACAGTGGCCCGTAGCTCTGTAATCCTTGATTCCTGATTCGCTGCCCGGCTGAGGACGCAGGTCCTCGATGTCGGGTTGGCGGCCAGCGTGGCCGTGGTCCAGTAAGGACCCAAGTGGCGCCGTGTCGATCCTGCTGGTTTGGGTCTCACTGATGCCCTTTTCTTGCAGAGAGTCTTTCCCAAATGACCTTCAGTTCAACATTCTCATGAGGTTCACGGTGGACCAGACGCAGACGCCGAGCTTAAAGGTAAGAGCCCGGAGGGAGCCACTCCCCAGAGAGAGGTTGCTGGGTGCCCTCGCGATGCAGAACGAGGTTTCACTCGGCGGATCTTGTTTTTACAAACTTGCAGGCAGTCCAGCCCACCCTGCGGGACCAGCTGCGCTCCTCTCCCGGGAGCTCCAAGGTTTTTGTTTGCATCGCTGCCGCTCCCCTGCCCCCAGCCCAAGAAAGTCTGCTTTGCCTGCTAACTAACGTGGCAAAGGACTTTTGAGCATGCGATGTCTGCCATTCCCAGGGAGGCGGCCCTCCCCAGGTCGCCGCTTCACTGCCCACCTTACCCAGGAGCGCCCCCGGTTTTGTGCACAGGCATTCCCGGTGGCCAGAGGCAGAGGAAGAGCCCTGACTCGTGGGGGCTCGTAATGTTCTTCTGGCTTCTGGGAGCCCTGGGTGTGCCTGGGGGTGCGCGAATTCCTTTACTAACGTCCTTAACCGCAGACTGGGCTCCTCCCCTCCTGGTCCCTGCTGCTCCTCTCTCCGTGGGAAGGGAGTTTGCCTCCGGGACCGCTTGGGCTGCCTCCTGCGTGTGCTGCATTTCGGTTGCCGTGCCCTCTCCCCTTTGGTCTTGAGCTCAGGCAGCGGGGGAGGGCTTTCCTTCCAGACCTGCACCTCCTCTGTGTTTCCTTGGCATGGTTTCTCTGTGTGATCGTGTTCTCCAAAAGTCTTCCACCCAGACCCCCACCCTCATCGCACCGGCTTTCTCCACAGGCCCGAGCCGGGCTCTTTACACGGACTCCCGAGCCCGTTCCCGTGAATATCATTTTCCCTGTTACTGTTAAGTTGTTGTTGGGTCTTTTTACATTCAGGTACCTCCACCTTGCTAAGTTTAGTTGCTTTGCTTTTAGGTGCCCAGGTGTCGTAACCTTAGGATCTCCCTTGTCAGGGTCACCCAGCAGCATGATGGGCTTTTCTCACTTTTCTCTCGTTCACCTTTCACTCTGCATGTTCATCACTCTGCATTCTCGTGAGTTGGTGGAAGTATGTTTTGTATATAACTTTTGTGGTGGTTGTTGAGGCAGGTGGGGTTAAATGACTTGCCCGGGCTCACACAGGCTAGGAAGTGTTAAGTGTCTAAGGCCAGGTTTGAAGTCGGGTCCTCCTGAGCACACGGTGCTCTATCCCCTATGCCTCGTTTGTAACTTTCCTAAGGGGAACCTTACGGTGATGCTGCTTTTTAAATTCATTCAGTAACGATTGCTGTCTGAGGGGGAACTCAGTGGGTTTAAATGGGAGGCTCGTGTCCTCTGCTGGTAGAGGAGGCTTCTGGTTGAGAGTGCTGATGGACGGCTCATTGGAGGAGGGTGCATTGGAAGAGAGTCAGAGATTCAGGAGGGGAGGAGCCCCTGGGAGGGTTCTAGAAGCTGGAAAAGCCAGAGACCACCATCCAGAACTTTGGGGGGACCTGCTGGCCTCCCCATGGAGGCTCTGAGGACACCTTGCTTTGGAAACAAATCAGAAAGACTGAAAAGGAAGGGGGCCTGAGATGTGTGCCAGGAGCTCAGAGTGGGGGTTGCCAGGGGCTCAAAAGAGAACAGCAGCTTAAGAGGGAAGGGGCGGCTGAGCTTTGTGAGGAGGAAGCGGCTGCCTCTGCACCCTGGGGGCTTTGTGCCAATGGCCCTGGGTCTGTCGGCTCTCCCGGGCACGTCTTCTGAGCCAAAACTGGTCTGGTGGTAGCCACCAACCCCTTCTGCGCAGAGGCATCCAGAACGGCCCCTTGGTGCAGCGGACCCGGGACACTCAGGATGGCTGGCTCCCGGGGGCTCCATTTTGGGGGGCCCCAGACATTGGTGCCCCGGGGGTATTCTCTGGGCCATGTTATCCATAGATGTTGTAATCCAACCACATGGTGGCCATCCTAGGGCTGGATCTTCACTGGCCCTGACCCTCCTCACAGGAGGCTCCTTCCCCCCATCCCCAGTCCTGCCCAGGCATCCGACCCATGAGCCTCTCTGCGTCACATCCCGGGAGCCTTCTTCACGTCACATCCCAACTGCCTTCCCCAAAGATGCTCCTTTTGTATCACTTAAGGCTATAGCTGTTTTCCCCCAATAGAAGATCAGCTTCTTGAGGGCGAGAGCTTGTTCCCTCGCCCTTCAGCCAGTACCCAGTCCACATCCTAGTAATGTAAAGTAAAGGTTTTGCCATTTGTGCATGAACTGTGTCCTCAACTCCCAGTTGGAAGAAGTTGGAGCGTCTCGATGCCTTGAAGGAAATTCTGTGGCGTGGTGAGAAGCTGTTCCTATTTCCTATTTCCTCAGACAGCTCCGAGCCCCAAGGACCCACTGCCCCTTTTGGTAGAGAGGATCCTGCCCAGATTCCTCAGGTATAGAGCCATGAAATGGCTTTCTACCACAACACAGACATCCCTGGTAGCACTGGCCCGTGCTGCCGTCCCGCACTCAGGCCAACGCTGACGGGGCATGTGAGAACACGGACCTTCAAGGCCCATCCCTGGATGTAAACTTCCCTCTCCGAGGCACTGTCACGGCCAGCCTTGGGGAGCCTGATGATTCTGGCTTCTCCCTGTCCGCTGCGGACGCTCCTCTGTGACGTCTTGTCGCAACGGTCAGAGGGTGTAATGAGATTATCGCCTTTGAAAAGCTGAGGTCATCCGGACTCCATCCGTTACGTTGTGGACACAACTCGGTGTTTTTTAAACATTTTCTTGAAAGTGGGGAATGACTAAAATACGTTGGAGAGAAACGTCAGCTGCCTCCTTCAGGACTTGGCTTGTGCCCATCCAGATGATGTCGGATACAAAGCCCAGCTTGAATCTTACAGGTCGAGCTCCTCTGGCAAGTACTGATAAAGGAGGAGAAGAGAGGAGGTCCTAGTGCGACAGAAACTAGCTCATAGCAAAAGAAAAAATCTTTGTGTCTTTCTCTCCTGAATCCTTTTTATGAGAAGAATGGATAAGATTGGTTCTGTGAGCATGGAGAAGGAAAAAATCTGAGAAAATCTGGCAAGAGGTTGGCTATGTCCAAGGAAATAGAGGGAGGAGTCAGATGAGATGACACAACTTATGACCCTGGGTGATGGGCAAGTGGCAGGGCGCCGCACCGTAGGCAGGCAAAGAACGAATTCACTCCTGTCAGTGAGTCTGAGTTGGCCACTTGTGGCAAACAGTAGAGGGGACATTCTTGTTCATCTCACTGCCCTGCTCCTTCAGAGCCCTGCGGTCACCTCTCCTGCCTCCCCATTTAAGGCACAAGTTCATGTTTTTGTCCTGGCCTCTAAAGACTGTGTAGACTTCAAGCCAAGAACAAGTGTGTTCATCTCAATTTTGCTATTGTCTTTAATGACATTATCTAAAATTTCTAGAATTGATTCTTGACCTCCTAATCTTTAGGGCTAAGTTTTTCAGTTTCCAGTTAATTGGGAATTGTTTCTCTAATAATCTTTTACTCAACATTTTTATTGCATTATGCTTGGTAAGAAATGCATGAATTAATTAAAATTAATATTTTCCTTTAGTTGATTTGTGAGGTTTTCATGCACTTGCACACAGTCGAGATACCACATGTAGATGAGAAATAACTATTTCCATTCCCATTCCATCATCTCCCATGCTCTAGCATGTCTAATTTCTCTACAATTCAATTCAAGTCCTAAACTTCTTTTGGGGGTTTGATATTTATATAGATCTAAGAGGGGTATGTTGAGGTCACCTGCACACATAGAGTTTTACTGTCTCTTCTTGTAATTCATTTAACTTTTCTTTTAAATACTTAGTTATTATAATGTTATACCATTTATTATACATGTACGTGTGTGTGTGTATGTGTGTGTGTAGTATTGACATTAACTAACTGCCTAGGCTACCTCTTTCAGTAAAATATGCATTCTGGTTTTATTTATTTATTTATTTTTTAATAATGGCTTTGTGTTTTCAAGATCCATGCAAAGATAGTTTTCAGCATTCATCCTCACAAAACCTTGTATTCCAAATTTTTCTCCCTCCCTTTTCCCTCCTTTCAATGGCAAGTATTCCAGTATATGTTAAACATGTGCAATTCTTCTATACATATTTCAACATTTATCAGGCTGCACAAGAAAAATCAGATAAAAAAGGGAAAAAATTGAGGAGGGGAAGCAAGCAACCAACAACAAAAATGGTGAAAATATGTTGTGATCCACATTTGAGACAAAGGTCCCGATAGACCTTTTTCTGGATGTGGATGGCTCTCTCCAACCCAAGTCTATTGGAATTGGCCTGAATCACTTCATTGTTGAAAAGAGCCACGTCCAGCAGAATTGATCATCATATAGTCTTATTGTTGCCGTGTACAATGATCTCCTGGTCCTGCTCACTTCACTCAGCATCAACTCATTAAGCCTTTCCAGGCCTCTCTAAAATCATCTTGCTGGTCATTTCTTACAGAACAATAATATTCCATAACATATAATATACCATATTATATCCATAATATACCATAACTCATTCAACCATTCTCCAACTGGTGGGCATCCATTTGGTTTGCAGTTCCTTGCCACTGCAAAAAGAGCTGCTATACTTTTGCACCTATGGGTCCTTTTCTCTGCTTTATTATCTCTTTGGGATACAGCCCTTGTAGAGACACTGCTGAATCAAAGGGTATGCATAGTTTGGTAGCCCTTTGATTATGGTTTCATATTGTTCTCCAGAATGTTTGGATCAGTTCACAACTCCACTAACTATGTATTAGTATCCCAATTTTCCCACATCCCCTCCATCACTTATCATTATCTTTTCCTTTAACTTAGTCAATCTGAGAGATGCGGAGTGGTATCTCAGAGTTGTCTTAATTTGCATTTCTTTAATCAATAGTGATTTAGAGCATTTTTTTATATGACTAGAAATGGCTTTAATTTCTTCATCTGAAAATTGTTCACATCCTTTAACCATTTATCAATTGGAGAATGGCTTGAATTCTCTTTTTTGTAAATTAATTTTAATTTTAAAATTTAATTTTAATTTTAAAATGATTAACAATTATTACATGCAATAGAATCCATTATTCCCTAAATCTTTCAGTAAGTTATATGACTGTAAAGATGCAATGTGTTATAGAGAGTTTTCTATGAAAAACTGCCTATTTCCATCATATTTTGTTCAGAGTTCTTCACACACATATATACATACAAAAGATATCAAAATATTTTAAAAATATTATAAGTCATAAAGAAATATTGCAGGGGAGAATATACATGGATATATCTATACATCTCTTTATGTATAATTGCTGTTTTGTCTTTTTTGATCATATCTGGCACTCCCTGATCCCAGTTGAGATTTTCTTGACAAAGATACTAGAGAATTTGTCATTTTTTACTCAGGATCACATAGTGTGTCTAAGACTGGATTTTTTTTTCTTTTTTTCTTTTTATTTAATAGCCTTTTATTTACAGGTTATATGCATGGGTAACTTTACAGCATTAACAATTGCCAAACCTCTTGTTCCAATTTTTCACCTCTTACCCCCCCCCACCCCCTCCCCTAGATGGCAGGATGACTAGTAGATGTTAAATACATTAAAATATAAATTAGATACACAATAAGTCTACATGACCAAAACGTTATTTTGCTGTACAAAAAGAATCAGACTTTGAAATATTGTACAATTAGCTTGTGAAGGAAATCAAAAATGCAGGTGGGCATAAATATAGGGATTGGGAATTCAAGGTAATGGTTTTTAGTCATCTCCCAGAGTTCTTTCTCTGGGCGTAGCTGGTTCAATTCATTACTGCTCCATTGAAAATGATTTGGTTGATCTCGTTGCTGAGGATGGCCAGGTCCATCAGAACTGGTCATCATATAATATTGTTGTTGAAGTATATAATGATCTCCTGGTCCTGCTCATTTCACTCAGCATCAGTTCGTGTAAGTCTCTCCAGGAATGGCTTGAATTCTCATAAATTTGAGTCAATTCTCTATATATTTTAGTAATGAGGCCTTTATCAGAACCCTTGGATATAATAAATCCCCCCTCCCTCCCCCAGTTTATTGCTTCCCTTCTAATCTTGGCTGCATTGGTGTTTGTACAAAAACTTTTAAATTTAATGTAATCAAAATGATCCACTTTGCATTTCATAATGGTCTCTAATTCTTTGACCATAAATTCCTTCCTTCTCCACAGATCCAAGAGCAGACTATCCTTTGTTCTCCTAATTTGCTCATAGGATCACGCTTTATGTCTAAGTCATGAATCCATTTCAAGGTTATCTTGCTATCTGGATTTACTTCTTTTAATTATTTTTACTCTTCATTTGTTTGTGGACGTGACTGCTACCCTGCCTTTTTCTCTTTTACTTGAAGTGAAACAAAATTGCTTTTGCTCTAGCCCCTTCTCTGAACTCTGTATACATCTTTTTGTTTCAAGTCTTGTTTCTTTTAAACAACAAATTGTTGGATTCTGGTTTTGTTTTTGTTTTTTTTTTTTTTTTAAGTAGCTTTTTATTTACAAGTTATATGCATGGGTACTTTTTCAGCATTGACAATTGCCAAAACTGTTGTTCCAATTTTTCACCTCTTGCCCCCCACCCCCTCCCCCAGATGGCAGGATGACCAGTAGATGTTAAATATATTAAAATATAAATTAGATATGCAATAAGTATACATGACCAGACCGTTATTTTGCTGTACAAAAAGAATCAGACTCTGAAATATTGTACAATTAGCTTGTGAAGGAAATCCAAAATGCAGGTGGGCAAAAATATAGGGATTGGGAATACAATGTAATGGTTCTTAGTCATCTCCCAGAGTTCTTTCTCTGGGTGTAGCTGGTTCAATTCATTACTGCTCCATTGGAAATGATTTGGTTGATCTCGTTGCTGAGGATGGCCTGGTCCATCAGAACTGGTCATCATATAGTATTGTTGTTGAAGTATATAATGATCTCCTGGTCCTGCTCGTTTCACTTGGCATCTGTTCATGTAAATCTCTCCAGGCCCCTATGAAATCATCCTGCTGGTCATTTCTTTTTCTTTTTTTTTTTTTTAATTTAATAGCCTTTTATTTACAGGATATATACATGGGTAACTTTACAGCATTAACAATTGCCAAACCTCTTGTTTCAATTTTTCACCTCTTACCCCCCCCCTCCCCTAGATGGCAGGATGACCAGTAGATGTTAAATATATTAAAATATAAATTAGATACACAATAAGTATACATGACCAAAACGTTATTTTGTGTACAAAAAGAATCAGACTCTGAAATATTGTACAATTAGCTTGTGAAGGAAATCAAAAATGCAGGTGGGCATAAATATAGGGATTGGGAATTCAATGTAATGATTTTTAGTCATCTCCCAGAGTTCTTTTTCTGGGCATAGCTAGTTCAGTTCATTACTGCTCCATTAGAAATGATTTGGTTGATCTCGTTGCTGAGGATGGCCTGATCCATCAGAACTGGTCATCATCTAGTATAGTTGTTGAAGTATATAATGATCTCCTGGTCCTGCTCATTTCACTCCTGCTGGTCATTTCTTACCGAACAATAATATTCCATAACATTCATATACCACAATTTATTCAGCTATTCTCCAGTTGATGGGCATCCACTCAGTTTCCAGTTTCTGGCCACTACAAAGAGACCTGCCACAAATATTCTTGCACATACAGGTCCCTTTCTCTTCTTTAGTATCTCTTTGGGGTATAAGCCCAGTAGTAACACTGCTGGATCAAAGGGTATGCACAGTTTGATAACCTTTTGGGCATAGTTCCAAATTTCTCTCCAGGATGACTGGATATATTCACAATTCCACCAACAATGTATTAGTGTCCCTATTTTCCCACAAGGTGTGGATTATTTCTAAAAGCTTTCTAGTAGAATCTCTGGAGTTCTCTAAGTTTACCATCATATCATCTGCAAAGAGTGATAATTTGGTTTCCTCATTACCTACTCTAATTCCTTTAATCTTTTTCTCAACTCTTATTGCCAAAGCTAGTGATTCTAATACAGTAGTGAATAATAATGGTGATAGTCGCTCCTGATTTTATTGGGAATGGTTGCAGTTTATCCCGGTTACATATGATGCTCATTGATGATTTTAAATAGATGCTACTGATTATTTTAAGGACAAGTCCATTTATTCCTATACTCTCAAGTGTTTTTAATAGGAATGGATATTGGATTTTATCAAATGCTTTTTCTGCATCTATTGAGATGATCATATGGTTTTTGTTAATTTGGTTATTAATGTCATCAATTATACTGATAGTTTTCCTAATATTGAACCAGCCCTGCATTCCTGGTATAAAACCTACTTGATCATGATGTATTACCCTGGGGATGATTTTCTGTAAACTTTTTTGCTAATATCTTATTAAGATTTTAGCATCAATATTCATTAGGGAGATTGGTCTATAATTTTCTTTTTCTGTTTTCAACCTACCTGGTTTAAGTATCAGTACCATGTCTGTGTCATAAAAGGAATTTGGTAAGAGTCCTTCATTCCCTAGTTTTTCCAATAGTTTATATAGCATTGGGGCCAATTATTCTTTAAATGTTTGGTAGAATTCACATGTAACTACATCTGGTCCTGGGGATTTTTTCTTGGGGAGTTGATCAATGACTTGTTCTAGTTCTTTTTCTGAAATGGGACTATTTAAGCAATTTACTTCCTCTTGGATTCTGCTTTCTAATCCCTCACCCAGAGCCTCATTTTTTTTTTAAAAACCCTTCTTTGAAAGCCACTCTCCTTAGTTAGAATTTGTTTCACTTAGAACTCTCCTCTCCCTCAGTCTAATCTTCTTTCATTCCTCCCTCTCCCTTTTGCTACTTTCTCTGCTCTTTCTCTGTTGAACGAAGGGTATTTCTGTCCCCGCTATGTTTGTCCCTGTGTCTTTCGCTCCTCTGGTGACTTCAGTCACAAGGCAGCATCAGGTGCCAGCTGCTCCCTCCTCTTTAGATGTACAGAGTCCCACTTGGATGCTACATTAGGGGACATGATTTCCCCAGCCCAATGGTATTCTTTCCATCTTCCTTTCCATTCTTACCATAAAATTATCTAAACAGAACAAAACCAGTTTTAGGCTCGAATCAGTTGCTTTCCGCGACCCCTGAGAAGGATCGTGAGGAAGGGTGGCGGGCGGGCAAGATTTGAGCCTGGAACTCTTCCCCGTGCCATCTCGCCGCCGCTCCCCTTCCTTAAAGGTCTATTTTCCTCCCACAGGGCCATCCTCCGTTTGGTTGGGTCAGTTATTGTTGGCTGTAAGCCTGCGTTTTTAGTCTTCTGTGGTCCACACTCTGCTGCTTTGTAGCAGTGGCGGCCAAGTCTTGCGTGATCCTCCTTGACTCCTCAGGACTCTCTCTGGGCTAGTAGCAGTGGGTTTGTCTTTGACCTGGGAGCTCTGGGTTTGGCCTGGGGTCTTCCTGGGAGTTTTCTTTCGGAGGTGACTTTATAGTCTCTTTGCCCTTTGCCCTCTGATTCTTGTTTTTTGTTTTGTTTGGAGGGGCTTTTAGGTGGTGGTTTTTAAGCTCTCATGAACCAGGTCTCAGCCCCATTTTGGTCCTGCTCTTCAGAGAGTTGGACGTTCCTCAACTTTCTCCTCCTTAACATTCTCTCTCCTCGATCTGTTATTTTTGTTAGGAGGCTACTTCTGTTTTCTTCGACCTTTTCAGCCATTTGCCTTTGCTTTTGTCTTTCCTGTTTTGCAGGATCATTAACTTCCCTTCGGTCCCTTCTGCTTTTCAGAGTTTGTTTTCTCGGAGCCTCTTAGCCTCTTTCCATTCCATCGCTTCCTTTTCTTTTCCCAGTTTTTCCTCTGATGTACTCATTTAATTGTTAAAATCATTGTTAATGCTTAAAAAAAAAGCCCCAAGCACTTCTGCTCTTTGTCTTCTGCTCGGAGATGTTTTGGAACCATTCTCTCCTCCCGGGCTTGGTTCTTGAGAGTCCCCATCCTGCTGGCGGCTCTTTAGGGTTCCCTGGATCTTTAGGGCTTCTTTTTCTGTCGTTTGTTTATTCTGTTAGCCTGCTTCCTGTTAGGGCAGAGACTCCTAGACAGAAGGTGGGGGCGGCCCCAGGGTTTTTCCCAGGGTCTCAGGGATGTGTGGGCTTTGGGTGCTCCCCAAGTGCAGTTTGGAGAGAGAGACGCAGGTGAGAGCCAAGGTGGGCTGGGCCGTGTGAAGGGCTGTGGGCAAATGGGAAGAGGTAGGGAGCTTGTCCCAAGAACCCGAGCGTGAGTGCTGGCCCTGGCCACCTCTCCCTCCAGCCGGGGTCCGGGCCAGTAACGCAAGTCCGCTGCCATAGTTCCTCTGGTTTGGCTGTTTGTGTTGCCACAGGGTCTCTGCCGTTGTGCTTGCCCCTTCCCCCCCCCCCCCATTTCCCCCGAGGATGGGGCACGGCAGTGAAGGAGGCTGTTGAGAAGGCAGCCGGCACCTGGAGCTGCAGAGACTGGGGTTCAAACCCAGCCTGAAATGCTCATTAGTTGTAGGACCCTGGGCAAACAAGCCATCACCTCTCTCTCTGCCTCCGTTTCCTCAGCTTTAAAGTGGGGGTGACGAGGGTACTTGTGGGTAGGTTCTTGGTCAGATGCAGTGTGGTAGTATCTGTGAGATGCCAGCCTGGTGCCTGTGGGAGGTGCCACATAAATGCTGTTCCTCCCCCCCACCCCCTCCGCCGCTGAGCTTGTTCCTTCCTGGACGTTTTGGTCAGACTTCGGAAAGCCTGAGTGTGGAACCTGGGGTCCGGCGATGGGTCCCGAGCATCCCTGCTTCCCGTTTCAGCGAGCTGGTCTTTCCAAGCAGGTGCCTTGGGAAGTTCCTGTGCTGTCTCTGGCCCTTGGAGCCTTGCCTTCCAGGAGCTGCTTCAGAACCCCGAGGGAGCCAGCCCTGCCCCCAGCCCAAGGCCCCCCTGGGAAGCCTGGCTCTCACGGACCCTTTGCTCATAGGCGGTGTTGGGGGATGGAATCGCAGGCGAGCTGCTGCCCCCTACCTGGGTCCCCCCGAAGGCCCTTCTGAAAAAGCCGGGCTAGGGGTGGGCCGGACCCCACGGAGGCCGCAGAGGAGAGCCGCCAGGGCCTGTCCTGCCCCACCCAGGGAAGGCGTGGCGTGTCTGCTGGGCCCCCTCCCCTTTTTTTAGCTTTGAGGATGTTCTGTGGGCTAGTGCCCCCTCCCACGCCCTCACTGGACCTTCCTCCTCCTCGACTCTGCAGGTCAAAGTCGCTATCCTCAAGTACATCGAGACGCTGGCCCAGCAGATGGACCCGGGGGATTTTGTCAACTCCAGTGAAACACGCCTGGCCGTGTCTCGGATCATCACTTGGACCACGGAACCCAAAAGTTCTGACGTCCGGAAGGTATCTAGATGATGGGAGCAGCCTTGAGGAGGGGGAGGGGACTTGTGGCCTGCTTCCTTTCCCCACCTAGGAAGTGGGGGCTCTAAGGGCACCTCCCTCACAGAGTGCTTTTGAGAGTCAGACAAGATGGTCTTTGTCTGCCCTGGGGGGAGCCCTGGACCCAAGGGGGTCGTGGGTGGGAGTAGGCTGTCCTCCAGTGCCCTTGCCCCTCCTCCAGTCTGGTTCCGGGTTGTGACCCGGCATAGGAGGCTCCCCGCGGCCTCCTTGGCTGCTCTGGCTTGGTGCCTGCGGTCCTAGACATGCTTCCTTCATGGTCATCCCTGAGGGAGCCACGGCTGGCCACCCTCCTCTGCCTCCGCATTCCCCCAGGGAAGGTGTCCGAGAAGACAAAATGGCAGAGTCGTAGCCCTCCTCTGCTCGGGGTCTCAGAGGCTGCGGCCGTCCCCATGGCCGTCTGTGTGTGCAGAGCCTGGACAAGAGGCGGGGGCTTTCAGTGGCTGCCCTCAGCCAGCTGCTCTCCTTTCGGGGAGATGGCACGGTGACAAAAGGGGGTCTCGCTGCACCCTGGGAGGCTCTGGAAGGCCTCCCGGGGTCGGAGGGCAACGTGTTGAGGCAGACTGTCCGGACTGGGCTCGGCATCACCAGCTGGGCATCAGCTGGGCCCTGCCCACACTGCCTCCCTTGGGCCCTCCTCTGGCTGATGGCCCCATGATCTTGTCCCATGGGGGGGGGAGGGGGGACTGCAGATGCCTGGGGGTGGCTGGTGTTGCTGGGAAATGGTCACTCACCAGATCTGGGCTAGCCTGCTACTGCACTGGCCTAGCCTCCTATGCCAATCTCCAGAGCGGGGCTAGCCCACTATGTTGGTCTCTGGGCCTAGTTTAGCCCCCCAGGCCAGTCTCCAGGCACTAGTCCTCTATGCTAATCTCTGGACTTAGGCTGGCCTAGCTCACCATGTTGATCTCACTCTTGGCCTAGGCCAGCCCACCGTGCCGGTCTCGGGGCCTGGGCCAGCCCACCGTGCCGGTCTCCGGGCCTGGGCCAGCCCACCGTGCCGGTCTCCGGGCCTGGGCCAGCCCACCGTGCCGGTCTCGGGGCCTGGGCCAGCCCCTCCCTGTGCTCTCTGGCCCAGGCCAGCCTTCTCCCGCCGCTCGGGCCTGGCCTTCCAGGCAGCTCGGGCCTGGGCCAGCCCCGTGAGCCAGTCCTCCGCGGCAGTCCAGCCCTCCGACCCTGTCAACCTCTTCGTCCCAGGTGGCCAAAGCTTCTTCCCACCTCAGCCTCAGGCCTTCCTTTTCAGGCAGCTCAGGCCGTGCTCATCTCCCTGTTTGAGCTCAACACTCGGGAGGTCTGTGCGCCTGAGGAAGGCTTGCAAAAAGCGCTTCAGGATGGGTGCTACAGAACAGCCACAATCACTCATGCGCCATTCGCCCGGGTTCAATGGGAGCCCGGCAGGGCCCGCCGCTCCCGCTGGTGGAGGCTTCAGCCTAACGAGGCCAAAGCGGCGAGGCGCTGAGCCTGGGGCAGGAGAGCCAGGGGCTCAGCCCGGCGCCGTTCCACCTAGGGGTTCCACTGGGATCGCCTGGCCGGCACCTCGCTACGGCATGGTCCAGTCCGCACCCCGCCACCACTGGTCCGACCCGCGTTTCCGGCCAGGGTAATGGCTCGCCCGCCCGGGTGTCGGGCACTCGTCTGGAGCGCCCTCTCGCACGGGAACCGAACTCGGAGCAGGTCGAGCCCTGGCCGGGGTACGGAAGCCATGCCAGAGTTCCGAGCCCACCGGGGTTTCCGGCCTGGGGCCAAGGCGGCTGTCCAGGGGCGGCGGGCCAGGAGGCTCGGGCAGGGGCTGGGCACGCACGTGGAACTGACACTCAGGAGGCACCGCCAGGGGCTCCTGGCGCCCGCTCACCAGATGGGCACACTCCATCCGCAGCCAGGAGGGACGCAGCGAGCGCTCAAGAGGGAGTCCAAGAGGGAGGGCGAGGCCGAGCAGGTGAGGAGGCGCGGGGAGGGAGGGGGGGCAACGGCCAACGTTGGGGCCCCCTCAGGAGGCGCCCAGGCCAGGGGTGGCTGAGCGGCTCCCCCTCCCCTCCAGATGGGCAGCGACCCCCGCGCCGGAGGGGACGCCCCCGACCCGGGCCGAGGAGTCCTGGACAACAAGACCTCGATGCTCAACACGATGCCCCCGCACTCCTCCCCCCGCGCCCGGGACTACAACCCCTACAACTACTCGGACGGCGGGGGCTCCTTCAACAAGTCCGCGCTGAAGGAGGCCATGTTCGACGACGACGCCGAGCAGTTCCCCGACGGTGAGTCCGGGGCCGCGGGGCGGGGCTCCCGGGGAGGCGGGGCGGCTGAGACTGTGCGTGCCCCTCCCCCGCAGACCTGTCCCTGGACCACTCGGACCTGGTGGCCGAGCTGCTGAAGGAGCTCTCCAACCACAACGAGCGCGCCGAGGAGAGGAAGGGCGCGCTCTGCGAGCTGCTCAAGCTGACCCAGGAGGACGCCTTCGGGGTCTGGGACGAGCACTTCAAGACCATCCTGCTGCTGCTGCTGGAGACGCTGGGAGACCGAGAGGTGAGGGGGCGGGGCACTGTGGGGGCGGGGCCGGCGGTGGGTGGGGCATGTGCTGATGCGGGGGCGGGGCCTGAGGCGGGGCGGGGTCGCTCCAGGGGGGTGACCCTGGGCCTTCCTCTCAGCACTCTGTCAGAGCTCTGGCCTTGAGAGTCCTGAGAGAAATCCTGAGGAACCAGCCGGCCCGATTTAAAAACTATGCCGAGCTAACTATCATGAAGACTCTGGAGGCCCACAAGGACCCGCACAAAGAGGTCAGGCCTCCCACCCCGACCTTGTCAGGCCCCCGCCCCCTCCCCCACCTTGTCTCCCCCTGCCTGGGGCCCTTCTCCCTCGTGGGGCCCTTCGTGTGTGGTCAGGGTCTGAGCTGGCAGAGGAGAAGCTGGCTCCGAGGCTGCCATCGCTGTGTGGGCCCAGAGAGTCGAGGGGGCGGGGGGCACATCAGCCCTGGGGGGCCAGGATCACAGACCCAAACCCAGCCTGCGAGAGCCCCGGAGTCAATAAGCCGGGGCCAGGAGGCCTCCCCACCTTCCCCAGCAGCACGGTGCCTCCTTGGCTCCCCTGGGGCTCAGAGGCTGCAGGGACGGCCCCTTCAGCCCCCCCCAACCTCCCCTCGGGGAGTCAGCCAGAGCCTCCGCCCGTCAGGGTGTCGGACGCCGCGGGGGGAGAGGGGCGAGGCGCGGTCTGAAGCGGCTCTGGGTCCTCGTGTCGCAGGTGGTGCGGTCGGCGGAAGAGGCGGCGTCCATGCTGGCCACGTCCATCAGTCCGGAGCAGTGCATCAAAGTGCTCTGCCCCATCATCCAGACGGCCGACTACCCCATCAACCTGGCCGCCATCAAGATGCAGACCAAGGTGATCGAGAGGGTGTCCAAGGAGACGCTGGCCCAGCTCCTGCCGGAGATCGTGCCGGGCCTCATCCAGGTGAGCAGGGGCGCGCCGGCACGGCTGGGGGAGGGCCTGCCGCATGTTCCCTGCCGGTCCCGGGACCCCCGGCAGCAGGGCAGCCGGCACACGGCGATCCCGACTGGAAGCCCTCCTGTCAGCCCAGGGGCTCTGTGGGTAAGTGGGGGACCCACTGAGGTGCCACAGGGCACACGGTTGGACAGAAAGAAAACGGGTGTGCCATTGTGAGTGTGTCCTCCCCTCCCCCCCCAGGCGGCTCAGCCCTTGGGCCACAGAGAAGTCAGCCAGCCTCTAAGAGCCCACGCCATGAGGCTTGGTACTTGGTGATCTCTGCAGGGCGTGGCTTTTTGGAATGCCACCCTGGGTGAGGAGGTCGAGAGGGCCCGGGCCTGGCCGGCATCCCCCGGTCAGCTGGTCACTGGGGTAAGAAGCGCAGCTGAAGGGCCGAGCGAGAGCGGCTTCTGCCACGCATTTGAGCGGCGTTGCTGCCAGATTCCTGGCCTCCCTGCCTGAGGAGGAGAGGGCGCTCCCTCCAATCTGGAGCAGCCTCAGCAGCCCCATCCCCCATCGGGCAGTTTGACTCATGGTGAGGCAGTGGCCCGTCCCCGCTGCCATCTGGGCTGGGTCCTCGAGGGGCCATGCAGGAAGGTGCAGGGGAAAGCCTCGGCCCAAGAGCCGAGGGTCGGGAGGAAGCCTGAGCATGCCCAGTGCGCTCGGGAGGGGGGTCACCAGAGCTGTGGGCACGGCCTTCAGGGCCTCCTGCAGCGTGGGGAGAACAGCCCCCTTCTGGATCGTCTGGGGCTTCCAAGGAGACACAAAAGCAGCCATGGCGGATCGGCTGCCGGGGGCTGGGCCTGAGGGAGGCCGTGGGCCTCAGCCCAGTGCCCCATGAGGGGCTTTCCCCAGTGCCTTTTGTTGTTTCTTTTGCCCTTTTCCTCTATTTTTCTTTCCTCGAACCCTCCCCGGTTAGAGAAGAAAAGTGTCACAAGCTTTTTAAAAGTTGTGAATCACCAGTTCTCTCTCCTGCCACCCCTCCCCCTCGGAGAAGCAAGCACTTTGCTGCTGATTAGACACGGGGCGTCTTGTTGGTCTGGTCACATGTCATCCATGTTGCAAAAGGGAGCCTGGCCCAAAACCAAAGCTAAAAGCGGTCGGAGGAAGGCGCGCTCAGCTCTGCGTCCAGCCGCCCTCCCTTCTCTCTCCATCCTGGGGCCTTGGCAGTCGCCTCGGGTCGCCGTACTGCTGAGGGGAACGTGCTTGTCCGTGGTTGGTGGATTGCTGCCGCTATTCTGCTGCCTCTGCCCCCTTCCTACGCGTCCCTGCACTCGTGGGTCATCACTTCTCACAGCGCTCTAGCGTCCTGTCGCAGCCACATCTCCTTTGTGCTTTTTTAATCATCTCTTCTTTCTGCTTATAGATGTATATTCACTTTTTTACTACACATTTCTTTCTGAAATCAGGTTGGGAGAGAAAAATCAGAACAAAAGGGAAAAACCAGAAGGGAAAAAATAGGAAAAGAAGCGCGCACCTAGCGTGGGTTGCTTGACAGGCAGTCTCCATAGATCTCTCTCCGGTGCAGATGGCGTTTCCTGTCCAAAGTCTTTGGGATTGCCTTGGATCCTTGAACCTCTGAGAAGAACCAAGTACTTCACAGCTGATCATCGTTCTTGCTGTCATTTGTACAGTGTTCTCTGGTTCTGCTCGTTGGGCTCAGCGTCAGTTCATGTAAACCTTTCCAGGCCTTTCTAAAATCGGCCTGGCCATCGTTTTTATAGAACAGTAATGTTCCATCACCTTCATGCACATGACTTGTTCAGCCATTGCCCAGTTGACAGGCATCCGCTCATTTCCCATTTCTTTGCTACCACAAAAAGAGCCGTTATGAACATTCGCCTCCTTTATGATTTCCACACAGCCCCAGCAATGGCACTGCTGGATATGCCCAGAGTGACAGCCCTTTGGGCAGAGTTCCAAATTGTTCTCCAGAAGTGCTGGATCATTCCACAGCTCCACCAACAATGCATCAGTGTTCCGCTTTTCCCACATCCCCTCCAACATTTGCTACTTTTCCTGTCAGCCTAGCCCATCTGCACAGTATGAAGTGGTACCTCAGAGTTGTCTCGGTTCAATGGTGATTCAGAGCACCTTTTCATAGGACTAGAAATGGTTTCAATTTCTTCATCTGAAAATTGTCTCTTCTTATCCTTTGACCGGTTAGGCACTGGAGCATGACTTGGATGCTTATAAATGTGACACAGCCCTTTCTATATTTTTATCAGGAGCACTGGCTGTAAAGTGTTTTAATCTTCCCCTTTAATCTTGTGTTGGTTTTGCTTGTGCAAAATTTTTCAATGTAATGCAATCACAGGGGTCCATTTTGCCTTTCATCCTGTTCTTGATTCTTCTTTGGCCTCTCTCCTCCAAAGATCTGACAGGCAGGTTGACCCTTGTTCTCCTAATTTGTTCATGGTATCATCCTTTGTCTAAATCATGAACCCATTTCGACCTTATCTTGGTGTACAGTGTTAGGTGTGGGTCCATGCCTAGTTTCTGCCATACTAGTTTCCAATTTTCCCAGCAGTTTCTGTCCAGTAATGAATTCTTGTCCCAGAAGTTAGGGCTTTTGGGTTTGTCAAACACTAGATTGCTATAGTTATTGACTGGTTTGTCCTGTGAACCTAACCTGTCCACTTATCAGCTAGTCTACCTCTTAGCCAATACCAAATGGTTTTGGTGACCACTGCTTCATAATATAGTTTTAGCTCTGGCCCAGCTGGGCCACCTTTACTAGCATTTTTTTCCTCAGTAATTCCCTTGAAAATCTTGACCTTTTGATCTTCCAGATGAACTTTGTTATTTTTTCTAGCTCTATGAAGTAATTTCTTGGGAGTTTGAGTGGAATGGCACTGAATAAGTAGATTGAGGTCGGATTGTCATTTTTATTTTATTGGCTCAGCCTACCCATGAGCACTTGCTTTTTTTCCAATTGTATAGGTCTTACTTTTTTTGTGTGAGAAGTGTTTTGCAGTTGTGTTCATGTAGTTCTTGGGTTTGTCTTGGCAAATAGACCCCGACATATTTTCTTTTGGCAACAGTTATTTTCAATGGAATTTCTCTTTCCTTCTTAATGCTGATGATTCATGGGGGTTATTTTGTATTCTGCAGCTTTGCTAAAGCTGTCAATTGTTTCCAGTAGTTTTTTGGATGATTTTCTAGGGTTCCCTAGGTATACCATCTTATCATCTGCAAAGAGTGATAGTTTTATCTCCTAGTTGTCTATTCCAATTCCCTGAATTTCCTTTTCTTCTTGCTAAAGCCAACATTTCGAGTGCAGTGTTGCTTAATGGTGGGGATAATGGGCCTCCTTGACCCTGATCTCATGGGGAATGTGTCCATCCTCCCTCCATTACAGATAATGCTTGCTGTTGTTTTTAGATGGCTGCTGCTTATTATTTTAAGTTCCTTTTATCCCTATGCTCCCTAGTGTTTTTAGTAAGAGCAGGTGCTGTAGTTCGTCAAAAGCTTTTTCTGCCTCTAGTGAGTAACTCTTTGAGTTGTGCTGTTTTTGTGACTGAGATGGTCGCTTATGGCAGCAGTCTTCCTGACCTTGAGCCAGCCCTTGAGCAGACCCCGGTCTAAATCCCGCTCGGTCATGGCCCATCGTCCCGCTGATAAGTTATTGTAATCTCTTTACCGACACTTTATGTAAAATTTTTGCATTGATTCGGTTAGCGTCCCCTCCATTTCTGATCTTTGCCACCACAAAAAGAAGGGCCAGAAACCTTTTAGTGCCTGTGGGCCCTTTGCCCTTTTCTGTGAACGGACGAGTACGGACGTAGCACGGTCTCGCCGGATCAAAGGGCAGGCAGGAGCGTAGGTCCCGAGGTTCGCCAGAATGGTTGGATCAGCTCACAGCTCCCCCTGCAGGGCCTCTGTGCCTCAATTCCCCCCCTCTCCCCCCCAGCATTTGCCCTTTCCCTTTGCTCTCCTAGGAGCCGATCTGACAGGTGTGAGCTGATCAAAAGTGATTTCAGATCCTTTTCTCACTCAATCACTTCGTCTGTATCAGCCCGGGACTATTTCACAGGATCTCACCAGTCCCAGGCAGACAAAGCTTTCCCTCCTGGGCGGGGCTTCTCCTTGTGGCCATGTGGATCATGGCCCCTTCAGCCCCTGATGGGGGGCTCGTCCCACAAGCTGCCCCCCCAGCTCCTGCCCATACACCAGGGGCAGAGCCTGCTTGCTGGGAAGGGGTTGTGCCTCTGACGGGCTTTGGGCCCAGAAAGGCCCGAGGTCCAACACTTCCCCCACCCTCGCCTCTCTTCCAGGGTTATGACAATTCGGAGAGCAGCGTTCGGAAAGCTTGCGTCTTCTGCCTCGTGGCTATCCACGCCGTCATCGGTGACGAGCTGAAGCCCCACCTCAGCCAGCTCACCGGGAGCAAAGTAAGGGAGGCTCCGGGCCCCCAGCCCCGGGCCCCCCAGCCGAGACCCAGCCTGCTCTCCTGCAGCCTCCTGATCCCCACTGGGGGTCCTGTGCTTTCACTCTTCAGGGGACTAACATTGTCGTTCATGATGGGCCCAGTCCCCGGGGGCCCTGGGGATCCTGTGGGGTGGTCAGGAGGGCGGCTGGGGGCCAAACAGGAGGGCACCAGGCCTCCAGAACCCCTGGCTGTTATGGCCGAGGGTGCCCCCCTTTTTGCCTGGCTGACTAAAGTGAAACTCGTTCTCTGGTCCTGGGGGGAACTCCCATGAAAGGGCAGAAATGGCTCCGGGGGCTGGAGGCGCTCGCCCCCGTCCTCCCCGTGGGGCGAGGGGCGGGCGGTGAAACGCGCTCTTTGTCCCCCTGCAGATGAAGCTGTTGAATCTGTACATCAAGCGGGCACAGACGGGCTCAGGAGGGAGCGACCCCGCCGCGGTCGCCGACGGGCCTGGGCAGAGCTAGCAGAGGCCGCCCCGCCGGCTCGGACGGCGGGGGCGTCTCTCGGCCCCGCGTGAGCTCCGGCCCGCCCCGTGTTCGCTTCCACAGGGGGCCGCTTCAGCCTGCATGTGCCCGTCACCGTAGAGTGGTTCCAGACCAGGAGAACAGTGTTAATGCCGGTCCAGGAACCGCGAGTCCTTTCCAGAGATGAACCCGCTGTTTTTCCAGTCCTCGCTCCTCTGTCTCCCATTAACCTTTGCCAGTGTTATGACTGTAGAGACTTTGTAATTGCTGATTACGCAGGAACGCTCCAAGCTTCCCGGGGTTCCCCGAGAGCCCCCGGCCTCTCTCCAACTGCAGGACGACGTCTCTGGGCCTCCCTTAACTTGCGTTGGTGATCATGTCCTTGGCTACAAACATGAAATGAGCGGGAGGAAGAGCCACCCTCCCCGGCTGTGGCTGGGCCCCATCGTGCCCCAGTGGGGGCGGGATCGGGGGCTTCGAATCAGGCGGCCGGGCCCCACGGGGTGTGGGACTCCCCAGAAGGCTGGGGGCGGGGAGGGACCCCTGCCGACTCTGGACGAAGGCTTCCCCTGAGTCAGAGAGAGCCGGCTCGAGGTCCGGGGCCCCGCCTGGTCGTGCCCTCGGGGGGGCCGAGCGCAGGGAGCGGTCCCCATTCTCGGCCAGCAGTCTCTCTACCTCTGCGGGGCTCGCTCTCGACACCGAGCCGGTGCCCGCCCCGTGGGTCGCCCTGCTCACGTCCCCGCGCCGCCCTCTTGGAAGCAAGCTGGCCTGGCTGAGTCGGGACAGGAGATGGAGAAGCTGCGCCCCTCCCCGCCCCTGGTTTTCTTTTAACTGTTAATGACATTGTGTATTTATGGTTCTGTGCTTCCCGTTGTGCATACCCTGGCAATAAAGTTGTACATAACACGGCTTGAGAAGGATCGAGTGACGGCAGCCGGCCTCCTGTCTTGCTTTGGGCCCCTGGCTGGTTCAGCGCGGAACCTTTAGGGTCGGACCCAGATCGCTCGGGAGGCCTGCCCGGCAGCGCCCCAGAGACAGGCCGCGGCTGCCCTCTCCCCGCTGCACCCCAGTCCTTCTCCCAGAGTGGGTCCTGCAGAGGCTGCATCCGCCCCCAGGCACCTTCCCCTTCTTGGGCAGTCCCACGCTCCATCTCCCTCTGGGTGGCGCCAGTTTGATGTGCGCTAATGGCTCAGTAGGTGGGGGGTGGTCCCCGTTCGGGGCTGCGGATGCTGAGCAGTGCCCAGGGGTCCCTTTGGATGCCCTCCATCCAATAGGCTGGTGAGAAGGCGCTGGCTGGTTCCGGTCACTCACTGCAGAGCCGGCAGCACTGGGGGGCCCATGCTCCGAGGTCCCACACACCCAGCGGGAGGCGCCCAGGGATCCCCCTTTTACAAGGAGGAGACAGAGGCCCCCAGAGGGGACCAAGGCCCCAGCCTCCAAGAGGAGTTCGAACCTGGCGCTTCCTGGGCCTGTGACCCCTCGAGAAGGGTCGGACCCGGCACTGTCCCCTGCTGCGGGGCCATGGTGGTCAGGGGGAGCCCCAGAACGCTCCCCCTGAGGTCACTGAACTCTGATGCTCCCTAAAAGGAAGAAACCCGAGGCCGGGAAAAGGGGGTCCTCCCACACAGGGCCCCAGTGCAGGCAGGCCCAGGGGGCCCCAGAGGCAGACACGGTGCGGCTTCGGGAGGGCCCCCGGAAAGGCGCCTCGGAGCACGTTGTGGACCCTGTGCCGCTGTGTGCCAGGCCCTGAGGGGCTGGGAGACCCTAAGGAGGCCCAAGGGGCCCTGGGAAGAACCACTGCCGGGCTCCGGGTCCAGAGAGTCTCGGGGAGGGGGCGGGGGCACTTTGTGGCAAAGGAAAAAGTGGCCCCCGAGGCGGCGCAGGCGGACGGACGGAGCCCCCACTCCGAGGGCTGCGGGTCCCAGGGTGGGGGAGGGGGTGGGGGGGAGGACGTCCCTGTGGCTGAGGCCGGAGTCAGGAGCAGCGGGGACGCCGGGACCCGCGGGGTCTGGGGAGAAAGCCGAGGGGGAGGGGCGCCTGGCTGGCCGCGACCCCTGCGGGGCCTAGAGAGCAGTGGGGGAGGGGGAGAACCCCCAGGAAAGGGCGGCACAGACCCAGAGGAAGGGCTCGGCTCCCAGCAGGGCCCATCCTCATCCTCAGAGATCATGGAGTGGGAAGGGGGGGGGGGCGGCGGAAGCTGTGGGGGAATGACCGGAAGCTGCCGGGGGAGGGGGAGAGCTGGGGGGGGGCGGCGGAAGCTGTGGGGGAGGGGGGGGAAGACCTGCGGGGGGCGGCGGAAGCTGTGGGGGAATAACCGGAAGCTGGGGGGGGAGCTGCGGGGGGAGGGCGGGCCTGCCTCCCCATTCCCACAGCGTCCCTTCAAGCTCTGCCGGCCGTTGCCCGCTGGGTGATTCATGGGTCGCCAGCGCCGGCCTCTCACGCACAGGGTCCCGCCGCCCTGGGCCCCGCCCTCAGCCGCCGGCTGCTCGGAGCTTCGCTGGGACTTCTGGCTCGGGGCCTCCCCCAGGCCTTTGCCCCTGAAGGGCTGTGGCCCAGCCGGAGGCGGAGAAAGGACAGCGGTGCAAGGAGAGGGATTGCCGGGTTCTGGCCCCCACGGGTCTGGGGCGGGGGCGGGGCAGCCCCGGGGTTGGGTGCCCGTGTTTCAGGCTCCGCCGGCGGTGGGAGTCCCACGGGGGAGGCGTCCGGCCGCCGACCTGTTGCTCACGAGCCCCGGGAGCCAGGGCAGAGCTTGCAGGCGCGGGTCATTGGCAGGGAGGAGTCCGGGCCGAGGGCGGGGAGGAGGTGAGGAGGAGTCCGGGCCGAGGGCAGGGAGGAGTCCCGGCCGAGGGTGGGGAGGAGTCCCGGCCGAGGGTGGGGAGGAGTCCGGGCCGAGGGTGGGGAGGAGTCCCGGCCGAGGGTGGGGAGGAGGCGAGGAGGAGTCCCGGGCCGAGGGCGGGGAGGAGTCCCGGCCGAGGGTGGGGAGGAGGCGAGGAGGAGTCCCGGGCCGAGGGCGGGGAGGAGTCCCGGCCGAGGGTGGGGAGGAGGTGAGGAGGAGTCCGGGCCGAGGACGGGGAGGAGTCCCGGGCCATGGGCGTGAGGGACGTCCCTCCTCTCTCCCTGCAGGTGCCTGGGCCGGGCCGCACCCCAGGGTGAGAGCAGGCTTCGGAGTCCTCCCCGAGCCGAGGCCTGCGCCCCTCCCGGCCCCGCCCCCTGCAGCTCCAGCACTGCCGCAAACGAAGCCCCTCCCCCCATAACCTCAGAGTTTAGGGTACCGGGCTGGGGCTCCGGGCAAACACCGGCTGCTTGTAGAAAGGCGGGAACGAGGGGAACGGGAGGGGAGCCGGAGGGGAGTCTCCTGGGGGCTGGGGGGTCCTACCCAAATCACTGGCGGAGTTAATGCCAGGAAATTTAACTATCAACAAACCGAGAAGGAAAAACAAATTTTGGGGAAATGATGGAGAAATAAGAAGGAAGCAAGACTAGCTTGGGCCTGACGGCATGGAGGAGGTTTTAAACAATTAGGAACCTAAATGATAAGAGATACGACAGAGCGACCCCACGACCTCGCCCAAAAGCGCAGAGCTGCTTCGGTTTGACAAACTCGGGATGACTGAGAAGAAAAGCCCCGATTTCCAACAAGAACTGGGGCCACCTGGGCCAGCTCCGGACTGGGGTGAGCAGAGTGCCCAGGACCTCTGGGCGCCCAGCGGAAAGCCTCCCACTTGCCCGGTTGTTCGCCTTCCGACGGCTCTGGCGCTCCGGCGCTCCGGCTCTGGCTCTGGTTCCGGCTCCCGCTCTGGCTCCCACTCCGGCTCCGGCTCCGGCTCCGGCTCCCGCTCCGGTTCTGGCTCCGGCTCCGGCTCCCGCTCCGGCTCCTGCTCCCGCTCGGCTCCGGCTCCCGGTCCGGCTCTGGCTCCAGCTCCGGCTCTGGCTCCGGTTCTGGCTCCAGCTCCGGCTCCAGCTCCGGCTCCGGCTCCAGCTCTCCCCAGGTTTCCCGGCTCTCTCCGGCCCGTTTCCCGCGTCCTTCCTCCCGGCACCAGAGTCTCCCGCGGCCCATGGCGGGCACCCTCTCCTCGGAGCTGGCCACACACATCACATCGCACGCTTCCCTCCCCCGTTGCGGATGAGAAGAGGCCGGGACCTTGTAGGAGGTAAATGGGTAACTTTGATTACGCAAAACTATGAAGCTTCTAAGCATTAAAAACCCCTGGCGGGCCAGCTCGGAGTCTGTGCGGAATCTCTCAGGGGCTGAAGGAGTGGGATGTGCGAGGACAAGTGGGGGAATCCTCCGAGGGGCTGCGGAGAAAGAAGGCGGCAAATCTCGGCGGGGAGAGGGGGTCGCGGTGACTCGGAGGCAAAGGGCGAGGGGCCAGAAAACGCGGTGGGGAAAGGGTGAATTCGCCCCAATTTGACATCAGGCAAAGCCGCTGGTCACAATGTCTCTACCTTGGGCTCAAGAGCTTCTAAGTTTGGCAAGCAGGGGACTTATCTACAGAAACAGGCTCCAAGGCGTTGGGGGCAGCCTGGGGAGGGAGGGGCGCTGCAGGACTGAAAGGCTCCCAAGCGGAGCAGGAGCAGCTGCCCAGGGTGTGAGAAGGTTAACGCGCAAGAGACACCGGGAAAGGCTCAGGAAAGCTGATGCAGGGAAGCCTGGAGAATCAGGAAGAGTCCGACCAACAACGGACAGGGAAAGAGGAGTCACCAAAGCATCAGAAGTAAACAGACCCGAATGCCCAAGTTTGGCCCCAACGAGAAGCGGAGACGCTCCCCAGCTCCTTTGTAGAGATGTAGAGGAGGTTCGCCGGAACAGATCTATTTCTGTATTCTTCTTTAAAAAAATCTTTACGTGAGGAGTTAGGGGAGACACACAGGGGAAGATGCAGGTGATGGGGAAATACTTCATTTAACATTTGTATTTGAGAGTCAAACAACAGAGGACTCCCTGATTACCTTGATTTTTTGGCCTAGAAGGACAAACATGAGAGGCAGAGGCAAGAGAGCAGGGAACAGACAGGACTTTGGCTGAGCTCTTCCTGGCTTCCCTGGGAATCAACCCTAGATCAAACCTTTGAATGGATTTTGAAGGGACAGAATCCCCAAGTATTTGAAGTGGAACAATTTATGTTATGGGCCGGAACTCTGAACTTGAAACAAAGGATTCTTACAAGGTGCTAAAGTCAGTGGAATTGATAGACAATAATTATCTAATTTAGCCTAGTTCTGTATGATTGATCTGATCCTACAAGGAGATGTTATGGGCCAGAACTAAGCTACTAAGTGGAATTGAGGAGACAGTGGTTAAAGTTAAAGCTAGTTCAGCACTGATTTAATTTTACAAATAACGGTTTCCTAGTGATATAATGATTGCTGAATACTCAGTGTAGGGCATATAAGCAAGAAGCTCTCAGGGCCAGAAGGACAAGCGCACTAGAAGCTCTCGTAGTCTCAACCAGGATTCAGTCGGGGAGATTCAGAAGCCAGAGAATGCAGGCGGGAGCTCAAGCTCTCAGAGCCAAGGCCAGACTGGAAAGCTCTCCAGAAAGCTGCCTACCCCCAGGAAGGAGATAATAAAAAATCTGGACTATAAGAAAGTTAACCGGGTTCCAGGAAAGGATACAAGATTTTGAAGGAGACAATAAAGAATTTGGACTTTTAATCCTTGGCTGCATTTGTGGTGATTATTGAATGAAATGAAGGCTGCTTCCAGAGACCCCAAGAAAACCCCAAGAAGAGAATATTATATTTTTCAAGAGAATATTACACTGCATCATAAGATATCTTGGAACGATTGTCTCAATCAGGCAGGGAAGCACATGGCACAGTGCAGGCACAGCATGAGGAGGCCCAGGTGGAAGGCCCCCACGTGTGGAGAAATACAGCATCTTTGGCTTCTTTGTCCTGATTCAGAAGAACAATGGATCAGCTTCGACACCTCCAGTGCAATTACAGAAAGCAAATAGTGAGCCTCTGAACCCCAGCATAACAGGTGGGACTCCCAGGGAGGAAGCTGGGAGCACCATCTGCCTCAGGGTAGTGTAAAACCCTTGTTGCTGTATAGGGGAAACTTGGAACAATCTCCCCTGTGTCCCAGGAGCAGACCTCAATCTTTAAAAATAAGAAAAAAAAAAGGCAAAAAGAGTTCTTACCATAGATACCTACTGTGTATACAGGGAAGAACAGACCTCAAACCCCAAGGACACAAAAGGCAAAATCCTCCAGATAAAGCCTCAGATTGGGTCTCCAATTCCAAAGACTCTCTTGGAAGAATTCAAAAAGGATCTTAAAGGAGAAAAGAAAAAATGAGGAAAAGAAACGAGAGTTTTGAAGGAGAGTTTGGAAAAGGAAAAGAACATGACTAAAGAAAACAACTCCTTAAAAATATATTTGGTGAAGAAAACTACTTCTTAAAAAATAGAATTGGCAAAATGGAAAAAGAAAACTCCTTGAAAAATAGAATTCATGAAATGAAAAAAAGAGAACAACCCCTTAAATAATAAACTGATGAAATAAAAAAAAAAATGAACAACAAAACTTTGAAAGTACAATTGGCCTAGTCATATGAAAAGTTGCTCCAAATCACTATTGATCAGAGAAATGCAAATTAAAACAACTCTGAGATACCACTACACACCTATCAGATTGGCTGAGATGATAGGAAAAGATAATGAAGAATGTTGGAGGCATGTGGGAAAACTGGGACACTGATACATTGTTGGTGGAGTTGTGAACTGATCCATCCATTCTGGAGAACAATTTGGAATTATGCTGAAAAAGTTATCAAACTGTGTGTACCCTTTGACCCAGCAGTATTTCTATTGGGATTATATCCCAAAGAGATCTTAAAGGAGGGAAATGGACCCATATGTGCACAAATGTTTGTGGCAGCCCTCTTTGTAGTGGCTAGAAACTGAAAGTTGAGTGAATACCCATCAGTTGAAGAATGGCTGAATAAATGATGGTATTTGAATGTTATGGAATTACTGTTTGTGATGACCACGTATTTTAAAATCAGCCAGAGTCAGGAATTCAGGTTAAGGGAAAATCTTCAATCTTTATTCTCAGTAGTGGTGAAGAAGGATCAGAGGTGAAGGGGAGATCACAATAGCAATGTGAGCAGCTGTGACAGGAAGCCGGCCAGCCATCTCTTTCTGCTCCTCTCTCCGCCCTTCTGCCTCCACCCACCAAAATCATCATTTCCTGTACAACATATCAGGACTTGCACAAAGAGTAGGTAGGGACCATTCTTTCTCCAAGCATATATATTAATAGAGTAAGGTGCAATTACTATTTAGTCTCACATGCTTGGGACCTCAGTGCATCAACTCAAGCTTCAGTCCATTACAAATGTTCTATAAGAAATGACCAGCGGAAAGATGTCAGAAAGGCCTGGAGAGACTTACAGGAACTGATGCTGAGTGAAATGAGTAGAATCAAGGGATCATTGTACATGGAAACAACAAGACTATACAATGATCAATTCTGAATGTGGCTCTCTTTAACAATGAGGTGATTCAAACCAGTTCCAATTGTTCAGTGATGAAGAGAGCCATCTAAACCCAGAGAAAGAACTATGGGAAGAGTGTGGACCACAACAGCATTCTCACTTTCTCTATTGTTGTTTGCTTGCATTTTGTTTTCTTTCCCAGTTTTTTTTTTCCTTCTTGATTTCATTTTCCTTATGCAGTAAGATAACTGCACAATATATATAGGATTTAACATATATTTTAACATATTTAACACTTATTTGACTACCTGCCATCTAGGGGAGAGGATGGGGGGAAGGAGGGGATAATTTGGAATAGAAGGCTTTGCAAGGGCCAATGTTGAAAAATTCCCTTTGCAAATGTTTTGTAAATTAAAAAGCTTTAATTTTAAAAAAGTAAACACAAAAAAGGACAATTGGTCAAGTGCAAAAAGAGGTAAAAAATACCCAACTAATTGAGGAAAATAATTCATTAAAAATTAGAATTGAACACGTGGAAGTGAATGTTTTAATGAGATATCAAGAATCAATCAAACAACTCCTCCTTCCCCCCCCCCAAAAAAAAAGAAGGAAAAAAACAAGAAAATGCAAAACATCTCATTGGAAAAACTGATCTGGAAAATAGATCCAGGAGAGACAATCTAGGAATTATTGGACTACCTGAAAACCACAATGGAAAAAAGAGCCTCAACAACATCTTTCAAGAAATCATCAAGGAAAACTGCCCTGACATTCTAGAACCAGAGAGTTGAGTTAATCATTGAAATAATTCATGAATTACTTCCTGAAAGATACTCCAAAATGAACTCCAAGGAATAGCATACCTAAATTTCAGAATCATTAAATCAAGAAGAAAATATTGCAAGCAGCCAAAAAGAAACAATTCAAATATCGAGGAGCCACAATCAGGATTTCCCAGATTTAGCAGCTTCCACTTTAAAGGCTCAAAGTGCATGGAATATGATATTCTGAGGGAAAAGGAGGTTGGACTGCAGCCAAGAATCAAATGTTCGGCAAAACTAAGCATTATCTTTCAGGAGAAAAGATGAAAAATTCAATGAAATAGGGGATTTTCAATCATTTTAGTGAAAAAAAAATCACAACAGAGAATTTGATTTTCAAATGCAGAACTCAAGTGAAACAAAAGGTAAAAGGGCTTCCCCTTTTACAAAGGGAAAAAAAAATCTGTGTTTTTTTACAGGTTACAATGTTTACATCCCTACATGGGAAGATATATGTAACTCTTTTTTTTTTTAAATAATTATAACTTTTTTATTGACAGAACCCATGCCGGGGTAATTTTTTACAACATTATCCCTTGCACTCACTTCTATTTTGATTTTCCCCCTCTCTCCCTCCACCCCTTCCCCCAGATGGCAAGCAGTCCTATACATGTTAAATATGGCACAATATACAATGTATATGTGCAGAACCAAACAGCTCTCTTGTTGCACAGAAAGAATTGGATTCAGAAGTTAAAAATAACCCATGAAGAAAAACAAAAATGCAAACAGTTTACATTCATTTCCTAGTGTTCTTTCTTTGGGTGTAGTTGCTTCTGTCCATCATTGCTTAGTTGAAACTGAGTTCGATCTTCTCTTTGTTGAAGAAATCCACTTCCATCAGAATACATCCTTATACAGTATCGTTGTTGAGGTATATAATGATCTCCTGGTTCTGCTCATTTTACTTAGCATCAGTTCATGTAAGTCTCTCCAAGCCTCTGTATTCGTCCTGCTGGTCATTCCTTACCAAATAATAATATTGCATAACATTCATATACTACAATTTGCCCAACCATTCTCCAATTGATGGGCATCCATTCATTTTCCAGTTTCTAGCCACTACAAACAAGGCCCCCACAAACATTTTGGCACATACAGGTCCCTTTCCCTTCTTTAGTATCTCTTTGGGGTATAAGCCCAGTAGTAACACTGCTGGATCAAAGGGTATGCACAGTTTGATAGCTTTTTGAGCATAGTTCCAAATTGCTCTCCAGAATGGTTGGATTCGTTCACAACTCCATCAACAATACATCAGTGTCCCAGTTTTCCCACATCCTCTCCAACATTCATCATTATTTTTTCCTGTCATCTTAGCCAATCTGACAGGTGTGTAGTGGTATCTCAGAGTTGTGTTAATTTGCATTTCTCTGATCAATGGTGATTTGGAACACTTTCATATGAGTGGAAATTGTTTCAATTTCATCATCTGAACATTGCCTGGTCATATCCTTTGACCATTTATCAATTGGAGAATGGCTTGATTTCTTATAAATTAGAGTCAATTCTCTATAAATTTTGGAAATGAGGTCTTTATCAGAACCTTTAATTGTGAAGATGTTCTCCCAGTTTGTTGCTTCCCTTCTAATCTTGTTGGCATTAGTTTTGTTTGTACAAAGGCTTTTTAATTTGATGTAATCAAAATTTTCTATTTTGTGATCAATAATGGTCTCTAGTTCATCTTTGGTCAGAAATTTCTTCCTCCTCCACAAGTCTGAGAGATAAACTATCCCATGTTCCTCTAATTTATTTATAATCTCGTTATTTATGCATAAATCATGGACCCATTTTGATCTTACCTTAGTATATGGTGTTAAGTGTGGGTCCATGCCTAATTTCTACCATACTACTTTCCAGTTATCCCAGCAGTTTTTGTGAATTAATGAATTCTCATCCCAAAAATTAAGATCTTTGGGTTTGTCAAACACTAGATTGCTATAGTTGACTCTTTTGTCTTGTGAACCTAATCTATTCCACTGATCAACTAATCTCTTTCTTAGCCAATACCAAATGGTTTTGGTGACTACCGCTTTATAATATAGTTTTAGATCAGATACAGCTAGGCCACCTTCATTTGATTTTTTTTTCATTAATTCCCTTGAGATTCTCAACCTTTTGTTCTTCCATATGAATTTTGTTGTTCTTTTTTCTAGATCATTAGAATATTTTCTTGGAAGTCTGATTGGTATAGCACTAAATAAATAGATTAATTTAAGGAGTATTGTCATCTTTATTATATTCGCTTGGCCTATCCAAGAGCACTTAATATTTTTCCAATTATTTAAATCTGACTGTATTTGTGTGGAAAGTTTTTTGTAATTTTGCTCATATAATTCCTGACTCCTTTGGTAGCTAGATTTCCAAATATTTTATGCTATCAACAGTTATTTTGAATGGAATTTCTCTTTGTATCTCTTGCTGTTGGATTTTGTTGGTGAAGTATAAAAATGCTGAGGATTTATGGGGATTTATTTTGTATCCTGCAACTTTACTAAAGTTATGAATTATTTCTAATAGCTTTTTAATAGGATCTCTGGGGTTCTCTTAAGTATACCATCATATCATCTGCAAAGAGTGATAGTTTGGTTTCCTCATTGCCTACTCTAATTCCTTTAATCTCTTTCTCGACTCTTATAGCCGAGGCTAGCGTTTCTAATACAATATTGAATAATAATGGTGATAGTGGGCAACCTTGCTTCACGCCAGACCTTACTGGGAAAGGTTCCAATTTTTCCCCATTGCATATGATGCTTACTGACAATTTTAAATATATGCTCCTGACTATTTTAAGGAAAAGTCCATTTATTCCTATCCTCTCAAGTGTTTTTATTAGGAATGGATGTTGGATTTTATCAAATGCGTTTTCTGCACCTATTGAGATGATCATATGGTTTTTGTTAATTTGGTTATTGACATAATCAATTATGCTCATAGTTTTCCTAATATTGAACCAGCCCTGCAATTCCTGGTATAAATCCTACTTGGTTATAGTGTATTATCTTGGGGATAATTTTCTGTAGTCTTTTTGCTAATACTTTAAGATTTTAGCATCAATATTCATTAGGGAGATTGGTCTATAATTTTCTTAATCTGTTTTCAATCTACCTGGTTTAGGTATCAGTACCATGTCTGTGTCATAGAAGAAATTTGGTAGGACTCCTTCAATCCCTATTTTTTCAAATACTTTATATAGCATTGGAATTAATTGTTCTTTAAATGTTTGGTAGAATTCACATGTAAATCCATCTAGTCCTGGTGATTTTTTTCTTAGGGAGTTGGTTAATAGCTTGTTCTATTTCTTTTTCTAAAATGGGACTATTTAGTCCAGGGGTCCTCAAACTATGGCCCACGGACCAGATGCGGCCTGCTGAGGACATTTATGTGGCCCGCCGGGTTATGGCAAAATCAGATTGGAAGTGATGTTTGACCTAAACTCGCGTTAGCAATGCACACTTCCGGCACTGGGCTGAGGCGGTGGAGACAGAGTGTGAGGCGATACTGAGGTGAGGTGAGTTCCCAGGCCAGGGTGTGTGGTGTGGAGAAGGGAGAGAGATGCAGAAGATGGAGAACTGATGGCCCGCAACCTTGTATAGTAATGGCAGCCACCCTAACAGACTGGTGTGGGGGATGTGAAGCAGAAGCAGCTAAATATTCCATCACTGTGAGAAACTTTTCAAGTTGCCAAGCTAATAGCACTCACTGGCAGACCATTCGTGGAGGGAGAATTTGTTAAAGAATGCCTTCTTTCTGTTGCCAAAGAGATGTGTTCAGAGAAAGCTGATTTATTTCGTACAATGAGTCTTTTAGTACCTACAATTACATGGAAGATTGAAGAAATGGGAGACAGTCTGCATCAGCATTTGCAAAACTCCATAAAAAAAAATTTCATATTTTTCCTTGGCAATCGACGAAAGCAATGATGTTCTTGATTCTGCACAACTTCTAATTTTTATTCGTGGGATGAATGATTATTTTGAAGTCATAGAAGCGCTTGATGCACTGCAAAGCATCAAAGGAACAACTACAGGAGAGGATATCTATGAAAAGGTTTGCCAAACTATGAATGGTTTGTTGTTGGACTGAGCTAAACTAGCCAGCGTGATCACTGATGGTGCTCCTAGCATGGTAGGGGTCTAAGAAAAGAGTAATTGCTCGCATTAGCCAAGAGATGGACAAACATAACCATTCTCATCCAATAGCCATACACTGCCTCATCCACCAACAAGCGCTGTATAGTAAATCACTGAAGTGGGACTCTGTTATGAAAATTGTGGTATCTTGTGTTGACTTCATTAGAGCTGATGCACTAAATCACAGACAATTTCAGGGATTTCTGTCTGAGCTAAATGTTGAGTTTGAAGATGTTCTATATTACACAGAAGTCCATTGGCTGAGTTGAGGGAGAGTTTTGAAATGTTTCTATGACTTACTTCCACAGATTACAACTTTTCTGCTTTCAAAAAACAAAGAAGTACCAGAGCTCAAATGGAATGGAATGGCACCTTGCCTTTCTGACAGATGTAATAGAGCTACTCAACAATTTCAATATGCAACTTCAAGGAAAGGGGAAGCTCATCTGTGATATGCAATCACATGTCAAAGCATCTGAAGTAAAATTAGACCTCCTCATCAAACAAGTGAAGGAGGAAAACTTCTGCCATCTCCCCACAACTCAAAATCTGGTAGCGGAAAAACTGCTGATTGCATTCCCAAACAAAATATGTGTGGATTCACTGGAAAAATTGCAAAAGGAGTTCCAATTTAGATTTAAAGAGCTTCATCTCCATGAACAGGATATACAGCTTTTCCGTAACCCATTTTCTATTGACATCGAAAATGTGGATACAATTTACCAAATGGTACTGGCTGAACTGCAGAATTGTGACTCTCTGAAAGACATATTCAAGTCAAGAAGCCTTCATAATTTCTATGCATCTCTCCCCTCTGAGACATATCCTCATCTTAGGAACCATGCATTCAAAATGGCAACCATCTTTGGCAGCACTTATGTCTGTGAATAGACTTTTTCTAGAATGAAACATTTGAAATCTCCAACCAGATCAAGACTAATGGATGCACACTTGCATCACTTGTTACGACTAACAGTGACAAATATGAAACCAGAGATTGACCATCTCATTAGTCAAAAGCAGGCCTATAGTTCCCATTGAAATACTGGTAAGTCTGTTGATTTAACTTTACTTAATTTTAAATATTGTATTTGTTCCTGTTTTGTTTCTTCACTTCAAAATAAGATATATACAGCGTATGTAGGAATTTGTCCATAGATTTTATTTTTACTACAGTCTGGCCCTCCAATTGTATGAGGGACAGTGAACTGGTCCCCTATATAAAAAAGTTTGAGGACCCTTGGTTTAGTCTATTTACTTCTTCCTCTGTTAATCTGGGCAAGCTATATTTTTTAAGGTATTCTTCCATTTCATTTAAGTTGTCGAATTTATTGGCATAAAGTTGGGCAAAGTAACTCCTAATTATTACTCTAATTTCCTCTTTGCTAGTGACGAGTTCTCCCTTTGCATTTTTTAAAATAATTATAACTTTTTATTGACAGAACCCATGCGAGGGTAATTTTTTGCAACATTATCCCTTGCACTCACTTCTGGTCCGACTTTTCCCCTCCCTCCCTCCATCCCCTCCCCCAGATGGCAAGCAGTCCTATACATGTTAAATATGGCACAGTATATCCTAGATACAATATATGTGTGCAGAACCAAACAGTTCTCTTGTTGCACAGGAAGAATTGGATTCAGAAGGTAAAAATAACCCGTGAAGAAAAACAAAAATGCAAACAGTTTACATTCATTTCCCAGTGTTCTTTCTTTGGGTGTAGTTGCTTCTGTCCATCATTGATCAGTTGAAACTGAGCTAGATCTTCTCTTTGTCGAAGAAATCCACTTCCATCAGAATACATCTTCATCCAGTATTGTTGTTGAGGTATATAATGATCTCCTGTTTCTGCTCATTTCACTTAGCATCAGTTCATGTAAGTCTCTCCAAGCCTCTCTGTATTCATTCTGCTGGTCATTCCTTACCAAACAATGATATTCCATAACATTCATATACCACAATTTGCCCAATCATTCTCCAATTGATGGGCATCATCCATTTTCCAGTTGCTAGCCACTACAAACAGGGCCCCCACAAACATTTTGGCACATACAGGTCCCTTTCCCTTCTTTAGTATCTCTTTGGGGTATAAGCCCAGTAGTAACACTGCTGGATCAAAGGGTATGCACAATTTGATAACTTTTGGGGCATAATTCCAGATTGCTGTCCAGAATGCTTGGATTCGTTCACAACTCCACCCACAATACATCAGTGTCCCAGTTTTCCCACATCCCCTCCAACAATCATCATTATTTTTTCCTGTCATCTTAGCCAATCTGACAGGTGTGTAGTGGTATCTCAGAGTTGTGTTAATTTGCATTTCTCTGATCAATAGTGATTTGGAACACTTTCATATGAGTGGAAATTGTTTCAATTTCATCATCTGAACATTGTCTGGTCATATCCTTTGACCATTTATCAATTGGAGAATGGCTTGATTTCTTATAAATTAGAGTCAATTCTCTATATATTCTGGAAATGAGGCCTTTTTCAGAACCTTTAACTGTGAAGATGTTTTCCCAGTTTGTTGCTTCCTTTCTAATCTTGTTGGCATTAGTTTTGTTTGTACAAAGGCTTTTTAATTTGATGTAATCAAAATTTTCTATTTTGTGATCAATAATGGTCTCTAGTTCATCTTTGGTCAGAAATTTCTTCCTCCTCCACAAGTCTGAGAGATAAACTATCCCATGTTCCTCTAATTTATTTATAATCTCGTTATTTATGCATAAATCATGGACCCATTTTGATCTTACCTTAGTATATGGTGTTAAGTGTGGGTCCATGCCTAATTTCTGCCATACTAATTTCCAGTTATCCCAGCAGTTTTTGTGAATTAATGAATTCTCATCCCAAAAGTTAAGATCTTTGGGTTTGTCGAACACTAGATTGCTATAGTTGACTCTTTTGTCTTGTGAACCTAATCTATTCCACTGATCAACTAATCTCTTTCTTAGCCAATACCAAATGGTTTTGGTGACTGCCGCTTTATAATATAGTTTTAGATCAGGTACAGATAGGCCACCTTCATTTGATTTTTTTTTCATTAATTTCCTTGAGATTCTCGACCTTTTGTTCTTCCATATGAATTTTGTTGTTCTTTTTTCTAGATCATTAGAATATTTTCTTGGAAGTCTGATTGGTATAACACTAAATAAATAGGTTAGTTTAGGGAGTATTGTCATCTTTATTATATTCGCTCAGCCTATCCAAGAGCACTTAATATTTTTCCAATTATTTAAATCTGACTGTATTTGTGTGGAAAGTTTTTTGTAATTTTGCTCATATAATTCCTGACTTTCCTTTGGTAGCTAGATTTCCAAATATTTTATGCTATCAACAGTTATTTTGAATGGAATTTCTCTTTGTATCTCTTGCTGTTGGATTTTGTTGGTGAAGTATAAAAATGCTGAGGATTTATGGGGATTTATTTTGTATCCTGCAACTTTGCTAAAGTTATGAATTATTTTCTAATAGCTTTTTAATAGGATCTCTGGGGTTCTCTAAGTATACCATCACATCATCTGCAAAGAGTGATATTTTGGTTTCCTCATTGCCTACTTTAATTCCTTTAATCTCTTTCTTGACTCTTATTGCTGAGGCTAGCATTCAATATTGAATAAAAATGGTGATAGTGGGCAACCTTGCTTTACTCCAGATCTTACTGGGAAAGGTTCCAGTTTTTCTCCATTGCATATGATGCTTACTGATGGTTTTAAATATATACACCTGATTATTTTAAGGAAAAGTCCATTTATTCCTATCCTCTCAAGTGTTTTTATTACGAATGGATGTTGGATTTTATCAAATGCGTTTTCTGCACCTATTGAGATGATCATATGGTTTTTGTTAATTTGGTTATTGACATAATCAATTATGCTCATAGTTTTCCTAATATTGAACCAGCCCTGCAATTCCTGGTATAAATCCTACTTGGTCCTAGTGTATTACCCTGAGGATGATTTTCTGTAATCTTTTTTGCTAATATCTTAAGATTTTAGCATCAATATTCATTAGGGAGATTGGTCTATAATTTTCTTTTTCTGTTTTCAACCTACCTGGTTTAGGTATCAGTACCATGTCTGTGTCATAGAAGGAATTTGGTAGGACTCCTTCAATTCCTATTTTTTTTCAAATAGTTTATATAGCATTGGAGTTAATTGTTCTTTAAATGTTTGGTAGAATTCACATGTAAATCCATCTGGTCCTGGGGATTTTTTCTTAGGGAGTTGGTTAATAGCTTGTTCTATTTCTTTTTCTAAAATGGGACTGTTTAGGATATTTACTTCTTCCTCTGTTAATTTGGGCAAGCTATATTTTTGAAGGTATTATTCCATTTCATTTAAGTTGTCGATTTTATTGACATAAATTTGGACAAAGTAACTCCTAATTATTTCTCTAATTTCCTCTTCATAAGTGGCAAGTTCTCCCTTTTCATTTTTAAGACTAACAATTTGATTTTCCTTTCCTTTTTTTAATCAGATTTACTAAGGGTTTGTCTATTTTGTTGGTTATTTCATAGAACCAACTCTTAGTTTTATTAATTAATTCAATAGATTTTTTACTTTCAATTTTATTGATCTCTCCTTTTATTTTTAGAATTTCAAGTTTAATGTTTGACTAGGGGTTTTTAATTTGTTCCTTTTCTAGCATTTTTAGTTGCAAGCCCAATTCATTGACCTTCTCTTTCTCTATTTTATGCAAGTAGGCCTCTAGAGATATGAAATTTCCCCTTATTACTGCTTTGGCTGCATCCCACACATTTTGGTATGATGTTTCATTATTGCCATTTTTTTGATGAAGTTATTAATTATGTCTATGATTTGCTGTTTCACCCAATCATTCTTTATTATGAGATTATTTAGTTTCAAATTATTTTTGGTCTATTTTCCCCTGGCTTTTGTTGAATGTAATTTTCATTGCATTGTGGTCTGAAAAGGATGCATTTACTATTTCTGCCTTACTGCATTTGAGTTTGAGGTTTTTATGTCTTAATATACGGTCAATTTTTGTATAGGTTCCATGAACTGCTGAGAAGAAAGTGTACTCATTTCTGTCTCCAGTTAGTTTTCTCCAGAGATCTATCATATCTAACTTTTCCAGTATTCTATTTAACTCTTTGACTTCTTTCTTATTTATTTTGTGGTTTAATTTCTCTAATTTTAAGAGTGCAAGTTTGAGATCTTCCACTATTATAGTTTTGCTGTCTGTTTCTTCTTGCAGCTCTCTTAATTTCTCTTTTAAGAATTTAAATGCTACACCACTTGCTGCATATATGTTTAATATTGATATTGCTTCATTATCTATTTACCCTTTTAGCAAGATGTCATGCCCTTCCTTATCTCTTTTAATTAGATCAATTTTTGCTTTTGCTTGATCTGAGACCAGGATGGCTACCCCTGCTTTTTTGACTTCACCTGAAGCATAGTAGATTATGCTCCAACCTTTTGCCTTTACTCTGTATGTATCTCCCTGCTTCGGGTATAATATGTAATATGTAAACAACAAATTGTAGGATTCTGGCCTTTAATCCAGTCTGCTGACCGCTTCGTCTTTATGGGAGAGTTTATCCCGTTCACATTTATGGTTAAAATTATTAATTCTGTGTTACTTGCCATCTTGTTAACCCCTGTTTATGCTTTTCTCCCTTTTTTAGTTTAAACTTGGAGGGCATCCTTGCTTCTCACAGCCTTCCCTTTTTAGTATTCCTCCCCCCCCACCTTAGAATTCCTCCCCCTATCTTGCTCTTTTTCCTCACAGTTTCTGTATTCCCTTCCACTTAGCTTATTCCTTCCCTTTTCGCTTTTCCCTTCCCATTTTTCAATGAGTTGGGAGAATTTTCACCATAAATCGAATATGTCTAAAATTTTTCTCTTTAAGCCAATTCTGATGGCAGTAAGATACCCTAACCCACTATATTCACCCCCCCCATTCTTTCTGTCAGATATAATAGGTATTTGCACCTTCGTGAGATGTAATATCCCCAGTTTACCCTTTTTCTAGTACAATGTCCTTTCCACCTCTAGTTTCTAGAACAAGGTATACATGTATTCTTTATATATCTTTATAGCAGAAATATAGTTCCCAAGATTTCTTTTTACCTTTTTAGGTTTCTCTTGAGTTCTTTATTTGTAGATCAAACTTTTTTTTAAAGTTCTGGCTTTTTCCTAAAAAATAGGTGAGATTCGCTTATTTCGTTGAATGTCCATCTTCTTCCCTGGAAAAAGATGCTCATTCTGGCTGGGTAAATTATTTTTGGTTGCATACCGAGTTCCTTAGCCTTTTGGAATATCATATTCCAAGCCCTTCAATCTTTTAATGTGGATGCTTGCTAGATCCTGGGTGATCCTTATTTTGGCTCCTCTATATTTGAATTGGGTTTTTCTAGCCACTTGCAGTATTTTTTCCTTTGTCTGATAGTTCTGGCATTTGGCCACTATATTTCTTAGTGTTTTGATTTTAGGATCCCTTTCAGTAAGTGATCGATGAATTCTTTCAGTGTCTATTTTACCCTCTGCTTCTATGACTTATGGGCAGTTCTCTTTGATAATTTCCTGGAAAATAGTGTCCAGGCTCTTTTTTTCCATCATATTTTTCCGGGAGTCCAATAATTCTCAGATTGTCTCTCCTAGATCTATTTTCCAGATCTGTTGTTTTCCCAAGAAGGTATTTGACATTTTTTCCCATTGTTTCATTTTTTTGGTTTTGCTTGACTGATGTTATCTCCTCGAGTCATTCAATTCCATTTGTTCGATTCTGATTTTCAATGAAGTATTTTCTTCACTCACTTTTTAAAATATCTTTTTCTAATTGTCCATTTGAGTTTTTAAGTGAGTTGTTTTGTTCTATGGATTTTTTTTTTCCATTTAGCCAATTTTATTTTTTAGAGAACTATTTTCTGTTTCCAGTTCACTAATTCTATTTTTCAAGGGTTTGATTTCTTTATCCATTCTGTCTTTAAATGAGCGGGATGACTTCTCCAGACTCTCTTGCCAAGCCTCCCTTTCCTTTTCCCATTTTTCTTCTAGCTCTTTTGTGGACGCCTTTTTAATTTCTTCTATGAGATTCATCTGGGTTGAGGACCAGATGATATCCTCCTTTGAGGATTCACCTGGAGACAGTCTGTTTTTCGTCTCCTCAGGGTTTAGATTCTGCTCTCTATCCGTATAGAAGCTATCAATGGTTGAGGTCTGTTTAAATTTTTTGCTCATTTTGTCAGAGAAGAATCAAAGACAAACTAGCAAAGAAAAAAAGAAAAAACCCAAAATGGATCTGCTTTTTTTTGGGGGGGGGCAGGGGCTGGGGTGGTGTTAATTGAGTTGCCTCTACAGACTGCAGGGGATAGTAGCAAAGCACTAGCAGGACAGCTATGGCTGTGCTGTGCCTGGACTCTGAGACTCTGAGAGTGTGCTGAGACACTGTAGGGAAGGGGTGGTCAGGAAGGGATTGTATTGGAAGAAGAAGAAAGAGGAAATGTAATGTCCTGGTTAGCTTTCTGGAGGTCTTGGGACCAGCCTTCATTTCAGCAGAGTAATCTCCAGGAGAATAGCCAGGGATAAAGTCCAAATTCTTTATACCCAGTCTGTCTCCTTGCCTGGGGCCTGGGCTAGCTTTCTGGAGGCCCTTCAGAGGGCCTTGTTCTCAGTGGGGAAACATAAGGACAGGACAGTCACTTTGAGGCTGATGAAGATGGAATGTGTCTCTGAGTCTGTGAGCTTAAGCTCCAGACTCCAATTCTCTGTCTTCTCCAAGTCTGTCTCTAGGTCTGACTCTGACCTTTTTAAATACTCTATTACAATTAAATCTATTCATCATACTGAGTATAAGCCAATTATTATATCACTATGGAACCATTATTTGTTGTAAGATTAATTAAATCATACTGAACTAGAGAACTATTAATCACCATGCTAAATTAGATAACTATTATATTATCAATTCCAATGAGTGAACACCTTGTTGTAAGAGTCCTTGTTTCAAATACATTTCTCCAGAGTTCTGGCCCATTACAGGGAAGTAAAATGGGGTAAATGACATCTGATAAAGATGAGATGGCTATTATAATTGAGGGAAAGAAAGACGAGGGAATGAGTATTGTTTGAACCATAATCACATTGGATTTGGCTCAAAGAGAGAATATTAGACATATTTAGTTTGGTATAGAAATTTGTCTCAATCTATAGGGAAATAAGAGACAAAAAGGGGAAGGTAATAGAAGGTAGGGCAGAAGGAGAAGGGGAAGGGGCTAAGGAAGGAGGAAGGGCTGTAAGAGGGGAGCGTTGTTTGAGAGAGGTGATGGTCAGAAGCAAAACACTGGGGAGAAAGGAAAGAGAAAAGTCTAACTTGGGGAAAATAAAATGGGAAATACAGTTAGTAATTTTAACTGTGAATGTTAATGGGGTGAATTCTCATAAAACAGAAGCAGATAGCAGACTGGATCAAAAGCCAGAATCCTACAATATGCTTTTTTTTTTTTTTTACAAGAAACACATTTAAAGTAGAATGATACATACAGAGTAAAGTTAAAAGGCAGTAGCAGGATCTATTATGCTTTAGCTGAAGTTAAAAAAAAAAAAGCAGAGATAGCAATCCTGATCACAGATCAAGCAAAAGCAAAAATAGAACTTATTAAAAGAGATAAGGAAGGAAACTACATCTTGGTAAAGGGTAAATAATATAGTAACATTAATATTAAACATATATGCACCAAATGGTATAGCATTCAAATTCCTAGAGAAGATGTTAAGAAAACTGCAAGAAGATTTAAACAGCAAAACTGTACTAGGGGGGATCTCAGCCTTGCTCTTTAAGAACCACAAAATAGGAAAGATGTTAAAAAGGTAAATAGGATTTTAGAAAAGTTTGGTATGATAGACTTTTGAAGAAAATTGAATGGTGACAAAAAGGAATATCTTTTTTCTTGGTGGTACATGAAACCTATACAAAAAATGACCATGTATTAGGGGATAAAACCTTAAAATCAAATGCAGAAAGAAAGAAATAGCAAATGCATCTTTTTTCAGATCATGATGCAGTAAAAATTACATGTAATAAAGGGCCAGGGAAAAATAGATCAAAAATTAATTGGAAACTAATCTAATCCTAAAGAATGAATGGGTAAAACAACAAATCATAGAAACTATTGATAATTTCATCCAACAGAATGACAATAATCAGACAACATACCAAAATTTATGGGATGCAACCAGAACAGTTCTTAGGGGAAATCTTATATCTTTAAATGCTTACATGAATAAAATAGAGAAAGAAAAGATTAATGAATTGGGCATGCAACTTAAAACATTGAAAGAACAAATTTAAAAACCCCAAGTAAATGTCAAATTTGAATTTCTGAAAATAAAAGAAGAGATTAAAAAATTAAAAGAAAACTACTGAAGTATAAACAAAACTAAGAATTGATATTATGAAAAATCCCCCCAAAAGATAAGCCTTTGGTTAATTTGATTAGGAAAAGGAAAGAAGAAAATCAAATTATCAATATCAAAAACTAAAAGAGTAAACTTAATACAAATGAAAAATATAGAGAACTTCCAGGATGCTAGAAACTTTGGTAACTGGGATGTTTCCCTCCTCCTAAGATTAATCTAGTGCATTTAAGCTTGAAATCATGTGAAAACATAAAATTCTGGCATAATTGCTGGAGCATTGTGAACTTTAAATAAGATTGTGTCCCTAGAAACTAACAACGTGCTTCAGAGAGTTAGGTCATAGAAAACAAACCAGGATTGGTTACAGAACAATGCCTTTCATAGTAACATAGGGTTTTAAGATATATATGATTTTTCTCAATAAATAGCTCTGTTGAATTATCAGCAACCCCATCTCCTTATTTTCAACTGCCACCAGGCCATTTGTGTTATGCTGGCCACAATAGAAAAGGAAATTAAAGCAATAATTAGGAGCTATTTTGCCCAACTGCATAGCAGCAAGTCTGACAATCTAACCTAAGTGGATGAATATTTACAAAACTATAAATTGCCCAGATTAACAGACTCCCGACTCCCGACTCTAACCCTAACCCAACCCGACTCTAACCCGACTCTAACCCTAACCCTAACCCTAAGAAAAACTCTCCAGGGCCAAATGGATTCACAAATGAATTCTATCAACCATTTAAAGAACATTTAATTCCAATACTATGCAAACTATTTGGAAAAATAGGTAAAGAAAAACTCTTGCCAAATTCCTTTTATGACACAAATAGGTTGCAGATACCTAAACCAGGAGGAGCCAAAATGGAGAAAGAAAATTACAGATCAATTTTCCTAATGAATATTGATGCAAAATTTTTAAATAAAACATTAGCAAAGAGATTACAACAACTTATCAACAGGATAGTACACTATGACTAAGTGGGATTTAATACAAGAATGCTGCATTGGTTCAATATTAGGAAAACTATTGTCATAATCAACCATATCAATAACCAAACCAACAGAAATCATATGGTAATCTCAATAGATGCAGAAAAAGCATTTGACAAAATACAACACCCATTCCTAGTAAAAACTCTAGAGAGAATAGAAATAAATGGAGTTTTCTTCAAAATGATAAGTAATATCTATCTAAAAACCATCAGGAAGAATTATATGTGTGGATAAACTAGAAACATTTCCGGTAAGATCACGAGTGAAACAAGGTATCCCACTATCATCAGTATGATTCAATATTGTACCAGAAAGGTTAGTTTTAGGAATAAGAGTAGAAAAAGAAATCGAAGGCATTAGAGTAAGTAATGAGGAAACAAAATTATCACTCTTTGCAGATGATATGATGTAAGAATTGGGCTAGCTTTTTGGAGGACCTCAGGATCAGCCCAAGTCCTTGATTTTAGTTGGGGAAGTGCCAGAGGCAGGACAGCCACCACGAGGTTGGTCAAAAATGGAATGATCCTCTTCCAGTCCTTCTTAGCCCTTATATACCTTATTGTAATTACATCATTCCAGCACACTGATTATGGGTGAACTTAGAGAACCATTACATCACCATGCTAAGTACTAAGTATATATGGGAACTAGAGAACCATGACATCACCATGTGAAGCACTAAGTATATATGGGAAATAGAGAACCTACATTACCATGCTAAGTACATGTATATGTATACTAGAGAACCATTATCTCATCAATTCCACTGAGTTAACACCTTGTAAGTATGCTTTGCCAGAGTTCCAGCCCTCTACACCTCCCACTTTCTTTTGTTTTAGAACCCAGATGGTCACACCCTCCCTGACTTCTCAGGAAGGGAGGTGAAAAGACCAAAAAAGGAGGTGATCATGCCCTTCCTGACTGCCAGAGTTCTAGCCCTCTACAATATGATAGTATAGTTAGAGAATCCTAGAGAATCAACTAAAAACTATTAGAAACATTTTAGAACTTTAGCAAAGCTGCAGTATACAAAACAAATTCACATAAATCATCAGCATTTCTGTATGTTACCAACAAAGTCCAGCAGCAAGAGATACAAAGAGAAGTCCCATTTAAAATAGCTGTAGATAATATAAAATATTTGGGAGTCTACCTGCAAAGACATTGACTATATGAACACAATTATAAACCACTTTCCACAAAAAATAAAGTTAGATCTAAACAATTGAAAGAATATCAAGTGCTCATGGGTAGACTGAACTAATATAACAAAAATGACAATTCTACTTTAGTTTACTATACCAATTGTATATTGGTGCTATACCAATCAAACTGCCCCCAAATTGCTTGATAGAGCTAGAAAAATAACAAAATTCATCTGGAAGAAGAAAAGATCAAGAAAGTCAAGTAAATTAAATGCACAGGAGAAAAATGCACAGAAAGGTAGCCTAGCTGTATCGGACCTAAAAAAATACTATAAAGCAGTGGTCATCAAAACCATTTGGTACTGGCTAAGAAATAGAGTAATGGATCAGTGGAATAGGTTAGGTTCACAAGATACAATATTCAATGATGATAGTAATCTAGTGTTTGATAAAACTCAAAGACTCCAGTTTCTGGGATAAAAACTCACCATTTGACAAAAATTTCTGGGAAAACTGGAAATAATTTGGTAGAAACTCGGCAGTGATCAACACCTAACACCCTATACCAGGATAAAATACCCATAGTGTACCTCTCATGTCTGTGGAGAAGGAAGGAATTTGTGACCAAAGAATTAGAGAATATTATGAAATGCAAAGTGGATAATTTTGATAATATTAAATTTAAAAAGTTTTCGTACAAACAAAACCAATACAACCAAGATTAGAAGGGAAGCAGAACACAGGGGAAAACATTTTACATCCAATGTTTCTGATAACAACTTCATTTCTAAAATATAGAGAGAAGTGACTCAAATTTATAATAATTCAAGCCATTCTCTAATTGATAAATGGTCAAAAGATATGAACAGACAATTTTCAGATGAAGAAATTAAAAGCATTTCTAGTCATATGAAAAAAATGCCATCTGCATCCAGAGAGGACACTATGGAGATTGAGTGTGGATCACAGCACTGTATTTTCACCTTTTTGTTGTTGTTTGCTTGGTTTTTTTTCTTTCAATTTCCCCCCATTTGAACTGTTTTTTCTTATGTAGCATGATAAATGTGGAAATATGTTTAGAAGAATTGCATGTTTAACCTATATTTTATTACTTGCTGTTTAGAGGAGGGAGAGAAATTTAGAACACAAGGTTTTGCCAGGTTGAAGGTTGAAAACTATCTTTGCATGTATTTTGAAAAACAAAAAGCTATTTAAAAAAAAAAAATCACAAAAATCTCCAAATTTCCAAGTTGGAAAGAACTTTAGAGACTATCGAGTCCAACTCATACACAAATAGGATACTTTTCTAAGTTAGCCTAGAATACCCAACCAATCTTCCCAAGAAGACCTCTAGTAAAGGGGAACCCACTTGCTCCCAAGATAGCCCAAGCCAAAAGCATATACCATTTATCACTCTGCCCCAAGGGCCCAAACAAAACAAAACTCGTTTTTCCTTCATGTGATAATCAATCAATCCATCAGCAATGTTGACCTGTGTCAAGGAAATGATATAAAGACCTTCCTCCATGTTGACTTCAACCCACTGGTAATTACTGTTTGAGCCAGCCAGTTGTCCAATCCATTACCTGGACTGTCATCTAGGTTGCTTCTTTCCATATTATCTACAGTGGCAGTACTATCCAATGTTTTGCTGAGATCTAGGTAAATTCCATATGCCATCCCTTCATCTTTCAGGAGAGTAACCCTGTCCAATAAAAAAGCAAATGACATTGGCCAAGGATCACATGTTCTCGATCAAAGCTTCTTAAGGTATTGTTCACAATCCCATATGGGGTCATGTAACTGAGTGTGTGTGTGTCTGTGTGTGTGTGTAGGTCATGAAAAAATTGGCAACGGTAAAAGATATCAATATTCCACCAAGATTTAATTCTTTATTTAAAAATAAAGCAATCCATCTCATTAGTATGCAAATTGACTTTTCTCCTTAATAAGTGGTAAATATATGTATACCAAAAGTTGTTTTATAGCAATTCTTTATGGTTTATTATCATTAAGTGTTTGATTTGTATACCTATTTTATATACTTATGTGCCTGGGGTTGCAGAAAAATTTCTTGTGTGAGAAAGTTTAAGAAACCTTGTTGTAGATATAAAAGAGTGGAGGTTTCAGCGGCCATGGGTTTCTGTGGCTGGGGTTCGGATGGCCTGAGATTCTGCCAGCATCCACGTAGGGAGGACTCTGCTTTTGTCTCTCCTGATGCCCCTGGGACAATCTCAAGACCCGGACTCCCCTGGTTCCAGCCTCCAAATTGTGGGAGAGCAGGAGAGGCAGGACAGTTGCTTTATCTCCCGTGACAAACCACAGGAAGGTCTCAGGTAGGAGACCACTTATGGGAGGCATGGGAGACTACGGGGATATAGCGCCGGAACACTCAGTGCACATTTGTGAAGGAGGAGTCCTGTGTGCCAGGTGCAGTGCTGAGATGCAAAGGGACCAGTGAGAGATATCCTGCTCTCAGGTCCTCCCCAGCTTGTGGAAAAGATGACCAGCAAACACACAAACAAGCTCTATGCAGAGATCAGGACCATAGGGGAGGTCCCGGGCAAAGAAGGTGTGGGAAGGTGCAATCTTCATTGGGACTTAGGAAACTGGGGATGTTAGGACCCAAAGGACGGGGGAGAGGGGGAGAGAGCCCCAGCCAGAGAGAATGCCCGATGCCAAGAGACAGACGTGGTCAGGAGGCCAGCCAGACTGGACTGTGAAAAGGTGGCTATGAAGTGTTTCTCCTTCACTTTGGGATGTGTCCCAACTAGCGCTTTTCTTTCTTTGCATTAAAATAATAAGGCTATCAATTCAAGGTGGGGGGGGGGGGGGGGGGAGGGAGCCATTTACCTTTAAAACTTTTATAGAATTTAGTTCTTATTTTTTCTTAAAACAAATACTACAGAATGGTACCCCAAAACTCACCAAGATATTTCAGATGGAGTGAGTTCCTAGAATTACTCAAAGTCCCAGGAATTCTCCCCTACAATGTTAAAATTATTAATCATCAAATCTCCAACATTTATTAAGATTTTTTTAACAGTTCTAGAAATTTTGATTAACTTTATTTCTGCAATTCCAGCATGGGCAAGGCTGAAATTTCATTAAAAAGTGTCTTCTAGGGCTTCCCCCCCCCCCCATCCATAGTCTAATCTGTGGAAATCTAAAGTGGGAGGTAGTCCTGCTTTACTGGGATAATTGCTTCAAGTATTAAACTTCATTAATCTTTCACAGTATTCTAAACTTGAGTTCTAACTTTTCTGGCTAGCTGCATTTTCCCTTTTGGAAACCTTTCAAAGTAACAGAACTACAAACACCACAAACATTTCCTACAAAGTGATAAGACAGACACATGGACAGAAAAAAAGAAGAAACCTCTTTTAGGGAGATAGGGGAGAAGAGAAGTAGATAAATCTTTTTCTGCAAGAGGGTCTTGATCTGACAAGCACTTGAGTCCCTAATCTCCATTTTGATTTCTGACAACCGTGAACACCCCAGAATCAGCTGGAGTCAGGATAAGCAAAAGTCCTTAGTCTTTATTCTTGGTCTTTAGATGCAAGATTGAACAGGATGGAAGCAGAATCTCCGTGACCGCCTTCTCCCTCGTCTATGGCCAAAGTGTGACTCTGGCTCGTCTTACTCCACCCCCCAGTCCTTCCTACAATCCTCTGTATATACCAATTATTGAACCAGCACAGGATAGTGGGAAGGGCCATTTTCCAAGCCTATGCCCATAGAGTATTAGCCAATCGGTAATTAGCCCTAAGTGCTTGAACGACCTCAGTGCAATCACTCAAGATTTTCAGCCCTCTACATTAATTGAGCAGTATAATTCTGACTATCATGCTGGAAGGTGCAAATCATCTCTTTGGCTCTTTCCACATTCTCTTTAATTCTACTTAAGGTTTCCTTAAAGAAATCCAAGTTAAAAGAGCCTTCTCATTTGATGGTTTTAAGTAGTTATTTACTGAAACCATCTCAGTGGTTTTTTTTCTTTTTTTCTTGCTGGCTTCATAAAGATATTTCTTAAGACATTTATTTTATCCTGAGTAAAGTATCCCAACTTGACCCAGCAATAATAAGTGCCATCTTGGGCTAATTTATGCCGATTAGTTAAATACCTGCAGGTTTTCCGACCCATAATGTAGAGACATATGGTAACCTGTTGTCCCCTGGGGTGGGAGAGAGAGAAGTAGCTTTAGCATTTTGGGATGTTTGATTACCCACTGGAACTTGACCAGGTCCTTATTTTATTCTGGAATTTTTCCTTTTCCTTCTCAAGTAGCATGGACAACCTAAATTAAAAAGCAAGGTTTTAATTAATCCCCAACCCTGACTAAACTGTGGCTACAAACCCCTTCAGGCCCAGGGGTTGATCAACATTACCGCTGCCAGGCCTTTTACCAGTCCTGGCATCCCTGGCTATCCAAACTCCTTTTTCTCCTGATAAATGAGCTCAACCAAAACAAACAGGGAGGCAGTTACTGGACCCTGGGGGAAGAAGACTGGCTGGACTCTGGGAGATCTGAGCACCTGGCTCACCCCTCTGGGAATCCCATGGAAGCCCTTTAACCTGATGAATTCCACTTTTGACACCAGAAATGTCAAACAGGTGAAGTCCCCTCAAAATGCAGAGGAGCCCAAGCTGAGTTGAAAGAAAGTTTTATTTGGAGGAAAATCAGACACAGTGCTGAGGTAGCCCAGTACAACACACAAGGAAGCCCACAGCCAAGAAGCAGGGGCAATTTTTGCTTGAAAACCATAAAGGAAAGGAGGGAAAAAGTCTGCAGAGAGGTTGGGGAGGAGTCAGGGTCAAGAATGGACAGCCTTTCCCAGCAGAGATGGGCCTCAGAGACAGGATGTTTTACAGGGACACCCAAGTGCAGGACGAGTTTGGGCTGCTTTGGGGGGTGGGGACAGCGAGAGCAGTCAGCAAACCCCAGGGAAGGCCTCTGGAAGGGAGCAAGACTTTGTTTCACTGCAGCAACCCTGTGTCTGATGCATCTGCCCAGGAAGGTGAGCTCAGAAATAACCGGCACATTGCACTTGGAGGGATTCTCCCACAGGGATGGCAGGATCAGCTCGGCTGGGAGCGGGGAGGCAAGGGCATGTATGTGGGCAGCAGGGAAGGAGCCAGGAGAGAGGGGAAGCTTGAAAATAAGAAGGGGGATGGTACAGGGGCAATTTGCTGGAAGAAAGAGCATGGAATGGGAGCAGAGAGGGGTAAACCTTGGATACAAGTCAGTCATTCACTGGTCCTGGATGATGGGGGTAAAGGAGGAGGGGGACAGAAGGCACCTAAGTGATAGGAGAGGAGGAAGAGGGACCAAGGAGGTGCACAGAGAAAGGCCTCCATTTTTTATGTAAAATACAAGAATTTTCTCATTCCAGAGAGCAAAGGGCAGGAGGAGCCCCGACTGGTCTGGAATAGTAGCTGTGGAGAGTCAAAAGAGGAGTTGATAAGGGAGGAACCATAGGATGTGCTGAGCAGCAGCCTGGTTCCAGGGAAGCTGGGTGATGTAATTTGTAGTGACCCGCTCAGAACTGCAGCAATTTTTCCACCTTCCTGTAGCATGCACATGGGCAGGAGCAAGCAGGAGGGAGCCTAGGCTGGGCTTATCAGGGCACAATCTCCAAAACGAGGAGAGCCGGGGACTCGGGAGAAGGGACAACAGAGGGACACGGCCTGTCCAAGGGCTCAAGATGGGGATGGAGGAGAGAGTGGTCAGTGCAGGGGGCGTGGCCCCTCTCCCATACAGATCAGGCCAAAGCAGGACTTTGCCCAAGCTGTTGGGTTGGCCAATGGGGAAAGATGCCCCAGCTCTGTGCCTTAGCGCTGTTTGTGCCCAGGTCAGGGCAAAGAGGGCAATGCCCCTCAGGAGGGCCCTCCAACATCGGGGCTGCTGTCTGCTGTGGGAGGTAACGGACTGACTATTGGGCACTAGAAGGGGCACGTGGAAGAGGGTCAGCAGGCAGACCCTGTCCCTGGACAGACTTGGGGCCTGGCCCCCGGACATACTCAGGGCCGGACACACTCGGTGCCTGGTCCCTGGACAGATTCCGTCCCTGCCTGGGGGCAGCAGATGCAGAGAGGAATGTGGAGGTGAGAAGGACAAGGCTGGGGAGGAGCCTGCTCTGCCGGAGGACACTCGGCCACCGGGGCCCCCTCTGTCCGGTGAGTGAGGAATGAGAGGCAGGGGGTCCCTGGCCGGCCTTTGGGGGTCCTTCCAGCTTTAACTGCTACAAGCCCAGAACCTCTTTGAAAATGCTGGTTCCACCAAGCCATCCTCCAATTGATAAATGGTCAAAGGATATGAACAGACAATTTTCAGATGAAGAAATTGAAACTATTCCCACTCATATGAAAGAGTGTTCCAAATCACTATTGATCAGAGAAATGCAAATTAAGACAACTCTGAGATACCACTACACACCTGTCAGACTGGCTAAGATGACAGGAAAAAATAATGATGAATGTTGGAGGGGCTGTGGGAAAACTGGGACACTGATGCATTGTTGGTGGAGTTGTGAACGAATCCAACCATTCTGGAGAGCAATTTGGAACTATGCTCAAAAAGTTATCACACTGTGCATACCCTTTGAGCCAGCAGTGCTACTACTGGGCTTATACCCCAAAGAGATCATAAAGAAGGGAAAGGGACCTGTATGTGCCAGAATGTTTGTGGCAGCCCTGTTTGTAGTGGCTAGCAACTGGAAAATGAATGGATGCCCATCAATTGGAGAATGATTGGGTAAATTGTGGTATATGAATGTTATGGAATATTATTGTTCTGTAAGAAATGACCAGCAGGATGAATGCAGAGAGGCTTGGAGAGACTTACATGAACTGATGCTGAGTGAAATGAGCAGGAGCAGGAGATCATTATATACTTCAACAACGATACTGTATGAGGATGTATTCTGATGGAAGTGGATTTCTTTGACAAAAAGACCTAATTCAGTTTTAACTGATCAAGGATGGACAGAAGCAGCTACACCTAAAGAAGGAACACTGGGAAATGAATGTAAACTGTTTGCATTTTTGTTTTTCTTCCCGCGTTATTTTTACCTTCTTAATCCCATTCTCCCTGAGCAACAAGAGAACTGTTTGGTTCTGCACACATAGATTGTATCTAAGATATACTACGACATATTCAACATATATAGGACTGCTTGCCATCTAGGGAAGGGGGTGGAGGGTGGGAGGGAAAAATCGGAACAGAAGTGAGTGCAAGGGATGATGTTGTAAAAAAAATTACCCTGGCATGGATTCTGGCAATAAAAAGTTATTATAAAAAAAAAATCAAAAAAAAAAAAAAAAAAAAGAAAGAAAGAAAGAAAAAAGAAAATGCTGGTTTCAGATTCTCTCCCTCACCAGAGTCTCTTTAGGTGAAGCATGAGTGAAGATAACGAAATTCGAAAACTTGACTGGCCATTGCCCCAAATCAGCCCAAAGCAACTTTTGTGTTCTCAGGATGCAAAACCCTGTAATTATGGAGCTTGCCATTTATCTGTTGCCGGGACAAGGTGATCACGCACCCGTTGCCCCTTCCCCAGCTGGCTCCACAGCAAACATCTGGGAACAATTTTCAGCTGAGCCCAGGAAGCAACTCTCCCTGCCCCCACTCCTCCAGCCCCCCCCCCCCACCTTCATACAAGCAGGAAACAATGTGATTCAACTCAGGCCAACAAAGCGTGTCCCAGGATCCCTAGTCTGTGCCAGAGAGACACAGATATGAACTCCCAGGGGTGCAGAAGAGGGCAGCGGGGGCGTCATGGCACCCAGGGCCCCTGCCTGGGAAATCCTCAAATGCCTAGGAGCTGGGGGAGCCTTCACTCTGTGTGCCTCAGTTTCTTCATCTCTAAAATGAGCTGGAGGAGGGAATGGCATCAAACTAGGAACTCTGCCAAGAAATCCCCAAAGAGCATCATGAAGAGTCAGGGCCACCTGGAAGTACCCAACAGCAAAGACAGGAATGGAAAATCAGTAAAATGGACAGATCAGAGGAACCTAGACAACCCTCAAGGGGCAGAGGTGGCTGTCCCCCAGGGATCTTTGCTGGGAATGTTCCTTTTGAGAAAATGGAACATCACTTCATGCTGTAGGCGTGTTCAATGATGTAATGGAGACCTGACCAACCCAGATTTCGGGTTTGAAAACCCCCACCCCTGTCAGCAAGAGGGCAGCATTTTGAGGTACACGCTTATCAGCCATTGTTCTCAGCTCCACAAATCAATGTCCTTAGGAAAGGGCCCCACATGGGCAAAAATGTTTGTGGCAGCCCTTTTCGTAGTGGCAAGAAACTGGGAACTGAGGGGACACCCATGGGTGGGAGAATGGCTGAATAAGTTACAGTGGATGAATGTTATGTGAGATTATTGTTCTGTAAGAAATGATCAGTGGAGGATACAAAATAAACCCATGTAAGTCATCAGTATGCTTATATATCACTAACAAAATCCAACAATTAGAGTTACAAAGAGAAATTCCATTTAAAGTAACTACTGATTGTATAAAATGTTTAGGAATCTATCTGCCAAGGGAAAATCAGAAACTTTATGAGCAAAACTACAAAACACTTTCTACACAAATTAAGTCCGATCTAACCAACTGGAAAAACATTAAATGCTCTCGGATTGGGTGAGCAAATATAATAAAGATGACAATACTGCCTAAACTAATCTATTTATTTAGCACTATACCAATTAGACTCCCAAAAACTATTTTGATGACCTAGAAAAAACAACAAAGTTCATATGGAAAAACAAAAGATCAAGAATTCCAAGGGAATGAATGAAAAAAAAAATCAAATGAAGATAGCTTAGCTGTACCAGATCTAAAATGATATTATAAAGCAGCAGTTACTAAAACCATTTGGTACTGGCTAAGAAATAGACTAGTTGATCAATGGAATAGGTTAGGTTCAAAGGACAAAACAGCCAATAACTTTAATCATCTAGTGTTTGACAAACCCAAAGACCCCAGTTTTTGGGATAAGAATGCATTATTTGACAAAAATTGCTGGGAAAATTGGAAATTAGTATGGCAGAAACTAGGCATTGACCCACACCTAACACCGTACACCAAGATAAGGTCAAAATGGGTTCATGACCTAGGCATAAAGAATAAGATTATAAATAAATTGGAAGAGCATAGGATAGTTTACCTCTCAGACCTGTGGAAGAGGAAGGAATTTATGACCAAAGAAGAACTAGAGATCACTATTGACTACAAAATTGAAAATTTTGATTATATCAAATTGAAAAGTTTTTGTACCAACAAAACTAATGCAGGCGAGATTAGAAGGGAAACAATAAACTGGGAAAATATTTTTACAGTCAAAGGTTCTGATAAAGGCCTCATTTCCAAAATATATAGAGCATTGACTCTGTAAGAAATCAAGCCATTTTCCAATTGATAAGTGATCAAAGGATATGAACAGACAATTCTCAGGCAAAGAAACTAAAACTATTTCTAGCCATATGAAAATATGCTCCAAATCATTATTAATCAGAGAAATGCAAATTAAGACAACTCTGAGATACCACTACACACCTGTCAGATTGACTAGAATGACAGGGGAAGATAATGCGGAATGTTGGAAGGGATGTGGGAAAACAGGGACACTGATACATTGTTGGTGGAATTGTGAACACATCCAGCCATTCTGGAGAGCTATTTGGAACTATGCTCAAAAACTGTGCATACCCTTTGATCCAGCAGTGTTACTACTGGGCTTATACCCCAAAGAGATACTAAAGAAGGGAAAGAGACCTATATGTGCCAAAATATTTGTGGCAGCCCTGTTTGTAGTGGCTAGAAGCTGGAAAATGAATGGATGCCCATCAAGTGGAGAATGGTTGGGTAAATTGTGGTATATGAATGTTATGGAATATTATTGTTCTGTAAGAAATGACCAGCAGGGTGAATACAGAGAGGCTTGGAGAGACTTACATGTCTCTGATGCTAACTGATCTAAGTTAAATGAGCTAAGTGAAATGAGCAGAACCAGGATTTCATTATATGCCTCAACAACGATACTGTATGAGGATGGATTCTGATGGAAGTGGATCTCTTTAACAAAGAGAAGACTTAACTCAGTTTCAATTGATCAACGATGGACAGAAGCAGCTACACCCAGAGAAAGAACACTGGGAAATGAATGTAAACTGCTTGCATTTTTGTTCTTCTTCCCGGGTTATTTATACCCTCTGAATCCATTTCTCCCTGTGCAACAAGAGAACTGTTCGGTTCTGCACACATATATTATATCTAGGATATACTGTAGCCTATTTAACATGTATAGGACTGCTTGCCATCTGGGGGAGGGGGAGGAAGGAGGGAGGGGAAAAATCGGAACAGAAGTGAGTACAAGGGATAATGTTGTAAAAAATTACCCTGACATGGGTTCGGGCAATAAAAATTTATTTAAAAAATAAAAATAAAAAAAAGAAATGACCAGTGGGATGATTTCAGGGAGGCCCAGAGAGACTTACAGGGACTGATGCTGAGGGAAATGAGCAGGGCCAGATCATTGTACATGGCAACAAGATTATAAGATGATCAATTCTGATGGGCATGGCCCTCTTCAACAATGAGATGATTGAGGCAGGTTCCAATGATCTTGTGATAAAGAGCCATCTGCACCCAGAGAGGGGACTGAGTGTGGAACACAACAACATTCTCACTCTTTTTGTTGTTGTTGCTTGCATTGTTTCTTACTCATTTACTTTCTTCCTTTTGATCTGATTTCTTTTGTGCAACAAGAGAATTGTATAAATACGTTTATACGTATTGAATTTAACATATTTTAATATGTTTAACATATTGATTGCTTGCCATCTAGGGGAGGGGATAGAAAGAAGGGGGGGAATTGGAACACAAGGCTATGCAAAGGTCAATGTTGAAAAATTATACATCTATATGTTTTGAAAATAAAGCTTTATTTAAAAAACTCCCCAAAACAAACAAATCAAAGTCCTTCATCTTGTGGGCTCCCCAGATTTGGGCCTAAAGGTGTCCCCATCCAGTCAGACTGCTCACTCACCAATTCCCTTCACTGTCCAATAGATTTCCAGGCACACTGCTCTGGAGTAAGGGTGGTGGCGGGGGTGAACCCCCCCCCTTGCTCTGGCCATACTTGGATATTTCAGGTGGCTCAGAAGATGAGGAGCAGGAATGACCGGTGGGTGGGGGTGGGAGGGAGCGCAGGAGGCTGCACCCTCTTCAGCTGGAGCCAATATATGGGAAGCAGGTGGGGAGGGAGCTGTGTGAATATCCTGAGATGGATGGGGAATTCTAACCCTAATGCTGTCTGCTGCTGGAGGAAAAGGAAGGAGGTTTTGTCCCTGGGGAAGCAAAGGAGAGCCTTTCATTGCCCCAAGCTCAGGAGCCCTTTGGGATCCAGGGTCAAGTTGGGGCATCTCTTCCAAGTGACTGCATCTGTGACTTCCCTGCTGTTGGGCTTTCTCTGGCTCTAAATCCAGAATGTCCAGCTTACATCTGCTTGGTGCCACTGGCACTTTGGGCTGGATGATTGAGGGAAGGCTGCAGGAGTCCCTATTGAGGAAAATCATGGCATGGGACTTCCTGCCTCTGGTCCTGGCTAGTGTCCTCCAGCTTCTGCTGACTTTTATGCCTGGAACAAGTATGGCCAGAGGAAGTCCCCCCACCCCCACCCCCAGGAGTGGGCGCTCCCTGCTCCTAAGGCTGCCTTTGGGAACTTTCTTGCCTCAGAACCACCCTGGGAGTTAACTGCTTTCTGTAGGAAAGTGTACAGGTGAGTGAACTGAGGCAGACAGACCTGCCAGTTCTTCTGGCTTTCTGCTATCTGAAGACATTTCTCGGTTTTCTCCTCTCCATATCTTCCTTCTCTCCTTGTCTTTCTAACTCCAAAATCACCAGGGATCTCCTAGTTGCCCAATCTAATGACTTTCCAGTCTCCCCCTCCCCGATTCCTCTGCAGCCTTGGACGCTGTGGATCACTCTCCGCCCTTGCCTGGGGTTTTCAGACCCTTTCTCTTTTGTCCTCCCACTTCTCTGAGGATTTCTTCTCTGTCTCCTTTGCTGCATCCTCCTCCAGCCCATGCCCTCTAACCACAGGTGTTGCTCACAGTTTTGTCCTCTTCTTCCACTCTCCTACTTGGTCTCCTCAGCTGCCATAGATTTAATGACCATCTCTGTGAGTTACTCCCAGAGCTGACTATCCTGCCCTAACCCTTCTGCTGACTTCCAATCTCCTTCTCCAACTGCCTTTCAGACTGGTTATCCAGGAGACATCTCAATTCGCCCTGTCCCAAATGGATTCATTCTCTTCCCCCCCTCCTACTTTCCCTGTTATGATGGAGAGCACCCCCATCCTCCTAGTCACCAGATTGTGAGCCTGGAAGTCATCCTGGGCTCCTCACCCCCCTCCCCCATATCCTGTCTGTTTCACCTCTGCAGCATCTCTGGTGGATTTCACCTCTGCAGCATCTCTGGTGGATTTCACCTCTGCAGCATCTCTGGTGGATTTCACCTCTGCAGCATCTCTGGTGGATTTCACCTCTGCAGCATCTCTGGTAGATTTCTCCTCTGCAATATTTCTGGTGGATTTCTTATGTGTAACAATTCTGGTTCATCTCTCTCCTCGGGTTCACCTGCAACATATCCCTATGCTTGTATCCTGCCTCCATCCCCCGCCACGTGGGCATATCCTCCGCGTCATCCTCAGATGCAGGGGCTTTGCATTAATTGCTTGCTGTCTCATCCCTGCCCCCCCCATTGCCTCTTTATTCTGGAAGCTCCCCCCCCCCCCGAGGACAGAGCCCTTTGTCCAGGATCTGGCACAGAGTAGGGGCTCGTTATTTGAGTACAGCATCCGGCTCTAGGGCGTCGAGCCCCAGCCCGCTAAGGTGAAAGAGAGGGAAACTGAGGCCGGGCTAGGGCGGGGACCCAGCCTGGGCGTTCACTGGCAGCACGTGCAGAGTGGGGCAAGGAGGAAGGCGCGCGCTTCCCGCACCCCCCCCCCCGACCCCGCCCAAGGGAGCGCACCCAGGCCTCGAAGCACTGCTTTGTTGGCCAAGTCCCCAAAGAGGCGCGGGCTCCCCCTCTGGAGAGAGGAGGCGCCGCAAGCAAGTAGGTGTGTTGGGGGAGGGGTGGAAAGTCCCCACCTTTGGAGGCACGTGCCCGGCGTGCGTCCATTTCCGCCTTACCGCCCGCAAGCGGAAACTTCCGCGCTGACCCCACCCCCAGGCGATCTTTATTGGTCCCTTTTCTTGTCAATCTCTTGGATAGGGGCGGGAGAGTCAGCCAGCCTCTGTTTCCGGTTTGTCTTCGCCTAGGTCCCAGGCCGAGCGGGAGACTAATCTGCATGTGGAGGGGGAAGTCCTTCGAGACAGCGCCCCGCCCTCCGGTCCGCTAAGCTCTCCGCGCATGCGCCAGGCTCGGAGGTGGGCGGGGCGAGCAGAGAGCGCGCGCCTGAGGAAGCGGAAGTGGCGGCGGCGCGGCGGCAGCCGAGGCAGGAGTCTCTGTCTGGCTGCTGAGGGAGCTGCGGGAGCCGTGGTCGCGAGCGGAGGGCTGAGGAGGCCGGCGCCCCGCACAGGGGCCCCGCAATGCGCACAGCGGACCGACTTGGTCCCGGGGCCGGCGGCTGGGCCGGAGCTGGGCGGGCCGGGGCTGCGCGGGCGGCACGAGCATTGCCGCGGCCCGTGGGCAGGGGGCTCCTCTGACACCGCACTCGGGCCTCGACCTCGGCTTCGGACCCCGTTCGGGCGCCATCCGCCCCGCTGATCAGCCTCCGCTCCCATCGTCGCCGCCGCCATGGCCTGGGTGCTGAAGATGGACGAGGCGGTGGAGGCGGGCCTGGTGCATGACTTCGACGCCAGCCTGTCGGGCATCGGGCAGGAGCTGGGTGCAGCCGCCTACAGCATGAGGTGCGGCCTGGGCCGGGGGGCGGGGCCGGCCCCACCTATTTTACCTCTTCCCCTACCCTACCCCCTGCTGGGCGGGAGCTGGGGCGGGAGCTGGGGGGGAACGGGACCCTGCGGTGGCCCCGCCCTCTATTCTGCAGGGTCTGGTTGGTCACGTGGGACGGAGGAATGGCGGGCGGGAGGGAGTCCCGGGAGGCGCCTGCGGTGTGAGGTGCTTTTGTGGCGTTGCTGCGGCCAGTGTGAAAGCCGGGGGGGGGGGCGGGGGGCGGCGCGGCGGGAGAGGTCCTCCTGGCCCCGTTTTTGTGCGGGACCCCTCGGTTATCCGCGCCGAGTCGCTCGGTGCCCACCCTTCTTTCTCCATGTTGCCATGGTGACCGCCTTAGTGACCGCCATGGAGATCGCCATGGTGACTGCCTTGGTGATCGTCATGGTGATCGTCATGGCGATCGTCATGGCGACTGCCTCGGGAATCGCTGGAGCTAGTGCGGAGAAGGGGGGAAAAAATGAAGGGAAAAGGAGCCGCGGGTCTTTGTCCGGTTTTATTATTATCGGTGTTTGGAGACGCCGCCCCTCCTTTGGCGGACGTGAACCCCCCTTAAGGGGATTGGGCGTCCGCGCGGACTGCATCGCGCATCTCTGCAGTGCCGACTCTACTGCGGCTGCTCCCCCGCCCCTCTCCCCGCACTGCGGCGGCCCCCCCGCCCCTCTCCCCGCACTGCGGCGGCCCCCCCGCCCCTCTCCCCCTCCTGCAGCAGCGCCCCCGCCTCCTGCCCTCCTCCCCGCGCTGCGGCGGCTCCCCCTCCCTTCTCCCCTTCTCCCCCCCTCGCACTGCGGCAACATGGCGGCGGACTGCAGGGGCGTCCATGTTAGGCCGAGCCCCCGGGGCTTTGTGCAGAGCCCCGACCCCGCCCCAATGCTGCAGTCCCCCTCTGCCGCCGCCGCCGCCTCTCCTTTGTGCGGATGGAGAGCCTTGGACCGCTCGGCTTAATGGCGGGAGGCGCTGTTGCTCTTCTCGGGCGGTTGGGGGGGGGTGCCGCAGACTTGGGCGCGGGAGTCGGCCCTTCTCTGCATTATGTCATCGTGAAAGCTGATGGAGAAGTGCGTTTGGAAATCGTCCCCCATTTCTCCCCGTCACATTTGGGCGGAAATGTTTATCGGGGCACACGGGGCACAGGGCTGTGGGGCTGGAAGGTGCCCGTCCTTGGCTGCTTTGATTTGGTTATTTGGTTTGGACTGTTCCTGTCTATGCGGACCTTGGTTTTCGGAAGGGATTGGTCTAAGCCGAATGTCTGCCAGGCGGCATGTTTTCCCTAGCGGTTCTTCCAAATAGTGGATCTTCCCCAATTAACGATCTTTGTGTCCAGCACTGAGATGAAATCTGGATCTGGGTAAACCCGGCGTGTGCCTGGTATTTTACAGAAAAGGTTGAGACCCTGGATCTTGACTCCCCCTTTGGTCTCCAGCATCGAGCTCCCTCCTGTCACTGCCTGCTGTTTCATCCCCACCCTGGCTTTTTGCTCTTTTCTGCCATTCACCCCTGCCCCAGCAACCTTGCTTGTCTTCCTTTGTCCCTCAGGAGGTCAAGGTCCCTCGGGCCATCTCTCTCTCCTGCACACCTTAGAGGCCAGTTTCTGACCTTGACCTTCCACCGAAACTGATTTTTGCAGAAGTTTCATGGATCCCCAGGCTCTGGGTGCTCTTGGTCACTCATCCCCTCCTCCAGATAGTGCCCTTTAACCCCAGGTAGACCCTAGGTGTCCCCTACCTCACCTTCATCAGGTCCCACCCTTACTTTCTGACTGGGGCTGGATGTCCAGGAGACATTCAGCATCCCCGGCAGAACTCATCCTTTTACCCTCTAAGTCCCCCCCCCCCCATGTTTCCTATAGCATGGGTCCCTTCAGCCTGGATCCCCAGGCTCCCACCCTGGGGTCACCCTGAACTCCTCACTCTCCCTCATCCCCCTCCCTTCCTGTACATTTCTCCCCATCTCTCAAGTGAGCCCTCGCCTCCACGGCGAGTGGCTGCCCCGCAGTCTGGACCATGGCCATAGCTGTCTGTGAGGTGTCCAGCTGAACCCCCCCCCCTTCTCCCCAGTCAGCAAACGTCAGCCATTCCCTGTCACTTTCAAGATCTGCTTAAATTGAAAACTCCCAAGTAACGTGCCCCCTCCCACTTTTCCTCTTAGACCCCTCACTGCCCCCCCACATCCTCTTCCACCCAGTGACCCCACCTTCCTCCTGTGAGGTGTCCAGCTGACCCCCCCCCCTTCTCCCCAGTCAGCAAACGTCAGCCATTCCCTGTCACTTTCAGGATCTGCTTAAATTGAAAACTCCCAAATAACGTGCCCCCTCCCACTTTAACTGTCTTAGACCCCTCACTGCCCCCCCACATCCTCTTCCATCCAGTGACCCCGCCTTCCTCCTGCGACGGAATCAAGACCCCCGCCTCTCTTGCCCCTGGGCATTGTCTCGCCTGGAGCACCCCTCCCTTTCAAGTCCATCTTCTACCTGTAGCCTTTCCTAACCCCTCTTAAGTCTAGGGTTTTTCTTAGGTATTTTGTATGTTTGCTTAACTGTCCCCCCATCACTTAGGAACGCCCTGAGGGAAGAGGAGGGTCTAGTACCTAGAAAGTGCTTTAAGCCAATGATGAATCATTCTAGTGATGGCTGTTTTGTAGTACAGTTTGAGATCTGATTTTGACAGAACCTTCTTTTTTTCTATGGTTACTCTTTAAGATTCTTTTGTTCTTACATGTGAAATTGATTTGGTTTGGTTTCTAGCTCTATAAAATATTCTTTGGGAGTTTAATTGGTATAGCTTGAATAAGTTAATTAGTTCGAGTTGTATTGTCATTTTATTATACCAAGTGTCTAAAAAATCTGCAGTTTATAGCTATTAAAGCTTTAATGTGGGATGGCTTTTTCAAAAAAAAAAAAAGCTTTAATGGTTTTAATATTACACTGAGACTCTGGGACACTCAGTATTGACTTACTCTATAGCCCAGAGCTCGTACTGTTTCTTTAATTACTTAGGTCTATTTCTGTATGTATTGTCTTATAGGTAAATTTAAATTCATATGGTCTTTAGGTAAATTTTCAAAGAAACACTTGCACATTTTTTCTAGCTTTTGTATTGATGTTTTTTTAAGCATTTAATTTTTTTTCCTCAATTACATATATAAAGAAAGATTTTTTTTTATATTAAAAGAATTTTTTTTTGAGATCCAAATGCCAAGCAGTTGATACAGATTACACATAATGCAGGCATGTACAACATTTTCATATTAGCTAAGTTGCAAAAAAAAAAAAAAAGATACATCAACCCCAAAAGTCAAAAATAATAAAGTTAAAAAATGTTTCATGATGAATATGGAAATATGTTTAGAAGCCTTGCACATGTTTAACCTGTATCAGATTGCTTACTGTCTTGGGGAGGGGAGAAGCGAGGGAGAACAATTTGGAACACAAGGTTTTGCAAAGGTGAATGTTGAAAACTACATGTTTTTGGAAAAATAATATACTATTAAAAAACTTTTTTTTAAAATTATGCTTCAATCTGCATATAGATTCCATCAGTACTTTCTCTGGAGGTGGATAGCATTTTTCATAATTTGGAAGAATTTTGAGTGGAATTTCTCTTCCTAGCTCTTCATGCTGGATTTTTTTGCTTATATGAAGGAATGCCCACATATATGTGGCTTTGTTTCATATCTTTCAACTTTGCTGATGTTAATTATTATAATTGAAATAGTAATTTTTAGTTGACTCCCTAGGGTTCTCTAAGTACATCAGGAAAGCATAGTACAGAGTGCAGGTCCTGGAGCCAAGATTTAACTTCCTGAGTTCAAATCGGACCTCAGAGAGTTAAACTAGCTGTATGACCTTGTTTGCCTCAGTTTCCTTACCTGTAAAATAAGCTGGAGAAGAGAAAAGCAAACCACTCTAGTATCTCTGCCTGCAAATCCTCAAGTGGGACCACAGAGAGTTGGATACAAGTGAAAATCACTGAATAGCCAGAAGTACATCATCTTATCTAGAGAAAGTGATAATTTTGTTCTCTCTTTACTCGTGTTTTATTCTCTCAATTTATTTTTCTTTTCTTGTTGCTAGAGCATTTCTAGCTTTAGTGATGATTATCAGTAAGAGAGGAAGAGAACAAGCATGTATTAGGTGCCTACTGTGTGGCAGGTGCTTTACAAATATTATCCATTTGATCCTTACAACAATCTTGGGAGATAGGTACTGTTATTATCCCCATTTTGCAAACGGGGAAATCAAGGCAGACAGGTTAAATGACTTGCCTGGGGGCACATGGTGGAATTCGGGGCTTTCTGGCTCCAGCTCTAGTGCTCTGTACATTGAACCACTCTGTTCATTTCCTCCTATCACCTCATTGTTATTGTCCTTAAGTTTTGTTAGCATATGACTGAGCAAAGTCGTTTCTAATGATTTTCTTTATTTCTCCTTCAGTTGCTGTAAGTTCTGCTTTTTCATTTTTCATACAAATTGATTTTTAAATACAATTTATTTTTCTCCTTTTTACAGTTTGATTAGGTATTAGATTTATTTGTTTTTTTTTTAAACATCCTAATTTTATTGCTCACTGGTTGTTTGATTTTATTAATCTCCTTTATTTTCAAAATTCCAATTTAATTATTTAATTAGAGATTTTTTTATTTGATCAGTGTTTTAAAGTTGTAAGTTTAATTCACTAATTTATCTCTTGAGCTGATGAAAGTTTTTAGTGATTTCCCTTCAGAAGTGCTTTAGGTATATCCCGTAAGGTTTGTTATGTTGTCTCATTGCTGTCATTTTCTGTTATGTGTATAATTTGTTAATTTATCAGCCAGTTCTTTAGAATTGTTATTTAGTCTCTAACTTCACTGGGATTCTTTCTTCAAAATTTTTTTATTGCATTTTAATCAGTAAATGATGTGCTGGTCTGATACAGAGTCAGTTTTTGTAAAGGTGTCACATATAGCTTATTCACATGTAAATTCCTTTCTGTTCTCATTCTGCAATCTCCGAGGTCTATCATCTCTCATTTTTAAAAGTGCTCTTTAGATTCTTATCTTTTTTCTTGTTTGTTTCTTGGTTGGGTCTATCTGAATCTAAAAGGCATACATTAAGCTCTCCCACTGTTACTAGTTATCTGTTTCTCCAGTTAACTTTCCTTATTGGTAGTTAAATGATTTTTTTAATTAGGTGTCTCTATATTTAATAGTGCTTTTGAGTAGACACAGCGTCCTCCTGCCCAGAAACTTGGGTTAAAGTTTTTCCCTTTGATCGACTTTGTTTTGGTTCCAAAATGGTCTTTCACTTCTTCTTAGAAGTTCAGGGGGCGGAATCCATTCCTGCTTTAGTGGGACTAATGTGTCTCTCTGGATTCTTTAGATTAGATGCTTTTGGCTGTCAGTCTGGTTCATGGATTTCCACAGGGAAAGCATATCTGGATGGGTCAGCCATCTGAAACAACCGTATTGGACCCCCACAGAAGATGGCCCTAAGGGGCCTGCTAGCCACAGTGCTCAGTCACCTAAGAGTTTTGGGTACTTGGGAGGGTCCTGCAGGGGGAGGCAGCCCAGGGAGGTGATAGGGACACTGGCCAAGAGGAAGCCTGTTCCTGGGCTCCTTTTCACATAAAGCAGTGGGCAACAAGAGAGCACGGTTGGGTGGGCTTCCTTCTTCAATGGATGTTCCAGGAGGATCCTCGGAGGCAGAGCCACAGGCAAGGAGGGAACCCCCAGTGTGAGTAGCTCAGAAGTAGAGGGAGCTTCTGAGCTAATGTTCAGTGGAGAGGAGTCAGCAGAAACAGCCTGTCTGAGGAAAGGAACTTAAGGCGTTAGTGGGGTAAATCCTGCATTTGGAATTTGAAAGGCCCGAGTTTGAATCCTGTCTGGACCTCTTAATAACACTGAAAACTAACATTTACACAGGGGGCAGCTAAGTGGTTCAGTGAACAGAGCGTTGGGCCTGGTGAACAATCCGGCCTCAGACATAGTAGCTGTGGGACGTTGGGCAAGCCACTTAAACCTATTTGCCTTAATCCACCAGAGAGGGAAACACAGACTATTCAGTGTCTTTGCCAAGAAAACCCAATGGACCTGGGGTCACCGCGAGTCGGACCCAGATGAACAGCAGAACCAGCAACACTTCTGTCGCTCCTACTGTGGGCCAAGCACCGTGCTAAGTGCTTTAGAGTTATCATCTCATTTGATCTCATTACAGCCTTGGGAGGTGTAGGGAGAGTCATGATCCCCATTTTACAGATGAGAGAACTGAGGCAAATAGGAACTAGCTCCCTAGCTAGTGTCTGGAGCTGGACTTGAGTGTAGGTCTTCCCTCCTCACAGCCCAGTATTTATATTCCCTGAGACAGGAAGGTGGCACTGATCCCTGAATGCGGGGTCCTGGAAACTTTGTTATAAGATTTTGCCGCACTCCTTTCAGGCTGATCACAACACAACAAATAAAGGCGGGGGGAGGGGTGTCGGAGGGAGACTTCCTCTTTTGTCTGGTCTTGATGAGAAGATCCCGGTTCTTATCGGATGCCCTCCATCCCTGGCCAGGAACTGGACATTGCTGCATCTGAAGTCCTCTTGTTCTCTGACAACTTAAGCCTTTGTCTTAAGGAAGCCCTCCCTACTGTCAGCAGCACCGAGGAAACTGTCCTTGGTGTGTGTGAGGCTGCAGGGTTTGGGGGCTTCTGTGTGTGCCCCTGCTTTGTCCCAAGTTGGGCCGCAGCCGTGTGATCCTTTGGGGTGAGGGGCAGAGGGAGTCCAGAGGAGCCGCTTCTGCTCCCTGCCCTCCCGGAGCGCAGTGTCGCTGATGAGCCCGCTTCTTCTCTTTTCAGCGATGTGTTGGCCCTACCCATTTTCAAGGAGGAAGGGGCTGTCCTTCCATTGGTGAACGAACCCAAACAACCGCCCTTCCAGTACATCCTGTGTGCTGTGACGTCCCCTGCGGTCAAGCTGAACGAAGAGAGTCTCACTTATCTGAACCAAGGTAGGAGAAGGGCTGGCAAGGTGTGGGGGGGGGGGGGGGAGCAGGGCAACTCTAGGAGAAAAACTGCCTATTTTCTCTTAAGCAGTCTTTGGTTTGCTTGTTCCTCAAAAATCAGCCCAAAATGGACTGTTTTCCCCTCAAAAAGAAAGTTTTGTTGATGTCTTTTTGAAAAAGGTATCACTGTAATTTCCCTGTTGATTGTTCTGTATGACAAGATGGATTCTTTAAAGAAAAAACCCCAGTGTGACTGATGAGGCACCCTGAAAGACTGAGGGTCCCCAGAGCATGCCATCCCTGGGGACCTCTTCCCCCTCGGGTCTTTTGGGCAGGCTCATTCCCTGTAATTTTGGGCCTTTTTTGGGGTGTCATTCTTCCCATTGACTTTGTGGTAGTTACTGTTTTCTTGATGGAACTCCCGGCAAGCTTCTCTGTCTCCAAACCATCCACGTGCCATGGCTTGTTCGGTCAGGCCCATGTGGGGGGGGCGGCCTAGAACCTGCTGCGGTGAACATGGGGTGTCTTCCCTGGCTCTCGCTGGGCACTGAGGGCGTGCTGAGCTCTCTACTCTAGGCTGCCTTGCCCCCCAGAAGATATCGGGGGGGCAGACCGAGGGGCTCAGCCTTTGGGTTAGGTCTGCCTATCCCCCCATCTGGTAGGGAAAGAGGCTGAGCTGCCTGCAGTGCCACAGGAACTCAGGAGCGCATTTTGTTTAGTTGCTTTTTCCAGAAGACGTTCATACACAGTTTTCCACATTCATCTTTGCCAAACCTTGTGTTCCAGATTTTCCTCCCCCCTTCCCTAGAGAACCCGATAGAGGCTAAACATGGGCAGTTCTTCTAAACACATTTCCCCGTTTGTCGCGCTGCGCCAGAAAAGTCAGGTCAAAGGGGGAAGAAAACCGAGAGAGAGACAAGAACAAGCAGACAGTGAGAAAGAGTGCAAATGCAGGTCCCCGTAGGCCCCCCCCCCCACATCTCTGCCATTGGCCTCCACCGTGAGCCTGGAGCTCCCCGAGGATGATGGACCTCTGCCCCTGGATGGCAGCTCTGGTTCTCCACCTCCCCTCCCCCCACTGCCGGCTCCCAACGCCTTCCATTGGGCTCCTCGGCAACACGTTGGCCACAGACCTTCCCCTGCCCTGCCCTCACGTCCTCCCCACCCCCTCTGCTTCCCTTCTGCCTAGCCTCAGCTTCGGGGAGCTCCCGCTGTCTTAAGTGGGACACCAGCCCCTGGCTCCTGGACAGTTTGGCCCGGGCTTTTCCAACAGTCTGGGTCTACACAAGCTTTTCAGGGTTAGGATCAGGGCTCTCCCTTGGCACACTTGAAAGGAGAGATGCTCCTCCTGTGGGACCTGGGTAGGTGCTGGGATCCCCCTGCTGGACTGAGGAGCCCTTTCCCCCTGCTGGACTGAGGAGCCCTTTGGGGCTTAGCTCAGGCCCCTGGGACACAGTCCCTCTGAGCCTGGGCTCGGGGCCTCGTTGTGACCTTGTTTCCGATGGAGGCCATAGCCAGATACGGGGGTGCCTCGGAACAACTGAGGGGGTGTCCTGGCTTCCGGAGCCCTTTGTGGCCTTTTCTATGGCCTAGAGGAGCCCCGTGGGACAGGACCGGAGGTTGGGAGAAGCCGGTGTTGAGCAGAGGCCAGCTCTTTGGTGTGGAATTTGTAACGTCACAGAACTCCACTCTCTCTTTGCCACAGGTCAGTCCTATGAAATCCGGATGCTGGACAACCGGAAAGTGGGAGATATGCCTGAGATCAGTGGAAAGTTGGTGAAGGTGAGTGATGGCCTTTGGGCCCCTGATGGCCTCTCGAGACACCGCGGCCCTGAGTTTTCACCTGGTGCCCCAGACCTCCGCCCACGGGGGCCCTCTGGGCTGGGACCCGCCACTCTTAGTCATTCATTCCGCCGTCTCCTGGCAGCTGCCCTCGTGGCTCACCCAGACTTTCCTGTATTAGTCCTTTTCAGAACAAAACTTGGTGCATTTTCCCCATGATTTAATCTTGCCTGGGGTCAGTGGGTTTTGTCCCTCATTTAAGTAGCCTCAGGGAAGGGTCCTTCCAGGGACTCGGTGAACACTGCCCTTGCTTTCTCGGATGTTGGCTAGAGAGTGTTCGTGGAACTTTTTTCTTCAGGTGAGTCAGGTGGAGAACGCAGCAGGAGACACTGGCCGTCCAGGGCCGAACCTCAGGCCCACTGTGGTAGAAAGTAGATCGGGCCCGGGTGCTCTCCTTCCTCGGGCTGACAGGAGGTGGAGGCAGGCAGGGTGGGGAGCGGACCGAGGCGGCCATCTACCGGAACGGAGCGCTTGCAGCGTGTTGGGGCTCGGGGCTAGGCCCTTGGGGGGCTCATAGAACCATGTCTTGGGCTTGAGGGAGGTTAGGGAGGTGGTGCTCCGCACGTCACCTTGGAGTGACTCTATCCTGTAGCAGATTGAGAAGGAAGTTCTCTTTGAGAGTAATTTCAGTCCCGCATCTGGCTCCCCAGGGTCACCCCAGGTAAAGTCCTGTTCCTTTTTTGGGCCAGAGTGCTCTCCTCCATAAAGTGGGTGAGTCGGGGGTTAGGGTTAGAGGCGCCCACTGCTTCTGACCCCAAATAGATCTGGGACCCTCGGTAATGCAGGCCCTTGAGGAAAGACACCCCCAACCCGCCCTTGGTGACTGGGCCTTACTGCCGAGGGTCCTGCCCATTCCGCACCAGGGGAGAGCCGCTCTTGTAGACCTGTTGTAAAGGACTTGTGGTGAGCACAAAGGAAGGCACCGGGTTCTCTGGTGCCCTTTTAAAGCCCCAGCCGTCCTCAGCAGTGCTCACAGCAGTGAGTCCCCTGCCCTAATGTGGCTGCAGGCCCAGAAAGCTTTGGTCTCCTCAGGGGAGCCACATCTCTTGGTGGCTGCTCTTAGGTTTTAGGTGTGTGTGAGCACTTCTGGGAAGGAGGCTCTCGAAGGGCCCCATGGTCACCTGGGACCACAAGCCTTTCTACCTCTGTCCCCGCAGAGCGTTATTCGCGTCGTGTTCCATGACCGACGGCTTCAGTACATGGAACACCAGCAGCTAGAAGGCTGGAAGTGGAACCGCCCTGGAGACCGACTGCTTGATCTCGGTGCGTGGGACCTCCCCCCACCCCCCCGTCCTCTATCCTGCCCCCCCCCGGAGGTAGTTCACCTGTAGAAGGAGGTGAACCCCTACTGGGGGTTTGACGGCTGCGGCAGCAGCTTGGGGGTTGCCAGAGCTGTCCCGCTCCGGGGCAGGGCCCCCAGCGTGGCTGCTCTCCATCGCCCCGGCAACCTCCCGTGGGAGGGGACAGAGGAGAGCTTGGTCATAAGGCTCTGGTATCGGGGTTAGCAGAGTCGTCTTTCCTTTTAGGGGGAGAGGCAGTTGGGGTCAAGGGGCTTGCCCAGTGTCACACAGCTAGGACCCCCATTGCCCTGGGATTCTCCTGCCTCCAGGACTGGTGCTCTGACCACTGCGCTACCCAGCTGCCCCAGTTAGGAGAATCCTAAAAACCAGGAATAGGTGATTCTTGTTTTTAATTTCAGGATGGTATTTCATGTCTCTTTGTTTTGAAAAACATACAGACATCCCGATGTCCGTCGGAGTCAGTGACGTAAAGACAAACCCCAACCAGTTAAATGCTGTTGAGTTTCTCTGGGACCCCGCAAAGCCCACATCTCCATTTATTCAGGTTTGGATCTCTATTGGCAGCATCTTGATTTCCTCATCTGAAATGTTCTGATATGTTTGTGGGATTTAGAGCAATTTCCTTAGATCGTTCCTCTTTTGAAAATCCTGCTTCTCTTTTCCTCATACGGAGAAATGGGTTCCATTGGCCAGTGACGTTAATGACTCGCTTTGTTTTTCCAGAGCTGTTTGCTTTAAAACCTTGTTAACTTTCCCTAGTAGGTGACATGGGTCAGACCCTGGTTAGTTTGAGATTTCTTGTAGACTAGGACGGAGGTTGCGCTTCTAGAACGGCCAGGGTACGAAAGGCGCCTTCCTGGGCCGCTTATCCACAGGGAGAACATGGGAGGGAGGGTCGACAGGAGCCTTAGTATGGAGTGTGACAGACCCCAAAGACCAGGGCCCGCTCCGGCTCCTGAAGCCAGAGACCTGGGAGCGTGTGGGTAGGCCGAGCCTTGGGGGCGGAGGCCCGAGCCCAGGGGAGCCCCGTCAGGGGACCGACAAGGAAATGAGCCTCCAAGGGCTGCTAGAATCTCGGTAGGCTCCTTGGAAGCAGCATGAACTTTATTCGGGAGGCAGGAACTAAGCAGGCCCTGGGGGGGAGGGCGGGGAGCCTCCCAGCGGGTGGACAGGTTTCAGACCGCGGGTCCCTCCACGGTGGTCTGGTGGGGCTGGGGGAGGCTGCCTCAAATGGGGAGGAGGGGCCACTGGGACCAAGGGCAGGGGGCTCCGAGCTGGGAGAGCCTGATGGGGCTTCCCACCTTGCAGGTGCACTGCATCAGCACTGAGTTCACGCCACGCAAGCATGGCGGAGAGAAGGGGGTTCCTTTCAGAATCCAGGTGGACACCTTTAAGCAGAATGAGCACGGCGACTACACTGACCACCTGCACTCGGCCAGCTGCCAGATCAAAGTCTTTAAGGTAGGGGGCAAGAGTGGGTCTTCTCCAGGACCAGTCTGGCTCTGGGCTCCTGGGCTGGGGGCTGCCTTCCCTCCCCTCCCCCCATTCTGAAGACTCAGTGATCTTTTTCCTTTTAGCCTAAAGGAGCTGACCGAAGAATGAAAACAGACCGAGAAAAGCTGGAGAAGAGGACAGCCGCTGAGAGGGAGAAGTTCCAGCCTTCCTACAGCACTACCATCCTCAGCGAGGTAATGGACGAGCATGCCTGGCGGGCTGGCTGCCCGGGCCTGTGGGCTGGGCCGTGGCGGGGGGGTGGCAGCACGGGAGGGAGGGCCAGCCCGGGGTGGGCACCAGGCTTCCCGAGGGCCCCCCTTGGAGGGCAGCCAGCGAGTCCACGACTAGCGTGGAATGGGGGAGTTGCTCTTTCCTCGTTGTCTGAGCCCCCTCTTTGGTGTTTGTCCAGATGAGGCTTGAGCCTGTATTGGAAGCTCCTCCGGTTGAAAAAGAGCAGAAAAGGTCCACCAAGCGGACTTTGCCAGCAGACTGCGGCGACTCTGTGGCAAAGCGCGGCAGTGTAAGGGACTTCGGCGTGCTTTCCCTTGTGTGGGACCCCTGGGCGGCATTAGGTCCAGGACCCACTTCCCCGGCCCAGAACGGAGCCCAGATGGGCGGCCTCGAGGAGGCTTCCTAGATAACACTTGGAGCCTGGCCCTAAGAGGGGAGTGGGGGGGGAGCCCCCGCCCACCCCCGGGCATCTTCCCCATTTGCAGTTGAACCCCACGGGGTCCTTACTGCTCCACAAATATGTTAGGGCGTGATGGGGGCAAGTGCGGCATGTCCCCCCTTTCTGCCTCCTCACCCCCCGGGCCAAGGCTGAGCTTGTGAGCCCTGAGGGCTCTAGGGCCTTCTTCAGCCTTCCCTGGGAACAAGTAGTTCTGGGGAACTTGTCAAGCCTTCCATGCTTATCAGTGCAAGAAAGACACCATCCTGCTCCAGCTTGGTAAATGGTCTTCAAGTTACAAGGCAACCTCCCCCCAACTCCCCAAGTCCTTTATGGAGGGGAACCTCAGAACTCGGCTGGGCTAGAGTCCCCAGGACCAAGTTTCCAAAGGTCAGATCCCTTGCATGGCAGGAGGAGGCGTCCCCCAGAAAGGGAGGGAGGGACACACTCGGCTCTGGATAGAGGAGCAAAGAAAGGCGGGGTCTCCGGAGATTCCTGGCAGCCCCTTTTCTTAGCAGATGGGGAGACCGCACCCTCAGAAGCAGAGAAAGTCCCGGCCCTCACCAGAGGCCTTTGTTATTTAAAGGGGCCCAGGAGGTGGCAGGGGTGGAGTTGGGTCATTGGTTCCAGAGCCTCCTGTCAACCCGGTCTCTGGTCCTTCTGATCAGGGGGATAAGGGCTCTCTGTCACATCAGAGAACTTCTGGCCATTAAATGGGCCCCTGCCAGCCCTGAAAGCTGAGAGACACCCCTAGGGAGAGCAGAGGGTCTCTGAGGTGGGGGGCCTCACTCACTCCCCACCTGGCCCCATGACAAGAAAGCACGGGCCCGGACAGGAGCCAGGTTCCTGGGCCTGCCGTTCCCTGGGGTCCGGGGATCCTGGTCCAGACAGGCGAGCAGCACCCACACCTCCCCCTGGCCCTCAGCCAGAGCAGAGAAGTTTAACTCTGGGGTCCTTGGGTGGGCACATGGCACTTAGTGTAACAAATTTGTTTTTAATCCCTTGCCTCAATATGTGGCTTTTCCCTCAAATTTAAAAGCTGCACCCCTCGATACACTCTTTCCCCAAAGTGGTCGTTTTCCCTGCCCTCTGTGTGGCTTGGCCCTTAATCCTGGGGGTGCCAGTCAGTTCTTTGGTTGTTCCCGTCTCTTCCCAGGTATCTGGGATCTAAAGGGACAGATCTCGGGGGTTAAAAGAGGGAAAAGGGCTGGCTTGTCTCCAGAGATGGCCATTGTCACCTCCAGGACAGGGAAGTTGCAGGGCTTGAGGGCCAGCTTGGCCGTGGAAGGGCACAGGCCCTTGTTGGGCAGGGAGCCCTTGGCATGCCCTGGCCCCTGCTTCTCCATCTTGGAGGGGCCTCGGGGCTATGGCATTAATTCTGCCCTTTGCCCTTCCCACAAGAATCCCCTAAGCCCTGTGATTCCAGAAGCAGCAGGGGTCCCGCTTCTGAAAAGTGGTTGGGGGTGGATGGTAAATCCCAGAGGGGATGGCCTGAAATGGGGGAACATTTGCCACAGGGTCCCAGAAGGGGGACCCATTTCAGGAAGGTACCTGGGAGGTGGGCCCAGTGCAGGTCAGAGTTGGTCTTTCCCCCCTTTTGAGGGTCTCTCCATTAAGTGTTCCCCGAGGTTCTGCTTGAACCTCGTCAGCGAGCCCAAGCAAGGTGTCTGCACTGGTATGTCGCCCCCCCCCCCCATCTGCCTGCACTTGGGTCCCGGCCTGGGTCCTGCCGTAGAGGAAACAGGAAGGATTTATCGAGTGCAGGAGACCCCTGACCTTGTGGGCGCACTGGGACATGGCAGGAGCTGGCCCCTCCTCCCTTTGCCCTGGCCTTCAATGCTTGCTGGACTGAGTTGTCCTCTGTTGCCACTGGGAGAGGGGCTTCCTTAAATGGGGGGGGGGCTAGTTTTTCCAGGAATATCCTAGTGGGCACCTTTCCTTTTTTGGCGGGCATCTTTGCCAGGTCTTAAGACTGCTGGGGGCCATTTTGCAAACGAGGCAAGCTCAGTTGGGGGCTGGCCAACGAAATGCTCAGGGTTTGAGTGCTCTTGCCCCAGAATGGGGGATCGTCCTGAGACCGCTTTTATTTCTCGGGGGTCAGTGAGGGTCTCGGTTCTGGGGAAGGTGCTAAGGCTGATTCTTGTTAGCTCTTCAGTGGCTTTAGTGATGGAGAAGAGCAGAGGTTGGTCAGTGATCACAGGTCACAGGCTGCCCGTCCCAAGCCTCTGGGGCCTCGTTTTCTCGGGGTCAGCTGTTCCCAACGTGTAGAAAGGCTCCAGGCTCCTCAGTCTGTGGGAAGGAGGATTCGGGGGGCCTCATAGTGTCCCTGGGTGTGCGGTCAGGCATGAAGAAGACCCCGAATAGCATTGCCAGGCCGGCGCTGTGGCCGGGAGATGCCCCCCTCCCTCCCCTCACTTGGAAAGCCCTGCCTGGCTCCTCCCAGATTCTCCTTTGGGTTAGAGGGGAATAGTTGGGTCATGACTCTGGAACTTAAGAGTAAGGAGGACTTGGGGGCTGTTTTCTGCCTCCCCCCCCTACTTTACAGGAGGATTCCCTTCTCGGATTTCTGTCCCCGAGGGTTTTCTGTGTCCTTGTTGCTCTAGAGCAGTGAGAGGTGCAGGTGCCCTGGACCCCATCTGCTCAGGGGCCAGTCTGGCTGGCACAGGGTCCACTGACCACATGGAGCCCTGGGAGGCTGCAGGCTTCCCTCCCGCCCCTGGCCATGACATGAGCAGGAGGTCAGAAACAGGGGAGCCTGCCCCTGCCCTTGGCTCCTCCAGATGTACCCCGAGGCCCTAGCAACGGTCAGTGTCCGCCCTTCGTAGTCTAAGGACCTTCCTTGGCGCGGCCAGCCCGACAGGCCCAGAGCCCTCGGTGACTGTGTCTTCTTCTTCCCCAGTGCTCCCCGTGGCCCGCCTCGAGCCCACCCTGCAAGAGCCCCGCGCCCGCGCCCGCTCCCACCTTGAGCCCTGCTCCGACCAGCACCTGCAGCATCCCGGAGAGGTACGTGCTTGGGCCGGCATCTGGGGGCGCTCCGCAGGCCCCCTGCTCTCGGTCTCCATTGAAGAGACTTGCTTCGGGGGAGGTCGGTTTTCTTTTCCAAAAGTTAATGCAGGAGAGGGAGGCCGTGGGGCCCCTCCTTGGTGAGATGCAGGGCTGTCCTCAGGAGCCCTTCCCTAGGTCGCAGACCAAGGAGCCGCTTGTCTGTGGGCAGAGCTGGGGTCCGTCCCCCCCAAGGATCTCTGTGTCTGACTCCTAGCCCCCTCCCACCCCACTCTCAACTTTGCTCTTTCACCCCTCGAGATTTGGGGTCACCTTTGTCCCTGGTGCCCCCCTTCTAGCTGAGAGCTTTGCCAGCTCCAGGCAGAGGACGGCAGACTGGCTCCCCAGGAGGCGGGTTCGCGTGGCTCAGACCCGCAGCTCCCTCCTTGTGGCGTTTGTGAACCCGGTCGCTGCCAAGTCCCTGCCCCAACGGGGTTCAGCTGGTGAGAAGGCCGCCGCAGCCCTTAGCTCTGAGGCAGACCCCAGGCCCCAAAGAGCTTTGGGAGATGGAAAAATGCTTCCAGCAGCGAGACTCGCATCTGCCTGGAGTCATTCTTGGCCGTCAGGCCCTCTGGGGAAGGCCCTGCTGCCGTCCGTACACCGGGACCCCTTCCTCTAATGTGCCGCGGTTCCGCGGCTTCTGAGCGGCCTCTGTCAGGGGGGCAGTCGGGTTGGCGGGAGCTTCGGAGGAAGCGTGGGGCTGCGCTCGGCTGTGTCCCGGAGGCCCAGCTCCGCAGACCGATCCCAGGCCTCTGTGACCCGGAGTTTTCCCCTTCTGGGGGGTCAGCCTGGATGCTGAAGGGGGCGACTCCTTGCAGGCACTTCAGGGGCTCCTGAATGAGTCCTTGCCCCCACCTCCCTCACAAGGGGTTGTGCAGATCTTTGCTCGAAGACCTCCCAAGAGGAACAAGGTTCTGCCTCCCAGGGCAGCCCGTCCCCTCCTTACTGATGGATATGAAGCCTCACTTGGCCCCCTGGGGCCTCCATCCCATCGTCCCCAGTTCGGCTCCTCGGGCAGGGGCTGACTGAACACATCTGATCCCTCTTCCGCAGAGGAGCCCTTCTAACGCTTGAAAATGCTTCTTGTGTCTCCCAGAGTGTTCTTTTGTCCAGCCGAAACATCCCCAATTCCTTAAGTTTAGTCTTAATGGGGCCTGAACTTGCCGCCTCTTCCCACTCCTGGATGCTCCCGGACCCCGTGCTCAGAACGTTGACCTCCACATGATGTTGGGAGACGGTCACCTCCTTAGGTCTGGAAGCTTCACCTCTCTCCCCAAGGTTAGGTTAACTTGCTCGGCCGGTGTCTCTCACGGCGGACTCCGCTGGAACTTGGAGCGGTCACTGTTGGTGCCTTCCGTGAGGGCCACGTGCTCACTGGGCCCCAGACCATGGGCTGAATCCCAGTGTTTTTAGGGCCCAGATGTTGGTGGTTAGATTTATTAAGGCTGCTTTCCTCTCCCTGGATCCCTAAACTCGGGCCCTAGACATGGCGCATTTTTTAAAATTAGGACTTTGTTTATGATCTTTGGGCTTCTTTCACAGTTTTCCCCTCAACAGGGGGTCCTTGGTCCCCGTGTCGCCGTTAGGGCCACTGGGACTGGAGAAAGCGGAGCAGAACCTGCATAAGCAGGGAGCTCTTAGAGCCAGCCTTGGAGGGACCACCCATCCAGCCCTCTTGGCTTGTGGGACAACAAGCATTGCCCAGGGTGGCCTAGTTTATCCGGAGCGAGAGTCCTCCTCTGGCGACTCCAAGCTCGGGACCCTTTCTTGGAGACCGTGCTGCCTTTTTGCTCTTCCCCAGCGGAGGGAGGGGGTCACCTCAGGATGCGATGTTCTGGTTCCTGGTAGGCTCAGACAGTAGCAGCCGCCAGCTCGTGGATCTAGTCTCGGTTAGCCAAACGCATGAGAGTGGCTCGTTCTCAAAGCTCCTCTCTCCCTTTTCTCTTTCGTAGCAGTTCTTCTCCTCCAAACTATCAAGCAGATGTGGTTCTCCAGAGCCCCAGTGAAGTGAGTATCTCTCTTTGTCACACGTGTTGGGAAGGCCGAGCCGGCCTCCAGCCGGCTGTGGTGCTGCCAACCGTGGGAGGCAGGCCGGGGTGGGGGGGGGGAGAGCTAATGTGGGTTGTACAGGTTGCTCTCCCCTTCCCCCAGCAACTGCATCCATTAGCCAACATCCAGGAGACCCAAGAATGGCTGCTCCGGCACAGGTTCTCTACCTACTCGAGGCTCTTCACCAATTTCTCGGGTATGTGCCCCTCCACTTCCCAAGTATTGCTCTGTCGCAAACGAGATCGAAGCAGAGACTCTGAACTCTTTGGGGGAATCTTGAGCCAGTCTGTGAGCACCTGCCAAGCACTCTTCTTGGAGCTTCGGGGGGCTTACAAGTCAGTGTGTCCCCACCTGGGGTTCAGGATGGCGGAACCGGCTCTGTTTTCACAAGGCCTCAGTAATCCGTGCCCCATCGTAAGAGAGTTGCAACATGATGGCCTGATCACTGGCGGGGGAGGGGAGGGAAGGTGTTTCTCTATATCTATTAAAACTTAAGTCCCATCTGCAATATTGATTTGAAGGCAGATAATTCGCCTCTTTATCGTGTCAGAGCCAGAGAAAGTTTGTGTGTAAGAAAGAACTTGAGAAACTAGAAAGTCCATGGAACTCTGAGGGAAAAGGGTAGTTTTTGAGCCTGTCCTTGGCCATTCAGCATTGGAGGGTTTGTGGCTGAATTCCAACTTTCTGAGATGAATATGGAGGGGGGCCGGGTGCTTTATTCTGTGTTCTTGGGATCCAGGGCGAGCTTGTGGCCATGCTTGCTGTCTGGGCCACCGAGAACACACCTGACCCTCAACTGGCTGGCTTTTGGGACCTTTCTGAGGCCATAATGGGTCATATGACCAGAAAACATTTCAGCAAACTCCCAGAAAGGTCTGCATATCTGCTCAGGGTTGTTCTAGCTACTTTCAGATCTTTGCAGATGGAAAGGCAACTTGGTTCCCAGCTTCCCCGAGGATTCACTAACCAAGAGACTGTTTGGCTAGAATCCCATTTTCATTGAGCTAGCCGAGTCACTGGTTTGGGAAAGTTGACAATGCCCAAAGAAGCCAGGTGGCCGGAGTTAGAATTTATCAAGTCCATTCTAAAGATGTGAGGTGTCCAGTTGTGGATCTTGAAGCATGTAGTCAAAGAAAGCCCCCTCTGCATCTGCTTGCAGCCTTTCTATGGGCTTTCTGGATGGGAAGCTGGCACATAGGAAGGGCAAGCCCATTGGGAGCTCCAAGTGGAATCTCTAGCAAGCAGTCAACATCAGAAAAATGGCCTCCAATTCTTGGAGCTTTTACCGACAGTTCCTTCACTTCCTCTTTCAGGTGCAGATTTGTTGAAGCTGACAAGAGACGATCTCGTACAGATCTGTGGTCCGGCTGATGGCATTCGTCTCTACAATGCACTGAAGTTGAGGTAAAGAGGAGGAGGGTGCAGGGCAGTCCACATGCGCCTTTCTTCCAAGAGAGAATCTCAGTCTTCGGGAATCAGGTTGGGGGATGGCCGCGGCCGGCATCCTAGGGTTGTGGGGAAGGGGGCAGAGCTTAGGAGTTCCATGATGCCCTTGAGGGCATCAGCATCTTCAGAATGAAAGTTTGTGATCTAGATGATCAGATTCAGGGATCTGGGACCATCAGGTGGGGGGAAGGTCTTGTCAGTAAAGTGGGCACTGGAGGCGGCGGGGAACTTGAGTCGGAAAGATCTCCCCTTAGAGCTCGTTAGAGCTGTTACATTCTATCTCTGTCTCTAACGGGAGAATTATAGGATTTACCCTACAGGGTTATCCATTGAGGTAAATGTATATGCTTTGCAAACTTCAAAGCATTCTACAATTAACTGTGGTGTATTTTGTAATTCCACGCATGTTTTCTAAGTAATCTTATGTAAGGAAATGGGACTACAGGGATCCAGCTGCAATTGTCCTCTTTCTCACGATGTGGCATCTTGTCCCCACAGGATGATTAGACCCCGTCTCACCATCTATGTCTGCCAGGAGCAGTCCAGGGGCATACGGGTGGAAAGGCAACCAGATGATGACTACGGAGACGACGACAGCGGTGTAGTATTTGGTATGCATTCTGGACTGGCAGGGCCTAGGAAGCTGACGAGAGCGTGCCTTGGCTTTGTCTGATTGCTAATGGTAACAGCTGGAAATTCTTTTAGGCATCCGTTGTGGGTTACAGGGAGATGAGACTCAGAATACCATGAGCAAATTCAGAGTGTCAAAGGAGTAGGCTGGGGCCTGCTGTCTCTCCCTTTAGGTGAATTACCAATTTGGTCTTACTCTTCAAATGGAAACTTCTTGAGGGCAGAAATTGTTTTCCTTTTGATAGTTGTGACCATAGTGCTTTGCAAACTTTCATTCCTAATAACTGCTTGTTGATTGATTAAGAGTAGGATCTTGAACCGAGCAGAACAACTACAGTCACATTTCCTTACATAAGGATTACTTAGAAAACACAAGCATTGCCACCAAAAAAGTCATGCCAAGAAGAAAGCTTCATTTGAGTGATACCATCTGTTTTGAAAAGCAGATTTCTCTTGATTTATTTTATTTATTTGTATTTGCATGTTGAGGGAAGGCAATTGGAGCTAAGTGACTTGCCGAGGATCACACATCTAGTTAGCTAATCTGAGGCTAGATTTGAACTCAGGTTCTCCTCATTTCAAGACTGATGCTCTATTCACTGTGCCACCTAGCTGCCCCTGTGTATCCTATTTTTATGTGGCCTGTATATTCCCCTGGATTTTTCTCCTTCATCCTACCAGAGATTTTACCCTTTTAACAAAATTTTTTAAAAGAAAAAAAGCAAAACCAATAATTCTTCAATAATATAATAATGCTAACCCTAAATCTGACTTTTAGTATAAGCAAAGTCCCATTTCCCTATAGATATCTCCCAATCTTGTACTTCTGGAAAGGATTAGCTTGTTACATTCTCCTCTTTGGGATCTAGCCCCATGATTGTAATTTACAACTTTTTTGCATTGTTTTGTAGTCTTCTCCATTTCCATTGCTGCCATCATATGTTTTCTTGACTCGGCTTATTTGACTTCGTGTCAATTCATGTAAGGCTTTCTATGCTGCCCTGTGGTCATATTTGTCAGAGGGCAGAAAATCAAGTCAAGAAACAAAAAAACGAATTAAACGAATTCACACCACAACTAGAAGAAAATAAAAGAACTTAAATACTGTGTTCTATCAGCAGAACCAGATATACAAAAAAAATATAAAGGACTACCTTCACAATTAAAAAAAGATCATATTTGAAAGAATACCATGTAGAGAGATGTTAATAAGAGCTATGTGACCCAGTGTCAGAGAACAAAGTAGAATCAGCTACAAAGGAATTTACCAAAAAAAAAAAAAAAAAAAAACTAACATTTTTTCAATTTTTGAGGAACGATATGTCCAAAAATGAAGAAGGCATATTGCCAGGCTTCTTCTCAGCCAAATATAGTCCAGATTCCTAAACCAAGGGAAGGATAAAGCAGATAAAGACAGCCATACACTAGTATCATGAATGAACATTGATTTAAAATTTTTAAATGTAATTCTATCACGACTATAGCAGTTTATTCAAGAGATCATTATAGCAAAATTGGATTTATAGCAGATATAACAGGATATAGCAGATAGCCTCAGGAAGGCAGTCAATATAATTATTAAAAGTAACATCCAAAATCACTTTTGTTTCAGTAGAGATAGAAAAGACCTTTGATGAGGGCGTTAACTACATTCATTATTGAGTACAGATAAAGCATATTTAAGTGAAATATCAACAGATATTTATTAAATATTTACCATTTCTAAACTAAGTGCTAGAGATGCAAAGAAAGAAAAAAGCTAGTTCCTGCTCTCAAGAAGCTCAGTTTAATGGAGGAGACTATGCAAATATAAACAAGACATATATGGATTTCACTTGGCATTAATAAAAGAAAGGCATTATCATTAAGGGAACTTGACAAATGCTTCCTAAAAGTGAGATTTTAGCTGAGACCCAAAGGAAGCCAGGAGAAAGAGGATTTTAGACTTGGGGGATAGCCAGAGGAAAATACCTGGTGTTGGGGGAAGTATCAGGTGGAAAGAACAAGAAGAGGCTGGTGTTACTGATCAAAGAGTGTGGAGAGCGCATTAAGTTATGGAAAGGTAAGACCTTTAGAAATCCAAACAGAATTCTGTATTTAATCCTGATGGCTTACTGGCATTGATGTTTACTCAATTCAGTCACTTTGGAGTCTGAATGGAGGAGGCACTGGAGCAGAGGGAGGCTGGAGGTAGGCAGATGAACCAGCAGGTGGTAGCAGTCATCAGGCATGGAAGTGGTGAAGGGTGGGGTTGGGGTCAAGAGAGGAGGTGCAAATTGGAAAGATGCCGCAGCAGAGCTGAAATGGACCCGAGATAATAGAGAGGGGAAATGGACCCGAGATGCGACAAAGGTGAAACTAACCAGAGATAATACAGAGGGGAAATGAACTTGAGATGTTGCAGAGATGAAACTAACCAGAGATAACAGAGGGGAAATGGACCTAAGATGCTGCAGAGGTGAAACTAACCAGAGATAGTAGGTGAAACGACCCAAATTGCTGCAGAAGTGAAACTAACCAGAGGAAATAGGGGAAATGGACCTGAGATGTTCCAGAGTTGAAACTAACCAGAAATATTAGAGAGGGGAAATTGACCAGAGGTGCTGCTGAGGTGAAACTATCCAGAGATATTGGAGAAGTAAAGTGGACCTGAAATGCTGCAAAGGTGAAATTGACCAGAAAGGCCTCAGCAATTTAGCATTTTATATTATTTGAGAAAGGTATAATGATAAACAGAGAAAGTAAGCGTATTCTTGTCTCCTGATGATCTGACAATTTACTTAGGAACTCAGCAAACTAATTTCAACAAAAGTGTGCAGGCTGAAGCAGAATAAAAACCTGCAAAAACAAATTCCACTACCATTTCTGTATTGTAACAGCAAAATCTGAAAAGACAGGAGTATAAAAAGGAATTCTCCCTTCAGAATAACTGCAGAATGCATAAAATACATGGATGTTAATGTACCAGTGCACTCTCAATACTTATAGTTTTAGTTAGAAAGCATTTTTTATTATTTTAAATTTATTTTTATTATAACTTTTTATTGACAGAACCCATGCCTGTGTGATTTTTTTTTTTACAACATTATCCCTTGCACTCACTAGAAAACATTTCTTAAAGAAATAATAACCTTAATAGTTAATGCTGCTAATGGGGCTGTGCCAGAGACAGTAAAAATGACAACGGTATGAAAGGCAATTGGTAGTATTGATGATATCCAAGTCTTCCTATGAAAGGGTTTCTTTACAGAGCTTAAATAGAGAAAATAGTAAGAAATTTGGAGGAAGTAGAAATCTGGAATCAACGAGAATTTACTTTTTAAAAAGGCAGGCTAGAAAGGGGACTAGCATTTCATACCTTAAAACTGTATTTTAAAGATTAGACTTACACGCCATCTGGTATTGGTTAAAAAATAGAAAAGTACATAAGTGGACTAGACAAGATAAATTGGGGAACTGAAAGTCCTGTAGGAGAGAACTCCCTTTTGGATAAGTATTGTTGAGGAAGTGAAAGCGGTTCTTAGCTAAAGAAAGCCATTTGCCATCCACTGTCGTCTGTTCTTAATGGAATTAGAGTCTGAACTGTAAATTTCACATTGTCAGCAAATCAGACCCAGTGCAGCTCTGTTGGCCTCTCTCCACCATGAGGAAGAAGTGAGTTTGCTAAAGAAGGACTTTTACAGATAGCAAAGCAAATTTCTTTTGGTTCCTTGAAATTCAAAAGGTTTTGAGCAAACAGTTCATTTAGGGTTAGTGAGTTTCTGAGGGGAAAATAGCACTGAGAAGGATTTTAGTATCCGAGATAAAAAGTCAACTAATGGAAATATGGACTACCAAAAACTATCTGCTGAGTGATCAGAGGTCTTAATTCGAACTCTCTGATATTTGTATCTAGACACGGAGAGAGGGAAGAGGGAAGGGACATCATGATAGACCCAACCTCAAGGCCAGGAAAACCCAAGTTGGTATTTCATTTCTGTGCCTGGCACATGCTACTTCTCAGGAGCCCGGCTGCTTCAGAAATCTAGCTTCTCTGTGCCAGGGGTGGCAATACATGATGGGCATGACTGGCTCCTCCTTTATAACATGATTTCCTTGGAAGCTGGTTCTGAGTCCTGAGCTGGAAGTAGGAGTGCCCTGGGGCCTCCCATGATGATTCTTGGCCATCTAACCCTGGGTGGGTGGTCAGCACTTGTTGCTGGTGGTGGTGGGTTCCCTGTTCACCATCATGGCTTTGGAGGCTGAAGCACAAGCTTCTGCCTAGAGGGGGTCTTGGAGAGAGACTGAAGATTGTAGCAAGGTCATTATATCTGGTAACTTTGGAGAGAGCAGTTTCAGGAGGGTGACAAGGTCAGAGGGTATGACAGTAGAAGGTAGTGACTATGCGATCTATGTTGAAAGACTGCAGAGTGGGGATGGTGAAGGGGATCATCTGCCGTCGCCGGGCTGGGTGGAGGAAGAGGGAGAAAAGAACAGATCTCCACACAGAGGGGCGTGGGGAAGAAAAACTTCTAGAGGCCTCCAGCTACTTCCTAAGGTCAGAAGGAAAAGAAGACTTGGGGAAGGAGCCAGTTCAGGAAAATCTCCTCAGAACCTTTCATTTGGGGGAGTGCCAGGTACTGTGCCAACCCTGCCTGACTCATGGGATCCTGAACAGCTCCATGAGGTTGGTGCTGTATCATTTTGAACCTGAGGAAACTGAGGCCAGGGGAAGTTAAGTAACCTTCCCGGTGCCAGGCAACTATTAAACATTGGAGGTGGGGCTTGAATCCAGGCCCTCCTGTCTCTACAGCCTGAGGAGACTTTCTACATCCTTATTGTCACCTTTCTCCCCCTTATTCCTGCCTTGATGCCCTAGTGCAGTTTCTGCTCAGCTCTCTACCGGTCCGTTGCTTCCCTTGCTTCCAGTTTCCCCTTTACAAAGATGCCGTCCTGGGGTTCTGAAGATGCTTCTTCCTTATCACCTTGACGCTTTTCATTGACGTTAAGGAGAGCCTTGCACAGTCTGCTTGCAGATTCAGATGAGTTCCCTTCCCACACTCAGATCTACCCCAGTGGAAGTGGCTCCTGGCTCTCCCTGGAGCTGGTGACTTGGTGCTGCTTGGGCTTTGGCTCTACTTTAATTTGTGCCTCTTAAAAGCGGCGTCCTCCCCCCTAGGTGCGGCTCAGCCTTCATCGGACTTGTTCCTTCCTCCACTTAGACTGGACGGGCCTCTCTGGCCTTTCAGGGGGGTGTCCTTGGAGGGCAGGGACTGCTTGGTACATAGGATTCACATCCATCTGCCTCTTATCAGGCCTGTGTTGGCTGTCAGTGTCTGGGGACACTTTGACCTCCCTCCTTTCTCCAGCCAAATATACGCCTGACTTACCGGGCTTTGAACCAACAGGCTTCTTCCCCTCGTGCTTTGAGAGCGAGGTGCCCTGAACTTGGTCCTAAAGCCTTGGCCTGTTAGGGGAGGCGTCCCAAAGCCCTTTTCTGAGTCACAGACTGTCTTCATCGGGGCCTTTTGAATTCAGCCTTGTAATCCCATATTCTAGATGGAGAAACTGAGGAGTAAATGAGTGACTTGCCCCAGGTCACACAGCTAGCAAGAGTCGGAGTGAGCACTCCGCCTCCGGTCTCATTCCCATGCCATCCTTACCATGGCTTGGTGTGCGAAGCTGGGCCTTTGAAGAGCCCTGGGCAAAGAGACTGTATCAGGAGAAGGGACAGAAGCAGCGGAGGGAAGACCAGCGTCCCCGAGGAGAGGGAGGGGAGAGCCTCGGTGCCTTGGGCGATGGCAGGGTCTCTCTGGCCGCTGCTCAGTGTCTGCCCCCTGCCCTGGCTCCTGAAGTGGGAGCCCCTCCCAGTCCTGATGTCTCCCAGTTCTCACCACAACCACATCTGGATGTTTCTCCTTCTTTCAGTTTATCACGCAATCTACCTGGAAGAGATGGTAGCCTCAGAAGTCACGCAGAAATTGGCTTCAATATTTAATATTCCTTTGCACCAGATTAACCAGGTTTACAAACAGGGTCCCACCGGGATTCACATTCTCCTTAGTGACCAGGTAAGGGAGCTGGCGTGGCCTGGCCCAGCCTGGCCGCTGGGGCTGGCATCTACCCATTGACCGCAGAAGGGCTGTGATGCCCCTTTTTCTTTTTCAGAGTCTCCTTGAGCAAGGCCAAATCCTACACTAGGGGGCGGGGGGTTCTTGTTGTTCAGGTTCGGACCTTGGCCTGGGTCCATTCCCACCCTCCTGCCCCTTCAGTCCGAACTCTGGGACTGAGGGCCAGGAACGGCGGCTCTGTGATGGAGTGGGCAGGGTGAGAAAAGCCTGCGACCCTGGAGACCCCGGAGGCGGAGCCACTTGGCGCGGCCGGGTCCGAGTGGGCGCCGTCTCGGGCCACGGTCTCCCTGGGACTCGGCAGTTTTCGGTAAAGACGTCAGGGAGAGGGACTAGGCTCTGGCGTCAAGAGCTGGTGATCCCGTCCCAGTTGTCCGTGCACACGCCCCCCTGTCTTGGCCAGAGTCGTCATCCCCTTGGGAGGGTCCCCAGTCTGGGGCCGACACGGCCCCCGACTGGGTCAGGCGCCCTGTGTAGAGACAGACAGATCACGTTGTTCTTGTCACCTCAACCTCGCTGCTCTTTCTCGCTGTTCGGGGCAGGAACATCAGGGCTCTTGGGGCCGCCTCATGCCTGCTTCCTCTTTCCAGGTGGTTCAGAATTTTGAAGACGAGAGCTGTTTCCTGTTCGCCACTATCAAAGGTATCTCACGGGCCTGGAACAATGTGGGGGACAAAGCAGTCGGGGTGTTGGGGCGCTCTCGTCGGCCTCTCCCCCAGCGGGGAGATGTGGCCACTCCTTCCTGGGCCTTGGAGGTCCACAGGGAATCTTCCCGGGGATGGCTGAGGTGGCCGCAGGCGGACCTTGGGCCTCTGGACAGTGTTGGAAGGGAGGGGGCCTGGGGAGCAGAGAACCCCCCCCTCCCTGCCCTGACCTCCCCAGTGATGCTGCCAGACCTCTCAGACCCAGGGACAGGCGGCCAGGTTGGGTGGGGGCTGGTGAGGCAGGGTCCCGGACGGCTAGCCCGCAGCTGCATGACTGACGGGAAGAGATGGAGGAAGGGGGCCGGTTCACCCCCACCTCCCCTCACGTCAAGCGGGACCCCTTGCTGCACTCTGGCCCCGGGCGGCCATCGGGTCTGACTCTGCCTTCATGTCCCCAGCAGAAAATGGCGAAGGTTTCCACATCGTTCTTAAATGAGACCAGGTGCATGCTGGCCCGGCTTCGGTCTGGATTGAAGCCTCCCCTGCCCTCTTGTGTACAGAGACTGGACCGAAGGGACACCGGGACTGGACTCCCCCTCTGACCCATGTTTCCTATTGAAAGTGTGAGGTGACTTTGGTGAGCACTGCTCGAGAGGCGGACTTGCTGCTCGTCCCCGCCCTCACCGCAGTCCTGGAGGCGCCACGGCCCGAGCCGTGGGGACCCAGAGGCGCCACCTGCCGCCGCCTAGGCCTCTGGGACGCCGTCTGGTCTGGAAATGAATGTAGTCCCTTCTGTGCAGTCATTTGTCCCTGCTCCCACCCTTGGTGACTTGGGAGCCCCTGGGGCAGAAGGCCTGGAGATTGTGCCGAGAGCGACGAGGCGGGAGACCCTCTGGGGCGTGGGTCAGACCCTCGTGGACTCGGGGCTTGAGTGGGGGGTGGGGGGGTGGGGGGGTGGAGATGGGGCACGTGACTCTGAAGCCTGAAACCAGTCATGCCCAGATATGTCACCGGAGCCTGTCCAGCGCAGCCCAGGGGAGGTGCTCCCCTGCCTGGTCTCTTTGTCCTCTTTTTTTTTCCCCCTGTTTTTCTTTCTTTGCCTTTTTATTCCCTTCTTTAAAAAACAAAAGTCTAACTCTTGGCCTAGACCCCAGAGACACAAAAAGCAGAGGGGTCTTCTGGCGGTAAGAGCTTGGGACTCAGTGGGGGGGGAGGGACTGGAAGGCCTCCTGCAGGGCCTGCCCCCTCCTCTCCGTCCGGTGTGTCTGGACCTTGACCCCCCCCCCCCGTCTCTGGGATCACCAAGACGGGGCACGGGCCTGCCGCACACCCCGAGTCGAGCTTTCGTCGTGCGCCCCAAGGTTTCCCCGTGAGTTAAAACCGATCTTGGATCTTCTCCCCTTTGCTGTTTTCCTGCCATCTTTTGGGCCAAAGTGTTCACCAGTCAGCCCGGGATCGTTTGTGAGCCCCTCGCCCAGCGTAGTGTTACCCGGCTTGTGTCCCATTATCGTTTCACTTGGTGCATGCGCGTGTGCATGTTTGTGCCCATTTGTGTATTCCTGGGGTTCTGGGGGAGGGGCTTTGGTCTGTAGCTGCTTTTCTCCCCGGGATGGGGTCCTAGTTTTAAAAACCTGTAGTGCTTGTGTGGTCACTAAAGAGAACCGAGTCCCACCAAAGGCAGATTCCATTCCCATCTGAAACTTTAAACAGGAGCCTTCTCATGACCAAATATCTCATTCCCTGATAACGAGCTCGGGGGGAGGAGCCGTGGGTTTGTAATACCCGGTGGTGGCCCTTGGGGTCACCATTGGGACCTCAGCATGTAGGGAGCCGCCACTCCATCGGCCCCTCCTCCGCCTGGCTCTGAGCTGGCCCCCCCCACTAAAAGTGGGGGTGATTCCCTTGAATCTGGCCGAGCTCAGATTTCACAAAGGAAAATCGTTCATCAGTTGATTCCCAGGCACCTGTAATGAAATGATCACACCAGCAAAGTGCTGTTTTAAAGAGTGGGACGTACACATTTTAGTTTAACTGTAATAAATGTTTTCTGAACATTTTGCAAATGTGGTTTTTTGCCTACTATTAATGGTGCCCCCCTGTGTGCTCAGCAGACCTCAGAGAGCTTGGGGCAGTCTGCCTTTTTCTGCCCCGGGGCAGGGCCCGAAGGGCCTTACCCCCGAGGTCGCTGGGCCAGGCCTGGCGGGGGAGCCTCGCTGCCCTGCCAGCAGCCTTCCCTCCTCAGCCCCTGCCAGGAAAGTCTCCCCACTTCCTCCCCCTGCACAGGGTTGTGTGTCTGGTTGTGAGGAGAGGGAGCCCCCGCAAAGCCCAGGAATCCCGCACCAATGGTGCGGCCGGCGCGGGTGTGGCTCCTCTTCTGCGTCGGGGAGGCGATGGCCACCCAGACGGGTCGCAGAGCCGCCATGGCGAGACGAGAGACAGTGTCTTGTGCAAAGGAAGTGTCTGTCCCCGTGTCAGTATTTAAATAGCAGGAAAAATCTGTGTAAGTGTGTGTGTATGTGCGCGTAAAGTCGTGTAAGCTTTGCTCAGAGCCACGTCCTCCCGGAGAGCTCGTCTGTAAGCGCTCCGGACCCTGTGGCTCTGACGGGACCCTGGCAAATCTGCTGATCGTGACGTGAGGCTGCCGTGAAGGGCTGGGGGCCGGGTAGTCCGTCCCCCGCATGGGGAGAGATGATCTCTTTTGCCTTAGAGTTGAGTGCATTTGTCTGGGTTTCTGTGCTTTTTAAATAAACTTGAAAACATGATGGTCCCATTCCATGGTGTCTGAACTGTGTGTTATTCCGCGCCGAGCAGGCTGGGAAAGCCGCCTCCTGGGTCTGGATGCCTTGTTTTGTTGAATGAGCTCGAGAACTGGACCCTTGGGCAGGTCGTGAAGAAGCAGCAGCTTCTGCAGCTGAGGAGGAGGGGAGGGGAGTGAGTCCCAGGCAGTCTGCAGATGGGGGCCGGGGTCATAAATCCGGAAAACTGGACACATGGAAATGATGGTGGGGCCGATTTGCTGGAGAAGAGGGAGAAAAGACCCAAGGGCGGGTGCTGGGGTTCGCCTTGTCAAGAAGTCCAGCTTTTTACCTGAGCCCAGTGTGGGGGGGGGGGGCGGGATGTCCGAGGGATGGGTGGTGGAGGGGAAAGGGACGAGGGAGGTGTCCCTGAACCCCAAAGGTGGGAAGAGGGGATGGTGAATCCATGGGGCGAGCGCTCCTTCTCTGCTATGGACCAGGCAGTGGGCAAAGGGCCCAGGGCACGGGGGCCAGCGGGAACCGCAGCCGAGGGCGGATGGAGTCTAAGGGAAAGGACTTGCCCAGAGCACCATGTGCGGCTGCCCCAGGTTCACACGGACAAATAAGCACAAATCCTGAAGTAACAGGAAGAGTCAGAACGATGGCGAAACCTTCTGGGGTCCGGAGCCTTCCAGGGCTGCAACTTGATAAACGGGACCTCTCCAGAGCCCTGAGAGGGAGGAGCTGCGATTATCCCCATTTTACAGGTGGAGAAACTGAAGCACATGAAGCCTGAATGACTGGTCCAGGGTCACGTGGCGAATCCCGGTCTGAGTTTGAATGTTGGTCTTGCACGGAGACCACTGTGCCCCGTGTCAGTCGGAGAGGGAGGGGCCGGAGGGGGTCAGAGCCGGCCACACGAGAGTCGGATCTCAGACAATGTGGGGCAAACCCAAAGATCCCCAATGTGAGAAGGGCTCCCTCTTCCCCCTCGGACGGAAGCAGAAATCTGGGCGGCCGCGGGGCACGAATTGACTTTGTACTGAGCCTCGGCGGCCTGTCCCAAAGAGAACCTTCAAACAGCACCGGAACCGGGATGCAAAAGTCATACAAGCAGCGGCGGGAGCAGGAACGTCAGTGCCCGGCCTGGCAGAGGGCGGGTTTTGGGGCCAGGAGATGGAGAGAGGAGATTGTGGGCAGCACAAGCTTGTGTGAGACCCTCTGCCCGCCGCCAGCCTCGGGGCCTGGAGCCCGCAGCCAGCAGGGAAGTTGGGAGAGCTGGGACCCGGCCCCTTCCCTTGGCCAGAGGCTGCACCCGGCAGGGAGGTGACTGCACTTGGCCGGAGCTGGGCAGGGCTTGGGGGTGCCCGGGGATGGGGGTGGGGGCTCAGCAGAGCCATTGTCCCAAGGACCGGGAAGCAGAGACTGCGGGGGGACGGGGGGGGGGCGGGGGGCCTTGGGTCACCTCAGCTCCTCTGGGGCCTTTCGTCGCTGCTGCCAAACTCGGGGTCCTGGAAGCGTCTCTTCCCTTGGGGGGTGGGGTCTGTACGTGTGAGTGCGTGTCTGTGTGTCTGCGTGTGCACGTGAGTGCGTGTCTGTGCGTCTGTGTGTGCATGTGCGCGTGTGTGTCCTGCAGGGGGGGTGCAGCCTCTTTGATTTTTTTACATGAAGGAGGGCATCAGGGGCATTGGGGACATCAGGGGCGTGGGGGCAATAGGGGCATCAGGGGCATTGGGGGCATCAAGGGCATCGGAGGGGGAAGCGGCGCCAGAACTTTTGGAAGGGGCAGAATTTGGCGGATCCGGTTCTTCCTTGATCCAACCTGCTCTAGGGTCTCGATGAGTGGTTATCGATGGGGAATATTAATGATTCATAAACACCCGCAGCTACATGTAAGACAACATGGGGGTCCTACATCCACACACTTCCTATACCCACACTTCCTTGTGAATTCCACTGGGAGGGAAAAGCAAAAGCAAAGAGAAAAACCACAAGAGAAGAAAATAAAAACAAGGGGAGGAGAGAACCCGGCCCGCTCACACTCAGTCAGTCTGCAGCCCCTCTCTGGACACGGAGGCTCTTTTCCGCCGCAGCTTCCTGGGGCTCACTGACGAGAAGAATGGGGCGGCCCACTTGGCTGGGGGCTCAGTTCCCACACCGTGCCCGATCCTGGTCCCGCTTGTGTCCCCCCCACATGTATTCCTCTGGTGCCCCTGGGGCAGAGAATGTCTCTGTGCCCAGCTTGTAGCAAGGGCACCGCGGGCATCCCTGGGGTCACCCCTTCCCCTTACCCAGTGGGGAGCTGGGGGCCATAAGCGGGAGTGACAGGGCAGACCAGGTGGGGCTCCGCCCACTGTAGGGGGCGTCTCCTGGTGGGTTAGCCTTAGAATCCTTACAAAGTGTTAACTGGAATTGATAGAAACAATGCTTTTGTACTTAAGTTTACACCTTTGAGAGTTCCCACATTAGCTCACACATTGGAGTTCACAAGTTCGGGAGCTTCTCAAGTTACACCTCCCACAATCCCACTCTCGGAGGAAGAGTCAACCTTTGGGTTCACACCTTTAAGAGATCATGTATAAGAAGCTCTTGGAGCCTCAGTCAGTGGAGGAGTCAGTTCGGGAGATTGACAGAGCCAGAATTCAGTTGAGGAGATTCAGAGAGAGCTGGAGGCTGAAGCTGGTAGAGGCAAAGGACAAGCTACAGTAGCTCTTGGAACCAAGCAGAAAGAGGGGCCTCTAAGAAAACTAACTGGGCTATTTTGGAGGATTTGAACTTTTAACACCTGGCTGCGTTTGAAGTGATTATTACTTTGAACTGAAAGGAAGGCTGCCTCCAGAACCCCCCCTCCCCAAACCTGCTCCCAGAGAACCATTATATTTTAGAAAAGAAGAGCACCACATTTTGGCGCCTGAATGTAGGACTGACAGGACCCTGATCTCAGTGGGAAAAGCCTCTAATCCTGATCTCAGTGGAAAAGCCTCTGATCCTGATTTCAGTGGAAAAACCTGATCCTGAATCCAATGGAGAAGTCTCCTCAACCCAGAAATTAGGATGAGTACAACAAAGAAACTTTGTTAAAGAGCTAAAATAGTATTTCAGTTAAAATGGGACAGATGTTTAGAAAATAGCCTGCTTTTCCTCTTCAAGGAAAATGTTTAGAGACCATTGCCAGACTTATAAAAAAAAATCAAAGTTTAATTATAACTTGGGAACATATCATTGATCTTTAAAGAACTTTATAGTACACATCTCCTTGGTTCTCTATGGAAAAAGAAATGGATCTAGATGAGTCGAAATTAGTAGGAGAGCAACTAGGTGAATAATACAATTCTAATCCAAACTCAATTTCCAAAAATACACTTTATACATACAATTTAATACAACTGGCTATAAGAAATTATATAAGTGTTAGAATGAGGAAAAAGAAGAAAGAGCAGGAAGGGGAGGTGCCAACTAAACTAGGTGAAAAGGATGAAGAATCAAGATCTTCCCAATCTCCTGAGCCACTTCCCTCAATTGGGAGAAGGAGGAGGAGGAGAGGCAGTAATGCAATCAGAACCACCTATTAAGGAGCCTGTGACAAGATTAGAAAAGGCATTAGTTAAGGCAAAAAATGAAGGACAAGATGTATCTGATTTTATAAATGCTTACCCTGTGATTGAAGAGATTGACTCTTCAGGTCAAAAAGGGAGAAGAAACACTTCTTTTAATTTGGAAAAAATTAAGGATTTGAAAAAGGGTTGCACTCTTTAATGGGGCTACATCCTCTTATGTCAAAATGTTACTAGATTGTCTTATGAAATCCATAATTGGATTGGAAATCCATAGCAAGGACACGTTTAGAACCTGGACAAAACTTGTTGTGGCTTTCAGAGTATCATGAATTATGTAGGATTCAAGCCAGATGCAATAGGCACACAGGAGTTAATGTACAAATAGCTTTGACCAACTAGCTGGTGAAGGTCAGTATGGAGAGAATTCAGAACAGATTGATTATCCATAACAGTGTATGAGAAAATTTCTAAGGCTGCAATAAAAGTGTGGGGTTCCCTCCCCGGACAGAAAGATGGAAGCAAAGCCTTCACAAAAATAGAGCAATGTCCCAATGAACCTTTTGCAGATTTTGTGGGATGTCTGCAAACAGCTGTAACAAGAACCATTGGAGAAAATGCAGCTACAGAAATAATGACGAGACATCTGGCTAAAGAAAATGCCAATGAGGTTTGCAAAAGAATTATATAGGGACTAGACAAAGATGCTCCTTTAGAGGAGATCATAGGGCGCTGTGCCACAGTGGACACAAGTGCTTATTATTCTCAGACTATGATGAACATGGGAAGACAGGGCCCCTCTTGGCAAGGGACTTCTAGAGAAAATCGTTGATGTTTTCAGTGTGGAAAGATAGGACATCCGAGAGCTCAGTGTAGATATGGAGATAGAGTGAGAAGACAGGGTGAGAGAAAACCCAAAACCCTATGTCCAAAATGCAACCAAGGCTTCCACTGGGCCTCAGACTGTAGATTGAACCAGAGAAATAAGAGGCAGGCTCCAGCTCCAAGATATTGTGGTGAACAGAGAGATAAGATGAAAACCGTACAGGAATGTATGAATTCTTTTTCTGTATTTTATTATTTCTATGTTTCCCTTATGACCGGTATAATATGTGCAGGCTCATATCTACTTGAGCCTTGGCCGCTAGAAATATATTTACTTAACCTGAGCTGATGACATTTATTGATATTTGACATTTATCGATATTTACTCTATTAGCTGGACCCACTATATGCTTGATTAAACCTGAAGGCCTGCTTTTCTCTTTCCTAGAAATCAGGAGATTTCAGGAAAACAGAAACCTTCCATTCCAATCTCCCCAAATAGCAACAACCAATTAGATGCCTCCCCCTTTCCTTCTCAATGTTTTCTTACTTGTGATGTAATTTCTTGTATAAAAGCTATGTATCTTTACTACTTCTTTAGCCCTCCTACCGCGAGCTTTCTCTTTCTTATCTTGCAATGGGACGGCTCATCCTCTGGAGGTTTTCAATAAACAACTTTTCTGCCTTCTACTGAGTGATCTCTGAGTAATCTTTTTGGGTAAGGGTCTTCTACATTCCTCACAGTTGGGGGCTCATCAGGGATGGGGTCTTTGGGAGAGATGGCTATGTGTACCCCAAACAGGGACAGGCGCCCATGGAGTAGTTTTCTCCATGGTCTCTAGCTCTGGGCGAACAGCCTCCTTCCCGTCTTAGACAACAACCTCGAGGCAGGGATACTCAGTGGAAAGCAGAATTAAAGACTGAAGGAAGTAGAGTCCTGATGGCCGGCATTTGCAGCCTGAAAAGAAACACGGGTTTCTTTCTGGAGGTAAAGCTCTTGGGAAGTCTGGGGGCTTATTGGCTGGGTCGAGGGAGACCCTGAGGGATTAGCCCTCTTAAATTTATTTTTGGTGGACTGCTATTGACCCCAATGATAAAGGACTTTTCCTGAGGAGGCTCTTGGGTGGCTGTGGAGCGTTAGGGTAACGTAGGGCCTCCGCCGACACCTGGACAGGGTCCAGGGTGGTATAGAAGCAGTCCAAAAATTTGTATCAGGACGTTAGCTAGGGAATTCAAGACTGGAATGAACTTCCCAGATATAAAAGGGAAGAAAACTGGGAGGATGTATATCCCAGGACTATTTGGGTATACCAGACTTAAATCTGTATGTAAAAGGTGAAAATAGAGTTTTGTGAATGTCTGTGTGTATGTCTGCTTTGCATTGCCTTTGTTCTGTGTTAAAAGTTAGAAAGCTCATAAGAGTAAGAATTGAGCCTCTGTGTTACAGGCTTAGAAAAATATCAGATTGAATTGCTGGGAGTTGGAATTCATTCAAAGTGGTATTCTTTCAAAGTGCTTCCAGAATGTAATTTGGGAATTAGTTTGGGGCTTCTCAAGAAAAGAAAATCTTTTTTCTCTTTCTCTCCCTCTGTCTCTGGCAGTGGGTTTGCAGGAAGGGGGAAAGAAGAGGAAAAAATAAAAACATAGATTGAAAGTTTGGAAAGTTTTGAGAAAATAGAAGAACGGTGACTATCACTCCTGTAAACAAGGAGCCTGTTATCAGGACTCAGCCAGAGAAAAGAATTCTCAAGGTAAAGCAAGGATTGCTGCTTAACTCTTTCCTGGTTACTAAAGAAAAGAAATTTGAATGAAATATCTAAGTAGATTTTAGGAAATTTCACAAACTAAAGTACTGATTAATTTTAAAATAACTTTAAATTGATATGTGTGTTAAGATTGGAAACTTAAGATTGGAAATAAGAAACTGCAGATATTGGAAGGAAGGAATAAAAATAGAGTAAGAGAGGTAAATAGCTAAACACAGGGGCTCTCTGACTTGTTGGACCTGTGGGAAAACTAAGCATGTTTCTAAAAATTGTGCCAGGAGAAGAAAGAAAAATCATTATTAGCAAGTTTGCTTAAAGAGAAAGTTTAAGAAGACTAAACTGGGTAATTGTTTGTCTGCAATATTTGATTAAGAGTTTTGGGAATTTACTATATTTTAAAGAGATACTATAATTTTGAAATTAAAATAAAATTGAAATTGGGGGAAATAATTTTACTGTTGCCTTGCACATGTTAGACTTATTCTGAGTGTAAAATCTTAAGAATTTTTTGAATATTGTGTCCTTTACAGCTGAAGAGAAAACCTTTTCTTTTTTTTATTATTTGGTTAGAAATATAGGTTATTAAACAAAATGCCAGTAGCTTACCTTAGGGGGGGCTCATGTTTGTATCTCCCCACTTATATGGTATGTTGCTTTTTTAAAGTATTGGGTAATTTGTAAACTATATTATGAGTTTTAAGAAATTTGGTTCAAAATTATTTGTGAATCTTGAAGTTTAAAGTTTAAAAAAAGGTGATTTAAAGACAAGGGAAAAGAGATGGATTTACAAAAGCAATTAATAGTTTAAATAGAGCATCTAGTCAGAAGTATTTTGGAGAAGGTTTGAGCAAGTAGGCATTGGGAGGAGAGAGACAGAGAGATGGGACAGGAGAAGGAAGGTGATTTAAAAAGGGTTGATTAGTGGGAGCAAATGATTTCAAGAAGAAATCATGGGGGAAAGAAGAAACTGGTTGGAAAGGGTAGTCGCAGAGAAATGGCTGTGAGGTGGGATGTTTTTGTGGGGGGAGAGCAAGCGAGCAGCAGTAGAAGGCGGCAGCTGCTTGATTCCTTTGGCTGAAGAAAACAAACGCTTATTTAAAGGGACAAGCTGCTCTTATAAGATGTTAATTGATTGAATATTTGTTTCTTTAGATACATAATGGTTATGAATATTGAAGAATAAGATCAGAAATGTGATATATAGTTTCAAAAAGTTTAATTGATGTTTTCAAGAACTTCAGATTCTTTTAATGAGAAAACAGGAAGTTTTAATTAACTGTATTGATGCTAATTATCTGAAAGGGACTCCAAGAATAATAGTTTTTGCCTTCTTCCTTTTGAAGATGTTTTTGTTGTGACCAATATGTAGTTTGGGATTTTTCTGTGTATTGGGTATTTTAAAAGCAAAATGATTGGTATAATATTCAATTTATTCAAGATTCAACATCTACTTGGGTATGTAAGAATTGTGTGAATTTTCTGGGATAAATTTCTTACTGTTACTGATATAAGGTCATGGTAAATAACTGTTTGGGATTTATCTAAAACTTTGGAGATAAAATTCTTTGGGCTTATAATTAATGCTATTTGGGAGTTTTAAAGCTCCACTCTCTGATGTGCTGAAGATTGAGTTTTAACTGCTTATATTATGTGATAGTTATGTTCTTGCATTTTTTCCTCCTGTGATTTATTTCTATGATCAGAACAATAGTTAGTAAGAACTGTTAATGCAATTCCAATATGTCATACCTTGCTGCTTCCAATCTGGTTATATGTAATCATTATATCCTAAATACTTAGGCAAATAAGTATTTACTGCCTGTTACTGGATATTTGTGTTTTGTTTTTAAAATGTTTCTAAATGATAAGAGGACAATTTACAATGGTCTGTGAAACCTAACTGCTGTTTATTGGGACTATAATCATCTGCCTGTCCTTTAAAGCAAACGTGTTCCTTCACATAGGAACTGCGGCCAATCTGTGCTGGCCTCCCCACATGTTGTTGCAGTTCCAGACTGTTCTAACCTTGTTAGATTTGGTTTTTTGTTGTCCTAGATTTTGGTCAAATTACATATCATTGAACCTCTTCTGAGACATGGAAGCTTAGATAGACACCACACCTACATCCCTGCATGGATTGCGAGCCTTCGCCCATTTCTCAGCCCATGATCGAAACCATCGCCCGTGCTCCTGATGTAATTTGGACTGATATGGAGGAAGTGGGAAAGTGGTTGATGAATTATTCTTAAAATTACAACTCTATTACTGTGGGTTTAAGATTTGGGATGGAAATTATTAAAATTGGTAACTGTTGCTGTTAAGGAAGTTATATGTTTGTAATATCTATGTTCACTTCAGAATATGTAATTGAGGGATTTTTATTTTATTTTATTTTTTAGGAAACTCCTCCAGTACTAGGCTGTTGTGTATAGGAACTTTGATTCATTCTTGGGATTTATGTGTGGGATGGTTATTTGACTATTTACTTTTTTTTTTAATGATTCCTTTCCATGAGGGGAAAAAAAAAGGAGAGGAAGAGATAGGGAACTAGGGAAACGGGTGGATTTTTCTTAAAATACCTAAAAGAGTGAGAACCCTTAGTTTTCTGTTCACTTTGCCTTAGGTACTTCTGCCCCACCCCCATCTCACCAGTTCAGAATGAATTGGAAGTCCTTAAGCAGTCCTTTTTGTTTTTACTGTGCTTTAGCTTTGAAACCCCTTATTCTCTGGAATTGCTCTGGCAGACTATTCTCTGGTTGTCTGTTTTTAGGAAATCGCCAAGATAAAGACACCTGTCTTGGGATTGGGAGTCTCCAACCCTGTAACCCCAGTTTCTTAATTGGTATCTCAGCATTTTCAATAACATTGCAGTTTTGAGATCAAGCCTCTAAAGTTCAAGGTTTGCCTGCCTTCATGGTCTAACTGTGCATGCTCCGATAGCTCTGCTCAGAAATCTGTATTCCAGTAGCAGCCCTGTCTGTCCCTCTGGGCAGGGACAGGTGGAGCTTCTCCAAGCCTCACCCTTCTCCCCTGGAGTGAGATGCCCTTCTGAGTGGGCAGCATGACTGTCTCAAGCCCTGCTACTCCCTATATAAGCAGAAGCTGAGTTAAGTGCACAAATGAGTGCAGACCCCCTAACACAGTGAACCATCCATCTCAAACTGGATTATCTGGCTGAGATGAGGGCCTTTGTCCTGCTGATAACTCTGGAGTTGTCAGGAAGAGACTTGCCCTTGCCATCAGTCCTTGCATTTTCTAGTTTTATTTTGATTTATTTGCCTCACATTGGGTTGGTCAAAATTATGGTGCTGAGACCTCCCAGGTATCTAGGGGAGGTGATTCAATAATTCAAATATTCAGAAGGAGAGTGTGCAATATTGTGCCTCAGTTTCCCTAGATTGTCATCTTTGTTTATTTATCTTTGTATTGTTATGTCTGCCAAATGCCAATCTGTTCTGGGATAACTGTTTCTAAGATAGTTGGGAAGCAATTTTTATGGTATGAACTTATTGCAATCAATGGTATTATCCTACTGCCACTATGTCTACCCTGTATAGTTACCTTAGTAACCAGAATAGTTCAATGGTTCCTATCAAAAGGAAAAGTTGTTTATTGAAAACCTCCTGAGGATGAGCCGTCCCATCACCAGATAAGAAAGAGAAAGCTCACGGTAGGTGGGAGTAATAAAGATACACAGCTTTTATACAAGAGATTACATCACAAGGAAGAGAGCATTGAGAAGGGGAGGGGAGGCATCTAATTGGTTGTTGCTATTTGGGGAGATTGGAATGGAAGGTTTCTGTTTCCCTGAAATCTCCTGATTTCTAGGAAACAGAAGGTCAGGCCTTCAGGCTTAATCAAGCAGACAGTGGTCCAGCTAATAGAGTAAATATCGATAAATGTCAAATACCAATAAATGTCGTCAGCTCAGGTTAAGTAAATATATTTCTAGCGGCCAAGGCTCAAGTAGATATGAGCCTGCACATATTATATAGGTCAGAGGGGAAACACAGAAATAATAAAATACAGAAAAAGAATCCATACATTCCTGTAAGTTGTTCACCTTTTCTCTCTCTATTCCATACAAACTGAAACGAAGGCTGCCTCCAGAGGCCCCCCTGAGAAACCTGCTCCCAGAGAACAATCATATTTTAGAAAAGAAGAGAACATTGCAGGTTAGCTCTGTCTTGGAATAGGCAGCGGCTAATCTTGTCGAGGACCTACCTCGACAGTGAAGAGTAGGGGGGCTCCCAGTTGACACGCCCCCCACTCCGGTAGCTGAGCGAGCCGAGCTGCCCGGGCACTGACGGATTGCCAGGCGCGGGTCAGAGGTCAGCCTGTGTGTGGGGTCTGTCAGGGGCCCGACTCTGAGCTGTCCAGTGCTGGTGTAAAGACTGTGAAGGGGGTTATTTTTGCCTCCTGAATCCAATTCTCCCTGAGCAACAAGAGAACTGTTCGGTTCTGCACAAATATATTGTATCTAGGATATACTGTAACCTATTTAACATGTATAGGACTGCTTGCCATCTGGGGGAGGGGGCAGAGGGAGGGAGGGGAAAAGTCGGAACAGAAGTGAGTGTAAGGGATGATGTTGTAAAAAATTACCCTGGCATGGGTTCTGGCAATAAAAAGTTATAATTATGAAAAAAAAAAAAAGGAGCAGACCTCAACCTTTAAAAATAAACAACAAAAAAAGCTCAGAAAAAAAAAAAAAGACTGGGGAAGGAGCTGAATCCGAGGGTCAGGAGGGAGGAGTGCCACTGGGACAGCTGCCTGGGGGAGGCAGGAAGGCTGGCTGGGGAGCCCTGAGACAGGGGCGATGAGATGGGGGCCAGTCAGAAGTGGGGGATGGGAGGCTCCTTATCTGGAGCTCCTCATGTCTCTGTCCATAGCAGGGCGAGGGTTGATTGCAGACCCTAACTTAAGGCCCTCTGGTCCCGGAGCCCTAGTCGATTTTGGAGAGTCCTCCCAACCAGCTTTTTTCTGGGAACATTTGATAACCTTTCTGGAGACGTTTGAGCTCTTTTAGGGAGACATTTGTTCTTTCTAGGGAGGTTTGAGGCCCTTTCAGGGGACGTTTGTTCTCCTTTCCGGGGACATCTAAGGTCTTTTCTGGGGACATTTTAGCATTGACATTTGAGCTCTTTTCTAGAGATGTTTGATCTTTTCTGGGGACGTTTTAGCTCTTTTCTGGGGATGTTTGACATCCTTTCTGGAGACATTTGAGCTCATTTCTAGAGATGTTTGAGGACTTTTCTGGAGACATTTGAGCTCTTTTATGGAGACGTTTGATCTTTCTGAGGACTTTTTAGCTCTGTTTTGGGAACTTTGATATCCTTTCTGGAGACGTTTGCACTTCTTTTCTGGGGACGTTTGAGCTCCTTTATTGGGACATGTAATATGCTTTCTGGAGACATTTGAGCTCTTTTATGAAGAAGTTTGAGCTCTTCAGGGGCCATCTGAGCTCCTTTCAGGGGACATTTGAGCTCCTTTCCTGGGACGTTTGAGCTTTCTGGGAATGTTTGAAGCCCTTTCAGGGGATGTTTGTTCTCCTTTCCAGGGACATCTAAGGTCTTTTCTGGGGACATTTTAGCATTGACATTTGAGCTCTTTTCTAGAGATGTTTGATCTTTTCTGGGGACGTTTTAGCCCTTTCAGGGGATGTTTGTTCTCCTTTCCGGGGACATCTAAGGTCTTTTCTGGGGACATTTTAGCATTGACATTTGAGCTCTTTTCTAGAGATGTTTGATCTTTTCTGGGGACGTTTTAGCCCTTTCAGGGGATGTTTGTTCTCCTTTCCAGGGACATCTAAGGTCTTTTCTGGGGACATTTTAGCATTGACATTTGAGCTCTTTTCTAGAGATGTTTGATCTTTTCTGGGGACGTTTTAGCTCTTTTCTGGGGATGTTTGACATCCTTTCTGGAGACCGTCGAGCTCTTTTATGGAGATGTTTGAACTCATCTCTGGGGAGGTTTGAAGTCTTATCTAGGGACGTTTGAGCTCTGGAGATGTTTGAGCCATGGGACATTTGATCTATTTTGGGTATTTGATATACTTTCTGGAGACATATAAGCTCTTTTCTGGGACATTTAAACTCTGCGTTTGAGCTCTTTTCTGGGGACTTTGATATTCTTTCTGGAGATGTTTGCGCTTTTATTCTGGACATGTTTGAGTTCTTCTGGGGATGTTTGAGCTTTTCTCTCGAGACTTTTGAGTTTTTCTGGGAAGGTTTGAGCTTTCTGAAGAAGTCTGAGCTCTTATCTAGAAATGTTTCAGCTCTTTTCTGGCACATTTGAGCTTATTTGTAGAGACATTTCAGCTCTTTTCTGCAGAAGTTTGATGTTGCTGGAAACGTTTGAGCTCTTTTCTGAAGACATGTGATATCCTTTCTGGAAACATTTGAACTCTTTTCTGGAGATGTTTTTCTGATTTCTGGGGACATTTGATCTCCTTTCTGGGTTCGTCTGAGCTCTTTTCTAGGGAAGTTTGAGCTTCTTTCTGGAGACGTTTGACTTTTCTGAGACATTTGAGCTCTTCTGGGGATGTTTGAGCTCCTTTCTGGGGATGTCTGAACTCTGATCTAGGAACGTTTAAGCTCTTTTTTTGGGACGTTTGAGCTCCTCTGGGGACGTTTGATTCCTTTTGGGGACTTTTGAGCTTCTTTCTGGGGATTTTTGAGCTCCTTTCAGGGGACGTTTGAGCTCCTTTCTGGAGATGTTTGGGCTCTTTTCTGTGTTTGAGCTCCTTTTGGGGAGGTTTATGCTCTCTTCTGGGGATGTTTGAGTTCTCTCCTGGGGAAGTTTGAGCTCTTTTCTGCAGGCGTTTGAGCTGTTCTGGGGCCCTTTCAGCTCTTTTCAGGGGACGTCAGCTCTCTTCTGTGGACTTTGATATCCTTTCTGGATGTCTTTGAGCTTTTATTTGGAGAAGTTTGAGCTCTTCTGGGAATGTTTGAGCTCCTTTCTACAGACATTAGAGCTCTTTTCTGGAGACATTTGAATTCTGGGGATGTTTGATCTCCTTTCTTGGGTTGTCTGAGCTCTTTTCTAGGGAAGTTGAGCTTTCTGTGGACGTTTGAGCTCTTCTGGGGATGCTTGATCTCTTTTCTGCAGGCGTTTGATGTTTCTGAAAATGTTTGAGCTCTTTTTTGAAGACATTTGATATCCTTTCTGGAGGTGTTTGAACTCTTCTGGATATGTTTGAGCTCTTCTGGGGATGTTTGTTCTCTTCTGGGGTTTTTGAGCTCCTTTATGCGAACATTTGAGCTGCTTTCTGTAGATGTTTGTGCTCTTTTCTGGAGACATTTGAGCTCCTTTCTGGGGCCGGTTGAGTTCCTTTCAGGGCCCGTTTGAGCTCCTTTCTGGGGCTGTTTGAGCTCCTTTCAGGGAACGTTTTATCCGTTTTCTGTGGATGTTTGTGCTCCTTTCTGAAGACGTTTGAGCTCTTTCCTGGAGACGTTTGATCTTTCTGAGTGTGTTTGAGCTCTTTTCTGGGAACTTTGATATACTTTCTGGAAATGTCTGCACTTTTTTCTGGAGACGTTTGAGCTCTTTTCTGGAGATGTTTGATCTCTTCTGGGGATTTTTGAGTTCCTTTCTTAGGACGTTTGAGCTCTTTTCTGAGAATGTTTGATATCTTTACTTGAGTCGTTTGAGCTATTTTCTGCAGGCATTTGATATCCTTTCTGAAGACGTTTGAATTCTTTTCTGGAGATGTTTGAGCTCTTTTTGGAGGGATGTTTGATCTCCTTTCTGGGGATGATTGATCTTTCTGGGGACATTGGATCCCTTTCTGGGGACATTTGAGGTCTTTTCTGGGGGCATTTGAGCTCCTTTTTGAGAATTTTTGAGTTCTTTTCTGAGGATGTTTGAGCCCCTTTCTGGGAACGTTTGATCTTCTTTCTGGAGAAGTTTGAGTTCCTTTCTGGGGACTTTTGATGTCCTTTCTGGGGCTGTTTGAGCTCCTTTCTGAGGACCTTTGAGTTCTTTTCTGAGCATGTTTGACCTTTCTGGGGACGGTTATCTCCTTTCTGGGGACCTTTGATCTCCTTTCTGGAGATGTTTGATCTCCTTTCTGGGGACGTTTGAGCTCCTTTCTGGGGATGTTTGTGTTCTTTTCTGGGCACGTTTGAGCTCTTTAGGGGACGTTTGAGCTCCTTTTGGGGGATATGTGAGCTCTTTTCTGGGCCATTTGAGCTCCTTCCTGGTGATGTTTGATCTTTCTGGGGATGGTTGATCTTTGTGGAGACGTTTGAGCTTCCTTCTGGGGATGTTTGAACTCTTTTCTGCGTATGTTTGAGATCTTTATTGGCGATGTTTGAGCTCTTTTTTGGAGACGTTTCTGGGGAGGTTTTAGCTCTTTTCTAGAGATGGTTGATCTTTCTGGGGATGTTTGATCTGCTTTCTGGGAACATTTGAGCTTCTTTCTGGGGTTGTTTGTGCTGTTTACTGGGGATGTTTGACCTCCTTTCTGGGGACGTTTGAACTCTTTTCTGGGGACGTTTGAGCTCCTTTTCGGGGAAATTTTGAGCTTTTTTTTGGGTCATTTGATTTTTTTCTGGGGACGTTTGACGTCTTTTCTGGGGTATTTGAGCTCCATTCTGGGGATGTTTGGGCTATTTTTCAGGGGGACTTTTGAACTCCTTTCTAGGGATCTTTGAGTTTTTTCCTAAGGATGTTTGAGCTCCTACCTGGGAACGTTTGATCTCCTTTCTGGGGAGGTTTTAGCTCTTTTCTGGGGATGTTTGATCTCCTTTCTGGAAATGGTTGATCTTTCTGGGGATATTTGATCTCCTTTCTGGGAATGTTTGAGCTCCTTTCTGGGGGTGTTTGTGCTCTTTTCTAGGGCTATTTGAACTCTTTTCTGGGGATGTTTGGGTTCCTTTTGGGGGACATTTGATCTCCTTACTGGGGACTTACTTTGAGCTCCTTTCTGGGGCAGTTTTAACTTTTTTCTGGGGATGTTTGCTCTCCTTTCTGGAGATGGTTGATCTTTCTGGGGATGTTTGCTCTCCTTTCTGGGAACATTTGTGCTCCTTTCTGGGGGTGTTTGTGTTCTTTTCTCAGGCTATTTAAACTCTTTTCTGGTGATGTTTGATCTCCTTATTGGGGACATTTGATCTCCTTACTGGGGACATTTGATCTCCTTACTAGGAACATTTAATCTCCTTTCTGGGGACGTTTGACATCTTTTCTGGGGGCATTTGAGCTCCATTCTGGGGATGTTTGGGCTTCTTTTCTGGGGGCATTTGAGCTTTTGGGGGGACTTTTGAATTCCTTTCTAGGGACTTTTGAGTTTTTTTTCTGAGGATGTTTGAGCTCCTTACTGGGGACATTTGAGCTCTTTTCTGGGAATGTTTGATCTCCTTTCTGGAGATGGTTGATCTTTCTGGGGACATTTGATCTCCTTTCTGGGGGTGTTTGTGCTCTTTTCTCGGGCTATTTGAACTCTTTTCTGTGGACATTTGGGCTCCTTTTGGGGGACGTTTGATCTCCTTACTGGGGATGTTTGATCTCCTTACTGGGGATGTTTGAGCTTCTTTCTGAGGAGGTTTTAGCTCTTTTCTGCGGATGTTTGATCTCCTTTCTGGGAACATTTGAGGTCCTTTCTGGGGTTGTTTGTGTCTTTTCTGGGGATATTTGAATTCTTTTCTTGGGATGTTTGAGCTCCTTTCTGGGGATGTTTGAGGTCTTTTCTGGGGACATGTCATCTCATTTCTGGGGATGTTTCCCTTCTAGTCGTGTTATTCTAATTCTCTCCCTAATAAGGACAACATTTAAAGCAACACAACAGAAAATGTAAATGGGATTTCTCCAGGCCCAAAGGCAAAGGCTCCCACAAATGAAGGCAGAGGAAAAGAGGAGAAGCGGTTTCCCTCTGTGCTTCTGTGCACACAAGGGTAACTCCTTGGGTCTTTGTGCAAAGCCCTGAAGCTGGATTCGAGATGATGAAGACTTTAGGCAAATCTATTTTTTTCAGCCCTCAGTGGACATTTCCTGCCCGTGGCCAGAAGCTGCCCTTTCTAAGTTTTAAAGGGAGGCGCACAAACACAAGCCTCATGGTTCCAAACCTCCTAGATTTCCCCAACTTCCTTTCTTTTTGGAAACCATGACTCTTAATTGGCGGGGGTGATGAAAACCCAGCTGTCCTTGGCATTTTACAAAAGGCTTGTTGCCAGCTATGTTTTCCTGGTCCCCTGTGGGAATCACTGGGAGAAATGAATGGGGGGGCAGAGACTTGTCACCCCACGATTCTCTCAGGGTCCAGGAAAGCTTGGGGGTGGGAAGGGGAAAAAAGGAAGAAGAGGGGAGGGGTGGCGGGCAGGAAGGAGCCAGCTTTGATATTAGACAACTGGGAATGGGGGGCCGTTGCCCCCTGGGTTAAGGGGTCCAGGAGCCAGTTCTGCTGGGACTGTTGGTCCAGTTCAGAGGCCCAGAATGACCTTCCTCTCTCTGCGGACGGTAGAGGTGGCCTCTGGACAAGGACGTTTCTCCTTCTCACCTACAGTGCTGGATCTGTCCCTGAACCCAGGGAAGAGACTGGCAGCCCCCTCCCCAGGAGCCTTTCCAGGGATGGAGTACTCAGCCTGAGTGAACATCAGAGCTAGGGCGGCAGCAGGCAGGACGTGCGTCGACAGCGGGGGGGATGAACGATTCTGCCGTTCCGGGAAGTCCCGTTCTGGAGCAGGGAGACAAGGGGTTGGAGTCTGGTGTGGGCTGCACGGCCCCCGGAGTTGAGGTCCTGAATGCTCAGAGGCTGCTCTCGGGGGCCTAATACCCTGCTGAGGTGTGCCTCCGACAGGAGGCAGGTGACGGCTGTGGGCTGGGGCTGCTTTCTCTGACCGGACCTGGGCTCCCGGGCTCCCACCTACTCCGGACGGCCCTGCTGCTCCTGTGCGGGGACGTGCTGGATAACTTCATAAATTGTGCCGTAGACCTCCTGCCCGGGCCCCCACTCGGAGCCACGGAGGGGCCTGCTGGGCATCTGGAGAGAGACCGACAGGGGAAGCATTTATGAAGGGCTTGCGAGGGTGGGCACGGGGGCACCGGCTGGCCTGGCCCCTGGGAGCCTCCTGGGGGACGTGCCCCCGAGGGCCTGAGCCGGGAGCCTTGCCACTGGCCAGAAGCTCTGCCTCTGGGCTGCCCTTGGCCACCTCCGAGTCACTGCCGGGGAGCAGTAAAGGCGGGTATGACTCCACCCCCACCCCTTGTCCTGCGCTCCCCACGCACCCTGGGAGCGGTGGAAGGCTCTGGAAAGGCCACAAATTCATAAATCCCAAAGTCAGCCAGGGCATCTTCATGGCCTGAAAGAGAAATCAGAGTTTCCAGGACAAGCCAGTGAACACTGATTAAGCACCTACTGTGTGCAGTGGTGAGTGATTAGGGGAAGTGTGAGGATGAGAGCAGTAACTATGGGAGTCAATCAATTATTAAATGCCTGCTCAGAACCTGCTGTAGGCCCTGCCTTTTGGTAGGGGGCAGTGTGGAGTAGCGGTCAGCGGGCTGGCCTCAGAAGTGGAACCTTTCATTGACCGGCTGTCACTACTGGTAGCACGGAGATAATCGCAACACAGACGGATGTTACCGTAGAAATGTGAGCTCTCCTCTACTGGGAATCTGCTCCCTCTGAATAAGCCCCTCCATAAACAGGCTGGGCTTCTGGGGCTGGACTAGCAGGAAGGAGGTGAGGGGTGGTGAGCGAGGAACAGAGAGGGAGCCGTGTGGACGAGTGATGAGGAAGAAGGCTGGAAGGCTGGGCAGGGCCCGTGGAGGGGGGCGGAGGCCGGGACACCCGGGACAGCCAAAGAGGCTGCATGAAAAGCTTGGGATCATCTAGAAAAGTCGCTTGGAGGAAGCGGTGGGGAACTTCTGATCAGGGCATCTGTACTTTATCCTAAAGGGAGTGGGGGTCACTGCAATAGTCAGAACTAAGGAAAGAGGAGAGGCTGGAGGCAGGGAGGCCAGTTAGGCCACATGTCCAGGGGAGAGGAGGTAAGGGCCTAAAGATGGTGGTCACTGTGTGGTGATTGGAGAGAAAGCCCCCAATCTTTGGGCGCCGATGGAGGGAAGAGAGGCTGGGGGCCCGAAGGGGAAGCAAGTCCGAGGTGCAAACGGGATGTTCAGGAAGTCTCCGGGAGCTGAAGAGAGGTAAGGGCTGGACATTCCCATTACGGGGAGCTCATTGGTGTAGTGGTGACGGCCCATGAGCCACAGAGTCTTCAGAAGAAGAAAAGGGGCCCGGGACGGATGGCTGGGGAGGTGATCCGGTCCCCTGGGGAGCCCGGGAAGCATGATCAGAGAGGTGGCGGGAGAGCCAGGACGGAGCAGGGTCAGGAGCGGGACCTCCATGGGACTCCACATTTAGTAGGATGGCGGAGTCCGCCCGGAGCGATGGCCAGGGAGGCCTGGGCAGGAACCTCCCGGAGGGAAGAGGTAGGAGGGCCAGAGAGCCGGGGTCACGGCTGGGGAGAAGAGGAAGGGCTGTTTGCCACCGGGAGGGCCCGTGGAGACGAGACAAGATGCGTTTGTCGTGAGCTGTGAGAATGTGGGTGCAGGAAGAAGATGATGGGAATGAGGGAGAGCCAGTGTTTGGGGAAGGATGGAGGGGGCTGGGGTCTGCAGGGAGGCAGAGGGAGAGATGCAAGGTGAGGGGTCAGAATTTTTAGGGCATGGATGGGGTGTTTGGTGTTGGGGTTTTTGGGGGTGTGGGGGTTTTGTGGGAGGGGTATTTTGGGTGTGGGTGGGGTTTTTTTGGGTGAGGGCTGGGGTTTTTGTGGGTGTGAGGGTGCCCTTGGAAAGGGTGTTTTGTGGGTGTTGGGGAAAAAAAGTTGGTTCATTGATGAGCTGGAGCCCATTTCAGATGTTTTGAGTTTGTATGGAAGGTGGGGAGGGGATGGGGGGTTTAGGGGATCCTTTGTTGGGGGGGGTTTTTTCACTTTTTTTATGGGTTTAATAAATTTTAATAAAATCATCAACGGGAGAATTGAATGGGGTTTTGTTTTTTTACGATGAGTTTGTGTGGGGGTTTAAGAGTGGGGTGTTGGGGGGGAAAGCAAAGGATTTAGAGGGTTTTTTCGTTTTCCAGAGATTAGGTAAGGAGGGAGTTTTGGTTTGGTTTCGAAGGGAGTTTCCTTTGGAGTTTTTACGTTTCCCAGTTTTTCTGCTTGTACTTGTGTGGGTTTCTGTATGAGTCCGGGTTTGAGGGAAATAAATGAATTTGGTGATTGTGTAGGGGAAATTATTAGGGGGTTGAAGGGATGGAGGGAGGAGTCTCATTTGGTTGAGGAATGGTTTGGGGAAGAAAGGGGGAGAGAAGAGAGAAGAGAGAGAAGAGAAGAGGGAAGAGAGAAGAAGAAGAAGAAGAGAGATAGAGAAGAGAGAAGAGACAGAGGGATAAAGATAGAGAAGAGGGAAGGAAAGAGAAGAGAGAAGAGGTAGAGAAGAGAAAGAAGAAGAGAAGAAGAGAAGAGAAGAGAGAGAAGAGGGAAGAGACAGAGAGAGAAGAGAAGAGAGAGAGAAAGAGATAGAGATAGAGATAGAAGAGAAGAGAAGAAGAGAGAGAGAAGAGATAGAGAAAAGAGGGACAGAAGAAGAGGAGAAAGAAGAAGAGAAGAGGGAAAAGGAAAGAAGAGAAGAGGGAAGACAGAGAAGAAGAGACAGAGAAAAAAGAGAAAGACAGAGACAGAGGGAAGGAAAGAGAGACAGGGACAGAGAGAAGAGAAGAGAGAGACAGAGACAAAGAGACAGAGAAGAGAAGAAGAGACAAGGGACAGAGAGAAGAGAAGAGAGAGACAGAGAGACAGAGAAGACAGAAAGACAGAGACAAGAGAGACAGGAGGAAGGAGGAGGGGGGAGGGAGAGACAGCAGAGACGGACCCCGCGGGGAGAGAAGGGGGGGAAAAGGAGGGGAGAGAATCAGAAACAGGACGTTTGGGTGAGGGCTAGGACCCCTTTTGGGGCCTTCCCTTTTAGAAAGAGGGGAAGGACCCGAGCTTGTTAAGGCCCAGCCGATCTGCGGGCTGCCCCCCCGGAGCCCCCCCTCCCCCATCTGGAGCCCCTCCCCTCCCCTGGAGCCCCTCCCCCATCTGGAGCCCCTCCCCTCCCCTGGAGCCCCGCCCCTCCCCTGGAGCCCCGCCCCCATATGGAGCCCCTCCCCCATCTGGAGCCCCGCCCCTCCCCTGGAGCCCCTCCCCCCCCTGGAGCCCCGCCCCCATCTGGAGCCCCTCCCCTCCCCTGGAGCCCCGCCCCCCACTCTCAGCAGCCCTCTGGGAGGACTGGGGACAGATGGCTTAAGCTGCCAAGAGCCTAGGGCTTGGTGCCGGCCGTGCGGGCCCCTCCCTCGCAGCTTTTCTGGGTCACTGGCCCTGCTCTCTCGGGGGGGGGGGGGCGCCTTCCTGCCTTCCTCTCTTCCCTGCTGTGGGGGGAAGGGAAGGGAGGCAATGGATGCAGAACCAGCCACAAGCGTGAAAACGCGAGGCGCTGAACCCCGCAGGGACCACCTGCGGCCCTGCGCCATCTTGCGTCCCTCGTGCAGGGGCCGCGCAAGGACACAGCGGGTCCTCCTCCTCCTCCTCCGGGCCGCCCTCCAGGGCCCCCGGCCAGAAGGAAAAGGAGGGTAAGACTCGGATGGGGAGACCGGCCCTGGAGAGGCCCGGAGACAGCCTCTGGCCCGGCCTGGAAAACGACGGGCTCCTGCCGGAGGCTCTCCGGGAGCGCAGGGACGCGCGCCCCGGGGCCAGCCCCATCGCTGGGTGTCACAGAGGCGCCTTCTTCCTGGGGGTCCTGGGGCCCGGCCGGCGGGTCGGCCTCCTCTCTGTCCCCCCCAAGGAGGCTCAGGTCGGAGCGGCCTCAGCCACTTCTGGAACAGGAGCCCCCCGGGCTCCTCAGGGAGCGGGCCCCGGACTCAAATCTGTGCTCGGCCCGCGGTCTGGGGGAACTGTCCGCCTCGGCTTCCTTATCCGCAAAATGGGGAGCAAAGGCCTCCACTCCCCAGGACCCGCAAATACGGCCCCGCAGCCAGTGCCTGGGGAAGCGCTCTCTTCTCGCTCCTTCCCTCCGCAGCCTCCCAGCGCGAGCCGGGGAAGGCCTGCAGAGGGTCCGCTCCTCGCCTCGCGCCCGGCCCTCGCCTGCATCCGGGCCCAAGTCCAACAGGCCTCTGGGACGGAGCCGCCCGGCTCCCGGGGTCCTCGGACCTTGGTCAGACACCAGCCGTGCGCTCCGGGGAGCCCGGGAGGCGCCTTGGCTAAACAATGGAGGCCGGGCGGGCCAGGGCGCCCAGGCTGGGGCCACACAGCCTGGCCACTTCCAGGCAAAGAAAAGCAACACGCCCGGAATTGCCATTTGGGGATTTTACAACTAATGATGAAAAAGCCCCTAAACCCAGAAAACAAGGGGGGGGGGAATAGCGGGGAAGCACCGGGAAAGCCTCACACTGGGGGCCCTTAAGGCGGCTCTCTTCCTAGCACTGAGCCTGTCCCTGGGCCCCTGGAACTCAGGGGGCCCAGGCTCCCTCACCCAGCGGTCCAGCTCTGCCTCCGGCTCCGCCGTTCTGGACGGCGCGCCCTGCCCTTCTCCTCTTTAGGCTGCGCTCCTGCCCGGCCCTCCACAAAGGCCAGAATCCTCTCCCCTGAGCCACTTCGCACATCAAAAACATGAGCACCGCCTCCCTGCCCCTAACCCTGCACGGAATGTTGTGTCCCCTGACCCCGACCTCTCCCTGCACGGAATATTGTGTCCCCTGACCCCGACCTCTCCCTGCACGGAATATTGTGTCCCCTGACCCCGACCTCTCCCTGCACGGAATATTGTGTCCCCTGCCCCCGACCTCTCCCTGCACGGAATATTGTGTCCCCTGACCCCGACCTCTCCCTGCACGGAATATTGTGTCCCCTGACCGACCTCTCCTGCACGGAATATTGTGTCCCTGGACCCTGACCTCTCCCTGCACGGAATATTGTGTCCCCTGACCCGACCTCTCCTGCACGGAATATTGTGTCCCCTGCCCCCGACCTCTCCCTGCACGGAATATTGTGTCCCCTGACCCCGACCTCTCCCTGCACGGAATATTGTGTCCCCTGACCCCGACCTCTCCCTGCACGGAATATTGTGTCCCCTGCCCCCGACCTCTCCCTGCACGGAATATTGTGTCCCCTGACCCGCGACCTCTTACTATTTTGTGCTCACTCCTGAGAGGTCCATTTTAAAAAGAACATCATTAAGCTGGGAAGGATGTGAGCTTTCACGTAAGCGGCGCTGTATTAAAGGTGAGAAGGTTGGGGTTCAAATCCTGCCTCCTCCAGATGGAGAGCATGAGGTCAGAGTGGCTCCCACAGCTACCTGGGTCAGAGTTCTTACCTAGAGACGTGATGATCACAGTGAAGGGAGCCTCCCCTCGCCGCCCCGTGACGTTGTTGTAGGCCCGGCACATGTAGTCGGTGCTCCGGCCCAGGCCCTCCAGAGCCACCTCCAGGTGGGGGCCGTGCTCGATCACTTGGGTGCAATTGTCGTCCCGCTGGATCCACGAGTAAACGTTGGGGGGGTTGGAGTCCGCCGAGCAGTCGAACCGGACGGCCCCGCCGAGGTCAACGGTGAAGACCTCGCCCACTCTCAGGCCGCGGTCTGAGCTGACCCTGAGCCCATAAGGTCCGTCTGCATTAGAGGGAGGACAGGAAAGGGGCGTGTCTCAGGGGTCCAGGGCAGCAGGACCCGTCAGCCGGCGTGCCCCCTCGTGCCCGTCTGCTAGGACGGCCGGGGTGTAGTGAGCTCGCCTTCAGCCTGAGATGACGGAGCTCGGCTCCAACGGGCCAGAGAGCCAGGCCGTTGGGCCGGAGCCAGAGCCGGGATGGGGGGAGCCAGCCCACCCTTGGACCAACGTCCCTGTGATTTGATGTTCACTGACCACGTGCATCAATGTGGCGCCATCTGGTCCCATTTGAGCCTCACAGGAACCTGGGGGAGGTGGCGCTCGCTCCATATTACAGTTGCAGGAACAGAGGCAGATACGTTAAGTGACTTACCTGGTGTCATGTGGCCGGGAAGCATCGGAGGCCCGATTTTGACTTCCCGGCACAGGCCCAGAGCTCCAGCCATTGCCCCGCCTGGTCAGCTTTCCCTTCCTCCCCAAATTGGGCTGGATTTCCTCCCAAGGGTGGCCCCCATCTGCTCCCCAGGCTCAGTTTCCTCCTTGGAAAAGCAGGAAGCCAGGCTGGGGAAGCCCTGATATCCCTGCCCTTTGCGAGGGCTCTGGCTCCTGGCACTCTGGCTGCCCCTTCTCCCTGTACCAGGGTGGTTTGGGAAACCTCAAAAGGAGGCCCTCCTCAAAGGACCTTCCTGCCCAGATCCTCAGACCACAAGCTGGGGGAGGAGGAGGCAAGTGCCTGGACGAGAGGCTGCTGCGGGCGGCCCCCAGGCTTGGGCCTTCCCAGGCATCCGGAACCGGAGTCGTCCTCCTCACACTGACTCTCGCCTCCAGCCGGTGGCCCAAGGGAGAGGCCAGAGAGAGGCTGGTGCCCTCCTCGGACCCACTGGCTCCGACCGTTTATCCCCTGAATTCAATCGGAGAGCAAACCCACTCCCTTCCTGTCTGGCCTCCTGCATGTGAAAGAGATGGCCACCAGGCCCAGGGACTGGGCAGGGAGCTGGCAGAGCCAGGGAGGTTCGGGATGGGCAAAGACGGGGGGGGGGGAGGTGCTCAGCTGCCCACCCCTGGAGGGAGAGGAGGAGGAGGGGAAAGCCGCACTTCGTGTCCATTCCCAGGGGAGCAGGCCTTGGCAGAGTGTCCACTGAGACGCCGATGCTGGGAGCTGGGATTCTAGGGAAGGAAGAGCGAGGGAGGAGGGAGGAAGGGAGGGAGGGAGAGAGACAGAGAAACAGAGAGACAGACAGAGTCAGAGACAGAAAAAGACACAGAGAAAGATGAAAGAGAGGGAGAGAAAGAAAGAGGGGAAGAGAGAAAGGAAGAGAGACAGATACAGAGACAAGAGAGATAGAGAAAGCGACAGAGAGGGAGAAGAGAGAAAGGGGAAGAGATGAAAGAGGGGAAAAGAAAGGAAGAGAGAAAAGAGATATAGACAAGAGAGAGAGAAAGAGAAAAAGAGAGACAGGGGAAGAGAAAAAGAGACAGACGAGAGGGAGGGCAGGAGGAGGGAAAGAGGTAGGGAGAGAAAGACGGGGACAGAAAGAGACAGACAAAAAAAGAGACACAGAAACAGGAGAGACAAGGAGAGGGAAAGAGAGATAGAGAAGAGAGAGGAGAGATGGAAAGAGTGAGAGAGAAAGGAGACAGACAGAAGACAGAGACAGTGACAAAAAAGAGAAAAAGCCAAAAACAGAAGAGAGAGTGAAAGAGATAGTGAGAGACACAGAAACAGAGACACCAAAAGAGAAAAAGAGACAGAGGAGAGGGAAAGAGACAGAGACAGATACAGAGAGAAGAGATGGATGGAGACAGACAAGATGAGGAGAGAGATGAGAGACAGAGAAAGAGAGAGAGGCAGGTGAGAAAGGGAAAGAGATAAGAGAAAGAGAGAGGGAGGGAGAGATAGGGAGATGGAGACAGAGACAGAAAAAGAGAGGCACAGAGACAGGGGAAAGAAGTGATGTAAAAACCAAAGAGGTCAGTGAACATTAAAAAAAAAAAAACTTGAATTGGAACATTTGGGACCCGGCCTCCAGGAGGACCAAGATTCCTCAACGATGTGCTTGTGGGAAGGAGAGATGTGTCAGCGGCAGAGGAGAGGGAAAGAGACAGAGACAGAGACAGAGACAAAGGAGAGGGAAAGAGAGAAAGGAAGAGAAACAGAAGAGAGAGACAGAAAAAAGCAACAAAGAGGAGGGAAAGAGAGAGAGTGAGACAGATCAAAGACAGAGACAGTGACAGAAGAGACAGAAAGAAAGACAGGAGAGGGAGGAAAAGAAAAAGAGAAATACAGAGATAAGAGGGGGAGAGGGAGAGAGAGAAAGAGAAGAAAAGAGACAAAGAAGAGACAGAAACAGACGGAAAGAGAAAGGGAGAGACAGAGACAGAAAAAGAGACAGAAGAGATAGGAAGAGACAAAAAGAGACAGAGACAAAGGAGAGAAAGGAAGAGAAAAAGAAAGAGGGGGAAAGAGAAAGACAGGAGAGAGGGGGAAAGAGAAAGATACAGGAGAGAGAGGAAAAGAGAAAAGAGGGAAAAGGAAAAAGGGAGAGAAAGAAAGAGGAGAGAAAGGGAAAGAGAAAGAAAGGAAAGAGGGAGAGAAATGGAGAAAAGAGAGGGGAAAAAAGAAAAAGGAGAGGAAAAAGGAGAGAAAGGGAGAAAAGAGAAAAACAGAGAAAGGGACAGAGACAGAAAGACAGAAAAAGACAAGGAGAGGGAAAGAGAGGGGGGAAAGAGTGGGAAAGAGAAAGGAAGAGATAGAAGAGAGAGACATATGAGAGAGAGACAGACAGAAAAGAGGGAGAGGAAAAGAAAAAAGAGAGACCAATCCTATGAGCAATCAAATTTCAGAAGGAATATATGTTATCAATGAGTATAAAGTAAGTAAACTCAACTTGCTAATAATTTGAAAGATTTTCACATTGGTGAAGATGCTAAGAAATTGAGCATCACAAACATTGTAGGGAATTGTTTACTTAACTGTGTGCTGGTTTCAAGACTTTTTTATTGTAAACTTAATAAATTTTGTAAATTTGGATGTAAATTTTTTTATCATGCAGAGGGGAGATCAGTGAAGGAGAAAATATATTTAATTTATGAAAAAACAAAATAAAGGGAAATTATCTGAACCAATATAAAAGTTGAAAGGGTTGTAGGAAAAGATACATCAATTTACTGTTGGTAAAATTTTTATGTCCCTCCAAATTACAAAATTTTTGAGTCAATCCTACCAGTAGAGGGTGTGTTTCTTTCAATAAAATGTCTTTACATGTAATTGGAGGAAATAAAATACTTTTGAAAAGAAAAACACTACATCGTCCAAAAAAAAAAAAAGAGAGAGAGAGAGACGGGGGAAAGGCAGAGAAGAGATGGACAGAGGCAAAGACAAGAAGAGAAAGAGATAAAGAGACAGGGAGAGGGAAAGAGAGATGGGGGGAGAAAAGAAGGGAGGGGGTAGACAGAGAAGCAGAAACAGGAGAGAGAGGGAAAGATGGGGGGAGAGAAAGGGAAAGGAAGAGAAAGACTGAGAGAGACAGAGAGGAGACAGACACAAGAGACACAAGAGACAGAGACAAAGAAGAGAAATGAGAGGAAAGAGAAAGGAGATACATACAGAGAAAAGAGAGATGGACAGAGAGGAGAGAAAGAGACAAGAGATGGGCAGAGAGAGGAGGGGGGGGGAGGGACAGAGATAAAGACAGAGACAGAAGACGGAGGAGAGGAGAGAGAGACTTCTGACTAAAGTTACATAGAACAAGGTTTTCTCTCAGGTTTCCTTCCAGGGAATACTGTATGATGTTTGCGGAGGGCCTGGGAGATGGTTTGGAGGGGGTGGAGCACACTGACATGGGTCTGGCGGGACCCCTGGACGCAGAAGGTCGATCTCTTGTGACGGAGTGATGGGAGTTGTCCACTTTTCCTGCTGACTTCCTGGAGGGTGCCCTTGAATGAGGGGATTCCCAGAGGAGCGATGGAGACAGGAAGGCTGGCTCTTCTGACATCAGGCGTGCTTGGGAGAGACTCCGAGCAATAGAATGAGTTCTTCAGTGATGATGAGGGTGTAGAAGGGCGCCTCAGCTGGTGAGAGGGCCCACGAAGGACCCTCGGTCAGTGGCCCAAGGGAGAAGATGCTGCTTCTCCCGTTTCCCTCCTTGGACTTCAGGCTGCGAGGGGGTGGCCAGAGGACATCTGTGCCCCCTTCAGCAGGAGCACATGGCACGGCCTCCGTGGAGGGGGCGGCGTGGCTTCTTATGGCCGCCTGCAGAAAAGGGGGCATGGGGCTTTGTTCTGGAGCCCACCTTGCACCAGCTCTAGAGCTGCTTCTTGGGCCATTCCCAGGTTCAGGAACTCCCGAATTTGCCGGGAGCCGGTAGCTCTTTTACCATGTTTTGGAAGGAATGGCTCTTGGGGCGGAGGAAGGGGAAAGAAGTGATGTAAAAACCAAAGAGGTCGGTGAACATTAAAAAAACTTGAGTTGGAGCATTTGGCCTCCGGGAGGACCAGGATTCCTCAGTGGTGTGCCTGTGGGAAGGAGACATGTCAGCGGCAGGGAGCCCCGTGGCCGAGGGGCCGGGTCCTGAATCCGGCTCGTCCGGCAGCCCCGGAGGCTTGGCCTTTGGGGGCCACAAGAGTGGATTTCCGTGTTGGGTTTGTGGGCATCTGCCGAGGGCTCAGCATCCCGTGCGTTTTCTGCAGCATGATCTGAGAACCATTGGCCCACGACTCATGGTAAGCGCCTGTGCAGGCGCTGGGAAACATAAGGATTCCTCAGGGGGAAACCCAGTCCAGTGCCTGGGAGGAATACGCTTAAATGACAGTACTGATCTTATTAAGTATGGACTTTCTCTGGTGAAAGCCAGGTTCCTCCTCCCCGCCTCCAATCTCGGTCTTCCTCTTCTGCAGACCCCTGGGGAACTGACCACCCCCATTATCCACACAATTATCCACAATTCTCCGGGCCAGTTTGGTCAGCGATCTTCCCAGATTCATCATCTTCTGCATCAATCCCGGGGTCCTAGAAGTCCTTCTGACCCTGTGACGTCAGAGCCACAGCATTTGTCCTGGGGATTAAGACAAGAAAGGGCTTTTCTTCCTCCTCTCAAGTCAACAAGCCCTGTGCCAGGCTCTGAGGACCTCTGGCGTCTCGTGCCCGCTGCCTTTAATTGGCTTCCCTCCAGCCTTCTCACGATTCCCACTGCCAGGTCTTCTGGAAGAGGATTTCCAGAGGGTTTGTCTCCTCTGTCCCGGCAGTGCCCATATTGGCCACAGATTTTCATGTGTTTGTGCCCAAAGGGCAGGTTCTTGGGCTCTGGAGCTCTGGGATTCTCAGCTCTAGGGCTCTCTGGCTCTGGGGCTCTCCGTCTCTCCAGCCTTTGGGCTCTGAGTTGGGGCAGGTTGTGTCCACTTGAATGCTTCTGCCACAGGTGCCGTCTGCCCGACCTGCTCTGAGGGCCTTCCGATCCTTCCAAGCCCCGCCCCTCCCCAGAATGGGCCCTAGCGCCCTTGATTTCCCAACCCACCTCGTTTCTGTTCTCCCCTTCCTGGAGCCTCAGGCTTCCATGCTGGGGACAATGGGGGCTGAGACCAGCCTGGCATTTCTGAGACTGGCGCCCGGGGCCCTGGCTGGACGCCGGCCCCTGCCCGCAGGCTGCAGGGGCTCCACGGGGCAGATGTCCTTCCCTAATGCAGAGATGAGGGAAGTCCATCCCTGCCTGCCATCTGCTCCCAGCAGCACCCGCCCCCCCCAAGCAGCCGTCAATGGTGAATGGGAACAGGTGATCTATGGTCCTCCAAGGACAAAGGGCTCATTTTCCCGGAAGCTGCTCCCACCCGGCCCAGGCTCCTGAAGGGGCTGCCTGGCCCACTTGGGCACACGCCCAATTCCAGGTAACTGCCTCTGGGAACCGAGGGAGGGCACGGCAAAGCAAGGAAGACCGGGGCCTCCTGAAGGCACTGAGAAGTGCCCCAGAGGGAGCCGCACTTGGCCTGCACAGGGAGCCTGGGGAAGCCCTCAGCCCCCATCAGGGGAATTCTCGTCCCACCCCTGCCCCAGTGGGCTCCCAGGGCCTCCCGGGCCATCGGCCGGCAACCTGGCCGGGGATACCGGTGACCTGGGGTCCCGCTGTAGTGGGGGATGCCGCAGGAAGCCCAGCAGAGCCCCCAGGAAGCCGTTCCCAGAGGCCTCTTGCTGCAGTGCAGACATTCCCAGATAGACCTCCAGGGGTTCGGCAAAGGGAACAGCCTGGGGGGTGATAAGGGAACGGGGTGCACCCCCCTGGGGCCCTCCCTCCCGGGCCTTTGTGGGCCCTGGGGGGGCTTCCCCCTTTTCTTCCCCAACCATTACAAGAATTCCCAAACCTCTGGGTTTGACACCTCCCCCCGCCCCTGTTGGCCCGAGCCCAAGGCTGACCCCAGCAACATGGGGCACAAGAGGGACACCGACTCTGGCCCTGCTGATGTGGCCAGAAAAGGCCCCTCAGACAGCGGTGGGGGCCTGGGCCTTCCCCCTGTGCCCAGTTCAGCCCGTCTTCGCATCCTCCCCCTCAGCTGGATCCTGTCCGGCCCGTGGGCACCCCCTCACTGAGCTTCTGCGTGCCCCGGGCCACGGGATCCGAGCAAACCCCCTCAGGACCCACCCCTCCCCCCCAACCCCATTTTCTTGGCGGGTCCCTCCCCCAGCCCTTTTCCCCAGGCACCGGGTCCTCCTATCTCCCAGGCCCCTTTCTTTCACACCATTCCCCCTCAGTCTCCCAGGCCCCCCTTTTTTCACACCAGGGTCCCCGATCTCCCAGGCCCCTTTTCTTTCAGGGTACCAGGGTCCTCCTTGGCTCCTCCTCATCTCACGGCTGCAACCCCGGGGCACCTGCTTTCCCCCATCCACCTTCCATCCCCGTACTTCCCCAACCTCTCTCCCACTGGGGCCCCCCTAACAACAAAACCCTCCCAAACTCTACCTGGCCCCAGCCCCTCCTTCCCCCTCCCAACCGACATCGAACCCGGGCAAAAGGGGCAACTCCGGGGGAAACCTGGCTCACAAACCCCCTTTTTCTACCCCCCCTCCCACCACACTGACCCGGGGCCCCCCCCCCCTGGGGCCCCGCCCACCCTCACAAATGGTCACCATCCCTCAGCCCCCATCCACAGCGGAACTCCCCCCGGGCTCTTCAACAATGTAAACCTTCGGGAAAAATTTATGGCTGGCCCAGCCCCCCCTCCTTCGCCACTGGTAGCATCCCCCCACCCCCATCCCCAGGTTCCCATTTCAAACCCCCGAAATTTGGGGCCAGGGGCTTGGTCACGGGGTCCCCCGAAGGAGGGGTACCCCCCTCCCCTCCCCACCCCCCGGGACTCCCCCCCGCCCCAATCCCCCCGGGTTTCTCACGGTCTGGGCCCCCCCCTCCCCCCCTCCCCGCCCCTCGGCCGGCGCCGGGGCCCACATTCCTCCCACCCCGAAATAAATTACCTCAAACGAAAATTTAAAATTTGCCCAAACTTCAAACTACTCCTTTCTTTGGGCCACCCCTCAACAATTTGGTGGCTGGGGAAGACTCTGTAGTGGCTGGGGAGGACTCAGTG